>NC_139020.1:188180657-188867561 GCF_964662115.1 Mustela nivalis
TAATAGGTATACAAATGTATACTCATGCATATGGAAACTTTTGTCTGCTTTCTTTCACTTAGCACCTATAATATTATCTTTTGTTTGATTCCTCATCAAAAATGTCCTTGGCACAAGTGATCATCTCGCCCTGCTTAGGGTTGATTTTTTTTTTTTTCAGTGCCATCCTCTCTGAAGACTACAAAGAATCTTCGTTGTGGGTTTTGTTTGTTTGTTTTGTTTTGTTTTTCTGTTTTTCCTTCTGGTCCCTCCCCCACAAACTTTGCCAGAAAGATGTGGGGCTTACTCCCCTGCCCCCACACCAGATAGCTGCTTTCTCTAGATCCTTGTATGAAAGTGACCATAAACTATATTCTGTAGTGGCCATCAGAACACGTAAGTGCTTACCTTTCCAAGGGAAGAAATAGATGTGTCTAGTTGTAAGAGACTTACCTTGGTATCAAGGAGAAGGTCAGACTGTGGGTACCAGGAGACTGGACTAGTCTTAAAGATTCGCTTGGCTTGGCGACTAGATAATTGCGAAACCTTAGGTCATCATCTGTGACTGTGGTCAATATTAGGCCCAATCACATGGGGAATAGTTCTGAATAGTAAATGAATACTGGCCTCAGCTAGTGTGGTGTCTGACAGGTAGTAAGCTCTTGGAACTAGCTGTTTTGTATCTTAGCCTTTGCTGTGGTCTGTGGTGCTGTGCTGTGGGGTGGGGTATGGTTGTGGTATAGTGTGGTTGCAGTAGTTGTGACGCTGACGTTACTTACTACCACAAGATGTGTGTCTCTGAAGTCAATGTCTTTATGAGTCCTGGCAGACTCCCAAGCAAAAAATAGTAATTCCACCCAATCTGGACAGTACAACAGAGGATTCCAAAATTCTATTGTAAATGAATTTGAAGGCAGAATTCTGGTGCTCATTTCTTTGGTGAAGCTAAGCCATGAAATCCTGCTGCTTGTCCTACATTCTAACTGAAAATGGCAGTTGATCTTGGGACAACTTGCTTTCTTACCGGGTATTCAACATAACAGGTATATCTGTGTTAGTCTTTTAGCCCCCTTCCCAATCCCTCTTAAAGCTTTTTTAAAGATTTATTCGAGAGAGAGAGAGAGAGAAAGCAAGCAGGTGCAGTCATGCATGAATGGGAGGCCCAGAGGGAGAGAAAGAGAGAAAATCCTGAACAGGCTGCACGCCCAGCATGAAGTCCCTCACAAGGCTTGATTTCATGACCCTGAGTCATGGCCTAAGTTGAAATCAAGAGTCAAACACTTAACCAACTGAGCCACCTAGGTGGCCCCAATCCTTCTTAATTTTTAAAAGCTTTTCTCTGTGTTCAGAGTCCAGTTTAGCCTTGTGATGGCTCTCTGCCCAGCTCGTAAACCCATTACCTTTCTTTTCTTTAGAGGCATGACTCATTGACTTTGGCCTCCTAGTATTTTTAATTTTGCTCTTTCTCTCAGCTTATCAAAACACATAGACTTCCCTTTCCTTTTATGGGAAGGAGTGCAGCAAATGATTCAGAGTAAGGACTCTGGGCTCTACTCTTGATCTATGCTAAGGCTGGTGCCTCTGAGCAATTTGAACCTCTCTAAGCCTCGGTGTCCCCATCTATTGAAATGGGGAGGCAGTTAACGCCGAGGGCTTAAGGAGATAAACCATGTAAAATGCGTAGGACGATTTCTGGCAGATAGTAATGTTATCTAATGATGATGCTCGTGGTGATGGGGCTTATCTATGCTCCTAATTCCTTTACTTGGTAGAATTTAGTCTCAAATATTATTAGCCGTTTTCAAATGCACATCTTGGCGCAGACCTTTCTTCTGAATTAGACTTCTGCCTTATTAACTGCTTTCTGAATAGTTGTACCCCTCGTGCTGCTGACACCTTAAATGCGACTTCTCTGAAGAGCAGATTCTGTTTTTGACCTTCTCCATCTCTATTGCCTTAAAGTATCCCCCACCTTCAGGTTCATCAGTGATCTTTGAGTACTTGTGAAAAGGTCATCTTCCCACATTTCTAATATAACCAAGTCCTATATGTTCTCACAACCTTGTTGTCATCTGTTTACTTCTATTTCTATGTCCAGGGCCACAAATCAAATCTGAGTCACGCCCTTCAGGACTCAGTACAGTTTAAGCGATGATGATGATGACAGCAGCATGCTTACTGTTTATTAAGCTCTTACTTTGTGCCCAAAACTCCTCCAAGCGTATATAACATGTATCACTTTATTAAATCTTCACAATAGTTTTCTGATATAGGTACTATTTCCTCTATCAGAGATGAAAAAAAAAAAAACAAACAAACAAACCTCAGGCTCAGAGACATTAAAAAACCTGCAGAAGGTCATGGTACTTAGACTTGGAACCCAGCCCATGTGACTCAGATGCTTGTGTAGTTAACAACCCTCTACTGCTTCCTTAGCCTTTCCCCTTCCGTGCCAATTGCTCTCCCTACTTCCAGCGCCAGTCCTCTCCAGTTTAGGTGCCGTTGCTGCCAGATTCCCATAGTACTTACTAATAAGTGCAGTTCCTTGACTGAACTGATTGGAGGTTGGGAGGTAGGACATGTTACTCAAGCTTAAGTGGGCATATAAATGCACTGAAATTACATATGGAGTGGGTTGATTTGTTTCTCAAAAGGAAGCTAAGAGCTGTATCTTGGATAATGTCCCAGAAGCTCCTTGAGTTGGCATTCAAGGCTCTCTTCAGTTACTCTGCAGTCCATTCTTTCTAGGCTTTCTCACAATATCCCCATTCCCATACTTCTGTCCCAGTCAGACCTGTCCATTTATTATTCCTCTTGCCTTACAAATCCCTCCCCCACCTTCACTACCGAAGCTTTGCCTACAGCATTACCAGATCCTAAGAGACCCCGACATCCCCCTCCCCATTTTCTTTCCCGTTCATTCTCCAAAGTTTAGCCTCTGCCCCACCTCCTTTTGGGATCTTCACAGATGACTCCAGCCTGGTAATGAGAGGACTTTCTTCTAAAGGCCACAGGACACAAAATGGAGATGCCAACTCTGTGGCCTGCAGGAGCATCTCAGGATCCTTACACAGTGAAGCCAGCCCATCATTTCCATGGAAGTTAAACAGTCCACTGTTGCCAGGTGGCCCAGTGTTTTGAGAGGTTATATAAATCTAAATATTTAAGTGCAATCTCATAAATGTTTAAAGCTGACATTTAAATGAAAAAAAAAACTATCAGGGGGCAAACAAAATTTGTTTGGAGGAAGCCACCAGGTTTGGACGTCTGCTAAGGAGTGTGTCATCCACATTTACTGATTGAAAGTTGCTCCTACTGTCTCCTCGAGAGAATTCTCTTTTTATTTGTTCAGTTTCCAAAATTGTTTGGAAGAAACTGACCCTCTGCTGTGTGTTTTGTAAATGATCTTTTTTCCTCCCACAATAATTAGTACAGACAATTCTAGAATGACAGTCAATATCATGTAATCAAAATATCCATTGTAGTGCATTGATAATACATGACAGCTTGTTTGGGTGCCGCCTTCTTTCACAAAAAGTGATTAGAATTTTAAAAAATTACTCAGGTAAGACAGCAGCCAAAAGCTTCAGAAATATTTGGCTTAAAACGCACATTTCAATACTTATTATAGTAAATTCTTAGGCAACAACTCACTTGCAAGTGTTTTGTGAAGAGTTGAGGTTATCTAACTAGAGAAAATTGGATTGAATGCTTTTCCTCTTTTTAATATTAGAAATACAGATTGAAAATAAGCTTTTCAAAAAAAATTGAATATCCATATATTGTTATTAAGGTAAACTGGAATTATTTTCATTTGGCAGTTCTGAAGCAAGTAAGTGAATGAAATTTGTAGTTGATGACTTGTAATTACATCGATTTTCATTTTCCTTCTTGGGTATTCTTCAAAGTGACAATGCTTAGAGCAAATGTCACTTTATCAGCAACAGCTTTACAACACCTTAATTGCAGCAGACAGATACACTCTGAGAACAGCAGATGAAAGGCTCTGCCAACCCTTAGGGCTGGTCAGCCATCCCACTTACCTCCAAGTCCCCAAGAACTTGTGCAGTGCTTGACTTTAGTTAAGGGAGAAAAAAAAAAAACAAAACCCACACACAATATGTTGATGGGAGTGGTGTTGGACAGCACAGGACCCAGAAAGATAGAAAGAGTTGACAATCCATCAAACAAGAAATGTTCTTCTGACAGGTGTATTGTATATAGAGAATACATAATGAAGGAAGTGACAGTAATTAAAATATGGCTACTTAACTGAATGATTGCTCGAAATTTGGTTGCATGGTAAAGACCTCATTACAGACCACATTTGGCATGGAAATAAAGTTATGTCAAGGGGTAATTAATTTGCTCTCAGGTGGAGTGATTTGGTCACCTGCATTGGACGAGTCCAATCCAGAAACCAAGATGCTTCCTCTTCTTGCATTTTAAAATCTACCAGGCCAGACACTCGTTTTAGAAGCTGTTAGGGGGCTGCAATTAAGAAACTATGAGCAGAAAGCCCATGTGTGAGGACAGATGACAGTGTGAGGAATTATAGACAGAATATGCCCCTGGGTGTTACTGAAGCAGGAAGCCTCATATCCTGCAGATAGATGCAGTTTCTGCCTTCATTTCTGACCGTGAGTCTTCAAAGGGACCATTACCTAAAATTTTCAGCAAATATCAGAGTGGTAATTCTGACGCTTTAACATAAATCAGAATTAGCTTGAAAGCTTAGAAGATCCCAAGCAGATGGGCCCCAGCCCCAGAGTTTGGGATACAGCAGGTCTAGGATGGGGCCCAAGGGTGACTATTTCTAACATGCTCCCAAGTGGTGCTAATACTGCTGGTCTGGAGACCACACGTTGCTAACTGTTGATATAGAACACCATTTAGTGAAAGCAAATGAATTACTAAATCGGGTGCCTTCGTGCAGACTGTTCCATTCTGGTGCAAGAGAAATGAGGATAATTCTCAGGCAATTCCTACCATACAAAGAACACCAAGCTCACAGGAAGCAACCAGAGTGGGATGGAGGGGAAGGTAGGCTTTGTGTTCAGAGGAAGTGGGTTCTAGGAATGAGTATTTTCCGCTTGGTAACTTTGTGACAGTTAGCAAGTTACTGAGGCCCTTTATGCCTCAGCCTCCTCATCTGTCAAAAGCAGATGTCAGTGGTCTATACCACGGAATTGTCTGGGGCTTTCCAAGGGAGGATGCAGGAAGTATTTGAGCACAAGAGTTGGCATGTGGGGAGGGCTGTCTCATTACACGACAGTATCAGTAATATGCCAAAGGGAAGTCACTGTGTATGGGTGCATATCAGCTTCCGTATATTTGGGCTGCTGTAACAAACTATTGAGGATGAGGTAGCTTATAAACAACAGAAAATTATTTCTCAGTTCCCAGAAGCTTGCAGCCGGAGATCAAGGTGGCAACATGGTTGAGTAAGGGCCCTCTTCTGGGTTACTAGCTTCTCATTGTATCCTCACATGGCAGAAGGGGCTAGGGAGCCCTGTGGGATCTCATTTATAAGAGCGTTCATGCCTTTCATGTGGGCTCCCCCCTCATGACTGAATCACCTTCCAAAGGCTTCACTTTTCAACACCATCAGAATCCAGGCATACAGATTCCAATATGGGAATACATGTATGACCTCAGTAATACATGTGGGAGAGATTGAGAGGTATTGCTTGTTTTCTGAGATGCAGGTGTCAAGTTTGGGGGGCCTTAGTTTAGAAGGCTTATCTTGTTGTACAAAACTACCTGAGGTAGAGTTGTTTGTCATGTCAGTACCACGCGTATACTTATTTAGGGTTTGTTTTCAGATGTGGTCAGGGATATTTCACACGAGATTGTGGACCATGCTGACCATGTTGGCCATACGGTATGTTAATGGATGCAGTAGCTGCCATGACTGGTGGTGACAGTGGTGGTATGTGGGAGAGATGGGCAGAGACGAATGGAGAGGGGGGAGAAACCGAAAGATGGAGAAGTAGGAGATGAAGAAAGGGGAGGTCCAAGACAGGAAGATGAGAGAGAACCAGGAATTCAGAGCTATAGTATCAAAATGCATTCAACTTAGGTTAAATGGAGTCTTCTTAAGCCTTCTAATCTGTATGCATCCATTTATACCATAAGCACTTACATGCCTACTGAGTGCTATGTGTTGTCCTCTCATATTTCGAGTAGTTCAAGAAATTCTGAGAATTTCTTAAAGATAATGGACATGGATAAGGGATACATGGTCCCTCCTCCCAGGAAGAGTGCCGATTAGCTGAAGAGAGATTGAAGAATAAGTAAGGTATCCTTATGCAAACAAGGGGAGGGAGATATTACTGAATATGGGCTTTCTAGAACAGCCTAGTTAGAATCCTGCCTTCAACCCTAATTAGCCAGGAGGTCTTGGACATGTTGGTTGTTCTCCATGACTCTTCAGTGTTCTCATGGATGCTGAGGAGGTGGCTCTGTTTTAAAGAGCTGTTGCTGTATGTATAGGACTCAGCATGTGCCATTTATTGCACAACTCACATAATAGGCTCTTCATTAATGAAAGCATGGGCTGCTTAGTCTATGAGGTGCTATTCTTTTGCAGGTAGGGTACTTGCCTTTAGGCTTGGGTTTTTACCCATGTCTAACTGTGATTACAGTGTAACAGGAAAAACTGCTTAGAGAAGAATCAAGAAGTGGAGTGTGAGGTCACACCAGCTTGAAGGAACATTGCTGTTCCTTCATGCAAACCTTCTTCTCTGGGTAGGTGAGAGAGCTGGCAGGGCAGTCCATGGATTTCTATAGAAAAAATGACAAAGAGCAGGAAGAGAAGCAAGTGATGGGTATAATAACTGTCGGTGTTTGTTTGTTTGTTTGTTTTAAATTTTATGTATTTATTTTGAGAGGGAAAGAGAGCAAGCATGAGCAGGGGGAGGAGCAGAGGGAGAGAGAGAATCTCAGGCTGACTCCATGCAGGGCAGGGATCCTGACTCAGGGCCTGATCCCATGACCCTAAGATTATAACCCAAGCTGAAATTAAGACTCAGATGCCCAACCAACTGAGCCAAACAGGTGCCCCTGTGGGTGCTTTTCTAGACACAGTAAGGTGAGGGTGCTCTCTCGTAGTCATTGCCCTACCATTATTGCGGAATTGTTTGATGGTATCCTTAGTCCTTGAATGCCAGAAAAGTGATTGCTCACAAATACACAGCTCACACCTGGTGGTTGTGGATCTTGGTTTCAGATCATGGCTTTTTGATAGTAATCAGACGATGGGACCATAGAGGGGTGAGGAGGAGGAAGTGGGGAAGGATGGAATCTCCTGGAGGCAGAAGAGACCAGTAAACACAGTCTCTTAAGTAACACATGGGTGAGTTAGTATGTGTCTAGCACTTAGAGCATTGCCTGCTGTGCAGTTACCCCTGAAGGATTACTTATTCTGTTACTTTGCCTAATAAGGATAGTCCCAAATTCTGACAGATCGCCTAGGAAACTGAATAAATGCAAGGTCAACCTTTTTTTTTTTTTTAAAGATTTATTTATTTATTTTAGAGAGAACATGAGAGTGTGTGAGTGAGGGGAGGGGCATAGGGAGAAGGAGAGAGAGAATCTCCAGCAGACTCCCTGGTGAGCTCGGAGCCAGATGCAGGTCTTGTTCTCAGGACCCTGAGATCATGACCTGTGCTGAAACCAAGAAGAAGATGCTCAACTAACTAAGCCACCAAGGTAGCCCACAAGGTTGACCTCCCTAAAGGCCATACTATAAAATCACATTATATGAATATTTAACTCCTAGGAATTCTATACATACTCTTAGGATAATCAACTTAACATATCACATAAAATCATTCATTTGACTGTTCAGAGCTTGTTTTCTTTTTCTTTTTTTCCCTTCTTTATTTTAATCTCTAATTTGTAATAATAAATTACCATAGAATAAAGCTTTCACATGGAATCATTTTTACTTCCCATGTCTAATCTGTAGCTTTCTTGCACTTAAGGATTGAATACACAAACCTACGTATGCTATATTTTGTGGGTGATGGATTTAAGGCATTGTCCGAAGTTATTGAGGACTTGAGAGTTTCTCCATCATGGGTGGTTGGCTGGTGGTCTCAAAACTTACTGCTGCCTTATATTTTTTAATCTGCCCAAGTAGGTATTTCTTACTTCTTTTTTTTTTTTTTTTAAAGATTTTATTTATTTATTTGACAGACAGAGATTACAAGTAGGCAGAGAGTCAGGCAGAGAGAGAGGAGGAAGCAGGCTCCCTGCTGTGCAGAGAGCCCAATGAGGGGCTTGATCCCAGGACCCTGAGATCATGACCTGAGCCGAAGGCAGAGGCTTTAACCCATTGAGCCACCCACTTCTGTTGTATCTTAAGTTGTGGAATCAAGTAGAGCCCGGTATAGGACACCAGGATTGGGCAAGGTGGTGGGCATACAGCAAATGTTATTTTGCATACATTTTTTAAATTGTACCAAGGGTCTGTTCTGTTAGCGACTTACCTGTTCATTTTTCTTTGCTCTAATAATAGGTTTTTGCTTAAAAGGCTCTGTCCATTACTGAGCAATTAGAGCAAGATTAGCATATTTAAAAACTGTGTAGAGTAGAAGGAGGGGATGACATTGAGCATAATTAGACCTCTGACAATAGGTTTTCATTTAAATGATTTTTTTTTTTGACAGCGTATAAATGCTTCCTAGCTTTGTTCATCTCTGACATAGTGTTTATCTTAAAGGGAGTCTATACTTGTTGCCCACATTTGAGCAGAAAATTTGTTGCATTTTTTAAATAGTTGTGTATCTGTGGAGTGTACTGAAGGACTACTGTGGTTCAGAGTCGTGGTTTTTATTTTTTTATTTTTAGATTTTGTAATTATGTTCTATAGTAATTCAACATGGAGTTAGCCCTTGGCAGTTTCTATGTAAGTAAAAGTTGGCTTCATTCTTGCACATTTTGTCATTTCCTGCTACAGTATCAGCATGCAAACACCAGATATTGGTCCTTTTTTTCTTTCCCAAATGTGAAGCTTGAGATCCCTTCTGAAACATTTAATTCATATTTTTAAGCTAGAAATATCAAGTCATAGACATCACAACTTACTTCTATGCCAGATAGGGACTATTTTAGAACATTTTTATTTATTCAATCAAGGCTAGTGTTTTATGAAATAATTGACTTGAAAACACAGAGTCCAAGTGAGTTGTTAGAGATGACAATACTTGCTTGCTGTCATTTATTTTCTCAGTAGTATTTCACATTATTGTATTCATCTATTACCAAAGTTTTGAGACCTACCTTCAAAGTATACATGAAGTCGTGATACTTGACATCTTCTTTCATTAATAATGTGAATAAAGACTTAGGGAAAGGAGGATTGTAACAGGTGGACACAGCATTTTTCCAGCTTTTAGAATTTGCCTTTAATGGTAGAAAATGCTGAGAAATACTCCCATCCTACTGGCATGCATATACTGATCGAGCAATACCTGGTAATGACGAAACAAAGCAAAACAGGGGCTAATAACCTATGAGAGGTTAACTCCTGTGTATTTGCTTTATCTTTTCTGTGGTATGTGTGTGTGGGGGGATGTATTACCATGCCCTTGTCTGTGAACAAGGATACCAAACCCTCAACTTATAATTCAATTCTCTCAAAGACAAGAAATAACTTAATACCACTTAATTCCACTTTATACTATGATTTATGTTGTAAACTCTATCTTTAAGAAGTGTGAAAGGTGTTATTATAAATAAGTATTAATGCCTATGGAATTTTTTTTTTAAACAAACTATCTCCAGAATTGTGAGGCAGTTTTGACACAAGTGTTTTCCAGAAAATAGTGAGCACTGTAAAGATGGTCACATTCTACTTTTTTGTAATGAATATCTTCTTGACAGTGAGAACTTGATCCAACAATATTTAAGTGCTGAAAATAGATTAAAAAGAAAACTACTTTTTTCATTGAGAGACAAAAACAATACGGACTGAACAAATGACAAAATAGCCAATTTGCAAAATAGTATTTTTAACTAAAAGATCTACCTCTTTACCCTTTAAATGTCAATTGTTTAAGTTTTGTTTAAGCTTGAAATCTGTGAATGGACAGAAGACTTTTTTTTTATTATTTTACATTTTTTAAGTAGCTCATGTCCATGCAGATTATAAATCTTTGAATAATCAGGTAAGTGGTAGTGATCATACATAGCTTTAGGGTTTGATTTTCAACCTCAGAATTATTGACATTTGGGGCTAGATAATTCTTTGTTGTGAGGGGACTGCCCTGTGCATCAGGCTGTTCTGATCCCACTAGATGCCATTGTGTCCTCACCCCCAAATGTGAAAACTGAAAGTATGAATAAACATTGCCTAATACCCCAAGGAGTAAAAGAGGGGCAAAATTGACCCTGGGTTGAGAAACATTGCTCTAGAGATGGGGGACAGGAATACTACTTTGAGTTTTCAGTGTTTTCTCTCTTATTTTCAATCACAACTATGACTGGTTAAGTCATTAAGACCGTTAGAAGCTGAGATCTCACCCAATGCTCATAGCGGAAATAAACTACATCACTTTGGCCTCATGGAAGCTCTAGGAATTCACTGGAAAGTAAGCACAAAAGAGACTCCTTGTCCCTCCTTACTTTTCCATCAGTATACATTCTTCCTCGTCTGTTTTCAGTGCCAATTCATTTTAGTAATGCAACTCAAATGGCTTAGAATTACAGTAGATAATGGATAATCTACCTACTCAGTAGAGTTCATTTCTTCCTAGTGAATGAAAATGCAAAATGAGAAATGTCTCTCTAGATGTCTGGCACTACTGAATTTGATTTGACAAGCTAATCATGACATCAGCAAGAGGTCTATGGAAGGTAAAGGTGGTGTAGTAGAGAGTAGAGGGAGCGTCCGGGGAAGATGATTGCTAATGATAGCTAGAGGCCTGATTTCTCATTCTCTGCCTCATTCCAAATGCGTGTTATGCTTGCTTGATGTGCTTGTCATTTAGAAATTTAGACTAGACCAGATGCTGCATTTGAAATGTTATACACAGTTCTGTTTGGTTTACCAAAGGTCTGTTGGAGTCAGAGTATCCAAAAATGATTTCTAAGTGAGGGGAAAATCTCTGATTAGATTGAGTTCCATCAGGGAAGAATGCGGACTCTAGATTGAAGCCATTGACAATGGCTCAGTTGTTTATTTAACCAAAAAAAGAAAAAAAGAAAAGGAAAAGGAAAAAGAGAGAGGAATGATACTCAGAAGACAAGGTTTTCATGTAGGTAAATAGGCATTTTAAAAATTATATTGATATTATCTGTATCACCAATATGTAGAATATTATCTGGTTTAATAAGACTGGTCTGTTTTGGACTAGGACCTAGATTGCGATCAGGGGTGACATCAAATACTTATTTAACTCTGAGTGCTTGGGAGGAGTTACCTCTCCCATGCCTCGTTGGAAATGGCATGTGTAAGGGTTATTTCTAAGATCTGGTGCTCTTTGGTTTTAGATACTTGGAAATTTGCTGTTGATGCTAATCAAAGGTCTTAGGAAGTATCCTTGGCATATGTGGCTACCATTGCTCATTTCTGTGTCCCAGAGACACATCACTGTTCTAGGAATTGCATTTTCTTCCCCTGCATTTTACTCTAGGAAGCCAGTTCACATTGACCAGTGTTAGCATATGAGCCCAGATCCATTGGCTGGTCTTGATTTAAACCCTGGTCAAGGTTACACGTAGGGAAATATTACTCTAGGCCAGGGCTGAACTGTGTTTGTGCTGTCCAGTATGGTAGATGATGACATGTAGCTACATGTGGCCGTTGACAACTTGATATATGGTGAGTTGATGACAGAATGGAAATATACATTTAATTAGTTAATTAATGAGTTGATGACAGAATGGAAATATACATTTAATTAGTTAATTAATTAAAAATATATTTAATTAAATGTAAATAGCCACTTGTAGCTACCAGGGTATAGCTACAGCACAGCTCTTGCTATTGAGAAAATTTACTGAGACATTGTTTTGAACCTGGGATTGTGATTACTCTGGGTCTTCCAAACAGACCATATTGACCATGACAGAGCCCTTGTCACAGCCTTGAGTCCTTGGTCTAGCCACGTGGACGGAGGCAGGAGAATATTTGTATGTGTGAAGAATCCCAGTGAGTTATGATTGCAGAAGTCTGATTTCTAGAAGCCTAATATTGAACAGAGGCATCTTTGATACTGAAAGGGAGAAGGGGAGTCAATGCAGACAAATATTTTTTATATTTACTCTTAGCTATTCTTTGAAATTAGGTCTATACAGTAGAATGCCTCAGTGGGTTTTTGTTGTTTTGTGTATATTGTTTTTGCCCTCATATTATCTGCTAAGCAATTTAGCACACCTCTGCTGAACCAGGGAAGAACCTTTGGGACCAGTCACAGGAACCACATACTTGGGGAGTGTAGAGTCATTTGTGTAGGACATGAAACAGCAAGGTATATCATGAACTTTTTGGTTATATGATAAATCATGGAGTTTCAAAAGATACTAGGTCCTTGGTCATGACACTAAGTACCAGTGATGTGGGAAATGAAGGCAGAAGTAAATATGGGTAAAATTAAATGTTAATATAACCTGCAGCCCATTGACAAACACTTGAGGCAGGCAGAGTATATGTTCCACCAGGAAACTCCTGTATTAATGTTAATGCCTTGCTCGAGGGAAAAACAACCTTAGTTTGACAATAACAAGGCCTCCTGTATCCCGTGCATCTTCTTTGGCATATGAAAATCCTTTTGCAATTTCCCTTACCTTTCCTTTGCCCCCCAAACCCAAAGTATACCATCAGTTGCCCTTCATAATCGTGGGGCAACAGAAGGCAGTAGGGAGCAGCAGGCAGCAGCCACTCCTTCTGTCCATGGGTCCCATCCCCATGCTTTAATAAAACCACCATTTTGCACCAAAGACATCTCAGAAATTCTTTCTTGGCCATCGGCTCTGGACCCCAGCAACCTTACCTATATATTTAAAAACTATGCTACCGGGAACCATTCTGTTTGGCACTTTTGATACATAGTTGTTGTCCTGGTGGCCCAGGGAAGTGAATCAAGTTTATAAATTCCTTTGAGTTTAAGCTTCCAGTCATGCTTGGACCAAGGTGTTGCCAGTCAGCCCCTTGCTCTCTGGTGGATAACACGTATTGAACAAAATCCCCTGAGAGACCTTCATCCATATCTGCATTATCAGGTCAAAAGGCTCATGATGCTTGGAAACTGGTAGTGATAATGATGTTTGGGGGAAAAAAAAATAATTGGTGTTTGATGTTCGGTTTGTTTTTCTAATACATGTCTGAGAAGGTGGAAAATATTTATATTGAAAGACAATTGAGCTTTAACCTGTATGAAAGCATTGAAGAGATTGACAGTAGCACTTCTCTCTCTCTCTCTCTCTCTCTCTCTTTTCTAAGACTTATATATTTATTTGAGAAAAAGAGCAAGCAGGGAATGGGCCAGAAGGCTAGGGAGAGAGAATTTCAGCAGACTTCCCGCCGAGCAGGGAACCCAATACGGGACTCCACCGCCCCCCTGAAATCATGGCCTCAGTCCACAAATCAAGAGTTGGGTACTTAACCACTCAGGGACCCTTCACAGCAGCCCTTCTCTAAAAGCCTTTTTAAAATTAAGACAAGATTTTCACTTTATTCCCTTTTTCTAAGGAAGTTGCAAAATCTTGAGAAGTTATCCCAAGTCTCAGTGTTCTCACTATAAAATGAAAAGGAGAGCACCAAACCCTTAGGGGTACTATGAGATTTAGGTAGATAATAAATGCATAGTTTCAGCATCATGCATAGACCACAGAAATTGCTTCATAAATTATAGCTACTATTATCAATGCTGCTGCTGTTGTGCATCTTAAAGGTTATATATTAAATAAGATACAACAAATCCAAATACACAAAGGCCTAGAAATAGGGTTAGTAAAGGGATATTGGGATAGGTGTTTCCTTTCTTTTCGCCCACCCTGAGAATTCTTTTGCAATGCAAATCAATCTCCCTTAATTTTGTTTGTTTTATAAACTAAGAGATTCCTCTACCAGGTGTTCTGAACACTGGGTCCATCCCTACCACTCAAAAATGGCTCTGGGAAACTTACCAGATGGTTTATTGTAGCAACAAATAGGCCTGTCTTTAAAGATATTGTCCAATTATAATTATACATGATCATGCTCTGATAACTTAAAAATACTTGTGGCAATCCTTTTTATTGATGAGCGGCTCTGAATGCTGGAATAAATAGCCTGTCAACCTTATTCCTGCTGAACCAACAGGACTCCGTTTTCCAGGTATGGAAAGAGAACAGTCAAGGTCTTAACCGCTAACTTTACTTGAGTATTAGTACTATGAAAGTCTGGTTCCCTCAGGAAAATGACATGTTGTGTATTTTCTTATTTAATTAGTGCTCCAAATCTTCTGCACTGAGTATCAATAGTGTTAGAATTAACGAGTTAACTCTTTTAGTTATCCACTTCCTTTAAGTGACATTTTAGGGGACTTTTGATTAATTTGACCTATTTCATCTAGGAAGTTGGATTCTCATTGTAAGAATTATCTGGGAAATATACTTTTCGTTTTGGGCAGAAAGACACATTTAATTTTAAAATGAAATCTATTCCTTCTGGACTCAGGGAACCTGTGAATTAATGCAGAAATTGATATTAGGATAAAATCTTAAACAATTAAGGGTAAGTATCTAAAACTCAATTAACCTTTAACAGTTCACCCCCTAGCCCTAGCATGTTCTCATTTTCATTGCTGTGGGATTAAATGGATCCTTTATCATTATAAGACCAGACAAAAGTCAAACTCTGTAAGACTGGTTTTAGCCAGGGTACATTTGCAATTCTCCCAGGATCAGGGATGTATACCACTTACTTGATTTGTAGTGCTTTCAATAGGTAATATTTTCCTTCCTGTTGGTGCTTTATTTTTATGAATCCATGCTGAGTCTACCTTCAGGTTATTTTGTGATAATGAAATGAACTTCCCAATAGGGGCCTCCAGGCCCAGATTCTTGTAACAATCACCATGATCTCTGCATTACTTACAGCATCAGTGAGTCTGAAGGTCAGGCCTTGCTCAGGATATCCAAAGACACTTTTCATTTTTTAGAAGCCAAAAAAGCCAAATGTCACACCCATCCTGAAATTACCTTAATAGTAAAATAATTTTATCATACTAGTTTGACGTGTTAGATATCTGTAGGTTTTTCTGTACTTTTGACACATAACTTCTCTTGTTTAAATTATTACTGAAGGACGATAGAACTTGGCAGAAATTTCTTAGTATTTCAACCCCCAAATGATTAATTTAAATGTCTATACCGGTCTTGAGAAGAGACATGAAAGTGCCACGCGTGCCCTTGATGGTCTCGGGTTGTAAGCTTTGCATGGGCGGCCCTCCGAAGATAGAGTTGCACACCAGAAGAAGAATATTGTGGCACAAGTTATCATTGGATGCTTTTCTATCATTCTTCATAATGAGCTTATTTGGGTTGATACCATGGGTTTTAATAATGATGGCCTCCACATTTAAAATATCTATATTACATATGGTATTCTAATATATTTTTCTTGCATGTTCAGCATTAACAAAGAATAACTATTGAGCATTTGTGTATGGAGAAGTTAACATATTTCAGAGGATTTAAGAAAATCAGCTTCCATGATCTAAAGATAAAGTGTTCATCTCAACGAGGGAAGGGACAGCTTCTTTGTGTCAACTTTCTCCTACATCCTGAGCTAAATTGTGGATTTGTTTGGCATTGCATTTTTTCTTCCGCAGAGGAGTGTCCTCGTTTTCACAGCCAAAACAGATTTTAGAGCAAAATAGAAGACTCTTTTCCGAAGGCAGCTGTGTTTGTGTGTGTGTGTGTGTGTGTGTGTGTGCGCGTTGTGTGTATGTGTGTGTTTAGGAAAACTCTGTAGCAAACACATTTCCCACAGATTTTGATAATTTTTGGTACCACTTTATGGACTTTATCAGAAAGTTCCCACCTTCTAAACAGCTAGTCTTCCGATTTTCTTCCTCCCACCTTTGGTATTCACATACCCAACCGATTAACATCTGATATCATATGATTAAAATAATGAAAGGTTTTATTTAAACGGTAAATCAGTCAGTCAACAGCTCTTTGAGTTGTCACTGTGCTTCAGGCATGACCCTATCATAGTGGGATCAAGAGACCGTTTTGATAGTTTTGTGGGGAAGATGGTCATTAAACAAATAATTATAAACACTATATAACCGTACATGCCACCAAGTACTGCAAAGGAAACACAGAATACTAGTGAAGTGTGAGGCTGGAGGCTTTGTCTTGCTGTGATTTTGTCTCATAACCACTAGCCACATACGGCTACTTCAAGTTAATTCCCCATTCATTTTTCTTTAATTTCAAAATAAAATTTAAATTAATTTAATTAAAATAAGATAAAACTTAAAATTCCCTCCTTCCGTCATACTATCACGTGTCAGATACTCAGTGGTCCCATGTGGCGAGCCTGTTGGACAATACAGATCTAAAACTCTTCCATCATTGTGAAGAGTACTGTTGGACAGTATTACAGCTGTCGCTTCTGAGAGGATCTCTCTGCAGAACAGATCTTTAAGCTTAGATATGGTATCTAAGTAGGCAGTGACCCGATGAAAACTGGAGATAAAAGGGAGAAAAGTCCCAGCACAGGGAGGCTTCAGTATCTGGAAGTAACTTGAATTAAACCTGAGCTGTTGTGTTCATAGGATGGTACTACTCCAATTCCATGCATGTCCGTTTTACGGTGATAGAACAGTATCACTGCTCTTAATATTACGACAGCCATACAAAAGCAAGTCCTATTGGGCTTCTGCTTAGGGATGGTGTTAGGTAAAGACTAATGAATCTGACATCCAAAGTAGTTGACATACATTTTAAAGTCTCTAATTTTTTCTCGAAAAAAGAGCAAAGGAAGATTTTTTTTTTTGTAATATAAAGTGAAATCAGTTACCGTCTTTCTCTCCCTTGTCCTAACCATTCACCACTGCTACTCTTAAAGTCTCCTTGCTTCTTCCAGAGTCCCAAATGTCTTCTAAACCTTTCCTAACTCTGCTCTCAGCTCTTCATTACATGCATTAACTTGTCCTGTTCCTGATTTTTTTTTTTTTTCATTTTCCCCCTCCTGAAACCCTGTTAATTGGCTATTGGACAACAAAGAAAACTGTAGGAAATGATTCAGTGAGTAGTGCTCTCTTCTCAACAGACTTTTTCAAAAAGATACTGCGACACAACTCTCATCCTATCCCAGTGTTAAAGAATGCTTATGGGAGGGGTGCCTGGGTGGCTCAGTGGGTTAAGCCTCTGCCTTCGGCTCAGGTCATGGTCTCTGGGTCCTGGGATCGAGCCCCCAGTTGGGCTCTCTGCTCAGCGGGGAGCCTGCTTCCTCCTCTCTCTGTCTGCCTCTCTGCCTGCTTGTGATCTCTGTCTGTCAAATAAATAAATAAATCTTAAAGAAAAAAAAAAAGAATGCTTATGGGAAATGCTTATGGGAAAATTGGTTATGCTCTTTGGTCTTGACTTTGAGCTCTACAGGTTTTAGATTCAAGTTGTTACTGTGGTGTGGATATTCTTTAGTCCCATGCTGGAATTCCTTTCATGTAAGTGTCATTACTTTGCCCAAGAGACTATGTTGTAGAAAATCTAGTGCATAGGTTTATCTTATTTTTCATTTGCTTAGCACACCGGAGGTAAGAAAGCTAGGACAGAAGACTCTATTGACCATATCTTTCAGTCTCCAGACTCTGACCTCACATGGTCATGGGTTTTTTGTAAAAAGCTGTCACTAAATTTAGCACTTTCATTCAGTTCAGAGTAAAACCAAGCAAAACCTTACAGACTTGGATTAGCAGGGGGAGGAAGTTAATTTTGAATCAGTGGAAGCCAAAGTGATTAACTATTATTGAAGATACAGAAATTTATTATTTTCAATTGCAAAAACTAAGTTTAGACTTTGTTGCTCTACAACACATTCTTAGTAAGTCTTTTTAAATGTTAGGTAAGAATTGTTTATAAATAAACTGTGAGTTGTTCTTTTGTTAAGTAAGTAAAGGTTTGAGATTGACTTACTTGTTGGCTTAATCCCTTTGTTTTAAACATCTGGCAGGGTCAAATTTTAACTACGTTTTACATATGGAAAAATAATTAGGATTCATGAGCACATTCCAGTATCACATAATACAAGAAGAACCAAAACAATTAATTTTTCAAAAACTATATGTAATAATACTAATAAGAGATTCACCATGTGCTGTAGATTCTCCCTTCTGTGTGGCTCATGTCCTTTCACTTTTCTTCCTGAACCGTGGGGATCACTTATGTAGGCAATAATCTCCTAATTAGCTTCCCTGCCTCCAGTCCTACCTCCTTGGACCAATTCTCACATGCTTCCAAAGCTGTTTGCTTGTTGAAATTGAGATTTAAGAATGACACTTTGGTTATACATTGGAAGCTGGAGGAATTCCATCAAATGTGAACTCTGCTTTCTAGATTGCTTATTCTCTGTGATTTCCCCCCTCCCCCTTCCCAGTAATTAATGAGCATGATGGGGATAACCACTGCCAGCCTCACTGTCACCAAGAATTGCTAAATCTGTGCGTTGAACCAGGAGGATCTGTTAAATAAAACAAGTAATCGTGACCATTTTGGGCTCCTAAAACCTTTGATAGCTTCCCATTGCTCTCAGCATAAAGTTCTAAATTAAGATGGCCTCTGAGGTCCTATGATGGTGTCCTGCTTATTCTTTAACTTACTCCCACATTTCTGCCTCGTTCTCTTTACTGCCAACACACTGGCCCTCTCTCTCCTCAAACATGACAAGCTTCTTCCCATTTGATGCTGCTGTTTATCTGGAAGTTCACCCAGTCCTCCTTATTCTTTGGGTCTTAGCTTAGCTTAAATGTGACTTTCTCAGGTCACTGTATTCTGATTCCATCCTCACACATTCTCCCCACCCTCAATCTATGCAGGTCAGCTCAATCATCTCCCTCTTGGCAGTGATCACAGTTGTAATCAGAGCACTACACACTTAATGGTGAAAGGAATACCCCCCTTCTCTGTGAGGCTAAAACCTCTTGAAGGCAAGGAGAGTGGTTTAGACAGGTTATATTAGTATGCCCAGCACCCAAAGCTGTGTCTGACACATAAGAGGCATGTACTATTTGTGGAAAAAATGAACTCAATACAATTTTGGAGACGCTTTGAAATTTGGATTTGATAGATCCTCTCTATCTGATTATGAAATCCAACACCAGCAAATTAAATTCCTCACTATTGACTTAAATTTTTGTTACCAGCCTAAGTCATTTGATTTCCACTCTAAATGTACTGAACTCAGTATCAAAAGAAACTTTAATTTCAGAAGAAGTGCACTGATCTTATCAGCCACCAAACATTTTTTAAGTCTGTGGGGGAAGTAGGAGTCCCAGATAAGGAAGACATAAAAGACATCCTAAAACATACTGAGTATTAAAGATAAAAGAGGCACCTTATTAAAAAGAGGTTAATGCATATTGAAGTGGATGTCACTAATTTCATATAATTTTGCTGTCAGGAAGTCAATAGCTTTGTTCATTGAAATAGTTTGACCAGAATTTGTCCTCATGACTCTCTTAGTCTTGGACCAACAATTCAGAATCCAAGTGTGGGCATGTGTTGGAGGTGGAGGAGAAAAAGGAGACAAAGAGGAGAAATAAAAAATAAAATAAGATGGAGAGAAGCAAAGCGACTCGTGACCTTAAATCTATCCTTGGATGTAATGTTCCAAATAGCTAAGTTATAGATGCATCACAATTCTGGATTAATCCCCCCGTAATGTTTTACAGGATGTTAAGTATTTCTGAGGGAGAGAAAAAGGTGGTGGTGAAGGGGTGGTAGTCTCTGTTCAGGTAAATTTGGAGGGTTGGTTTAAATAAAGTATAATAGGTCTCTTTGTTTTTCTGGCTTTTCAGAGAAAGAGGTAGAATATTGAGCATTTCCCAGTCTTGCTGGGCTGGAAACAGCATGTCCAGGTTCCAAGCGCGGATACCTCAGATACCATTTGGGCAAAGTTAGATGAAGCCTTTGAGCCATTCTGGAGCCTCCACCAGGCAGCAATGATGTTCATGCCATCGTGGCAACTCATAAGTGCAAAGGCTTTATGGTATAAAAATAGAGGAGTTATCACTAGTAGGACCTCACAGTTTTGTTTTGTTTTGTTTTTAAGATTTTATTTATTTAGTTGACAGACACAGATCACAAGTAGGCAGTGACACAGGCAGAGAGAGGGGAAGGGAAGCAGGCTCCTTTCTAAGCAGAGAGCCCGATGTGGGGCTCAATCCCAGGACCCTGAGATCATGACCTGAGCCCAAGGCAGAGGCTTAACCCACTGAGCCATCTAGGCACCCCATGATTTACATAATCACGAGGCTCCCATTGTGAAAAGAAAGTGGACTATTAATGGGGTAGTTAAAGAATCCTACCTTTCACTTACCTGTTAGATAAACATTTTGAGTTTTTAAAAAAAAAAACCCACCAAATCTAGATGAAGTTCTCAGGTTGCTCCTCTTCTCCTTTTCCTCCTCATCCTGCTCCCATCTTCCAAATGGCCATCAAATAACTTGATGAATGTTCACCTATCTGGGTGTATTTTTTTACAGTGTATTTCAGAAGTAAGTTTTGCAATTATATTTTATTTTCTAAATTAAATTGTAGAAAAGAATGATAACTTTAATATTAGAAATTATTATTGCTTCTCATTCCAGTAATACTAAAAAAATAAAAGGCTCTGTGGCAATTGCCACATTGTCTTAGTTAAATGCTGCCGCTGACAAGGGCAGAGTCTCTGGACTCCTAGTTACATTGGGCTGTTTTGATTTAATCCTCCTCATTTCCTCTGAGGTTTACTATGCTAAAAAATGCATTTTAATAGAGATTTTATTATAAAGTACAACCTCTGTTTCTCTCACAAATGATTCTGCAATTCCTATCAAAGTACCATCCATCTTTTTCAAAGAAATGGAACAAATAATTCTAAAATTTATATGGAACCAGAAAAGACCTCGAATAGCCAAAGGGATATTGAAAAAGAAAGCCAACGTTGGTGGCATCACAATTCCGGACTTCAAGCTCTAATACCATTTTGATTCAAATCCGGCAACATTAAAGCTGGAAGGAGCATTAGGGATGGTCTAGTCTTATTCTCTAAACAGGAAGCTAGTGTAAGAGGCAGGAATAGAGACTGGGCCTTTTTTTCTGGAGTTTTTCCATGCTGTCTCTTCCCGTGCACCTCTAGGTTGCTTCTATATAAAGAAGCAATGACACATACTCATAGGGTTGTCCTGAGAGCCAGTGAAACTCTACAAGTGAAACAATCAGCATACTGCTTCACATATAATACCTGCTCATTGAGGAGTAACTAAAATTGATACCACGGGCAATACCGGCCAGTCAGATATTACTTCAGCATTTGCCACAGGCTCTGAAAAAGCATCTGTCCTAATGGTGTGGACCCACCCTAAGCTCTTCATGTGGCCCCTAGTACCAGATCTCCACAAAGAGGGTAGAGTGGGGCAGTCCACTAGGACAGTGCCTTCCCTGGCTTGTTCCTTTATCCAGTGAGTATAAGACTCAGGAGCTTGAGGTAAGAAATTAATGACTACTTGGAAAGTCCAGATTTGCCAAAATACTCATTAGGGTAGATCCATACTCTCAGGTTGCCAGTTCAAATATTTTAAAATAATAAGTGAAAATTTTAAAATCATTTCCCAAAGGATCATCACAAAATAAAAGGAAAAAATCTAACACCTCTTGTTTCTGGATTTAAAAAAATGTAAACAGCTAATTCCCATATAATTTATATATTTATATATAATAATATAATATGTAATATATAAATATATAATATATATTATATATTTATATAAAAATGTAATATATAAATATATAATATATTTTATATATTTATATAAAATATAATATATATGTATATATATGTATACATATATATATATGGTTACTATTGACCAGAATCCTGACCGATAGAATAGACAATAAATTAACACATATTTTGCATATTATTATATACTCTTTTCTTATAATAGCTGTTTTATAAAAATTTGTTTGGCATTTCTAAGCTATTTGGTATGTCTGTGAGCTGTTTTCCTATCAAATTATTGCAAATCTTCAAAAAGTTCTTTCAAATTGTTATAAATATCCAGAAAATTTTCTACTGTATTAATGGAAAAAGTCTATGTGTCAACGGACCTATGTGGTTCAAACCTGTGTGGTTCAGGGTCAACTGCATGATATACACTATATATACACACATACTGTATATGTGATGAGCTAAAGATCACATAAATTTGAAAACATGTCCATTCATATTTTAAAGAAAGAAAATACAGATAGTGGCTGGTCATCAAAATAACTAGACACTTTAAAAAAAATATATTTTAAAGAGCTGGTTGTCAAATGGATGTTGCTTTCAGTAGCCTCCACCACAGCCATGGGGCAAAACCCAACCCTTCAGAAATGACATTTATTGCAGTTGTGGTCTTCCCTCTGTACTTTAATTAAGTGGACATTTTTTCTGTAACTCATCTATCATCCCGTATTTATTGGAGGCGCACTTTGGGTGAAGCATTTTATTAGATCATGGCTGAGTAAAGATATATTTGTTACACTTTCTTTCCATAAGACATTTACAACCTAGCATGGAACCAACAGGTCATTTCAGAGGTAGTGTAATAAAAGAAATGGGTTAAGACCTAATAGAAGCTCAAGGAATCAGATTGCTATACCTCAGGATCTCAGAGGAGGAGATGTTTGATCTTAGTCCCAAAGATGAGTAGGAATTTAGTCTCAGACATATGGTCTGGTTTGTGCAAAGTGTTGAGGTCTTGAAGCAGTATCACCCATTCACCTTCAATCAGTTTGGTGTGGCTACAGTGTAAATCAGCAAGGAGGAGATGCTGAAGATGGGATGCATGGAGCAGAAGCAGCATAAACTTTATGCTGGCAATTCGGGGGTAGTATTTGGTAGATTTTAAGATGGGGGGTTGATGTGGTCAAGTTAATGACTCAGGAGTTGCATTGTGGATAGATTGGAGGGGAGACCAGTTTGAAGGTTCCGGAAATAGATTAAGTGAATAATGGGAAAACTTAGCACTAGAGTTGTGATGGAAACAAGGGGCTGACCCTGACCTATAAGTAAGGGCAGGAACTATTGGGGCTTCTTAATGGATTGTACAGATGCAAGCATTAATAGGAAGAGATAGAGGAGTCCACTTCTAGGTGCCTAGGTACATAGAGCAGCCAGAATGGACATTCCTGAAAAGGTGCAATTTTTCTGGGAAAAGAAGGAATTCTGTTTTGAAGGTGTTGAGTTCCAGGTGGATAGGTGGGTGAATTTTTAAACTTGGGGGGATATTTGACTTTGGAATGTTGATTTTGGGCATTTTTATTGAATTAGCAGAAGTCCTGGGAGGAGATCATTTCATGGGGGGAAAGTATTTGGAGTTTGAAGAGAAGAGCACTCCAAACATTATTAATGTATACTTGAAAGTGTATGGAGGAAAAATCTATTTTTATGTCAGCTTTTAGACTAAATTTCTTTGCTTGACCTCGAGTTGTAACTGAATTGGGCCTCAGAAAACATGAAGTCATTTTGAATCTTGGCCAAATATGTTGTTAATTCAAGCATATATCCATAAACTTAATGCTTCTGACATAAGTTTTTCTAATGGCTCTTCCTTTTATATATTATGAAAAAAATGACACTATGTGTGAAGAATGAAGGTTCCAAAGCTCTTTGACATAGACAGTGAATAACTTATTGCTATAGCAGATAATTTTCTTTATTAGAATATACAGATATGTTACAGACATCTTCTAAATGTAGTTCAGAAATTATTGGCAACAAATTATTAGTTAACCATGACTGTTTTTCTTTGTGGCTTAGCGATGTTTTATAAACAACTCTTGATTCTGTCTTTGTATTGGTTACCTTGATTAGGATTTTACTTGAGCAGTATTCTAAGGTCATCAGTTGAAATAACCATGTATAGTTGGTCTACCGCCTACCAATTTAATGTTAAGATTGAATATTAACTTTTTTTTTGACAATGATCAAATAACTGGCACAATTTACCATACCACAGTAAGTGACACATAAAACTGGACAAAATTCGATGGCAACTGATTTTAGGCTTTGGAAGACAGTATGGGTATGATAGGTATGATCCTCAGAAGGAGGGAAATACACAAGATATACTGATATCCATATGGGGAGCAGAGGCCAAAGCAGAGGGTATTGGTTTCATTTAGCTAAGGTGTTCATTTGAGTTGATGTTCAGAGCTGCTGAAGATGCTAAAATTTAATGGTCAAGGTACTAGGGAGAGGGAAGTTATACAGAAAGCAAGAGTGGGACTTGCAGGGGTTCCATATATGCTACTGGCCAAGGACTGTGATACACATGTGTCACAGTAGAACTCTATAGGACCTCAAAGAAGGCTTCCACAGGGCTGAATGTTTAACAGACATGGAAGGTCATAAAATGCTATGAGATGTTGGAGTCCTGGCCTTACTAGAGTTGGGAGGGTCTTACTGAATAGCCCAGAAACTCAGCTGAGAATATAGAAAAGCTACACCTGAGAAGTAAGAATCACAATCTAGAATGAGGGCCATGTCCTTCCAACTAAAAATAAAGCCAAACAGACCCACTCTAATAGAGTATTAAAACCAGTCTGACAGAATCAAAAGGATCTGCCAACAGTTTAATAACTGCCAGAGTAACTCTTAATACCTATAAGGGAAGAAGAGATAAAGACACTTTGCTGTGTATTGGGTATAGTTATGATACATAGGAAGCAGGAAGATGTGATATGCAATAAAAAAGACAAGCAGTCACTAAAACAGGTGCCAAGATGACAAAGTACTAGAGTTAGCATAGCAATTATAACAATGTTCAAGAACTTAAAGGAAAAATTGGACATAGTGCATGAACAGATGGGGGGTTTGGGCTAAGAAATGGTAACTATAAAAAAATGAAGGTGCTAGAAGTGAAACGTGCAATGACTGAAATAAAAAAAATGTCCTAGATGAATGAAAGACCATAGACTCTGTGTGATACGAGGTTAACGCACTTAATGCCATATAAATAGAAATTACCCAAGCTAAATAATAGTGAGGAAAAGAATGAAAAAATATGAATTATTTTGAGGTTGGTCATAGTCTTAAATATAAAAATTCAAGTATAAAGCTATTAGAACAAAATGTAGAAAAACTTTGGGATAGATTTCTTAGTGAACAAAATCACTAATTATAAAAGAAGAAAGTTTATAAATTGAACTTTATTAAGATTAAAAACTGCTTATCAGAAGACTCAGTTAAGAAAATGAAAAGGCGGGGCACCTGGGTGGCTCAGTGGGTTAAAGCCTCTGCTTTCAGCTCAGGTCATGATCCCAGGGCCCTGGGATCCAGCCCCAAATCGGGCTCTCTGCTCAGCAGGGAACCTGCTTCCTCCTCCCCTCTCTCTCTGCCTGCCTCTCTGCCTACTTGTGATCTCTGTCTGTCAAATAAATAAATAAAATCTTAAAAAGAAAAAAAAAAAAGAAAATGAAAAGGCTAGCTACTCTCTGGAGGAGAGTATATTGTATATTATATATACATATAATGATGAATATATATATATTTTAAAAAATACAACAAACTGCTGTATTTCAATAACAAAGAAACAACCCAATTTATGTTAAAGGAAAAAGATTTGAATTGTTGTTACCAATTTGTATAAACATAAATGTATATATCTTTATGTATAATCAATATTATCATTAAAATAGATGCTCAGTATCATGAGTTGTAAAATGAAAAAAAAAGAAGGCTAAGATACCTCCTCAGATCTACTTGAATGGCCACAATTAAGAAGTCTATGGGGAGTAAGGATGTGAAATAACTAAAACTCTTACACATTGCTGATGGGAATTTAAAAATGGTACAATGACTTTGGAAAGTATAGTTTCTTGCACAGTTACACATACACTTTATTACCCAGCAGTGTTATATATTCTGGCATATGTCCAAGCAAAATGAAAAAATATATATCTACAAAAAATATGTCCACACAAATTTTTATAATAACTTTATTTATAAAGCCCTGTGCTGGAAGTAACTCAGAAGTCCTTCAAGGAAATAAAAATTATTGGGTATTCATTTATAGAATGGAATACTATTCAGCCATAAAAAAAATTTACTGATAAATGCAAAAGGATCAATGAATCTTAAAGAGTTGAAAGAAGTCAGGCACAAAAGAGTATGTATTGCATAATTACATTTATTTTCAGGCAAAACTTATCTATGATGGTATAAATCAGACAAGCAGCTCCTTGTTCCTTATAGAAATGATGGGGCTTGGCTGGAACCCAGCACTGGAGAGCTTTCTAGGGTGATAGAAATATTCTGTAACTTGATTAGGGTTTCAGTTTCATGTGCATAAACATTTGTCAAAACTTGTCCATTAAAAAATTTGCATAATTTATTTTAAAAGATCAGATTTTTCTATAAACAATATAGAATGAAATAATTCAAGTTGCTGATTATGATTTTGCATAATAAATCAAGGTAAATTTGTTAATAAACATATCAGTTATTTCAAATTCCTCAAATGTGTTCTGGCCAAGAATATAACTTAGGAGGATTTAGATATTTTCAGATTTGTTTGAATTTTTTCTACCACTCATGGATTTTTAAGATAAGGGTTTGCTTAGTATCTCTGCTGTCTTTAGAAAGGGGCAGATTTAGCAAAAATTTTCTTCAATAAAAACAATTTATTTCCCTAGATACTTCCCTGAAATGGGATATTCTTTTAAATCTTCTTGAAAAATACTCTAGAGGGACATGGAGGAACGTAAGCTATTTTAGCCCAGGGAATTGGCTACTGATTGAGAAACAGACCCTGGATAATTGAAACCATTTGTCTGGGAGCCAAATGTCCAGGCAGGAATAGGACCTGACTTAATTGAAAGGAATTGATGATACAACGTTAAGAACACTGAGCCTCTGAGAACGAAAACTAAAAGGCCAGTCAGGGGTCTACTAGTATGTAGCATTGTTGCGGAAAGAGTAAGTTCATTTCACAGAATAGTTCTTTGGTGATGAGGATCAGTGATAATGAACTAACACAAAAATCTCTTCTCCTCCCTCACTCTCCTTGGAGAGCACACATAATGGGGCAAAGAAGAATGGCAACTAGAATCTATCACTTGGATATTTTTACTTGACATATGTATAGCTTCAGCCTATGAGGACAGCATGATACAGTGGCAACAGCCCGAGGCTAGGCATCAGAGACTCAGGCGCTTGTTAACTGTGTGACCTTCAGCTAGCTTCTTAGTCTTTCCAATCTTGTGTCTTTAGGGTCTGTAGGATAAAATGAGACATCACTCATCAAGTACTCAGCTATGAGCACTATGGGATATTAACTGAAGGCAACCCCTTCCTTTTCAAAAACTTCAGCTCTACACGCATAAAAATGATTGGTAGACTTTCCTGATTCACTTTTAGAAATGAAAATAAATAATGGAAAGCCATAACCATTCATTGGCAAGTAAATAGTTGCCATATTATTGTATGTGTTTTATTTAGAACACCAATGTTTTGGACATTAAAGGGAAGAGATGTAAATACTAATGATTTGTAAATACTAAGTACCTTTTAAAAGAGCTAGTTAGCATCTATGAATGTTGCATGCTGCATGGACTAAGCTGTTAATCAGCTGTATTTTATCATTACATATTTCCATAAGAAGAGGCAATAAGTTCTATAGGTATAACAATTGAGATTTCAAGCCACTAAACGTCCCAAGAACATTTAAGAATCTTTGATGAGGAGTTAACTTTCTGAGCAACCATGTCATAAGAATAGATCTTTTTATAAAAATGTTTATTTTATTTTTTCAGTGTTCCAAGATTCATTGTTTATGCACCATGAAATATGTGCCCTCCTTAATACCCACCACCAGGCTCATAAGAATAGATCTTAAGAGCAAAGAATGTTGTTAAATCTTTGAAAGTCTACACATAAGTGTGTAAGACATCCTCCTCTGCAAGAGATGACCTCCTAAGTTCTCAGAGCAGAGGGGGGTCTGTGGCAGTACTGTAGCCTTCTTTAGAAATAACTAGATGAAAAGTGAATTATGTGTGAAAGAAGAACTATGTAATTAGCAAAAAAGAAAGTTGTTTTAATGTGTCTTTAGGCTATTTAGCTGAATTTAAATCAGTTATTATTTTAACATATTATATAAACATAGTTTAAGGATCTAAATTTGAAAAGTAAATTGTATTAGAATTTAAAACTCAGTAACTATATGCCAAACTACTGAAAATATCTTTATTTTTTAGAAGTTTGATGTAGACTTTTTCAGTACAACGTTACTAATGAAACTTTCAAGTTTGGATTCAAAGGTTATCTTCTTCTTTGTCTTCCCTCATATGTTTTTAAATAAAACTTTATGGGGTGCCTGAGTGGCTCAGTCAGTTAAGCTCTGCCTTTGGCTTGGGTTGTGATCCCAGGGTCCTGGGATCGAGTCCCAAGGCAGTCTCCCTGCTCTGCAGGGAGTCTGCTTCTCCCTCTGCCCCTCCCCCCCTCGTTCTCTCAATCTGTCTCTCTCTCTTGCTCTCTCTCTCAAATAAATTAAAAAAAAAAATTAAGTAAAGCTTTATGTTGGATTTTGGCTTCCCAGAGTGACCCCAGTTTCAGAGCTCTTAGTATTTCAGCTTTCGTTAGAGATTCATGGTCCTCCATGTTGCTAAGTGAAAATGCCAGTAATTTGATGGATTCATTGGGAGGAACTGAATAAAGAATGTATGTGACACAATAATAGGCTCATTCAAGCATTTTGTGCTCATTTGTTTTTGTCTACTGGGTACCTGGTGGTAGATTTTGAGACTTGGTTATTCGTCATACATACACATTGTAATGTGTTCTCAAAGTAATAGATACCTGTTGAGTATGACAGAAGCAGCCCCTAATTCTGCCAATGGTGGGATCAAAAGAGCTGCCTTGAGAAGTTAGAAAGGATAAGTTGGAATTTCTTAGCGGGAATAGTGGGAAAGCCTTCCACTTAGCAGCAGCATGGAGTATATAGGCACTGAATTGTGGAAGAGCATGTGTTGTTTGAAGAACAGAGGCATTATTGTGCTCTTAGACAAAAGCATTATTTGGAAGGCAGTATTAGTCTGGATCTCAACAAGAAACAAATGGCATATTCAAATTACATTGAGTCAAAGAGTTTGTTTCCAGTGGGACTCTATACCAAGTTGTGGGCTGAATGGAAGGGAGCCAAAGAAAATATTAAATGAGTTGCGATTAGTAATATTACAGCTGTCACTGTCCCTTGACCTAAAGGGACAAGGAGAGGAAGCTACTGTTGGAATCACAAAGGAGAGAGGTCTTGAGAGGGCTGTGACCTTCATTTGAGGAGCCAGATACAGGTGACCTGGTAGGGAGGAACAAGAGCAGTCAGTATGGTAACCTCTTCTTTCTTCCCTTCTTCCCATTTCCTGCCTGGACCCTTTCCAGCAAAACAGATTTTTTGTTTTCCTTAGGCAAGTGGGATCTGGGATTCCTACCTGTTTCTCCTGCATCATCTTCCTTGAAGACTTGTATCTTCACTGTGCCCACTATACCCACTTTGCTTCTCTAACCACTGTCTATATTTGGACAAAAGAGTTTTTTCAATTTCTGGAATTACCCAACAGGAGTAAGTTGAAGGATTTTCCAAACTTAGTGAATCCAAGAGGGCCAGGGAAACTTTGGTTGTGTCCACAGAGGTCAGCCTCCAGGGGCACAGAGGAGGATGGAGAAGGTGTGTGTGGAGGGTGGATCTAGGTCTAGGGAGGAGATGGTGGGAGGGGGACAGAATATACCCAGGCTAGTGGCTTTTTGGTGACCTAGTTAAAACCCAGTGGGATCAAATCCTAGTTGCCACTTATTTTCCGGCTGTATGACTTAGGGAAGGCTACTTAACCCTTTTATGTCTTCACGTTTGCTCATCTTGTCTTCAAGTTTACTCATGGGCCTAAGAAGAATATATGTTGTAGAGTTATAAAAAATAAATGAGACCCATGTAAAACAGGTTAAAAATGCCAGGCATATAAGGTTAAATAAATTGTACTCATTACCATATATATAAGCGGAGTAGTAGCATAATTAGATTTCTTTTAAAATATTAAGCAGTTTTTCATGTTGCTATATAGATTCATAAGCAAGAATGTAAAATTATATCTGTAAATTTTCCTTAAAGCTTTAGTTATACCCACACATGGACACACATCACTTAGTCTGGGTGAAGAATTAGGTGGTGGGGGGATTGAAGGGGAAAAGCTGTGATAAAGACCTAAGGATGATTGTTGGGTTGCGGGTTTATCTTAGAGAAGAGAATAGCCTTTGCTCTTGGGTAAGTAGAATTTGGGATTCCCACCCGTTTCTTCTGCATCCCTTTTCCCCGAAGACTTCTGCCGCCTCCCACTTGGCTTCTCTAGCCGTCATCTACATTTTGACAAGACAGTATCTTTTCCTGACTATTCCTGGATATGCCCACCTCAAGCAAGTTGAAGGAGCTTCCTATGAGTCTAGGTGGGGAGGCTCCTGAGGCTCTGGTGTTTATAGTCAGTCACTGTTGTGGAACCTCTCATTTCTCAAAAACAGGTTGTGTGTTTTGTTTTTTTGCTCTTGTTCAGAATTTTATAGTCCTTTATTAAAGGCTCATTAAGCTTTTCATAGAACTTACCCTGTTTAGCCCTCATTATTACCTTGTGGAGAAGACAGTATGATTTACATTTCATTGATGGAGAAACTGAGTCTCAGAAGAGTTAATAAAACTGGATGTATTATTAAGTAGGTAAGTGTTCAGCCTCATTTACCTGTGCAATGACAAGACGTCTGTGTAGGATATACATGTCATTTACTCTGCCATGATTAATTGAATGCTTAAATGCCGTGCACTGCAGGTGACAGGGTAATGCAGGTAAGGAAGGCCCTGTTTATATCTGTGATGAGCGCACAGCACACCTCTGGTAGGATCATTAATAATAGAAACACATAGCCTAAGTATGGTGGGAGAGATTAATTTGATCTGAAAGTGAAATTAAAATATATTGTCCTCTCCTCTTCCCCCGTCAAAAAAAACAAAACGAAACAAAACAAACCAGAGAAGCTCTCATGTGTGATATGTGTTGAGCTTTGGAATAATAAATCTCCATTTCAATCCCAGACTCAGGGCACCTGTGTCAGGAGACGTGCATCCTAGCTGGTTGAATACTGCTGCACAATATTGCATGTCTTTTTTTTTTTTTTTTAAAGATTTTATTTATTTATTTGACAGAGAGAAAGAGCACAAGTAGGTAGAGAGAGGGGGGAAGCAGGCTCCCCGCTGAGCAAAGAACCCAATGTGGGGCTCAATCCCAGGACCTTGAGATCAGGACCCGAGCCGAAGGCAGAGGCTTAACCCGGTGAGCTACCCAGGCACCCCAAGACACATCTGGAGTGGACCTGTGTCCCTTGCTTTTTGAATGGATGAAGGACTTTTTTTCCCTCATGGATGGATCTATGTGAGATTCGGTATGAGGTAGCATTAAACCTTGTTGTTCTCTTTCTGTTCCTTATGAGGGTTAGAAGAGGTTATGATTAGAACAGTTCTTTGAAAAGTAGTTAAGTTTTGTGTTCATTGTCACTGAGGCTTCAAACTCTCCCTTCTGTTTTTCTTTCGCCAGTAGAGCACCAGTGTCTGTCCTACTCTGTTGTCCTTGACGCCTTCTTCTTAGATCCTCAACTCTCACTACCTTTTCACTTTTGATAGCCAACCCAATATTTGCCCAGGGAAGCACTTCACCATTACTACTGCATCTTCTGTGAGGAACCTGGTTTTTGGTTCCGCTGCTCTGTCCGATGTCTTTGCATCCTGGATAATTACTCATTGATACACTTAACTGCCTCAGTGATTCTACTTAACTTCCTCAGAGGAGGGTCTTTTATGTAGGAAATAGAGGGGGTTTTGTGTGTGTGTGTGTGGGGGGGAGTTGTACCCTGAGAGAGGAATAGGTTACCTTTCTCCTCTTTGTTCCTTGATAAGTACTTTTTACTCTGGAGTGCTGCTAGAGATGACATCATATGTATGAGATTGTATCTTAATCCTATAGAATAAGTTTCCACATTTTCATTTCTTATTTGTAGCATTGTATTGTAACCTGTTTACTTCCCCCCATTGGACTCTTAAAGGCATAATTTATTCATTTATTCATCTGTGGGATGTAGAATCATACTTAGTGTTTGATGGTATTCAGTAAGTGTTTATTGAGTGAATAAATGAATGAATCACTGAATCAAAAGAAACAAGGAACCATTGGAGGGGTGCATTATGACTGTATTTAAATAAAAAGATCACCTAGGCGCTAGACAGTGCAGTGTAGGAGGAATTGGTGGGAGGAAAACTAATAATCTAGAGGGTCAGATGGAGGGTCTTTGCAATCACTGAAACTTAGATTTGGATTTTTGGCTGACAAAATAGAGATAAAGAAATGGGAATGAATAGTTTTGGGGGGTATAAATTGACTGGGCACTCATTTTGCAGAAGAGAGTTGGGGGAGCAATCAGTCATACATTCTAAGCTTGGGTCAATGGAGATGAAGTGGTCTTATTGATAAGATAGAATGGTTGAGAAGGGAAGCTTGTAAGAAAAAGTTGTGAATTTGGTTTTGGCTATGTTGATGTTGAAGAAAACAACAGGCAAATCGTTTTAAGGAAAGAGAAGAGAATGAGTTTGCACACCTGCTAGCAACTGCTGTTATTCTTTGACCTGTTTCATATGATAGGTGTTTTTGTCCTCATTTTGTGGCTGCTCAAAATAAATCTCATTGAGATTGTATGTCTTGCCAAATGTTGCAGAGAAACAGGGCTCCCACACTGAAAAGACCTGGATTTATCTCTTCTACCACAATTGCCTTTGAGAACAAATTAATCACTGCCCATTCAGGTGCAGTATCTAAACTCTGGTCATTATTGTCCCCAGTGTCTTCTATCTCGTTGTTCCTCTTCTTAGCATTTCCCCCCCTTTTCCTTTCAACCTCATAAAATTCCATTTGTCTCTCATGGGCCCAGCCAAATCCTACCTTCTCAAGAAGTTCTTCTATCACTGCTTTTTGCCTTACCTCTATCCACCCTTATACTCTTGCACTATTAAGTATTTTGACTTACTTAATGTGCTAAAGAGTAGTCATGAATAGGGAGGCTGTTAAATGTAGTGTAAGCCCTCAAAGCTCAATATTCTAATAGAATTGAAGTTGTGGATGCTAACAGTGGAAAACGTTGGAAGCTTCCCATTCTTAGTCTTTGCCCAAAGCAGGGATCTGCCATTTCCTCAGAGTAAAAGAACACTGAATGTCCCAGTGTTTGGATCAGGCTTTCCTCATGCTCTCTGCTAATTGTCTTAAAAAGATCTCTTAAATTCTGTCCTTCCTGCCTTCTCTCCTTCATCCCTCCCTCCTTTCTTTTTTTTTTTTTTTTTTCTCCCCCATTCTGTACTTTCCATCACTCTCGGCGTGTATTGGTGTGTAGTAGAAAGCCATCCTCTAACCCACTGTGTAAAAGAATTGTATTACCTTGCGACCTGTGCGTATGTTGCTGTTGTACTTTTGGGGATAGCAACAGTCAACTTTGTGGAACTGAATTTGTCTGGAGGACTCTGAAATTTCATAATCTTTCAAGAAAAAGATCAGTCCCTGGTGATAAAAACCAGAATTTTTGCTCCTGCCTTCTTGGTTAAAGACCAGTGATAAGTGTGGATTGTTAAAGTTAAAGCAGGTAAGGTTGTCCTAGAAATGGGAAGATCTTTCCTATTTTTTTTCAGTTTAAACATAATCTTTTATTACAGAAATAATACTTATGTATTATAGAAAATTAAGAAATATAGATAAGCAACACAAAAAAAATCAAAACATCATATTCCTGCTTCCTCTCCCCTGAAATTGCCACTTTTAAGACTTTGGATGTAATCCTTCTGGATTTTTTTTCTTTAAAATTTAAGGAAACATTAAGGTATAATTCAATATAATTCAATATAAAATATACAAATATTAAATGTACAACTTGATCATTTTTTTTCACATACATTTGTATCTTGATAGCTGTGAAACCACATCACATTGGAGCTCTGGATTATCCTCACTCCAGTTTTCCTTATCCATCTTCATAGTCCATATTCAGCTGCCCATGGTTATGCCCATATCATATCATATCATATCATATTTAATGTAACATATTCAGCTGCCCATGGTTATAGCTGTTGACTCCTATCACCATATATTAGATTTGCCTGTTCTTGAACTTCGTATAAAAAAGGATTTTACAGCATGTGCTCTTTTGTATCTGACTTCTCTCCCACAGCATTATATTTTTGAAATTCATCCTTGTTGGATTTGTCAATAATTTGGCCTTTTAACTGATGCATAGTATTCCATTGTTAGAATATATATAATTTATTTATAGTTTATCCATTCTCCTGTTGATGAACATGTGGATGATTCCAGTTTTGTCTACAGTGAATAAAAGTGCTATGAACATTCTTAAAAATGCCTTTTGGTCAACATAGGAATTCATTTTTCTTTGAAAATGTACATGGAGACACATATGCACACTTAGAAATGAAATTGTGGGATGATGAGGTGTATCATTTTCATGTGCATGTGCACACATGAATTTTTTTTTGTACTTGTTTATTTTTAGCAAAATGAGCTCATGATGAGCATACTACCCTGAACCTGCCTCCCCCCCCCCCCCAGTCAACAGTCTCTACCTTTCTCTTTCATAAATTATGGTGTTTTCTGATCTAAGTCAACATTCATATATCCTGAATTGACCCCCAGATGTCTTTCACAGCTGGTATATTTTCATTAGTGTCCAATCAAGGACCACATTGCATCTGATAGTTACATCTTGTGAGACCTCACCTTAGGTCCTTGCTGGCTACAACCATCAGTTCCTTGTCCTTTGAGCCTCTACCTAGGGCTACATGCAATATGACAACTTCAGAGAGGGAGAGAGAGAAGTCTCAGGCCTTTTGTAACCCAATTTTGGAAGTAACATATCATCATTCTTCCTGCCTTTGATTCTTTAGAAGTGAGTCACTAGGTCTAGGCTATACTCAGAAGGTAGGGATTGCACAAGAACTTGAATGTCAGAAGGCAGGGATCATTGGGAGCCATTGAAAAAGTAATTGAATATTTAAAGTAATCACATACTTGGGAAACTTTTCTTAGTTTTTTCTCATGAAGTCAGGCAAGTCTACTTGCTTCTGTGAAGTGGCAAAGTCTCTGCTCGCTATATAAATCTCAACTATGACTCTTAGAAGAGGGTTCTTGGTACTCTGGTACAATCTATCTGATTTGGCTTGCACTTAACAGATACTATGTCCCCAATTCTCGGTAAGCGCTGACAGCATTCTAACTCTGACTTAATGACCTTTTATGCCTTGCAATGTGGACAAGTAGACTACAGACCTCTCCACTATAGTGGCTGGTGGTGTTTGTAAGGGCTTGCAGAAGACAGATACACAATAAAAGAGTGTTTGGCATTTACAACACACATTACACTAGTTAAATCTTTCACCAATTCTGAGTTAGTTGCTATTATTCCATTTTACAGATGAGGACACTCAGACATGAAGGAGTTGATGAATTTCCCCAAGGACCCATTAATAAAGACCTGAGACAGATATAACTCAGTTAATCTGGCTCAAGAGCCTATGTTCTTGATTGCTGGGCCGTGGACTAGGAGAGTAGTAAATAAGCAATAGGCAGTGTACATTTGTCATGTTGTGCTTATATTATTATTCTTCTTCCGTTTACTTATCCGTGTTAATTGGCTTTTGTTTTTACTATGCACTCTCTATAATATAAAGCTGAGTTTATTTATATTAGAATGCTAAATATTAACTTTTTCCCCTAAATATCACACTAATATTTGCTCAATTATTCAAATTTAATGTGATTTCCTTCTTAAAGATAGAGGTAATACCTGGCATATTTGTACCAAATGAGCAGAAGGAATAAAGTGGTTTTCCCCACCTCTTTTTTTGTCCTAATTACTGTCAATCTGTGGTTTCAATTAATGACAAATTTACAGTATGTAACAACACCTAGTTAAGGAATGGAAATTCCTTGGCAAAATACATCTCTGGTATTAAGACCTCAAAATAGTAGCTTCAAAGAATGCCCATGCTTAGATTCTTCTCCAAAATGAGTTTTGTCTTGAGTGCGTCTCAATTTAATTGAAATCACAAGCTTTTATTAAATGGTGGTCATTGGGCATCTGGGTAGCTCAGTCATTTGAGCATCCAACTCTTGATTTTGGCTCAGGTCATGATCTCAGGGTTGTGAGATCAAGCCCCGTGTCAGAGCATGGAGTCTGCTTGGGTTTCTCTATCTCCCTCTCCCCCTCCCTATTGCTCACACGCTCAGTCTCTTTCTCTCCCTCTTTTCCCTCCTCTCTCTCTCTCAATACATACATACATACATACATACATACATACATACATACATACATACACCTAAGGGAAAAAAATGATTATTGTGTCCAGGGTACTGTTTGGTGCACTGAAGGATACTAAGTTGAATGACTCTTTGTCCTGAAGAAGGTTACAGTATCGTGGCTCTCCAAACTTCAGTGATTCAAAACATGTGTGTAAACATAGATTGCTAAACCCCCCTCCAGAGTTTTTGACTCAGGTCTGGGTTGGGGATCTATACTTTGTATTTCTAACATGTTTCCAGGTGTCGATGATGCTACTGTTCCTGGACTACACTTTGAGAGCCACTCATCTGGTGGAAGAAGGCCAGTTCTTTTATCTGAGCCCCTGAGTCAGAGGCATGGAACTCAGAAAGCATTCTCAAAACAAAGAGTAGCCTTACCCAAGGACTCTGATGGTAGTGTGATTTGCATCTGTGAAAATCACCAGCATACCACAGTTCAAAGCTTTTGAAATATATTAAATATGTGATTAATATGAAAAAATATACTGCAGAAGATAATATGCCTAAGTGTAGCATCCACAGAATATTATCATGTAGTGCTGAACTTTCTGGCTTTGAGTGAGGTTTTATGCCAACTGATCCTCAAATAGTATATACAGCTTTGTTGACAAATGACCATTTAAGTGTTGGAACCCATTAAAAACAATCTTGGCTGGTCTTTGCTTGCAGGAGACCTGATCACCTTAAGCAGTCTCAAGTTTTTTGATAACTTGAGAATGCCTATAAAGTATTTTGGTAGATCAAATCCTAACACGGATGGGTAGATATGAAGATAAGAAAACCAACTTCAGCCAGAGCTTGACTGTGTTCATGACTTACTCAACAGTGTGGTTTTTCACCTTACTGCTTTGTTGAAAAGCTTCCTTTACTCAATTTGGACTGCTTTCACTAGCTGTTTGGAATCTCTCTAGCACATGGAGAACACCTGGCTCAGTTCCAGGTACACATCTGACATCAAACATGAGTTCTCTGCCAACAGGATTTGAGTTGAAGACCTAAGAGAAGTCTTTAAGGTGCACATTCTTTATCCAACTTGTAGTTGGTAGGATTTAAATCTGTCTTTTGATTTAAAGTCTCTGGCTTTCTGATCTATAATAGCCATTTTTGATTTTTGTTTCAGAGGAGGAAATAGAAAATTTTTGTGAGTCTCAAATAAAGTATCTGGTATTCAATTTTCATTTGGGGGCTCTGTGTGTGTGTATGTGCATGTGTTTAATCCTATCAAAATCTCTGAATTTCTTGGAATGGCATGATAGATATCTAGACTAGCTTTGTATTTTACTGTGGTTATTATATAAAGAAATAAACTGAGACAGAGTTGTGCTTTTTAAAAAGTCAGCTTGCCATCTGAAGGTCTTCTACTTTGCCTGAAGGACTTAAAGCATTAACTCTTCACAATCTTCCTCATTGTCACATTTGTACTGCTACGGGAACTTGAAGTTGGCAAGTAAAACCACCACTGAACTCAGTTCATTCAAAAGGGGAAGATGTGTTGAACGATACTGGGAAACTGTTCCTAAAATATTTTTGTACATTTATCAGAAAGCTCTGTTCTATAACTTCTGTAGCATTATTAGTTGCAATAATGTATAATAATTACATTATTATTTGTACAGATGAAACAAATCTCAAGTTTGTGGGTCTATAGCCCTCCTAAATAATCAAACACACAATCTTAAATACACTGTCACGAATGAAATGTCAATTTTACAAAAATATATTTCAGTTTCTTATACCTGTGAAGTTCTTTCTCTAGTACAGTGCGAACCACAGTGCTCTTCTATGATGCAATGCCTTGTATTTCCTGAACTTGAATCCCACTGATAGAAGCCATTTAAATTTATCATTTTGTTTCTTGAGTTGAAGTGCCCATTTGATAATAACTCAGTGATTAAACAAAGATATCTTCAGGATGACAAAGACAAGGGATGATTTTCACTCAGTGAAAGTTGATTACTTACCTTCTAAAAAAGATTACAACAAAGGATGCATATGCCTGCAAATTACAACATAAAGAGCTTCTGAATCAATGATCTGTATCTGTTGACATTTGTCATCTCTCTCTCTCAAAATAGATTTCTTTTTAAAATTTGCGTGAAAAATTGGAAGAAACAGCTTTCCCTATTTTCAAGTAATTCATTCTACTTGTAGATAGCTGCTACTGATTGTTTCTTTGCACGTCCATTGAGTTTTAAGATCTATTTCAGTTTGGCTTCAAATTTACTTTTTTTAATAACAATTTATTTCATTTAGATACACTAAAAAGTGTATGTAGCCTTTGGAGTTTTTTTGAAATCACTTAATGTCATTTTCTTGCTTTCCATTTTTTTTTTAATAAAGCCATCTGTTTAGTAAACATGGAAAATTGATTGATATGAAACCCAAAAAGTTCATAATGACAACTAAACAACAGATGAGAGATTAGATAAGAACAAGTCATCAAGTTGGCCTATAAAAGGACAGCCATCTGCACCATGAAAACAGTCTTCTATTGATGACAGTAATAATTTTCTGACTCCATGACAGCTAAGAATTTATAGAATAAAATGGAATGCTTATAAATCGAGAAGTGAAACTTGATTTGGGGTAATTAGTGTAACCATTTTGTTCCAGTGTTACATGACAAGTGAATCGAGATTATAACAAAATCCTTTGAGAACAAATAATCATTCTGTGTGTGCGTATGTGTTGAATCTGACACACAAAATGCCTAATTTAGCATTCTTTAGTTTGGCTGAATTATTAACAAGTGTAGAGAGTCTAATTCATTGCAGATTAAAAAGATTTATGCTTCAAGATTCTTTAAAGTCCTAGCCCACAGATGAGTGATTTATAATTAAAACATAAATTTACTGGCTATGTTTTAAGAATAAACAATCACAGACCCTTAGGACCGAAAGGGATCACAGGGCCTTCTGTCCTTTCTTTGCCAGTGCTGTCATCGAAGTTGAAGCCAATTTTATGGTCACTAACAGAAAACCAAAGAAGAACAGGAATAAATAAGAGGGAGTTAACGGGAATAAATCTGCACTGCAGATTCTCTTACAATAATGATATATATTTAGTAGAGTTAAACAGAATCAGGTACAAACAGTTGAACCTGCTTAATCTGAGGGAACCTGTATCTGCTGACATTTAAAAACCAGAGTGAACTAGTTGGTTTTAATTTCTAATTGTTTTTCATGTTCTCAGTGAGCTAATCCTCCCAGTAACACTAAATGACTTGAACCTTTGCTCTTTAATGTGGGCCTTCTGTTAAAATTAAATCTGGTTAAGAGTGACTTAGCTAGTACTGGATTCTTGTTCTGGTAACTATTCTTTCTCTGATGCTTCACATCCCACATGGAAACATCTTAACTGATACTTAGAGCGTAAAATGCTATGAGATTGGGTTAGCTTGGGGCTTTGTGGAGAGGTTGTCCTATGTTAGAACCGAAGGAGATACCGTTAAAACTGGGTCTGTACTTAGCAGGGCATAGGAACTTTATGCCTTCTCGTATTACGCCTTAGATTTTCATCATTTTTATGGATCAGATGGGCCACACTTACATGGGTAGAAAAAGTTTAAAAATACAAAAAGGAAAATAACTCACTGATAACAATACCTTACACAGAGAGTTACTAATACCTTTTCAGCGTGCATACTTTATTTTGCTAATTATTTATATATATTTAAAAAATAAAATGGTCATAGATTTTAAACAATGTTTGGTACCTGATTCTTTTCCACTTAATATGTTGTGAGCATGTCACATGTCCATGAAAGAAACCCAAAACTTATTATTCAAAACTTGGTAGTTCTTACATCATTTATTATATTTGATATTACCAATTCATTATTGTGGGGCATTTAGATTACCCCAGCCCATCATCAAGATAGAAAAATTCTGGCACAAAAATCTCTGGGTAATCTGGTTGTTCCTTTAGAGTTCCAAGAAGTAGAATAGTTAGGATAAATGTATAAAACTTGTTAAGGCTTTTGCTGCATGTTACCAAATTTCTCTCCAGAGAAGCTATCAGGCACACCATCACTGTATGCATGTCTATTTCTTTGTATGCTTCTTATTAGAATATAAGAAAAAAAATCTTTGCAGTTTTAGGAGTGAATATAATGCCGTCTTTTTTTTTTTTTTTTTAAAGATTTTATCTGTAGACAGAGACGCAGGCAGAGAGAGAGAGAGGGAAGCAGGCTCCCTGCTGAGCAGAGAGCCCGATGCGGGACTCGATCGCAGGACCCTGGGATCATGACCCAAGCCGAAGGCAGCGGCCTAACCCACTGAGCCACCCAGGCACCCCTATAATGCCGTCTTTTAATTTGGAACTTTGTTTATGGACATTGTCCTTTTTCCATTTGTTTTTCACTTGCTTAAACAGAAGTGTTTTTTCTCCTTTGCCCATCTTGTTTCTCAAGAGGTGACTTTATTATTATTGATTTGTAAACTCTTTTTATATTAAAGCTCTTATTTTGCAGAATGTCATATTTTTGCGAGACAAAAAAGCTCACTTCTTTTTGTTGATAAAAGCTATTATGCCAGGCAAAATTCATGCTTGATAGTTTATTTTCTGAATTGATTAGATGAAGAGTAATTCAGATTTAGACTCGCTAGCACAAAGAGGTGGAGGAAATGTCTACGGCTAATGGTGTTGGTCCTTTGCGGGGGTGGGAGGGTGTGTCTGGGGGGGTAGGCGAATAATTCTCCTTGGCACATTTTGATCTTAAGGCTTTTTGATAGATTGTATTCAGTCAACCATTTAACTTGCAGTACACTTTGGATAGTTACTAATAGCGACTCAAGAAATTCGTCTTGTGCTGACCAGGCTTGTGCATCTGGGAAAAAAGAAAAGATAAAACAAACCCATTACTGGCTTAGTTGGTGTTGAGGAGCTGATGACTGAGGGATGGGTGGAGAAAGGGAGAAAGGATTCAGTTTCTTAGTCAATGCATCTGAATTTTCAATGTTCTTCAGAAGTCAGGTCTCTGAAGAAGTAATCATAATGAGAGCAGTAGAATGTTAAGAAGACCTTGAAATTTCTTCAGGAACAATGACTTCAAGTTTATCCTGTTAAACCATTGAAATGAGTGTGAATAACTGGCCTCTGTACAAATCAAAGTTATTCTCCTGAAAATTAAGGCTGTCTGGCAAACCATCTGTTGCATTTATTGAATTGGTCTCCAAGGGAGGTGTGTGTAGCGGACTGGATCTTTCTCACTGCGCAGCAAGGCTATTCCAACTAGAGGGAGAGCCCTTATTTCCTGGTACCTGACAAAACCAGCTGAGTAGGAACCTAAGAAGAAATGCTTTTAGGAAAACATAGCTCATTATGTGTGATATGAGTCAATAATATGTATGTACTGTTGAAGCGAGGTAGGGAAAAAGTTAACATCTGGGTATAGTGGGTACCCAGAATATTTCTTCCAATTTTAACATGTGCTGGATTGTAAAATTCTTAGTTTTCTATTATCCTGTATAAATCTTTTACTTTTGAAGACCTCTGCCTTAGGCTTACTACCAACAAATTCAGTGTTTCAAAGCTCTTAGCACGGTTTTGCCTGCTTTTCTGAAGCTTAGCGTGCTTCTCTTAGGTCTTGTACAGCTCTGGGTAAGAAGGCTTATTTATTTACTCTTCATTTAGTATTTACCAATCACCTACTATGGACAGGGCACTCCCCCACATGCTAAAAATACAAAATCATGAGCCATAATCCCTGATCTCAAATAGCAATGACTCCTGTGGTTAAGACTATCACTTAAAGAGGCAATTATACTGTAAGGCAGGAAATGGGATGATAGAAGGGGCACAGGATTATTAGGGAAACACTGAGTAGGGAGAGTTATCAAGGAAGGCTTCTTGGAATAAGGGCTACCTAGTTAAATCTTTAGAGGTCATAGGGGTTAGCCAGAGCTAGGACTGAGAAGCAAAGAAGATGCATGGTTTTAATGAGGGTCTAAGAGGATTTTCTTGTGAGCAGGACATGACAAAGATGATTAATCAGTTTTCTTGCCAAATGTGGGCACTATTAAATTCTGTAGATTTTCAGATGCCCCAGGGAGAGTAGTAGTATGACAATTCTATAGGAGTTGGGTTTTGTTTTGTTTTTTGTTTTTTTTTTTTTTTTTTTTTGCTATCCTCACCTTATCATGTTGTTATCAGTTTATTACAGGTAATATCAGTTAGCTCACCCATTGCTTTTAACTATGGTGTAAGAATGTTTATGATGTGACTTTGAGGGATGATAGATGGTGAAAACTGCTTCTCCATCGTCCCTGTTGCCTAGACTCTGCCGTTCTCTACCCCTGTTGCACATGTCGTCAGACAAAATTCTAAGTCAAATGAATAATAACACCTTTCTCCTTTTCTGGATATACAGTTAGAACAGACCTGTCTTTCCACTGTGCAAGGGAAATGTAGACCAGAGCTTCTCAAAGTATTGGTCTGCCATGTGAGATAAGGAGCTTGCACCAAAATGGAACTGAATGCATAGCTTCTTGCATTTTGAAAAGTAAAGTCTTATTGTGAAAAGTAAGCATCAGCCAAACTAAGCAATGTGCCTTGTGGTCTACATTTTCAGGCAAACTCCTTATATTCATTACCTATTCTTTTATACCAAATTATGCCAAAATTGATGGTATAAATCAGCACACGCCGTTTATCTCAGTTTATGTGAGTCCTAAGTCCAGGTGGGGCGTAGCTGGGCTTCCTGCTTCTGAGTTTACCAGGCTGTGATCCAGGTTTCAGCCAGGGCTGGTCTCATCAGCGGCTAGACTAGGGAAGGATCCACTTGCAGATTCCATCAGGTTGTGGACAGAATCTGTTCCCTGATGGCTCTAGGATTGAGGGCAGCTCACTTCTATAGAGCAAGTAAGGGAGAAAGAGATGAGGGGTTCTGGTAGCAAGGTAGTGTCTTACATAACATATGGTAATCACAGACATAACAACTTATCACCTCTGCGTGTTTTCTAGAAGCAAGTCACAGGTCCTTGCTCCACACAAGGGAGGGGGTCATGCATAAGGTCATGGAAGGTCATGGATATTATCTGTCAACCACACTTCTTATCTGTTTGGAGGCCAAGAATAAATTGGTTGTGGAGAGCAGCAGTATTTTTCACCCATACCTTAAGTAGCACTACTGGTAGAAGCCAGTGAGGAGGAAAGGAACATTTCTGTTTCCATTTGGCTTCCTTGATAGGAACGCAAGTGACGTCATCTTCAGGAGCACACAGATGATTAAACATGTGTTTTACTTGCTCTACACAGTGATTTTTTTTTTTTTTAAGTTGTGACATAATTTACAATTTTGGAGTAATAAGTAAAAATTTTTATTTGTGGTTCCATTTAAAAAAACAGAAAGCTTTAGTAGCTTGGGACTAACTTTCTACGTAGAAAAATTGGCTAGGGCTTAGTTGAGGAAAACACAAATTTTATAGTTGGGTTTACTGAAATCTCTACTACTCAGAAACCAAATGCACACTTACCCTGAGATCTAGCCTGTTTGTACTCATTTATTATACCTGCTCTGATTTCTTTGGGCATTTGAGATACATATCCTCAGGACCATTGGTTACCCAGTCACAAAGGGCATTGTTATTCTTACTGTGTCTTTAATCCCCTTGCTGTAGTTATAGTAGTTTGTACTATAATAATCTGTTAATTTTACTTTTATAGAACATAATCATTACTTTATAGAATTTTCAGGTGAATGGTTACTACACTGAAACCAGCTCTCTCCTATTCTTTTATCCGAATGATGGTTTCCTGTACCTTAGTTTCAGCCACCGCAGCCATATGAATAGACAGAATGAACTAGGGAATTGTAAATACTTGGGAGAACAGATTTCTACCTAAACAGGTTTTATTCTCAGGGAGCTGATAATCTAGAAAGGAATATATGACATTAGGCATAAATATATCAGTAATGTATAATTTATAACACATTATCTGATACATTTAGCAATTAGATTTAAAATATTTAGATATATAATCTATTTATAATATTTAGATATATAATCTATAATAAATAGATTTATAATATCTGTTTTTTATATAAATTTATGAATTTATATATTTGCTATATTTTTTGCTGCTATTTTTTGGAAATATTGACCAAGTTGTGATGAAGAATTCTTTCTTTTAAAAGAAAAAAATTGATTTTTGAGTAATTGTCTTTGCTTTTTTCTCAAGAAATTGTATTTGCTGAAGTTTTTAGTTAATGAATAAACTGTTGATATTTTTGTTTTTTATAGTTCCCAGGAAAAGGTAGACTTGTGATTAATCCCTTGGGGTATGTTTGCTTATCACTTACATATTTTTAAAACAGATCTTAAATCCCTTAATTGTAGGGAGTGGTCAGGTTTGTAATCTCCTAGGCAAGCATTCCAACAGGCATTTAGAAATCCATAGTTGTTTTATTTGTTTACATGGTAAACATTAAAGATATGACCATTTTAAAGATTTTTATGTATTTATTTTAGAGAGAGAAAGAGAACATGTATGCACAAGTGCTGGGAGGGGCAGAGGAAGAGGGAGAGAGAGAATCTTGAAGCCGACTCCCTGCTGAGAGCACAGCCTGACCTAGGGCTCAATCCCATGATCCCTGAGATCATGATAAGCCAAAATCAGGAGTCTACCGCTTAACTGACTGAGCCACCCAGGGGCCCCAAGATATGACCATTTTAATTTCTTTCATGTAATACCTTCTTTATCCATCCCATAAAATTTGTAAGTGACTTCATATCAGGGGCCTCCTTAGTACCTAGAACACAGGTTGACCTTTAGCAATATGTGGGTCAACTTCAGCTGGTGATGTGTTTTTTGGTTGAATTAGCGTCCGACACTCAAGAGTTGCAACTTTGCCTGCAAGTCTTAATTTTTCTTTTTTCTTAAAAAAAAGTGCACAATGGTTTATTCATTATTTTAATGAACAACACTAGTTTGACTTTAGGAAAACTGGTTTCTCCATTAGGAGGGTGAATCTTAGTACAGAGTCTATACGGGAGTCTGTTGGCTGCGAAGTAATACCACATTGCACTAGTGTTGATTGCTCACATATCTGGTGTCAGCTGGGGTTACCTAGGCAACCTGGCTGATCTTGGCTATATTCACTTGTATGACTGTGGGGTGGCTGGCTGTGGGATGATCTAGGTTCATCTAGATGATCTCTGACTAGAGTGACTCAGCTTTGCTTCACATATTTCTTATTCTCCAGCAATTTAGCCTAGGCATGTTCTCATATTGACGGCAGTGGGTGGGGAGAGTGTGAAACAAAAAGAAATATACAAACCTATGTTCAAACCTATTTCTGAGTCACGTTTGCTGGTATTCCATTGACCAAATCAAGTCATGTGGCTCATCTGAGCATCTAAAGGTAAGGTACAATGTGTAGGCCGGAGGTCCTTGCAGCCTTACAGAGGCTCATCCTTATGTTCTCTCTCTGCCACATGTGCTGTGGTCTTCATGCCGATGACTCATTTCAAAAGCCAGGGTGTACTAATACTATATGTGTGGCCAACCTTTGAAACCTTTTTTTTTTTTTTTCTTTAGTGGATTTTATTTTTATTATTTTTAAAAAGCTTTTCCTTATTTATTTGAAAGAGAAAGCTTGCAGGAGCAGGGGGAAGGGACAGGGGGAGAAACAGACTCCCCACTAAGCAGGGAGCCTGAGGCAGGGCTCCAACCCAGACCCTGGGATCCTGACCTGAGCTGAAGACAGACTCTTAACTGACAGAGCCACCCTGGTGCCCCTCTTTAGTGGCTTTTAGTGTATATGTTAGTTAGTTGCTTTTTTTTTTTTCCTGGTTGGGGAAAAAAAAAAAATCCAGAAATGAATCCTTATTGAATCCTTGGTTTTAATATATACTCTATGACTTAAGTAAAAATTTGATACTATTAAATGTAAAAAACTCCTACGTTGTTGGGAATACACTGTATAAAACTGCTAATTTTCTTAAAGGTGGAAATACTGGGTTAAAAAAGCAACAGTAATTAACAGTCTAACCTAAAAACTCCCCTTGTTCTCGTCTTTCATTTGTTTATTCATTCATTTGTTGAACAAACATTTGTCAACCCTCAGGTGTGGTGAAAAAGTAAGGACTTCATAGAACTTTTTATTTTGAATGCAAGGGTATAAAAGACTTGGGTTTTCTTGGTGTAAGTTCTGTCTTTGCAGGACGATTCATTTTGCTAATTTATTGATTTTCGTTTTTAAATAAAATGATAGGCAGATTTGGGCTAATAGTATAGAAGTGCATACCAAAACACACACACACACACACACACACACACAAACAAACAAAAAAACCAAAAACAGTGAATCTGAAAAGAGGCTTGAATGTTTTAAATTTGCTTCAAACAAGAGAATCATCTCCAGGCTACAGAACAAATTTTCCTTCTTAAGACATGTTTTGGTATACCTACAGCCATTCTCGTCCACAATAAACATTGATGCGAAAGTGTTACAGTTTTGTTTTAGTAAATTGCATGAGTAATTGTCCCCCCAGCACTTGCTAAGTTGATGCTTCCTTTTTTAATGGCTGTAATATATTTGTAAACATGTTTCTTAACTTCCTTGAAAACATGTTGGTTCCATCTCATTTATTTGCAGACAACTTACTGTCTGTTGAATGTTTAGCTTCTTTTTTTCTAATGACTCCTTTGAAATATTATTGTAATGAACCTATGAAACACATCATTGTATTCTTTATATTGTGGTTGGACTGCTAATGAGACTCATCTGTTAAGTAAATGGCTTTGTAGCCAATGCAAATGTAATAAATAAAGTTAGTCTGTTCTTCTTTACTACTTTTCTGCTGATGGGCATACCACATGCTGAGAAGGTAATGTTTCATGACCAAAACAGTTCAGTTGGTAGGCGGATTGGGAATCTTTCCATTAAAAAAAAGAAAAAGAAAAAGAAATCATAAAAGCATACTTGCAACTCCAACTTTTTTTTTTTTTAATTAAATCATAAGTCAGTGTATTTTCAGTGCAGGCATTATATTTCAAGAAGGTATGCCTTGTAGAAGAAATTAAATATTATATGATTCAGAGAAGAAAAAATGCTTCTCTGTCAATTTAAAAAAAAAAAGCTGGAAAGTTTTTCTAAGAAAACAACATCAGTATAATGGATTGCATCAAAAAACTAGATTCAGGTCCTTTGCAATTTGCTGTTTTTATGAACTTGGTTTTCTGCCTTATCAAAAGGAGAAACAGGTGTCAAAAATGTTATTGCAAGAATTGCTTTGCTGGAATTACTAATTTCACCGTGGACTCCCAAGTTTCTTCATTGTTACAGTAAAATGTTATAATCATTTACTCCTCAATATTTAATTGGTGAGAGCCATTCTTCTTTGAAGTTGCCACTGCTTCTTTTCACATTTGTAATGGAATAGTTTTGCAGCTTATGGCTGTTTTGATTGGTGAAAACAAAATGGCATTGCCAATTGGTTATTTCTACTACTCTTATGAATAGCATAGCCTGGCTGAACTGGCAGAATTTCTAGATCTTTACAACGTCTAAGAACAAAAATATGGGGGCGCCTGGGTGGCTCAGTGGGTTAAAGCCTCTGCCTTCAGCTCAGGTCATGATCTCAGGGTCCTGGGATCGAGCCCCCGCATCGGGTTCTCTGCTCAGCAGGGAGCCTGCCTCCCCCTCTCTTTCTGCCTGCCTCTCTGCCTACTTGTGATTTCTGTCTGTCAAATAAGTTAAAAAAAAAAAAAAAACCTTTAAAAAAAAAAGAACAAAAATATGAATTTGTGTGCATTTTCTGGGGTCCTCTCAAAGGAGTCACTGTGGGTTTGGGCACAGACATAGGCAAACGTTGGCAGAGAACAAGCATTTCTTCTCTAGTCAAGCATTTCTTCTCTAGCCAGGCCTTTGCCTTTGCTTGAAACCCATTGCCCTGGGGGTTGGTTTGGTAAGAAATGAAATATAAAAGGGAGAAGAGGTAAGATCAAGCTTTGCACAGCAACAAAACTTGAAAAACTGGTCTCAGCTTTGGGAATGATTTTCCTATCCAGAAGTTACTGGTGCAACTTGAGATAGCAAATGTTACCTTAAAAAATTAATCAATTGAATGCATTTATGTGTTGGAACACTTGTACAATCAGGTCCTTTTTTATAACTGATGGCAAGTCATAGTTTTTAAAAATGTTTATTTTTCTTAAATTACATAAAATAGTGGTAGTCCTTCAGATTGATGTAATCTAAGTTTCAATCAACTCCTCTCGGGTGGGATTTTATTGCTTCATTCCTTTTAAAGATAGTTGGTAGTGGAAGGTCACGAGAGTGTTAGTGTCTTTAAACAAAGGTACCCTATGAATTTGACAAAAGAAAGAGTGTTCTCTTAAGCATGATTTTGTGTCTCTTCTAGATCGTTGATCTAGTTCATCATTGTCTAATCTACAAACTGCTTTCCCACCTTGCTTGGGTCCTAGAAATCTTCATGATTTCTCTTTCTCTCTAAGCTTGAAAAGGCAGTTTTCAGTCAAATGTCTTCCATAAGGAAAAGACAGAAAATAAACTTGATGGAGGACCTTTTTGAAATGATGATTAAGTGCTTTTTAACGGAATTATTCTAAAGATATGCTAAGCTACTCAGCAGTAATTTAAAGTTGGCAGTCTGTGAACAGTTCCCCGTCTGCTCCACTGAGGTCAGCCAGCTTCTGTTGGATGACTGTAGTTGTAGAGTTTGAAAGCAAAGTGCAAAATGTGATCCTTAAAATTGGAGCTGTCACGTTACATTATGCCACATTTGATGACCAATCACAAGAGAAAGTAATACATAATTTTTATAAACCAAAAGCAGGCTCATTGGAATTCTGGTTGTCCACCACTGGTAGGCTACAAGTTATCTTCTGGCAGAAATGAACAGAATGCAGGGCTTTTAGAGGGGACACTGAAACAAAAAGGAAGTTTGTCTCTTGTTGTGCACAGTTCTGTCTGTGGTGTATTACAATACAGATGAGAGAAAGATAGGGATTCTACTCATTGATTATAAATTGCAGCCTAGGCCAGCAGGAAAAAAACCGAAAATATTATTAATAGGGCCACAGAGGATTTTGTGTCAAGTGGTGTTGAGAAATTCGGCATGGTACCTGTAACATATCTGGGGGATCATAGGGAAGTGGCATTAGAATTCTTCACTACCCCTCTTCTCTAGCATGTGTACGTAGACTTATTCCAGGTGAGATCTAAACACATAGCAGAGTCAATCGCTTGAGTTACAGCTATAGAGCTATAACATTTCCCTTTCTTTGCATGCTGTTTTTCTGTAGTTCTACCTTAGACCAATAGAGAATGTGTCTATTCTGATCATCATTATGATCTAAGTCCCTTGCCCTATCCCTCGGTCGACCTGAACCTCTATTCCCCACACTAACAAAATTACAGACAACATCCTGTATCTTAAGGGATTGTGTGAAGTAAATACTTTTTCTGGAAATATTAGTATCGATCTAGTTGGCACCTGTACACCTAACAATTTATGCTGAGTTATTCTGTAGTTTTTGGTATATTGATTTACATTTTAAACAATTATATAGAAGATCTATTTCATTACATGGACTAAGATATGCAAAAACATAATCATGCTGTAACTTAATTTGATTTTTTTTCAGATATTCATTCTATCAGGTTGTTGAGAAGAATGCTATAAATAAGTTAGGGATAGTCTTTCTCTTTTTCCTGGGTTTGACCATGTTCTGGGGATGGAGCAGGGTCCCTTCTGGTCCCCACAGTCTTCTGTTTACTCTGGTGTCTGAGGAGACACCCACTGTCCTACATGGTCCTTTCTGTGTAGACTGTGGCATCACTGAGACCCTCATGTTGCTGCTGTCTGTAAAGAAACTGGGTCATGAGGTTTCTGTTCTGCCCATGGCATTCATGCGGGCACAGGGCCCTTTACCTTTCCTAAGGTGCTTGAGCACACAGGAACTTTGAGTAGAATGTGAAGTGTCTAAAATCCTGAAGGGAAAAGTCAGCAATAAGAACCTTGTTGTTCTTGTGGGTTCTTCCTTGTGGAAGGAAGGACAGGTCTCCTGGACTCTAGGACTCCCCAAATCATGCTGGAGGTTGCGGCAAGTTCTGTGTCTTCATTGTCATTGCTTTTTTCTCTATACATCTCCCTACTTCCATCCTAGGTTGTCTTGGATGGCGAGAGTGGTGTTTAGAGTTGGGACAGAGAGAGTCCATGTTCTTGGTCATGTGTTTTCTTGTACTTTTGCCTTTTATTTATTTTTTTGGTATCTCGATTTCATTGTGTAAATCCTAGGTATCAAGAAACAAAAACCAGACAGAACTTCCCTCAGTTTTCTGCCTCGTCACATTTCTCCTCAGAGAAAACAAGTAAGGAAGGTCTAGCTACCTGAGTGACGAGTAAGACAGGTGAGGAAAGAAGAGTAACCGTTAAGGGATAACTGGAAACAAATTTCTATTGGTGATAATTTTTTTTTTTTTAATTTATTTGACAGACAAAGGTCACAGAGAGGCTGGCAGAGAGAGAGGAAGGAAAGCAGGCTCCCTGCTGAGCAGAGAGCCCGATGCAGGGCTCGATCCCAGAACCCTGGGATCATGACCTGAGACAAAAGTAGAGGCTTTAACCCACTGAGCCACCCAGGCACCCCGACGCTCATTTTTTAGTGAGAGAATATCAGTCTTGTCTTCGTATGAGAAGACGATAGAAGGCATAGAAGGCATAGAAGTTGAATACTACCAATATAAGGTTGATTTGGGACCCTCATAGTTAATCACTCTGGGCACATAGTGTAACTTTTCTCCATCAAAATTAGCTGGAAATGGTGCTGATGATAAATTCCTTGAGGAGACTGAATAAGGAATCTTGTATGACAGCATTTGCTTTAGAAGCCAACGAGTATAAGCTTATTCCATTTTCCCTCAATCTGTTTAACTTCTTCATTTCTAACCACTCTGTGTAATTCTCAGCTTTCAGTGCCTCCAGAAAATATTTTTACCTCCTCTGAGTCTGAGTTAAATTTTTGGCTCTTCATTCAAAGCCAAAATCTTGTCAGTCTTGAGGTTCTTTTCTTACTGTGTTTCATGCTAATTTTAAACCTTAATTTGACGAAAGAGGGCAACTCAGTGTTTATAAGATTATATAAACTATCTTGTCGTCAGAAAAAAAGATACTCCATCTTTTTTTTCAAGGCTTCACACTAATGTGATTATATACATAATGCCACAGAACTGTAGTTTTAAAAATGGCTGAGAAGAGAAAACTCGGTGTTACAGGTAGGTGGCCACAATAAAATTTTTTTCAAAGACATTCAGTGCCTAAACCAAAATATTGATAATGTCAGAATTCCAGGCACTCTATTTTTTATATACTTTGTTTATTTATTGATACAGCCACTGTGGAAAATGATGTAGAGTTTCCTCGAAAAATTAAAAATCGAAATAGCTTATGATCCAATAATTTTGCTCCTGGGTGGTTCACCCAAAGAAAAGAAAAACACTTATTTGGATAGATACATGTACCCCTATGTTTATTGCAGCATTTTTACAATAGTTAAGATATGGAAGCAGCCCAAGTATCCATCAGTAGTTGAGTGGATGAAGAAGTGGTATATATATACAGCGGAATATTATGTAGGTCCTTATTTTATTTATTAGATTAAGGGACCAATACAGTCTTTTCATTGCCTTTCAAATCATGTGTGATCAGCTGCCTGCCCTTCGATGCAAAGATCTGTTGTGCTTTTAAACTTTGTTCATGTAATTGTTCATTGGGTAACTACTTCCTAAGCTCCAGGTTCTGTGAGCATTTCCCTGGCAGCCCAGCGTGCAGCCTTTGCCTAGCTCTCACTAAAATACCCGTGAAGACGCAGAAAGGAAAAAAGAAACCACGGCATCCCTAATAAGGATGGAAGTCAGTTGCACTCTGGAATTTGGGAAAGAATGATCCTCATTTTAAAGCAGGCAGCTGGCTAGAGGCATTGTCTCAGAGATAAGCACATAGCATCTCCTACTTTCAGTACCTGAAAAAGATGTTGGAGAGAAAGAGCGGGGAGGTAATAGTGTGTTATTCTCAAGGTATGGCTCTCAGCACAGAGTACAGAGGGCAGTAAAGATTTTATACAAGTACTTATGACTCGTGATCAGGTGTTCTTTCCAATCTCTGCTGCCTTTGTCTTCCTGTGGATTCTTCAGGTTTCTGCAGAGTTTACACATCTGTGATTGTAAAATGCAGCACTCTAATTGAACAGATTTTAAGTTCACCATGTAAAACGATACTGCTTATTTAATCCTTTGAAATAAAATAACAAATTCAGCATAGTATTGTCCCCCACCCCCAAAAGGCTTAAAACAGAACTACCCTTGTGATCTAATGTGCCGCATGGACCTTACCAACTCAAAACAACCCACCTTCGTAAAATAAATGTTCTCTCTCAATTATTGAGGAATTATCCTGCAGTCTGTTATCATGTGCATTTTGCTTAAAATAATTCAGGTCATTTCATGCGTGTATAGTTCAACTTTCTTACTAGATAATAAACTCATTGATGTTAAGGTTTGTCCTTGGTTTAGGTCTCTCAAGAGCAGCTAATGGAGCCTTTAGCATCTGAGGGGCAAGGATGACAGAAGTCCTGAAGTGGATTTTCAGTGTCTATCATGGGCACCAGAACAAAGCATGGAGGTCATGTGCCACATATTTGTTAGTTCTAGCTATTGGGACATAATATATGTATTCATTATGAAGAGAGTCACCAGGGAAAAAAGCGCCCTTTTTTTTTTTAAATTCTTTTATATCCTATCATTATTCAATTTCCCTGGCAGGTTCTATTTTCACTTGGAATTTATTTTTGTAAGGTTTTTAGTAAAATTATCTAAGACTCTTAGGTGAAAATGTAGCAGTTATGTCACTATTTCCATAATAAGATCTCTATTGGTTTAACTGCTAATGTAGAAAAGGGGAGTTGAGAGAACAAAACTTAAGAAAAAAAAAATATCCATCCAAAAAAGCCCAGTAAAGATTTTGAGACACCAGAATTTGTGCCAGAGCCTAAATTGACATGTTTACATTTAAAATCCAACCAGAGGTATCACAATCCATCTGTTTCGTCCAGGCTTCGAGGGAGTGATTGGCAACTTTCAGAATCTGCTCTTTTGGGGATATAAGGATCCTGAGGTTTTCTCTCTCTCTCTTTTTTTTTTTTTTTTTTTTTTTTTGATTGCAAAGTCTTTAGTAGTTCAGGGGAGCATCAAGAATTAACATGAATAACAATGAGGTGAGAACCTGGCCCACCATGTTTTCTGGGGCTGATTTCTGCACGGTGCCTGGAAACAAAAGAGCTCGAGTTGGTTTCTTTTGAGAACATCTGCTCGGCCGCACAATGCAGTTAATTTCAGTCACTCGTGTTTTGATTCACAGCTGTTAGGAAGTAGGGATTCCACTTTTGTCATATTGGCTACAAATATTTCTTTCGAGCAGATGGGATTCTTCTTTCTGAGGGAGGAAGTAAAATCCAAGAGGGTAAATGAGAAGGGGCTGGGATAAAGGGATGGGCCAGAATCCATTTCGCAGGTGTGTGAGGTGCTGAGAGCCGATGGTTGTCAGAAAGGCTGTTGCACTGTATCTGGTATTCCTGGTATCTGATAAGCTAATTTTCTCATCTTCTGTGGATGTATTAGGTGAGAACTGGGAAGAGGAGTATTACTTTTAGACCTTCCTCGTTTTAGATACTGAGAAGAAATACAGCATGTGGGCTCACAGGGAATCTCTGTTCATTTAACCAAATAATGAGGAGATTTTGTGGAAGCTAGGTTATTTTCAGATTCTGAGATCTAAATCCAGGAAGGAAAAAAGAAAGAAAAGTTAACATCCACGGAAAATATTTGAAGATCAAAGAGCCAAATCACTCATTTTATATATAAACACATAGATGCATGAATGTATATTTGTATATTCGTGTATTATAGTAATAGACATCTTTTTTAATTGAAGTCTGTTAGTGTATATATTTATTCACACAGAACAGAGTAGCAAATGTGGAGACTGATATGGCTATACAAGCTATTGTCTAGATGGAGTCTTCTGTTCCTCTTCCCTTCCTTCACTCCCCACAAGAAGTCTGGAAAGGGGGCATTGAGGGATAAGGGTTGCTTGAGGGTTAAGGAAATGGAGGTCATACAGCTGTTGAGGGTTAAGGAATGAAGGTCATACAGCTGTTGAGGGTAAAGGAAATGGAGGTCATACAGCTGTTGAGCAGTGTGTTGAGGTTTGAGGTGGGCCTTCTGACCCCTCCCCCTCCCCAAGCTGCATTCTGTTTCCACTGGCTCAGTCCTTACTTAGTTCTGAGGGAAGGCTGACTCTCATATACCCGTTGGTAATTTATACGATCTAACAAATACGCTGTGCAGTCCCCATGGCGGTGCCACCCTTGTGTGTCGTTGTTTTCCGTATTCAATGGAGCTGTTCAGATCTGTCATATCATGAGAAACAACACGTGTCAGATCTTTCCTTAGCACCATCCAAGGAGGTTAGCAGCTGGAAATCTTTACTGTCCTTCCTGAACTCAGTTTGGAAGACAAGAGTATAGTGAAGGATTTTTCTCTCAATTCCAGGTACAAGGAACAATTCGGTATATATGCTTTGGATGTTAAAACTATTGGAATTTTTGAATAGTTTTGGTAATTTTAGCGAGACAGTAAGATGCAAATTATCATGATATAGACTTGTGTGGAAAATCAAACACATGCGGTCTGTCATGTATTGTGACAATGTCAGACAAGTCTTCAGGGTAGTAGCGATTAATAGAAAAACTAGACTTCAAGTGGAATGTGGTAGATGTGGGCAATTTCCATGTTTTGTCTTTTTGATGCAGAGTAGATTTATGTTTCTGTCTGGAAAACGTGTTCTGTCATGCCTCCTGCTTCGTCTCAGATCTGCTGCTTTTCTCAAGGTCTCTATGCAAATGGGAAAAAACAACTTTTGGATTTTTTTTTTTTTTAAACAAATGGCAACTTGAACATACGATGTTTCAACTGTGGGAAATGCCCAGGCTTGACAGTCATGCATGATTACATATTTCAGGGTTTACGCCGGTGTCTCTATGAAGAGTTCCCTAAGTTTGATTGTGCTCAGTGACCAGGAATGTAGACTGTTTTCATCAGGCAGCCTTCGACATTTCAGTCTCGCAAGGCTCTCTCCTCAGTCCCTTCTTGCTATCCCTGGACTCTTTTGAAATATGGAGTGATCCCCTTTCTCATATGGCTTCCCAAGGATGCTCTGAGCATGTCTGTCTCATTTCAGCACTTTCTTTCAGTACCACGACCCAGGCTTTTTGAGCACTCCTTGTGCTGTGGACAGTACAACATGAGGAACTTCTGCACCAAGAAAGTGGTCTCTGGGAGATATGGGCAGTTTTTGTTGTTGTTGCTTGTTTGTTTTTGCCATTGTTTTGTAGTATTGTTACTAAGTTATTCTTACTTATATTTACTGTGACAAAATGTGCTATGTATTTTTTTTAAAATTCATGATCAGCCACAGAGGAAGAATGGTTGCATGGGTCAAGTATTTCTTTAGTCAGAAATTGTGTGCACCAAGGGGTGCCTGGGTGGCTCAGTCAGTTAAGCATCTTACTCTTAATCTCAGCTCAGGTCTTGATCTCAGAGTTGTGAGTTTGAGCCACACATTGAGCTCATTGAGCTCCATGGTAGACATGGAATCTGCTTAAAAAAAAAAAAAAAAAAAAAAACAAGGGGCACCTGGGTGGCTCAGTGTTAAAGCCTCTGCCTTCGGCTCAGGTCATGATCCCAGCGTCCTGGGATCGAGCCCCGCATCAGGCTCCCTGCTCAGCAGGGAGCCTGCTTCCTCCTCTCTCTGCCTGCCTTTCTGCCTACTTGTGATCTCTGTCTGTCAAATAAATAAAATCTAAAAAACAAAACAAAACTAAACAAAACAAAAAAACCATGTACACCAAGAATTGTTCAGGCATTATCTCATTTAGTTTTCCAGAGGAGGGTACTAAGGCGGAGTATACATACATATAGCTAGAAAGCAGTGAAGCCACAGATATTTTGGATTCCAGAGGTAGGCTTTTAGCCATTCTTTGACTATTTGAACTCCCCCAGTATTACTCCATCTCTTCCAAGTGGGTAAGAAGCAATAGAAAATGCTTGTATTTGATTTTTCTACCCTTAGATAAAAAAGTATTCTCAGGGCGCCTGGGTGGCTCAGTGGGTTGGGCCTCTTCCTTCGGCTCTGGTCATGATCTTGGGGTCCTGGGATCGAGTCCCTCATCAGGCTTTCTCCTTGGCAGGGAGCCTGCTTCCTCCTCTCTCTCTCTGCTTGCCTCTCTGCCTATTTGTGATCTCTCTCTGTCAAATAAATAAATAAAATATTTTAAAAAAAAAGTATTCTCTTGTCAACAGTACTTCAGTTAAAAAATAAATAAAGGATTCTTGGGCTCCTGGGGGATTTGGTTGATAAAGCATCTGCCCTCAGTTCTGATCATGATCCCAGGATTCTGGAATGGAGCCTTGTGCCAGGCTCCCTGCTCAGCGAGGAGTCTGTTTCTCCCTCTGCCTCTCCCCCCCAACTTGTGCTCTCTCTCTCTCTCATTCACCATCTCTCTCGCAAATAAATAAATAAATTTTTTTAAAAAAATAAAGGATTCTTTAACGTAGACCACAATAATTTATTACATTAAGACAAGAGCTAGCATCGCTCATGTAAACTCAGCCAAAGAAGTATGTCAGTGAGCCTCACTTCCTGTTGTAGAAAAGCAAAACTATAACTTAAGAATGGCTAAACATTTGCCTGAGTTTTCATCTATGTGTGGCCGAGGAAAGGATCAAACCAGTATATATAAATCAGCTTTCCATTTATTTTACTTTCTGACGACATCTCTAAGTGTAATGAACAATGCAAATTTCCTTTTGTTTGGTTGGAGGGACTGGAACTGCAAGGATGTGATTTGTTTTTTAACACCGTCCCTTAGTTTGCTTCCCAAATGCATGCTTTTCACTTCCCTACTCTCACTTCTCTTGTTTTTTTTTTTTTTTTTCCTTACAAATTTTCCTGATTGTGGGGCGCCTGGGTGGCTCAGTGGGTTGAGCCTCTGCCTTCAGCTCAGATCACGATTTCTGGGTCCTGAAGAGGGTTTTCTGCTCAGCCGGGAGCCTGCTTCCCTCTCTCTCTCTGCCTGCCTCTCTGCCTACTTGTGATCTCTCTCTCTGTCAAATAAATAAATAAAATCTTTATAAAACTCATGTAAAATAAAACTCATGCTCATGTAGTGCTTACTATTATCTCTCCAACAGAACTTCCCACAATGATGAAGATGTTCTACACCATGTAGAAGCCTCTAGCCACATGTGGTTATTGAGCCCTTGAAATATGATTCTTGCCATAGAAGAACCAAATTTCTAATGTTACTTAACTTAAACTAGAATAGCCACATGTGGCTGTGGGCTTCCATTTTGGACAAGTCAGATCTAATTAGCTTCTAACAGGCGAGGTCCTTCTTGACCACACATGTAAGAAATGAGACCTTAAAATCTGTGGGAGAATTTCAAGCTATTCTCAAGTATTACCAAACAAGAATACGTTCTTTAACAGCTGAATTTTAACCATTTTTTTTTTTTTTCTGTAGCCCTTTAAGAGATCTTCTCATCTTTTTTGTAACTAAGCAAGAGCAAAAAAGGGCACTCACCTGTCTCGGTTTCCTTTTGCTTGGGTTTTGTACAGGCTTGAATGATGCACTTGCTTCTGAGTCAGTCCAATGTGAGTACTTTGTATTTGCCGTAATAAGAAACAAGTAGCAAAGTTGTCAGCCAGGAAGCAGGCCCGACTTGGTTGAGATTTTCAGAGTACATAAGAATGCACAGCTTGCTGCTGGTGTAAAGCATGTGGGGAAAGGCCTTGGAGAATTATTTTTCTTTCATGATTGAATGCTAGTACTTGCTGGTATGTGGAAAAACAGTCTCTTGCTTGTACAGAAAAACAGCTGTTGTTATTAGAAAAATAATCATTATGATAGAAAGCACACGTTATTCATGTCTTCTGTCAGATCTGTCAGAATATGTTCTATGTTAAAATGTGTATGTTTCATCTGAAAAAATGTAATTGGAAATTTAGCATATTTTTTAAAAAGTTCTAAACCAGAAATGGGAGCATGTCCTCTTTTTTTTTTTTCTTCTCTTCTATGTTAGCACTGCCCAATAGAAAGAAAATAAAAGCCACAATGTGATTTTTAAATATTCTAGTAACCACATTTAAAAAAAAAGAGTAAAATAGGTAGAAATTAAATTTAATGTATCTTATTCAACCCAATATATCTAAAATATTTAAATATGTAATCAGTATAAAAAGTTAATGAGATATTTTATATTACTTTTTCTGTGATGACTCTTTGAAACTCAGTGTGTGTTTTATACTTAGAGCAAATGATATGACTAGCCACAGATCATGCACTACCTATGACATGTGGTTAGTGAGTATACCCAATTGGACAGTGTATCCCTCAATCCTTACTCAAGGCATAGTGAACTGTCTTTGAAATTTTTTTTTTTTAAGATTTTATTTATTTGACAGAGAGCGAGTGTATGAGCTGGCATAAGGGAGAAGGAGAAGCAGACTCCAACTGAGCAGGGAGCCCAATATAGGCCTCTATCCCAGGATAGATATCCCTAACCCTAACCCTAACCCAACCCACTGAGCCAACCAGGCACTCCTGTGTTTGAACTTCTGAGGGTAATTTGCCAAAAGGTAAAAAGGAATTATCAGTTATTCAGCAGAGATCATCAGTGAATCTACTACATGGCTGGTCATCAACAAATGTACTCTGAAACTTTGATCAAGAGGAAAGACAAAGGTAGGATAATACAGGGGCCAGATTTATGAAAATGGTTATGGCTTAAAATTTCCCTTGATGCTTTTGGTCCATCCAATTTTTCTTGCTCAAATTGTGGCAACATTTAAAGACATTTTTAATTCTAAGTTTGTGGCAGCTCTGTCATTTTTGTCTCTAGTCTAACACAGGAGCCATAAAATTGGGGATTTTCTTGTAAACTACTTTAAAAAAAATTGCAAATCAGAGATTTTTTTATGGGCATAACTAATCTTTTGTTTTATTCTATTAAAACAAAAAAAAATTTCTATCCCAATTAACTTCAACTAGTACTTAAGAAGTTTTTCTAATTCAGCTTCATTATTTCACAATTATATAAATCAAATCCAAGTTTTTAAAAATGGAGATTCAGCCTGGTTGTGTTTTAGAGGGCTGTTTTCAGTTGATGTTAAAAAGGACATTATAAAAAATTCTGTTTCTTATATACGGCAACTGCATAGCTTCTTGAATGCAGACAGAAAAAAAAATACTGTTACTCCTTGGCTACATCTATGTTAACCATGAATAGTCAATTGGTTTAATTAATACATTTTTTATAAGACTTAGGATATGCAAATTCGGGTGAAACTCACCGGCTGCTTTGGAACTGTTTAAATACCTTTGTATAAAGTATAGTGTAATTTCTAGATTCTATTGCATCATTGGATATTTGAATCCTGAATTTTATGCTTTTAAAATCTCTCCCAGCCTAACTTTCACTTGAGTGTAAATAATATATCCTGGCAGAGTTGGGGTTCAGTAACTATTGGTCAGATGGGGACGGATGATATGGGTAAGCAAGAGTCCTGTCCATTGTAGACACTCAAGGTTAGAGCTGTGTGTGTGTGTGTGTGTGTGTGTGTGTGTGTGATTGCCACAATATATATAAAATAAGAAGTATATATTTAAGAAGTATGATGTTATAGGAAGTTAAACACATGTACTTCATGTATTTATGTTTTTTGCATTTAAACTTCCTATAATCTGGACAAATTTTTTAATAAGCGAAAAAGCTTTTAGTAGTTAAATGGTTTGAAATAAAAGAACCACAATTCAAACATATCTCACAGGACATGGTTCTTTTTCAGATGTGAAGTTGGTAGTATGAACAACTGTGTTTACCTCTTAGACTCCATTAGAAGCAAGGGACCTCTGCCTTCTTCGGGAAATAGCTGAATGGTTTCATATCTCAAATGTTACCTTTGTTTCCCCCTTGACTCATGGGAGAGCAAGCGTACAATTAAATTGATTTTAAATCACATTTAGCATTACGTATTGATTAGATACAAGTGCTCTAAAGCAAATGTCACATTGTTCAGCTCCAAAAAGCATCTGCATCGGATAACAGAAGCAAGAGGAGCTCTCATTTCTGTTAAGTAATTCAGCCAATGTTATAAGTCATGAGAGTGAGATACACATGGTTAGTAAATGGTTCTCAAACCTTATTATTGTAATGCAGCCTTCAATTCAGTTTATTAGCTTGTTCTTTATTCTCATTTATATTTTATTACCTTGGAATACAGTCATAGGATCCTGGAAATGAAGATTTCTTTAAAAACTTTAGGAACAATTTATTTAAAGTCTTTTGTTAAGTGACGTCTAGGAGCAGACACAGTGTCGGCAAAGCCAGGTTTTGAGATAAGGGAGGGTAAAAGGTTCTTCTGAGTCGGCTGTGATAGCATCTCTATGTCTCTGATTTTATTTCTGTCATCTTCATTTCTGGAGAGCAAATTCCTGATTGTGTTAGAGGTGGAGGGAGTCCAGGGATGGGCGAGGGATAGAAGGTAGATATATAAAGTCTTATATTGATAAAAGCGGTTCTCCCCTAAACAATTGCCTTTTCACACCAGGGAGCCCCCGGAATGATAGCAATAAGAGGAAAATAGGCTAGTGAGTGACCTCGCCATCACTCCAGCCTCTTGTGGACTCCCACAGGCTCTGCCGCATACCTGAGGTTCAGAAGTAGTGTGATTACTAACACCCATTCTCAGCTCGGCCAGCCCCTCTGGGGAGAAGAATGGGGCCGCTGTTCAGCTCGTGTGTCCCTGGGATCTTCGTGACTTCCTGTTCCAGTGTTCTCTCTGATGATAGCAGGTGGTCAGATTTCCCTCCTGCTGCTCAGATAAGCTCAGCTAACCATCGCCTTGACCCACACCCAGGGGCTAAGTCATCCTGGCTATGCTGGAAAGGCAGCAATGCTCTGTGTTTCAGGGCACACATGCGGCAGCTACCCTGGTTCAAAATCTGCCTTTGCCATTTAGTAGCTTTGAGATTGTAGGTGATTTTTTTTTTTTTTTTTAACCTCTCATGCTAAAGTGGGGATAATAGGAAGACATGCCTCCTAGGGTAGCTGTGAAGACTTCCTGCTTTAATATATGTAAAGTACTTAGAGGGGTATATAGTATTGGTATGGGTGCGCACACATATGTGCACGTATGTATAATGTTTCATAAACATGAAGGACTATCCGATAACCTAATGGCATTCATCCCACTTTACATCTTTCTTGTTGGACCCATGCCTCATTTGTGGGGTATGTAATATACAGAACTGGTGACAAAGGGTACGTGTATTCAGGACGATTACACCTGAATAAAGTGGGAGGGTCATGAGGCACAGCTTGTATGGACATACATCAGCAGAGTAGATTTCCTTATTAAGGAACCAGGAGTGAGAAAGAAACCGTCGAGGTCCAGCAGCCTGGGGCACGCAGGAGAGTAGAGGTAGGATATGGCCTAGAAATGCATTCTTGGTCTTCTAAAAAAAAAAAAAATGAACTAGCTATAGCCCGTGCCTCTAAGGTGCTTAACAGATAAGAAAATGGGCAATGACAGTAGAATGTGTAAGGTACCAGCCACCATGGGGGAGGGGCGCTGGAATCCACACGTGGAAAGAATGGGAGAGAAATCTGGGCAGGCCTCTGAGGGAGGCAGGACAAGTAGGAGCCAGCTGGGCCGTCGAGTGAGGAAGGGCACTCCAGGCCGAATGAATGAAGTACTGTAAAGGCCTAAAGGTACGAGTACTTCCTGAAGTCCAGTGCAGACCACCGTGTAGGTGAAGTAAGGAGAAGCAGTCAGTGAGTTGGATTGTGCAGAAGCCTTCAGATCCAGGCTAAGGTGTTCAGAGTGTCCTGGAAGTCATAGGAAGCCTCAGAAGAGTTTTGAGTGAGGAGAGTTTGGGGTCACGTTTGTAACAACAAATCTTTGGTCTGGCTGTCTTTCAGAGAAGGGATGTGAGCCGGACTTGGGGCTGGAGCTTCTTAAAAATATACCCCATCCTGGCTTTCTGCTTCCTAATGCTGTGCTGTTCCTTTAGTTGAAAGCCACATTTAGTCTGCTCCCGGTGTTAGGTGGCAAGATGTAATTGTTGCAGGTGTAAATAAGATTTTGCAATCCACCTCAGCAGACAACAAAACTGAGATCGATGGGTTTCCAGTCTTGTGCTTCTGTAAAGAAGACAGCAGTGAACAACCCTGTACATATATCGTTTAGGCACTTGTCCAATTATTTCCTTAGGATACATTTCTAGAAGTGGTTTTGGTGTTTTTGGACTTTTGACATAATGGTCCCAGGACCGTTGGGATACCTGTGATCGTGGTAGATAAACAGGTACAGAGTTTTGTGGCAAGGCTGAGAACGCAGATCCAGAAATGAAGTGTGCAGCGGGCAGCCATGCCTGGGTAGGCACACATGCCTAATTTTTCTCTTTGGACTTCTTTATACCACTGGTTCTCTTCCCTGGTTGCAGGAAGACTTGATTGGATGAGTACCTAAGACTGACGGGGTGTTTGTCTATAATGACAAGTGCTTGACTGTAGCAGCAAATGATGAGCGGCCCTGGGGAGACATCACCACCCACTTGAGAGAGATCCGTGAAGGGTTTATGACCCGTTTGAATCCTGATCGAGCATCACTGTCTTGACCCTCAGGGAACCAATTGTCTGGAATGCTTGCTCTGTCACTCTGAGCGATGTGCTTAGAATCCCTTTGAAACCTGGAAGCCGGATTGTTTGTAAAACACAGAGTGAATTATCAAGAAGACCTAGAGATTGGAAATATTTTATTGTCACGTTCCACAGCCATGTTTGCTAAGTATATTGATGAGAACACTGGAGCCTGTATCCAGGATGTTCACTTACTACATTCGGCTGTGAATTATTATTTGAAATTATGATGCAATGAAATTTTAATTTTGATCAAACCAAATAAAAGGCTTTTGCAAAGTCTTTCCCTTTTATTCCTTGTCTATATAGTAGGAATGTTTACCTACCAAATATGTTTCAAAAATTTGTAGAAATCTATAGAAATGTAAAAATTCATGTTTTTTATTGATAGCTATAAAATGCATGTCTGGTCTGTTGAATTTGTTCAGCTATGTGTGGAGGGGCGAGGGGTATCAGAGGAGGGGGAAGGATAGCTAGGTTCGAAGGAGGCACAGCAGACAGGATTGGACAGCTTTGTCCTTAGTGCTCCACTTTCCTTGAATGCACCTTGAGGGGGGGGGAAATGCGGAGGGAGAACCTGTAGAATCTCAAGGTTCTGTACTCTGTTCTGCTACCTACCCGTCAGTCAGACCCCTTCCCCAACCCATTTCCTGCCCTTCAGTTGGTTCCTTAGTCAAAAAGAAATGAGCTCCGCTTGCTCTGAACAGCTGGGCTAGGATCATTACTGTAGATTTCAGTTAGAGCACTATTATGATTAGTACAGGCATTGCCTGGTGATCCATATTCTCCATTTGCTTTTCTATTTGCTTATAAAGAGGGTCTTGTTAGAATACACTAGCAGCATGTGGATGAACAAGGGCCTCTGGCGAAGAACAAGTTACTTTTTGCACCCAGGGAAGCTGCTCTTGGCTGTTTTTTAAAAGCTAATGCTACGACTCTAAGAGAACAGTGGTCACAAAATCTTTATTAAATTTTAAAAAATTTAAAACTAAACTAAACTTAAAAAAAAAAAAAAGAATAGGAAACTCCTGGATAAGTAGGTATGGGTAGCATCAATATTGTTCTTTGAACAGTCTATTCTTCTAATTTGAAAAGAACAACTATTTGTCATGGTCCTTGTCCTTGAGCTGGCAGTTACCTAATTAAATGCATATGAAATTCAAAAGGCTTTACTAAGGGACAGTAATTTTCCTCCGTTGTTTTTAAAGTTGCTGGGATGAAAGAATTGCGTTGTGCAGATAATGGATGGATTCTTCCATTGCACGTTGAGGTCCTGAATCGACTAATCATGCCATGGTTATTCATCACTGTGTTACCTTATACTTTGAAGTTAAAGGTACCATTTTCATTTATTGCTGACTCTATGGGTAAAGTTGGTTCCAATGTTTGAAGACTGTGACCTGGGTGAGGAAGCTGCCCCTAGACAAGACCGCAGCATAAATCAAGACAGAATTTTAGTTTGGGATAGGTTATTGTGTACCTACAGGGAACATCCTGATTACTGGCAGTCTTTTTCTTTTGTTTTTTTTTTTTTCAATCTCCTTTGTAGAATGTATGAAACTTGAGATTTTCATATCTGTACTTGTTCTTTTGATGATAATTGATCTTTTGTTCTTTTGTTAAGGAAAGATTATCTTGTTAAGACAACAAGATTATTTTGTTAAGAAAAAAATTATCTTTGGATAATTGTTCTTTTGATGAGAACTGATAATTGATCAATATATTGGTTATTTGCCATTCTCTGTCTAGTCTCTTCCATTTCGGTCCTGTGGATTTGTAGCTCCTTTACAAATTAGATCTGATTAATAGGATGGTTAACCAGGAAATCAGAAGACTGGAGCTGAAAGCATTTGAGAGTTCTCCTACTTTTTCTATGATGGAACATTGCAGTTGGCAGTGGTTACTCCATCTAGTAGCCTTTGCTCCCTAACCCATGCTCCAGTCTTCACTGGGCACCTATATTACCATCGTCTCCTTTGCCCTATGAGGTTGTAGGGGTGTCATGGCTGTCACTCTGAGTGCAGCCACCTTACTTGTCTCTTCCTTTCTCTGCCTGCCCTTCTGCCAATAACCCTTTTGTTGCAGTTTCTTCATGTGAACCACGTGAGTTGGATTCTGTTTCTTCTGGGACCATCATATAGTAGTGACAGGTCATTCATTGAGTATGAGTGAGTCTCAGACTTGAGTGTGCTTCAAAGTCCATGTTCTTGAGATCTCTATCCCTTGGGAGATTCTTGGAGTAAATCTGAGTCCCAAGATTCTGCATTTTATAGAAGCCCTCAGGTAGTTCTCATATTTTGAGGTACTCTGGTCTTGGGAGAAGGTATATGGAGTACTTACGACTGACCCCTACAAAGCTGTGCAAATGTACTCCTAATTGGAACTGGAGCCAAAATGTTCCTCTGCTTGTTCCTCTCTCTCCACGGTTACATGTCACATGCAAACAGGATATTCTCATCCAAAATAAAACTTAGACCAACTGGTCACATGTAACTGGTTCTCTTAGCAGAGACCGTCCCTCATCGTTCAGGACCGAGTGTATCTTTTACTCACCTGCTCTGCTTTTAATGTCACTTAATACCCGTCACCTTAAAGATTGCTCACGGTTGTCCTTTGCAAGGCTCCCTTTTGATCTGGGCAGCAAACAGGAATGCTGGCTGGCTTGGGGATATCACATTGTATTTATTTACTTGCTTACACATTTATTCAGCACCTACCATTTGAAAGGCATGGTCTGGGTCAGGGTTGGCAGCTTTGGGCCAAATAACCCCTCAGGCCGTTTTAGTACATAAAGATTTATTGGAAAACAGCCATGTCCATTTATTTGCATATCATCTAAGGCTGCCCTTGTCTTACATCGGCAGAATTAATAGCAAAAGAAATGTATGGCTTATAAAGCCTGACACTTAACTGAGAAAGGTGACAGAGCCATGGTCTAGATCCTCAGAATGCATTGTAAGTAAGGTAGGCATCATCTGTCATTCATCCCTGGTGATACAGTGGTGACAAAGACATCCCCAAACCCTTCCCTCGTGAGACACTTCTTATTAGGAATACAGAAGGCAGTAAAGTAAATGAGATAGATAATATATTATAGAGTGGTAAATTTTAGGGAGAAAAGTAAAGCCAGGACAGAGGATGAACATTGCTGTGAGTGGAGGGTACTCGGACGTACAGGCGAGGACTGTGATTCCTCTGTGGAGAGAAAAACCACAGGCTGATTTCCCTAGTATTTTTCTTCCTGTGTGTTCACTTCATGTTTTCTCCCACTTCTATAATCAACATTGGCAGCGTCTAGCAAATTTTACATGGGAAGTAAAGAGTTATTTTTCAACAATGAGGGTCCATTCATGATAGAGAGCTGGTGGAAAACATGGAGGTGATCCTTTGGCATTGGAAAATTCTTACTCCAGGTAGCATTTTTCACATTCCTCTTCTTCAGCCAAGGGGAGATGTGGGCCACAGAGCAGGCACATGTTTTACTCCAGCTGAATCCTCCCGTTGGTGTTCACCCGTACTGGTGGTTCTTGGCAAAGATAGCGACTTCTGGGGAGTGACACTGTGCAGTTTTTCAGTATGTAGTCATTACCAGTTACTGAGATGGAGTGGGGGGATACATGTAAGATTTAGGGGTTAATGAATGTATTGCTAGCTGATCCTCAAGTTTTTACCTGTTTTAAGTGATAGAAAGTGCCTACACCAGATATATTCGCATCCCATTCCCCTTTGATGGCAACATTTAGGTAGAAACCTACCATCATACATGGCTGATGATTACATACATTTGGAAGAATTTCAAGAGCAACTGTAGAGTCCAAAATGTAAGTACATCCAATAAAAGTGTAACATAACCTGATTATCCTGGAAGACATATCTTTCCTCCTGGTCCCCACTGCTCCGATAAAATGCCCTCCCTCGCTGGACGAGGGACAGTGATTCAATTTTGTTCTGAAGTAACCGCTGTAGTTTGACTCTGTTTTATTAATTCCCCTTTGGTTTGGTTTATTACATTTGAAATTTCTTCTACTATTGGAAATTTAGCTACGTGTCTACATTATTATTTTAGTCACCAAATCCTATTAGATTCAAAATACAAAAAAAAAAAAAAAAACACCAAAAAACATTTTTAGCAATTTAGAGAGGTAAGCATTAAACCCAACTCTCAAGGCATTGCTTTATGCTAGATTATTGCTCTGTAGCTTTCATTAATTAGATTTCTAAAAAACAAAATTTAAAACAAAACACTCTCACTAAAGGAAAAATGTATTTCAAACTTCCCAGGTCTTAGTTTGCACTGTATAAAGAATCTACTTTAAATATATTAAACTACATCTAATGCTTAAATACTGCATATTATTTCATTTATCAAAAGTTTCTAGTGACAGTGTAAATCGAAGATGAGGCTTAGGGGGTTTAATGATAATAATTTAATTTGGAAACATCTTTGCCTTCTAAAAACCCTCTGGCCACTTAACTGAATGGAATGAAATGTAATTATAAAATATGCAATATGCTTTTGTATATCTACATTTCCAGAGTGTTTTTCTTTCTTTAGTTGTCTGTAAAAATACACATATGAACAATATGAAAGAAAGTTTGCTATTTTATTCTGGATATAAATTGCTGGTATAGTCTTTGACAAGTATTAAGAATAAGAATTAGGGGGACATGCATAAAACAATGGGAACAGTCCGGTGACCTTTATATGGAGTGAATTCATAAGTATCTAAAATGCTTGCAATCATCAAATGTGCTCACCGATGCCTGGTATTCAAAGAAAAAGAGGAAAACCTTGCTCTTAAAAGGATTTCTGATGTGTTGAGGTATGGGCATGGTAACCCATGTTTATGAATAAGGACAGGAGCGCATCAAGTTGTCATTAGCCAAGAAAAACGAGAAGAGGCCTGAAAGTGATGACCTTGAAGCACAAAGTTAAGAAGTAAAGTATGAATTATCTTGAAGTAACCAAATCTAGCTATAGAGTGAGTGGATTCATTTGCCCTTCCTTTGTGCTTAGCAGAGCCTCTGCGGAGGGGAAAGATGGAAATTTTTCAGCTCCTTAATCCTCTTTGAACTAGAGCAGCTGTGTTGTTAACTGCTGGTAACTGGGATTCTAGGAGGTGGTCTAGGTGCTCACTAGGGGAAGGGACTCAGGTCAGACCTGCAGGGACCACTGCTGCTGGTCTTCCCTCAGCAGCAGTGAAGACTTTGGGCAAGTCTTCTTAGCTTCTCTGGACATCACAGACTTGTTAGAAAGAGTGAATGAGTTCATATTTGTAGATTGGTTGTATTTAGAAGCCTGACATATCCTGATGCAAATAATGACTGTCAGCAGCATCATTGTTGTTCAGTTAGATTTTATCTAAACAGAGTGTTCTCTGGCTCAAAGCAAGCTTTGGAAACCACTATTCTAAGGGGCATTTCTGGCAAGTTTGGGAAGTTCTTCTCTCTAGTCTTTAAGCCCTTCTCATTAGCCAAGGGGAAGTTTCCTAAGGCTTGCTAAACTTCTTTTAACAGAGCCATGCACAGGCCCCAGGCTCAGAGCCTCAGGCAGGGATCCCTTCCAGCGGAGTTCAGTATCTCCTTTGTTTCAAGGTTAACAGGGTTAACTGTCTGTCTCTGGGAGATGATACTGGTTTTCTAGTTATGGCAGAGAGAGAACATTTCCATTTAAATCAGAGTCACTTGAGGACAAACTGAGCAGATGTAAAGAAAATAGAAGGCCAATGATAGTGTAGGAAGCACAGGATGAGACCAAAACTATGAACTTGACTGCAGGTGGGGAACTACTCCAAAGTTGCTTCAGCCTCCCAGGGTGGAGTTTGGAGACTTCAGGGTCAAGGCCTTTCTTCCAGCCTGCAGTGTGACCTGGGGCAATTCATGTAACCTCTCGGAGCTTCATTTTCTGCATCTTTTGGGACTTCCTGAGGTCTCTCTAACAAGACAAACGGTATCTTGCCTTCAGGAGATACTCATTTACCCGGTGGGAATCTTTAGTCTCCAAAATTCTCATTCTCTTTTATTTTCCATGTGGTTGATAAAGTAAAGATAATGGTAAAACACGGCTGGCGGCTGGCCATCCTTTAAGGAAGCTGGAGGCAGGCCAAGTGGGATGCCGGAAGTAATTCATTGTGTCTGGAATTGTAGGAGCCAAATTCCAATTAGCACCCTTGTTTTCTAGTTGAACAGTCTTGGAAAAGACAGTGTACCTCTCTGCATCCTAACTACTTGTTATTCAAACACAAGTGTTGGATAATAGCATGTCTGAGTTGCTCCAAGTTTCAAGAAGTCAGTGCTTCCTTTGTGCCTGTTGGCGCAAACCTTAAGTGAGTGTAATAACCACTCTTTCTCCGTCACGCTTGCCCAGTGAATGTAATGGCATATACTGTAACATGTGTGAATGGACCTTGACATTGTAGGCACACCATTGGTTTTAGTACTTGCAGTACTAGCGTGAAGTCCTGGTACACAAAACAAAACACCCAAAAACCAAAACAGAACAGAACAAAATTTAAAAAAACCCCAGAAGTTCCAGTCTTATTCTACTCTAGGGTCTGTTGCAATGTAGATTAGGAGGCATCATAATAATGTGGAAATGTATACTTAAAGGATGGTGTTAGGGCCACAGTATTTTTGTGCACTGTGTTTCGACGAGCAAATCCTGTGGATGTGGAATCAGTGTTTAGATGGTTTCCTTTTATGTATAGGAAGTCCTTGGATTCTAAGCAATTTCCCTGTAGGCTTGGGAGTTCTTCTGTCACTTATTAGTTATATAGTCTTGGACAAGTTAATGGATCTCTCACACCTTCATTCCTCATCTCTAAAGTGGAGATAGTGAAACCTCCCTTTCAAATTGCTGTAAGAATTAAATGAGATATTGGCTGTCCATTCTTTGCAAGGTGAGTACCACATAGCAAATGATAACAGTACCTATTATTTTCAGTTTGGGGAAGCCCTCAGCCTGCAAAAGGGAGAGAACCAAACATGTTTTGGGTTCCGCTGATCGTAGAGGTAACAAGTTAAATGACCTTTACTAATTTTCCCCAGTTTTCACTGAACTTTGTAGCTCAGCCTTCATTCTAGTCATGTCATTAGATCTAGTGTATAATTAAACAGATTTTATTTAATAAATGAGTTAAACGGGTGATCATTATTATTCGATTTCAGTTGTGTCCTTGAGGCAATATTTTCTGATATAAAACTATAGGCAATTTTAAAGAATTATCATAAAAATTAACATATTAGTATGTTCTTCTATTTCAAATTTATAATTATCCGTATTTCCTTTTATGTTACTTGTAATTTCAAATTATAGCACAAGATCTATAAAAACGTATATTTCTTTTAATTTGATTGGATGTGTTTAGGTCAGTTACTTTCTCTTTTTTTTTTTTTTTAAGATTTATGTGCATGTCTGAAATTGATACCTAGAAGATAATTGCCATCTAACTCAAATGTACCATTAAAAATATATATTGTCATTAGTCCCATTACAGTGATTGGATAAGGCTTAACATTTGAATTTAAATCAGAGTAAAAGGCATAGGGATTTTTTTGTCTATACCTGTTAAAACACTTCCTTACTGGAGACTATGTATGCCCTGATGAAAATTCTAGAAAAGATTTTTTTTCTCTTTCCAGTTAGCCATTTTTGTCATTGTTCCTTCCTCTGAGTTTATTTGTGGCACTCAAATCTTATTTTAAGGTTTTGTCCTGAAAACATTTTCTTCACCCACCACCCAGTCATACTAATGCCATTGTCTCCCCTCTCCCTTTCGCCACCAGCCTTTCTTTGCCTTTAGTGAAAATGCTTGTTTCTGGAATCTTATATAAGGATAAACAAAATTAAAATTAAGGGCAAACTTAGTTTAATTATTTTCATCTAAACAATGTAAAAATACGAAAAGCACCTGAATGATTTTAACTGAATTTGGAAAGTTTAAGTGGTTCAACTTGAACTATGGTCTGGGGGTATATACAGAAAGCCACCTTAGAGAGACTGTGTGTAGGAGACATTCAGATGTAACTTGTCAACCTTTGGAGCACTTGAAACTGAGGTATAAGAAAACTCCCCACGCCTGTGTTTTTGTGGAAAAGATGCTAAGGTGTACCTTAGTGAATTACCTGAAAATTTCCTTCATTCCTTCCTAACAGAGTCATATCTTATGTAGGCATCCGCCCCTTCCTCCCAGGATTATAGAAAGATGACTCCATCCCCAGGACCAGGGGCCCATCCTGGCATGAAAAGACCAAAAGTCAGCAACTCAAAACAATTTCTGATCATTACAATGCAATCACTTGCAGAAACAGCTTTGCGCAGCATCTCTAGAAGCTTCTCCCAGTTCCTGCTGTATTCATTCAGACTCACTGTGGTCATGCTGCATTTCAACTTGGGCCATTTGCCGTCCCTGCCACAGTTTTTTATGTGTTTGCAAGACAAATTCCTGTATCTTCCTGTAAATCCAGTTTTGCGCATTCCTGAAAAACTGATTCATTTCTCTACTACCACTTTAATGTGAAGCACTGACTCTGCCCTTTTACTGGAAGCTAGTTATCCCAATCTATACAGTACTCCATCACTCTGCTCTGTGCCACCCCCTCATCCCCCGAGAGCATCACCCTGCCAGAATGTATACTCAGTTGCAGCAAAAATTGATTTTTCATATTGATCAGTATTTGTCAGCACATCCTTTGGGGATTCACAGCATACCAGGTTGCTCCGCCATCCTGGTTGGGAACCCCTGACCAACTCCTGTAGAGTGAAGGGGGTGGGTACGTTGGTGGGTATATGGAGAAGTAAGCACAGGAATGAACTAGTTTTCAAAAGAAAACTCAGGGAGATTGTAGTAGGCTGTAAGGTGGCTCCCAGATAGGCCTACCTCCTAATTCCTAGAAATCTGTCCTAATTCCTGTTACCTTATGAGCACAGAGACCTTTACAGGTGTGATTCAATTAAGAATCTTGAGATGGGGAAATTATCCTGGATTATTTGGGTGGGACCAATGTAATCACAATGGTCTTGGTAAGAGGGAGAGAGGAGGAGTCAGCATCAGAAAAAAGGCAGGGTGACAGCAAGCAGAGAAGGGTGTGGTACCCTTTGCAGACTGGGGAAGGGGACACAAACTAAGGAATACAGGCAGCCACTAAAGGCTGAAAAAGACAGGGAGACACATTCTCCTTTTAGAGCATCCAAGAGGAGCCAGCGTGGTGACCCCTTGACGTTAGCTCACTGAAACTGACTTCGGATTTCTGGCCTCCAAAATTGTAAGAGGATAAATCTGCATTATTTTAATGCCATAAAGTTATAGTAACTTGCTACAGGAGTGATAGGAAATTAATGTAGAGATTCATAAACTTCTAAAATGTGAGTTAATGGGCCCTGAAGTCAAACAGGGTGATAGCTGTGCTGACTGGAAGTCTCGGGCTCTTCTACACATCATGTGGTCAGGATGCCCTAAATTGTGGTCTTGGCCCTGCTGACGACATGTGCATGTAGTGACAAGGCCCAGAGAACCAGGGACTTGAATGAAATTTGCTTAAAAACCGTTTCTCTGTTTCCATAAGATGTTTAAAAACAAAACAAGACTAAAACAACTTGCTTATTTTATGGAAGAAACATTTCCTTCTCTCACCTGTGTACCTTTCTCTGAAACTTTTCCTGTATTTTTTCTGATTTTTATTTCACTCTTGATTCCGTGCTACTTCTTTCAGAGAAGAGAAGAAAACTACCCAGAATTGAACTTGACTTTCCTTTTGCAAGTTCTTTCCTTTAACATGTAAGGAAAACTGCTCGCACTCTGTGTTCCTTATTGTGACGGGGGTTGGGAGGAGAGCTTATTTTCAATGGGCCTCATGTCCAGGAAAATCCTACACTGCTTTATCACTGCATTATATCATGATTTGTTAAGCTTTTTTAAAAAGAGTTTATGTATTTATTTACTTATATTTATTTATTTTAGAAAGAGAACACCTGTACGTGTGTGCATGCAGAAAAGGGGAGGGATGCAGAGCAGAGAGAAAGGGGCAAGCAGATTCCTTGCTCAGCATGAGGCTTGACACAGGGCCTGACCTTCTGACCCTGAGATCATGACCTGAGACAAAATCAAGAGTCAGATTCTTAACCAATGGAGCCACCCAGGCGCCCCATGACTAGCTAAGATTTTTTTAGTTGCCTGAAATGGAATCTTGGACTGGTAATTCTCAGTACTAATATTCATAGCACCTAGGAGACCTTGACAATTTCCCTGAGGTATTCATTGTCACATTGGTACACTAGTTTGTTAATGATCGTGTATCATTATTTTGATATTTTTATTGGCATTTTTATGAGTTTTCACCACATGCAAACTGCATGCTGGTTGCTTTGTGATACTAGTGTAGTATTCTGTGACCTTTGAGTATGGATGGGATTCATTGAGAATAGTGAGCAGCAGAAAATTCTAATGAGCTGTCACAAGTTCTAACAGGCGGGTAAAGGGATTGCTTCCTTCTGATAATTGCTGTTTTTCATGTTTATCAGATACAAAGATTACACATGCCACCCCCTTTAAATAGAATCCTCAGGGAAGTTTAGCTGTATATGCATTTGTTATGGGGGTTGATTTTTAAAAGTCCTTAACTAGACTTTGTTTTGTGGGTTTTCATTCATACCCATAACAAAAAAAAATAAATTGATAAAAGCTATATGGGTTTCTTAAATACAAAATTGAGTAACAAAATGAACCCTAGGATATTATATATTATCCACTTAAAATTGACACACTGCAGGGCAATATGCTTGGCCCTGAAATTTATTCTTATTAGACTCCTATACAGCTGTGGTCTACAGATTTTATTGTGAATAAGAATCATTTGGAGTTGGAGAATAAAATATTAGTTCTTCGGTCCCTTACCCCAGAGATTTTGTTTTAATCAATTAAGAGAGGACTCTGGAACCCCTAGTTTTAGCAGGTGCTGCAGGTAATCTGAAAATCTTCAGACTGTACTTCCAGAAACATTGCTATAGGTAACATAGTCCATCAATAATGAAAATAGTGACTGTGTGCTATGAAATTATTTTAAGACATTCCTTAGAGTCCTTTCCATTCTTTTCAGAAAAATAGTTGTTGGAACCATGGCTTGCCGTATGTAAATATGCTCTGCTAAATTCCTGTACACTTTGGAAAAAGGCTTATTCTCACTCAGTGAGCCTGTGGCAATTGTAAGCTTCTGGATTTCACTCAAATTTGTAGCGATGCAAACGACATCCTTTAGATGTGGCTGTAATGCATTTAGCTCAATGACAAGAAAACTGGCAGATATTTCCGTAAGATGTACCCACGGAAAAATAGCGCTCGCTGCCAGTAGCTTGATCTGCATACATTGAACATTTAATAGTTTGCGTTTTTTGCTTATTCACTTGTCCTAAATGCTTAATGAATAGGCTCTAAAGCTTTAATTTTCAACCAATCCCAAGTTTATTACTAAAGTTTATCAAGCAATAAACACACTATTGCACTTATACTGTCATGTTTTTATAAAGCAGTTTATAAAAGGTGACATCTGGCAAAGAGGCAGATCTATAAAAATCATGCTGGTGGATGTAGTGTCATTTTTTCTGCCATACTCCCAGAAAGAGTAATATTATTTTGACACACACATACATCCCCACTGTCAAGTTTCTATTTTTATAGTTAGCTTACTGCACATATCCTTAAGCTATACAAAACCTTTGGGCTAATGCAAAAAGTGACATTTCTGCATATTTATTACAGTACTATTTTAGAGGTTGACTTTGCCTGATAGGATTTTTCCAGAACAGTGTCATTTTCATGACAGTAGACATTATCAAGAACAATACTATTGTGCAGTTTGTCAGGAAAGGTCAAATATGGAAGGACAAATCATAAATAGCTTAATTTAATGCTTGGCATGATTGTTTCTCAGTATTTGCCAGATACATATGGAGAGAAACCTATGTGCAGCAAAACCCTGATGGTCAGTCGCATAGGTGGTCGGAATCTGAACTCGTGCTTGAGTTAATGCATGCCCTAGCCTGTGATGCAGCAACCCCTCTCTTAGGTTTTATCCCCAAGAGCAATGAGTGCATTTGTCTATCAGCAGACTGGACAAGAATGTTTATAAGAGCTTTACTTATCGAAGCCCCATGCTAGAGGTAACCCAAATGCCCATCAACCACTGGATGACTTAAAGTAGTAGACATAAAATGGATACTTCACAGCAATAAATATCTACCATCTATTGATTTCTGCAACAACATTAACGAATCTCGGGGGCAGTTGAATGAAAGAAGTTAGATATTAAAGGGTACATGCTGTGTGATGTACACTACTATGAAACCCAAGAATTGGCAAAACTGACCTATGAGGATAGAAGTTAGAATAGTGGTTACTTCTGTGTATGTGTGTGTGTTTTGTGTTGGTGATTTTGTACATGTGTATACATATGCAAAAATGCAGAACGGTACCCCTAAGATTATCTATCCCATTTATATTTTCAGGGAACCTGTTGTGTAATAAACCAGTCAAAAACATAATGGCTGAAAACCATTTGTTGTTATTAGACCTCATGATGTTGTGGGTCAGGGACTGTCACCTGGCATTGCAGGGATGACTGGCTTATCTCAGTTCAATAATATTTGGAGCCTCGGCTTAGCTGACTCAAATGACTAGAAGGGGGTTGAATGTCTCTCTCCTTCTCCACATGGCTCTCTTGGGTTTCCTTGTAAATTGTTTCTAGGTAGTCAGATTTCTTACATTAGAGAAATTCACAGCTTCAGGAGCAAGTGTCTTAAGAGAGTAGGTGGAAATTCCAGTTTCTTAAGGCCTGGGCATAGTAGGTTCCACAGAATACTATTGCAGAATTCTACTTACTGAGGAGTGCGTGGGGGCTCAGTTAGTTAAGAGTCTGCCTTGAGCTCAGGTCATGATTCCATGGAGATGGAGGTCCTGGGATTGAGCTCCGTGTTGGACTCCCTGGAGCTCAGCGACGAACCTGCGTTTTCCTCCGCCCCTCCCCTTTCAGGCTTGTGCATTCTCTCTCACTCTCAAATAAATAAATAACAAATCTTAAAAGAAAAAAAAGAAAAAATACTTACTGAGCTCACCAGACTAAAGGAGAGGGGGACTCAGAGCCCACCTCTCAATGGAAGGGGGGTTAAAGATGTTGTGGAAATCTGTGTTTTGTTATACAATATATGTATGTATATCTCAATTAAAAGTTTTTTTTTTTTTTTTTTTTTTTTTTTTTTTTTAAGAAGGAAAAATCAGTAGCAATACTCTCAAAACTTTCTTCTCTTTTGGAGGGTATTATAAAATTTGAATCTAGTTCTGAAAAAGCACAAACAACCATAGAAACCCTCCATCTGAAATCCATTTCCAATAGATAGTACATCTTTTCTCCATTTCTTTTTGAGTTTGAAAATTCTGTGATTTTTTTCTTCTTTTATTTGAAGTTTCTGGGCTTTGAGTTTTTGCCTTTTTTTTTTTTTTTTTTCTCCAGGCTTGGGTGAACTTAGACTTTTATTTAATCATTTACAGCCTATAGTTAACTGTCAGAGTGAAGTCAGATAAGGCTTTTGATACAACAGAAATTCTTTGCTCCTTTTGATTTATGGATAATGAATTTGCCCTCTTAAAGTGTGATTTTTAAAAAAAATCCCATATCTCTTATTAATCTTCTTTCAGAAGTATGTTGCCCAACAGACCTCTTTGTAAAATTCCTTATTAGTTGATGAGAGCAGGTCAGCTGAATTTATGCAGAGGGTTTTATGTATGATTGACTGGAAATGTTTATTCAAGCTAAATATAGCTGGCGAGAAAGAAGAGCCTTTTAAACCATTGGGCTTCATTTGGACATGCCACTGATGGAGACAGCTTGGACAAGCAGTGTGTGTACACAGAAAGCTGCATTATCAGACATATCAAGAGGTCGCCACATCAGTGCACTGACTATCTCTATCCCGTGCCTGGCATAATTTGGGTCAAGAGCAGCTCTTCAGCCAGATCTTTAAACAACATGGTACATCTCATTTGAAGAAGTTTTCAGGGCCATTTCCCAATTTTGTGCCAGTAATTTCAAAGTCTGTGTTACAGAGTCAAGACTAGAAAGATCTAACCTTGTCCTCTCAGATTTTCTTTTTAATTAATTGCAAAATGCTATCCTTTTGCTCCCACTGAGAACCAGAAAGGATTTAGGCAGTAATTCCATATCACCATAATTTCAAGTCTCTGCTTTCATTTGTCACTTAAAGAGCTTTGCGGTATATAAAGCCATCAACCCAGGACCATAGCAGTATCACTTTGTCAAAAGAGAGTTGTTTGCGTTTTACATGACAACCTATTTGTATAAAGTACCGGGGTTTGTACTAAATATACGCCATGAAGTCTGAGACACAGATGATGGAATCTCGTTTGTAGTAGTCGCTGTTTATCTCTCACACTCGATCCCACCAGCCTTCAGACTCACGCTCCCTAATCTAATGTGACTGTTTTTTTTTTTAAATAAGATTTTATTTATTTATTTGACAGAGAGAGATCACAAGTAGGCAGAGAGGCAGGCAGAGAGAGAGAGAGAGAGGAGGAACCAGGCTCCCTGCCAAGCAGAGAGCAGGATATGGGATTTGATCCCAGGACCCTGAGATCATGACCTGAGCCAAAGGCAGAGGCTTAACCCACTGAGCCACCCAGGCGCCGTAATGTGACTGTTTTTAACAGATCCCATTAATTAAGAAATGGGAATATGAATGTTGCTTGAGCCACCTCGGAAGGCACATAATTCTAGAAAGTTCGATATTGACACATTAGTTTCCTCTTGCTGATCTCAGACTCAAATGGAGTTTAAGGGAGGTGTTAATGTACGTATCTATATATGTATTTATATAAATGGAATAGCTAAAGGTTGTGTGTATGTGTGTGAGTGTAATATATACACGTGAGTCAGTGAGTATGATGGAAGCATGATCTTAGGCACCAGCTGGATTCTAGTTTTTCGGCCCTCCCTTCCTGAGCAGTATGACTTTGGGCCAAGTAAGATGTTTGAATCTGTTTGCTCCTCTGTACCTTGGGAGAAAGAATCCCAGTGTGAATGATTACTGATAGGGTGCCATGTGTGGCATTTCATGAATACCAGGAAGTCCCACTGTTCTAGTAACTATCACCATTAGCACATTTTTTTTTCCTTCTATGAGCTGAGCTGATTCTCTGTGGAAGATGTTGGTTTGCTTGTTTGCTTTAATTGAAACATTTTCAAGAATTAGTTCATATCAAATTGTTAACAAATGAAAACAAATACATATTTGATATCTATTTTATGTAGGTATCCTTCGCAGTAAACTAAATCCTTACTGTACAGTCTTTTCATCAGGATCTCAAAGGGGCCCACAGTCCTAACTCCCACAAACTTGTTCAAAATGTGCAATCTCAGATTCCATCCCAGACTGATAGGGAAAAACTGTACTCTAAGATGGCCGAGCAAGCCAGCAAGGGAATTCCAGTCCCTGTCTCAAAGCCCTTCCGGGTTCTTCTTTCCTACCCCGTTTCCCACGTGCACCAAAAGTACCAAGTATGCGGAAGTAGAAGCGTGTAAATCCCCCTCCCTGCTTGTGCTTGGGGTTCAGACTTTTGGAGAATAACCTCATCTGAGCCCACCGGTGTTAAATAAACCTTCGATCCTCCAATGTCTCCAAGTGCCACTTGGTTCTTCCACCAGGATCCTGTCCAGGTTCTGCAACAAGACCTGTTGAATCAGAAACTGCATTTCAGCCTTTGTTTTTTTTTCCCCTAAGATTTTATTTATTTATTTGGCAGAGAGAGAAAGAGCATGCATGGGAGCATACAAACAGAGAGAGCAGGGGAGGGAGAAGCAAACTCTCTGCTGAGATGGGAACCTGATGTGGGGCTAGAAGCAGCACCTTTCTAGTAGATCAGCCACTGGTTTTTGAGTTGGCACACTCAGGTTCTGATGGTTTTTAACCACAAGCTTCAGTAAGAAATATATTCTATGTCATTACCCAGAGAGGGGAACGCACAGACTCATAAACACCTGTAATTAAAACGAAAGTTTCACCAACCAATATTTATCCTTGCTATAGGCTACGTGCTCAGAGATTTTTTTTTTTTTATTGTATTTCAATTTAAAACTCAGCAGTCATGGCCCTTTGAATTGATTTTATAATTGTTTATAAAGAACTGTTGTGCTTACGTGACCTTGGGCAAGTCATTTTTTCCTCCCTAGGCCTTGGTTTTCTCCACTGTAAAAATCGAGTGGGTTGGGCCAATTGATTTTAAGTGTCTGTCAGCTTGAACAGCCTGAGATGCTCTTTGAAATGTGAAAATCCACTCTGACCACATTTAAACAAAGGAATGTTTATTGGTTATTGTATGTGTTATGTTGTTTCATTGAGAGGGCCTGAGAAACATACCAGCAATGGCTCCAGCACCACAGCTTTTGCATAATAAAAGCTCACAGCTCAGAGTGGTAGACAACAGGAAGTAAAAAATAGTCCTAAACACTAAACCTAAAATTGCAGGTCCTAAACACGTTATTATTTAAAGCAAACAAAACACACTGTAAGCTTTTAAAAATGTGCATACTCTGTCAGTATGTAGCAAAAACATAATGAACTCTTTTTCTTTGTCTAATACGCAATCAGAATATCAAGCAGTCTTCTCTTTAGAAAAAGTGGTAACTGTACAGTGGAGAAATCTGCCAAGACCTTGACCAGGAATCATAATTGCCAAACTTTACCAGTGAGGAGCAGTGGATATTGTGTCCCTCCTGGATCGATGTCCATGGAAGGCCAGGACTTGATCAATACGGTGTTTGGGCAGAAATAACATAACATGAACCTAATCACTGAGACACATCAGAGAAACCCCAAATAAAGAATAGTTCTATTTAAAAACAAACCTGTGGGTGGGGGGTGGGAGTGGAGATGGAGATGTATTGTTAAACAGAAAAACTCAAAGACAGATGTTAGAGATTAAAGGGTACTAAGGAGACATGGACACTAAGCAAGCTCTTATGGTAGGTCTTTTTTCTTTTTTTAAAATTTTTTATTTTGATTCTAGTTAACATACAATGTTATTAGTTTTGGGTGTACCGTAGAGTGATTCAGCTCTCCCATATATCACCTGGGGCTCATCGTAATAAGTGGCCCCGAATCCCCAACATCTGTGTAATTCATCCCCCCCACCTCCCCTCTGCTAACAGTTTGTTCTCTATAATTAAGAGTCTGTTTCTTGATTTGTCTCTCTCTTTCTGTGATTTGTTTTCTTTTGCTTATTTATCTTGTTCCTTAAATTCCACACAAGGGTGAAATTTTCCATTTTCTGACTTATTTCACTTAGCATTATATTCTAACTCCATCCATGTTGTTGCAAATGGCAAAACTTCGTTCTTTTTTATGGTTGAATAATATTCATATATATATATGAATGATATATGAATGAAAGATATATCTATATATCTATATCTATATATCTTCTTGATCCAATCATTAATTGATAGGCCCATGGCTGCTTCCGTATCTTGGCTACTGCAAATAATGCTGCTATAAACACAGGGGTGAATGTATCCTTTTGAATTAGTATTTTTGTATTCTTTGGGTAAATACAAGTAGTGTAATCGCTGGATCATAGGGTGGCTCTATTTTTAACTTTTTGAGGCACCTCCGTACTGTTTTCCACAGTAGATATACCTTGGCAGCATTCCCACCAACAGTGCATGAGGGTTCCATTTCTCCATATCCTTGCCAACACCTGTTTTTTCTTGTGTTTTTCATTTTAGCCATTCTGACAGGTGTGAGATGGTATTTCATCATGGTTTTGATTTGTAGTTCCCTAATGTTGAGTGATGATGAACATCTTTTTCCTCTGTCCTTTGGCCCTCTGTATGTCTTCTTTGGAGAAATGGAGAAATGTCTATTCATGTCTTTTCATGTGTGTGTGGCTTAAAACATTCCTCACTACCATTACATATCTAAAGTGGCTTGTTAGGGAAACTCTGGTCAGGAACTCATGCTGAAAAATGTGTGTAGTAACTCAATCCCACAGTCACCAGGACAGGCAGCCAAGAAAATGGAGGATACCTTTGCAAGTATCCATCTTAAGTGATTCTAACACTTCTTCTTCTTCTTTTTTTTTTTTTTTTGAGAAAAAATATTTATTTATTGCTTTAATAGCCACCCAAAGACTGTGTTTTGTTTCCTCTAATGGACCCTATCCACTAGTTATGTTGGCCTTCAGAATATTGGCATCATAACACATGTGCATATGTATCATACATTTGTACACAAGTATGTACATTCTTTTTTTCCCCCCAAATTTTCTAAAATTTAAATTCTATTAACATACAATGTATTACTGGTTTCAGAGATACAGGTCAGTGATTCTTCAGTCTTATATAATATTCATTGCTCATTATGTCACATGCTTTCCTTGATGTCCAGCACCCCATCCTCTTACCTCTACCCCCCCATCATCCCCAGTTTGTTTCCCTTATGATTTGTCTATTCATTCCCTCTGCCCATTTTCTAACTGGAGTATGCATTTTGTAAGTTCTTTATATATTTTAGATACTTATCCTCTATCAGATATGTCATTTACAAGTATCTTCTCCCATTCTGTAGGTTGCTTTTTAGTTCTGTTGATTTTTTCCTCTTATACTGGATCTTAAGCTGGAGGCAGAAATACTATCTGGGACATCATTGGGTTAATTGGTAAAATTGGGGAACAGAAAATGGTGGATCAGATAAAATATTGGACAAAAGTTACATTTATTAAAGTTAGTTACTATGCTGGGTGATGAGAGTATCCTTTTTTTTTTTTTAAAGTGAAGTATAATTGACATTGAATATCTTACATACATTATAAAATGATCCTCACAGTAAGTGTAGTTACCTATACAATTATTAAAATATTATTGACTATATTTTCTATGTTGCATATTACAACTCTATAACTTATTTATTTAATAACTGGAAGTTTGTACCTCTCAATCCCCTTCATGTATTTTACCTCTCCCCCCAACCCTTCTCCTCTGATAACCAGTATCCATTCACTCTATATCTACCAGTCTGTGTCTACCAGTCTGTATCTCCAGTTTCAGTTTGATTTTGTTTTCAGATTCCATGTGTTAGTGATATCATTAAGCCTGCTGGGATGGCCAGAGCTGGAGCTGGAGAAGGCATGGGCCAGGGGTGTTAGGATGCTCCATGTCACCTCGGAGGGATGGTTGGAGCTGGAGTGGGCTAGGGGCTTGGGACTTAGTGGGGTGTTCCTAGGACCAGCTAGAGTGCCTAGACCCTGCTCTCTTCTGTACTGCAAAAGTGGAGAAGAATGTAAATAGTGGTGCTCACCAGTGCCTTCAACCTAGGAGAGAGTTCCAGCAGCTTCTGCAATGCTTGGAGGACACTCTAGGGTTAGTAAATGAGTTTCCATTACCTCCAGTCTAGTTGCCTTTTAACCCGCTGATTTTTTTCTGTGCCCCAGAGTGGGTGAATCTGCATATAGGCCCCTCAGAGACATCTCTACTGCAGGTCATGAAATCCAGGTGGGGTACTTTTCATTACCGTATCTCTGACTGTCCTTTCTCTCCTGTGGAAGGTGTTCATTCAGACCTCAGTTCCTCTTCAGGGGAAATTGCTATATATGTAGTTGGAGATGCAGTGTGTCTGTGGGAAAAGAAGAGTTCAGGGTCTTCCTGTGCTATCATCTTGGAACATCTCCAGAATATCTTAGGAAATATGTATTGAATGCAATTTATTTTCAAAATAAGGGTAGGAAATGAATAGTGTATATAAGGAGAGAGAGAGAGTACAAATGATAAGCAGGTGGAGAAAATACAAGTAAGTCTGGGGGTGCACAGGTATTCCCTGTACTCTTCTTGTTCTTGGGACTTGTAGGTAAGTTAGAAATGAATTCCCAATCAATTTTTTTTCCTCTCTATTTAATTGTGTCCCTATGTGTTCCATGGATGCCTGGAGTACTTTTGCCTTGGAGGGTGTGCCCACTGAAGGCCAACCTAGATGGAACTGGGAGCTGACAGGAAAGACCAGAAGTACCCCCTGACCCTGCACAGGTCTGTGGGACATTTTGGTCTTTGCCCCTTCTATCAACATACACACCTGATCCACTGCCCAAATTTATTATTAGCAGGCTCCTTTGGTTCCCTTTGTCTTTCTCACTTGGTGTTTAGCTGACTCTGATTTCTACCTAGTTCTTATCCTACTTAACTAAATCCTTGCATCTCTGAACACCAGTCTGTTTGAGAGAGCACCACTCTCTTGATTTTGCAGAATACCTCAGGGTCCTCTTTTAAAAACTGTTGTAGGATAGGGACTCAGATACTAATAGAAGCTTGGACATCCCAGGGAGTCTAGAGCCTTTAAGTATCGATTTTGGGCTCTTTCCACAAAACATTTTTTTAAAAATTAAAAATTATGGTCTTTTCCCATGGCAAGGGAATGCTGGGAGAGTAAACAAAGGTGTTGCTTGCTTGTCTGCTCTGCCAAGTGCCCACATGACCAGATTCCAAAGCAGTGGCATTCTGTAATTGTTAATTATCTTTTGAAGACATGTCCTTGTCCTCAAAGACTTGCAGTCTTATTGATGAGGTGAGACACTTGAATGTGAAGCCAACTAAAAGCTTATGTGATTAAGTGCATTCAAAAAATTACGGTAAGTAATGCATGGCAGGAATGTGAGAGACCAAGAGACCATTGTGGCTTTAAGGGCAGCTTGAGCTGGTGGAAGAAGGTGGAGAGCAGTAGGGATGTGTCTCCCAGGATCTGTAGAAAGAGGCCCCTAATGGCTTTATCATCAAAGAAATAAATAGGCAGGAAAGGAGACCAGCAACTGAGATATAGAATATCAGATGATTTACTGTAAAATCAGATCTCAGAGTATCAGGGATGAGGGGAGAGAGCTCAATCCTTGGCCTCAGGCTGCATTTTCCCAAAAAGCCTCAATTTAGACTTTAGTTATTATTTCTAAAAGAGGAAAGTTATAGAAATGTTCTGGTAAGAATGCAAAGTGGACTCTGTCAACCTACCTCACCATTCACTAACCAGTCATTTTGAAATTTTAAAAAAAGTTCCTTTCTATTACCTTATGAATATCTTAATTATCCTGATTTTGGTTTTTGGTTTTTAGTCTTCCAAAAGTATAGACTATACCTTCGGGACTAATTGGCTTGAGATTACTTCCTTTTTGTTTATTTAATATACCGAGGAACTCAAAAGTGGGTGTGGTGGTCTCTCATCCTGCCAGAAGCTCTCTATCTGTCCTGTCCTCACCCATCCCTGTAATAACATCTTACAGTGGATTTCGTGCACCTGGGAGGTGGATTTCCTCTCTCCCTGCCATGTCTCCACACCCCCAAGATAAATGGTTTCAAACCTTCACTGCAAGCAAAGTTAGTGTTTATTGTTAATTAATTACTAGCACTTCCTTGACAGAACATAATGGAACTACAGAGCAATCACTTAGAAAAGGAAACAACTGTCAATTATCACTCTAATGAATCCTGTTTAGCAGACGTGATGGCAGCCCAGCTGATGCACAAGCTTCTGTGCCTGCAAAGTGGATCCCTTAAAAACTCCCTTTCTGTACTGAGTGTGTGATTTGCAAGATAACCATTCTCAAGGCCAGATGTTAAAGTGGTGTCAGCTGTGGATAGCAGTGTGGAATTTGGAACTATTTTCAGAACTAGTGATTAACTCTTCCTTGTTAATATTTGAATGTGAGTAAACAATTGCTAACATTAAACATTTTAAATGGTATGAAAATGGTGATAACTATTGAGATGTTCATAGAAATGATATAATGGGTCCCATTTATTGAGTTATATGTGACAGGCCCTAAACTCAACATTCAGTATGCATAATCTCACTGAATTCTCAAAATAATCCAGTGTTAAAAAAAATGTGTGAAAGGTAAATTAATGGCTCTTGTACAAATATAAACATGCTTCAGTATCTTACACAGCTCATTAATTGATGAGGGACCTAGTAAGATGTTAAAGTCAGTCCAAAGATCATTTGAGATTTTATATATATATATGCAATTTGATAGGTTGTTGGGTTAGATACAGAGCAGGATGATGTCCTGTTGGTCCATAATAGCTCACACAAGTCACTGTCTTCCTTCAGACTATAAAACAACCCTATAAACAGAAAGCCAACCCTGGCAGTGGGAGCAATACCCTGAAGGAACCCAGGGTATTGCCTATTTTCATTTGCCTATTTTCAAGTTTAAGGTGATTTTTCAGAGGCCTGTAACGATAGGTTGTGCTATAAACCCCAAATTACCAGTGAAGAAACTGAAGCTTTGTGAAGTTGAGTACCTTCTCCAAGGTAACAGTAAGATTTTGAGCTCAGACTAACTAAAATCTGACTCCTTACACAGCTGGCACTGTGGTGATGAACAACATGAGTGTAGTAAACATGGGTTTGGGTTCTACTCCCAATGATCTTGGGCAAGGTAATTATTATTATTATTATTATTATTTTAAAGATTTATTTACTTATTTACTTGAGAGAGAGAGTGCATGTGCAAACAGGGGGAGGAACAGAGGAGGAAGGAGAGGGAGGGGAAAGAATCTTAAGCAGATTCTTCTGAGTGCCAAGCCATAGTGGGGCTTGATCCTGACCCCCAAGACCAAGAGTCAGCCACCCAACTGACTGAGCCACCTTGGTGTCCCAGCTAAGGTAATTATTGTACCTTAAATTTTTTCGTCTGTGAAGGGGTGTTGCTAATAATACTTTTTAACTCAGAATGATGTTATAAGGATACAGTAAGGTGACATGTTAAAACACTGTAGATAGTATTTACCACGTAGCACTCCCTTAGTAAATGACAGCTCTCACCATCTTTAGTAATGATCATATGACCATGTACAACCTCCATGTGCTGGACTGCTTGGGTCTTGAAAATAGGACGGACTCCATCTACTCTGCTTGAATTGGCATTTGTTGCCTAAGAGTCTGAGCACAGCCAGAATATAAGCTCTAGGGATCAATGTGGCAGGAAACCAACACTGTCATGATGTTTGTCCAGAACCATGACCAGTTTCAGCTGACAGTAAGAATAGTTGCTAGTGGAGTCCCTGGAAAAATGACCTTTCCCCTGGGAACAAAACAACAGTATAATATGTCTCATAATATATTTGCCCCTGCTGTTTTACAAACTGCCAGACTTTATAGATGCATAGATTCATGATACTTGTAGCCAGTGTCAATTATTTTTTATTTGTAATTTTTTAAAGATTTTATTTATTTTTGGGAGGGCATGAGAGAGAGAGAGAGAGAGAGAGAGATGGTGAGCATGAGCAGGGTGGAGGGTCAGTGATAGAAGTAGACTCCCCACCAAGCAGGGAGCCTGACATGGGGCTCCATCCCAAGACCCTGGGATCACAACCGGAGCTAAAATCAGACATTTAACTGCCTGAGCCACCCAGATGCCTGCCAGTGTCAATTTTAAAATGTCCCCAAAGTAAAGATAAGGGTCGTACAACATATGCCAGAGTAGATTTTCCTTGATGGCAAAAATCCAAGCATGGCATTCAGTCCTTCCTGGAACTCATGTTCTTCTATATCACTGAGGATGAATTTTAAATGTTGAAGACTGATTTTTGAAATTCTTATTTAAATTCCATTTTAATTGCATACAGTGTAATTTTAGTTTCACATGTCCAAAATATTGATTGAACACTTCCATACCAAACCTGGTGCTCATCACAAGTGTGCTTTTCAATCCCCATCACCTATTTCACCCATTCCCCCCCATCTACCTCCCCTGTGTGTGGGTCTTATCTTACAGTCTTGCTTTGATCAGATGAAGGGTTAGAGGCATTCTTATGAATTAGGGACTGCTGAACATTAGAAATCGAAGGTCAGATGACAAAATGGTGTGTGGCTGGTAAATTTACTGATTTTAAAAATAAGACTTCCTGTTAAGGAAGTTGAAAATTTTTGAATAGATACCCTACTGGAGACAGTTCTACACTGGTTCCTTATCTCTGAGATGAGAGCCTTATTGAAGTCAACATGTCTATATTTAATTACTCAGGTACACCAATAATTTCTCTTTATGCTGTTTTCTTTGATGTCTGGGAAAGAAGGAAGTATTCATGTCCAAAGGGCAGCATGGTTTCTTGATTTGGCATTCTTTAAGAACACATAAAAATGACTAACTTTGCCTTCTCAGGATTCACGTGTCAGATTTTTGCCTCATCACAAAACATACGCAGCATGTAAGCATTTACAGTTGTGGTCAGGGGGAAGACAGATACTCTAATGATCAATTCTCCATGATTTGCTTGTTATTATTGATAATACAAACAATATGTCTGCACTCTCTGAGAGCTGACAAGCACCAAGTATATTTTTAAACATGCCAAATGTGTTTAGTACTCCTCCTACATATTTCCTTAAATTTGTAAAATGTAACATTTGCTTTTTTTGGTTTTATATTTAGAATTATTGCCTTATAAATTCTCTTACCATACTGTGAACAGTACAAAGAAACTCAATTTAGTTTTGCACATAAATTGCTGTGAGGAATTGTTATGAAGATCCACTATCAAAGGGTTGACCGATTGTTCCTAGTGGTAATAAAGTGGGTTGGAAGAAAATGGAGCTGGGGAACCTCCCAGTCTAGGGACATCTAAGGGACATGCAAATGAATCCTTGCTAACTCCTGTCAGGATTCCCCCAAATCTGTTTTTATAGTGTGTCTCCTTTGCAGAAAGGCTGTAGATAAGCCTAAGTAGGTTAGCTCCAGATTTTTTTTTTTTTAATAAAGATTTTTATTTATTTATTTGACAGAGAGATCACAAGTAGTCAGAGAGGCAGGCAGAGAGAGAGAGAGAGAGAGGAAAGCAGGCTCCCTGCTGAGCAGAGCAGACAGCCCGATGTGGAACTCCATCCCAGGACCCTGAGATCATGACCTGAGCCAAAGGCAGCGGCTTAATCCACTGAGCCACCCAGGTGCCCTAGCTCCAGATTTCTATTTCACATAGCCTTGACACCCTGAAAGCAAGTATATTTTCTATTTTACTCTTAGTTTTCTCAAGAAAAATGGGACTTAAGTCACCAGTGAAGTATCGCAGAATGTATTGACTTAGGGGAGATACATTTTCTACTTTTAACTTCTTTGGAAGTTCAGTTGATGTGTTCTGTACTGGAGCTTGCCAGTTGCTGCGTATTTTAGTTCTAATCAAAAGTCAGACTAAGTCAAGAAGATAATCAAGAGTTAATGAAATTCCCCTGTATGTTTGTGTCTATTCAGCTTTATAACAGTGATAAATCCTAAACTCTCAATTTTTAAAACCTCTCATGAATACATACCACAGCACTAAATGTGGGCTCCTTTAGAAAGTAGTGGAGTTATGTTTTAATTGCACAGTCATTAACTGACTAAATTTGCTTTTTCCAAAATACAAATTTTTAAATTAGCCTTCATGACCTTTATAAACAGTCTAAGTTAAGGTAGAATGTAAGCAATGCAGTCTCATTAACTTTAATAAAGTTTGATAAAAATTCTAAATTTAAAATACTGTCTTCATAAAACAGTGTGTTATTGCCAAAGCATTAAGTAGCACATCGGAGTTTGAAATTATTAAATATTACTAAGTATCCATTTAGAATGAGATTTATTTTATGATTGCAGACACCTCCAAAACAAATTGACAGTCAATTGCAGTGCATTTTGAGATGTAAAAGCACCATTAATTACTGTTAATGGTACTTCTCTAATGTATGTAAATACATCATCTGCACCCAAGCTCATGGCAGTTATTTCTACTTCTTTCTAGACAGTTTAAAGATCTTAATTTATTAATATTCTCAACAAGTCGAAAGATAAACACATTGTTTTGAAGCTCTTGATGAATGGCGATTGGGGACATACTGTGCTTGGGCTGAGAGTAGATATTAGCTCGTTGGCAGTAGCTCATGCAACAAATCCTAGAAGAGAGACGAAGAGTTTAAACGTTATTAGGATTCTCTGGAAGCACTTTATTCCAAGGCTCCTCAGATTTGGAAATTTTATTAGTCTCACCCTACATCTATTTCATTATTTGTCCCAGGCATGCTAAACTCAGTGCCTGCTCCTGTCATGGTAAGCATTATTTTAGATTCCCTTTACTCAACATGATTGACAAGGACTTTTTCAGGAGTACACTGGTAGAGCAGAATTTCCTATTTATTATGTCCTTTCATCTCTGCCTGAGCTAGAATATTCATGCTGCTGTTATAACGGGCTTCATGTTGTTAAAGTAACAAAATAAAGGGATATGCTGTGTTTTTCTAGCAACTCCTCACCCCCAAATCCAAACAAAGTAAATGCCATAGAGACTCACAGGTAGGATTTTCGCCAATTTAGATAGAACATGTGACACCTGACAGAGTTGATACATCAACATATGGATTGTTGTCAAATGCCACAGGTTATGCAGTACGGAAAGAAAGGTAAATTTTTTGTAATGAAATGTTTTATGACATTTATTTATTTGTTTATTTTATTTATTTATTTATTTATTTATGACAATATATCCTGATGCTGTACTTTTCATCTCCGTGACTTATTTTATGGTTGGAATGTTGGAATTTTTTTTTTTTATTTGAGTCTAAATTCAAAATTCCCCTCAAACCCCCCATACCCTATCTCCTTTAACTTTCTTTGATAGGGACACGTACAATCGGCTTAGCTTGGTTGCTCAATAAAGTCTGTAATATAGAGTACCAATGAAAAAAATTCCAAATATTGCTTCTAATTTAGAGTTGCCAGATTTAGCAAATAAGGATGTAGAGGCCCAGTTAAATCCAAGTCTCTCAGGTAAACATGAGAAATGTTTTAGTATAAATATGTCTCAGGTGATATGTGGTACCTAATATACCAGAAGTTTTTTATTACCTGAAGTTCAGCAACCCATCCTGTGCTTTATCTGGGAACTCTCACTTATGAAGAAAGATCAGAGTTTTCTATGAGCATGTAAACTCATACACTAGTTGTCTCAGCTGTAAAGTGGTGGTAAAATTAGTGATCTCCCAAGGCTGTTGGAAGGATTCAACTCACTGATATGAGTAAAGCTTCTGGAACCATTCCTGGCACTTAGCAAGCACTATAGAAGCATAAGTTTTTGTCCCTGAGGTGGTTGCCATTTGTTCCAGCGTTAGACACCTTTTCTGCTGGAATCCTACTGGTATAGGTCTGTTAAGATGTAAAGAAGTCTTCCCGATTGCAGTTGATAGAAACTCGACCAAAATACAGTTTGGCCCAAGTGACCCTTGACTGAGACACTTGAAAGTTTAAGTACTAGAGTCTTCACACGCATTGAAAAGAGCCACAATGGTGACTTTTGCCTTTGCATTTCATAGAGACTTTTCTTAATATTTATTATGATATGTCAAGTCTGCTCTAGAACATATACGTGCACTTAAGTACAGAAATATAGAAAGGATAAAGGAGACAGGTAACAGGCAAGTTGCTAGTCACTGTTGATCATAATCTGAATGAAGGTAAGCAGTGTGAGAGTACAAGAGTTATTGTAACACCAGATGGAAATTCACCACAGTGGTGGTGGATATTTTTTTTTTTAAAGATTTTATTTATCTACTTGACAGACAGAGACCACAAGTAGGCAGAGAGGCAGGCAGAGAGAGAGGAGGAAGCAGGCTCCCTGCTGAGCAGAGATTCCCAATGCAGGGCTTGATCCCAGGACCCTGAGATCATGACCTGAGCTGAAAGCAGAAGCCCAATCCACTGAGCCACCCAGGCGCCCCGGTGGTGGATATTTTAAAAGTAACATCAGCCTAGCCTCAGTCGCTAGGCTTCTGCTTTAGGCTCAGGTCATGATCTCAGGGTCCTGGGATCAAGCCCCGCATCAGGCTCCCTACTCTGCAGGAAGCTTGCCTCTGCCTCTCCCACTCCCCCTGACTGTGTTCCCTCTCTTGTTGTATCTCTCTCTGTCAAATAAATAGCGACTTTTAAAAAAAAAAGTAACATCAGCAAGTGTTCCTAATTATTAAATTGTTATCCCCTAAGAAATACCAAGTACTGGGCACCCCTGTCTCCTGCCCCTGCTCTGAAAGTCTGTGTAGACATCAGAGTAGGCTAGGTTATAAAGCAGGAACAAATGATACCAAAATCTATTTGGCTTTACCAACTATGATTTATTTCTCATTCTTGCAAGGCCCCCAGAAGACCTCGCAGGACTCCTTTACTCCATAGGGTGACTCATCCTTTAGTCCACTCTGGTTTTGTGGCAACTTTATCTGAAGACTTCAATGTTTATCATGATTGCAGAAGAGAAGCATGGACACATTACCACTGATCACAGTTTATAGCCCTGAACTGGTCATGTGTCCTAGCGTAGCAGCTGCAAAGGGGGCTCAGAAACATGGCCTTCCATGTGTCTAGCAACACATGCCTTATGAGAGGACCCAGATTGGTTTTTACTGGTTTGCCACAATAGCAACTATCACTGATTGTGCTATTTCTTCCCCCAGAACCTAGAAGCAATGTCAGCATATTCTCCACTGTATGGGCAGGCAGTAGTTGGCAAACAAAGCTGGAAAGAGAACTGAAACCCATCAGCCATCAACTGTACCTCTCTCATAAGCCAGTGAAAACACCTATTGCCATAGGAATTTGGATTCATGTATAATGACTAGCATTTTAGAAATGAGTGGAAACAGATTCTTATCATAGTTTCTATCGCAAGCTCATATACACTGATTTGAATTTACCATCGCTCCAGACTCTGTGTGATGTGGGCAAAGATAGTTTTCAGGTATGCCAATTTATCAGTCTTGATGATTATATTTTAAAAATGTTTTTCCAATTTACCTGAAATTGAACTCCTCCCTAGCATTATTCCCATGCAACAAAAATATTACAAGTTTTTCATAGCTGTGACAAAGAGGGAGAGAAACTTATTAACTGCAATAAAAGTTGAAAATTGTTTTTTGATCCTGGAGTAAAACCGATGGCATCAAAGCTTTTTCTAGCCCAAGGCAATCTCGTCAGTGATACCTTAAAATGCTACTTGTTGAAAAATTCAGATCAGACCCCAGTGGAGCCTGGCCATTTCAGTTCCGTTTTTACTTGGAATTTTCTGGTGGGTGACACTTTTCTCCCAATTAACTTTGGTGGAGGGACATAGCGTCAGAATGTTCTCAAATCAGATAGGAGTTAGACAACAGTGAAATAGGACTCTTGGAAGACTGGAGAATAGTGAAGAAAACCTTTTGAAATGGGGGAACTCCACTTCACAAATCTCCTGGAATGTGGTTGGTTGCTCATACCAGTCCCAATCAACAAAATTTGTTTTCTTTTAAATAGCTGTTTAGTTCAAGGCCCTATGGTAGACAATCTGATGAATATCAAATTATAACGATGGAGTTTTATAAACATAAAACCTGAGACATGAAAGAGAAGAGTATGATCTATAATCAAATACTTAGGTATGCTTTTCAGGGTTAAAAAGTCAAGAGGAGCTAAGGCAGGAGAAATAACTCAAGGTCACAATGAGGGTTTGTAGGAGATAAAAGGTCAGTGAATTCCTTGTTGATTAAATGTGGCAGGAGGGGAGAGAAGATGAAGAAAACCCCACCCTGAAGTCATAGACATTTAGTCAGAAGCTTTTTCGTGTCTCTTCCAATAAATAACAAGCTTTTCTTGAACTCTTAGTGATTAGGAAAAAAAAAAAATGACCAGTATCTTCAAAAAGTAAAACACAAAACATCATTTAATTCCCACAGCATATTGATTTGAAATGGCCTTCAGTTAATTTCTAATTGAAGCCTCTTGATACTTCTTTTAAAAAGCAATTAAAATAGATGCAAAAACATATCAGTCTGACATTGAATCACAGCCACTTTAAATACATTTAGTTAATGTATGTATTTAATGATCCCCTGAGAGCAAGCGTTTTGTTTTCTTTTATAAGATTACTCATAGTTTCTAATTGACGGGACCTATATTTAGCATTTAATGTACGGTTTTCAAACCGCAGAAGGTAATGTACAAATGCATCTGCATTGTTTAAAATCCAGACACTGGAGAAAAAGTGTGCTCGGCACCCCATCCCACGTCCACTTTCCCTTCAGTCATTCTCCTCTAACTGTTCAAAGATAGGTGTGAATTCTTTGGTACCTTTTTCTAGGTGTTTATATGCTAAAGTCTAGTGACTATTGATCACCAGGAGCACCGTGGAATTCCAGGGTAGGTTTGCTAGTGTAGTATGGCAAGGGTGAGCACATACCAGGAGAAGTGTGGGTGTCTCAAAGGACAGATGTGGAAAGGGGAACTAGAAGTTATTGAGGACTGGAATTAGTCATGGGATAGTTTAGGTATTGGTCAACTCAGCAGTTTGTGCAACGCAGTTGAATAGTCTACAAGGAGAACGTATGCCTCTAAATGAACTAGTAAGAGTTTAAGCTTTGTCTGTAAATATGGCTTGGTTGGGTACAGCTTACCGGTTTTGTGAGTCATAGCACAGGTTTATAAGTTATGGTTGATACTTCCATTCCCAAGTAATATATATTTAAGACAACTGGTGAACCATACTAGATCCATATATTTCAGATGTTTCTCCTTGTCCTTATGAAACAGTGCTAATGACAGATGTCAGAGTTAACTTCCCTATTTAAAACACTGATGTTAGTTTTATTTTATTGATCATAGAGCTATTAAAAAGAGTTAGAATGATTCTTTAAGATTCAATTTTTATTTTAAAGTAAATCATCTAAGGAAAAACCATTTCAGTGTTTTGAATGAATGAACATATTATATTCTTGATAGAGGGGAAGCCTAAATGGGATCCGGGGATCTCAGGAACCCTGGTGAATCTAGCTTGGGCCTGGAAAATCTTATTTGGGTACCAGAAAGGGGATTCTGGCTGTTGTTCAGGGAAGAGCTTAAAACGAGGCAACTGAGTATGTGACTATTAATGTAGAAGGTATTAATATAACCTCTACTAATACAGAGGTTAGAGAGAATGGGACTGGATCTAGGGCTGATAAAGTAAGGTGGATAGATTTAAGAAAGATCCAGAAGTACCACAGCAGGACTTTGATACTCTTATTAGACCAGTAGGGAATGGGGGAGTGAGAGTTAGCCAAAATGCCTCACATATTGATACTAGCATATCAATAGTGGCTGCATCCATGCTGAAAATGGGAAAATATTGAAAAGACCAGGTTTTATTGAAGCAGGATGGGCAGTAGGAAGAGAGTTCATTATCACAGCGAAATGAATATGCCTTTTGTTTGTACCTTGACTGAAATGTGACAAAATATCTTCCCATATCCTCTGTGGGCTTGTACTGACAGCAACTGTGGAGGAGCTTCTAGGTAAGTATCTTCCCCATCTTACAGAAAAAAAAAAAACAAAACAAAACAGGATTGACTGAATGTTTAAGTGACAGGTTGAGTCACAGGACTATAAAGTGACAATCTTTCCATTAGAACTTGAGTCTTTTCATTTTATTTGTCTTTGTTTTCTATCCCTTCCTTTGCCTTTTCTCCAGTATAGCTGTGAGAGCCTCTTGCTTCCTCTCCTTTGTCTTAAATCCTCTGACATGATAGGATCTGGTGAGTTAACCTGAGGAGAAAAAACAGGTATTAAAAAACAAAGGCAAAGGAACTTTCACATCTGGCAAGATGGAATAGTTGTCTCTTTTCCTCTTATTAACTCCAACTGAAAACCCTGGGTATTATATAAAATGAACATAAAAAGATTCTGAAAGGTGCAGAGAGGAAGTCAACCAGTCGGGGACCTGGAGGCAGAACAAACAATACAGTAGTGAATTCCTTAGGTTTTATTTCTGCCTTAGGTATGGCAGCCCTGGAACTAAAGCAGCCAGGAACCCTTAAAAACCCAAGGCCCAGACCACCCCTCCCCCCCAAAAAAAGTCCTAACAAAAGCTTGCTCTCCCTAGCTAAAGGATTAAGAAATGAGCAGTCTAGCAATATAGGAAACTTCTAGACAATATTTGCTCTACCCTAGTCATACTCCGCTAGACAAAAAAAAAAAACCAAATCTACACTGTAGTCTTGCCCCACTTCCAGCAGTAAAGGTCAGGTGAGGAGCCTAAACTTTTATCCTGACAGAGCTCTACTGAAGCACCCCAACTTCCTTAACAGGTTAGTGTCAGAGGAGGCAAATATGGTGCTGGGACTTTCAAAGCTGCTTGTAGTAACAACTCCCAAGTAGGGAGCCTGGATTTCCACCCACCAACATTAAAGAAGTGCTCCTCTGTTCATTGAGGTGGGGGGCATCAGAGGAAGCCTAATGGAGAGTTAGGACCCTCACCCCTGCTCACCTATAACAAGGCCACATTCTCCTAGTCATGCACAAGTGGCACTATGTACTTCAAGTGCTGAAAGAATTACCAAACCAGAATTCTGTGTTTAGTGGAATATTCTGCAGGAATAGGGATCAAGGAAAACATTCTCAGATGAAGGAAAGCTATTCACTTATTTCTTCATCTTAGGAAGATACTGTTGCTCAATACCAAAACAATAGAAAAAACTGTGGACCAACATCCTTCATAAATATGCCGTAGAGATTTTTAATGAAATGTTAGCAGATAGAATTGAACAGTTTTAAAAAGAAAAATAATTATAAACAGTAACCAAGTGGCGTTTATTTGAAAACAAAATGATGTAATCCACCATGTTAGTAGGCTAAGGAAGAAAAATCACATGATCCTGTTCATTCTTACAGAAAAGCATATGGCAAAATTCACCTTTTCATGATAAAAACCCTCAAAATACTAGAAAAGAGGGGAACTACCTTAATTTCATAAAGAACGTCTACCAAAAAACTACAGGTGATATCATATTTAATGGTGAAAGATGGAATACCTTCTCCTTAAGACTGGAATAAGACAGTCCCTACTATTTCAACATAATATTGGGGCATCTAAATGGTAAAGTAAGTCAAGAAAAGGAAATAAAAGGGATAAACAATTTGAAAAGGAAGAAATGAAAGTTCTTGATTTGCAGATGACTTGATTGTTCACATAGAAAGCCCTAAAGAATCTACATTAATTATCCCCCCAAAATTCCCAGAAATAATAGACGAGTTCAGCAATCCTGTAAAATACAAGATCATCATGTGCAAATCAATTATATTTCTAAATAATAGCAATGGGCCTGTGGTCACCAAATAAAAAATACACTACTATTAACAAGCACTCAAAAAAATGTAGTGCTTAGAAGTGAATCTATCAAACATGTATAGGTCTTAATATGTTGGAGACTATAAAATGCTGATGAAAAAAATCAAAGATCTAGATAAATGGAAAGACCTACTGTTTTCACATATTAGAAGACTCTTTATAGTAAAGATATCAATTCTTCCAAAGTGATACACAGATTTAGTATAATTCCTATAAAAATCCCAAGTTTTTTTTTTTATAGATACAGATAAGATTATTTAAAATTTAATGTAAAGGCAAAGGAAATAAGATAGCTAAAACAATTTTTACAAAGAAGAATAAAGTGGTAGGGATCAGTCTATCTAATTATAAGGCTTATTATGTAGACTCCAAAATTATGGCTGTGTGTTATTGACAGAGGTTGAAACATGTAGGTCTGTTGTGTAGACACAACTGAATGGAGAACTCAGAAACAGACCTGTAAAAATGGATACCACTGATATATATATATATTTTTTTTACAAAGATGCAAAAGTAATTCAGTAGAGAAGAGATGGCCTGCCTCCTCAACAGATGGTGTTGGAGTAATTGCCTATCTATAAGCTAAAATTTAAAAATCTTGACCTAAATCTTACATATTGAACAAAAATTAATTCCAATGTACCAATGTATCAAGGACTTAAATATAAAACTCTAAAACTTTTAGGAAAAAAGAGAAAATCTTTGGGATCTGTGTCTAGATAAGGAGTTCTTGGACTTGACAAGAAAAGCATGAGCCATAAAGGAAAAATCCTTAAGTTTTACTTAATCAAAATTGAAAGCATTTGCTCTGTGAAACACTATGTTAAGAGGCTGAAAAGATGAGACACAAACTGGGAGAAAATATTTGCAAACGACATATCCAGTAGAAGACTATTATTTGAAATTTATAATGGACTCTCAAAATTTAATAGGAAAAATGGCTAAAAATTCAATGAAAATGCACAAAAGTTATGGATAGACATTTCTTCAAATAATCACATGAAAAGATCTTTTACATTATTTGCTGAAAGGAAAATGCAAATTAAACCCACAAGAAAATATAACAACACACCTATCAAAACGACTAAAGTAAAAAGTGGCAACACTAAATGCTAGTGAAGATAAGGGGAAAATGAATCCTATCACCCATTTTGAGTTAATTTTTACACAAGTTATGGGGTTTAGGTCAAGGTTGTTTTCAGGAGGGGACTTTGAATGTCTGGTTGTTCATCATAATTTGTTGAAAAATCTACTCTCCTCAGCTGAATTAATTTTTGCACCTTTGCTATGGAGAATGTGACCTGGTACAGTCACTCTGGAAAACAGTGTAGTAGCTTTTTAAAAGCTAAATATACAGCTACCATACCACTGTACATTTGCATTCTGGGGCATTTAAGCCAGAAAAATGTAAACTTAGATCTACCCAGAAACCTGTACATGAGTATTCATAGCAGCTTTATTAATAATAGGAAAAATTGAAAACCTTGATATCCTTCAACAGGTGAATGGTTATATAAAATGTGGTACATTACATCATGGAGATTATTTAAGATTTGAAAGATCTATTGGTACACAAAAAAGCCTTGCATAAATCTCCAGAGAACTTAAGCTGAGTGGGGGGGGGGGGGCAATTTCATAAAGTTACAAGTTGCGCAATTCTGTTTATGTAACATTCTTAAAATGATAAGAGTATAGAAAGGGAGAATAGATTGGTGGTTGCTGATGGTTAAAGATGGTAACGGGAAATGGGACAGGAGGGGAATGCCTGTGGCTACAAATGGGCAACATGAAGAATCTGTGGTCATGAAAATGTTCTTGGGGGAGAAAACACACAAAGGTAGCACTTTAATTAGGGCAGTAGGTTTATTTTTGTAATTGTTATTTTAAGCATAGCATGTGACTGTAGTCATTGTTTCTGTATTCATGTCCATTGGTATTTAGAAACTGAAAGTGTGGTATAATGAGAATAGATAATGTATTCTGATCTGACTTCTCTTGCCATCTAACTTGTGACCTTGATTGTGTGCTTCATGTTTGCTGGAACTTGGGCTCCTCTGGAGAGCTCTGTGGTGATGAAGCTCAGGGATTCCTTCCAGCTGTAGAATCTGATAGTTTCATGTTTCAATGCATCAGATGCATTTCAGCATCTCAAAAGTATACTCAGACATGCAAGAGTGCATCTTGTTGGGTTATTTGTTCTATTTCATCAAGCACGTTTTGCATGGGTTATTTTAATGCATGGAACAGGACAGCATTTATTTTCCACAATGACAGTCGGAGACCCCCAGTCATCCTCCTTGCAGTTCTTTAAGTACTTTTGATTACTTCTTGTGCCTCTGAAGACACGGCTTTGCATTGCTCCTGGAAAGCTGTTGAAAAGGACTCACAATGAATGTTGGTTGAAAGGGAATTGGAGGTTTTGGGGTAAAACATACTGCTGAGATTGCTTTTTAAAATGTAATTTGCCATGATTTTACCTTCTATGAATTCTTTGGTATCATCTAAGGCAGAGTTCACATTCTGAACTAATATTTTTTATCACAATTTGATGAAACTTAATCTGCACTAGGTCTTAATTCATGTGAAACTTTGTGATCTGAAAACCTGTTTTCTGAACTTTCTCATATATCTGGTGAACCCTTAAATCCACCACTCTTCATCTAAATGGACTCCATTGAGTGCTCCCCGTTGCTTTTCCCTAAACCCTGGGAAGGGAGCTGAGAAGTATACTTCCTAAGGTTGGTTTCCATGGCACTGAACGTAGGACTACCTCCTTTCTAATACCAAATAGCAGGAATATTTTAGTGTTTTTCCCTTATGCCCTATATTATTGGGAAGAAAATATATCGTTAGGTGACTTTGAGATCTATACCTCACTTCTTGATGAACTAACAGACATTGATTAAACATTGTCTACTGCCAGAGAAGGTGGGTAGAGTGTGTTCTTGCTTTATTTTTATGGAGACCAGTGGCCTTGAAGTCAAAGAGTAGGATCTTTATCCTTTTTTCTTTTTTTGGTCTTGGGTAGCACCAGTGTCCTTCCTCCTTAACTTTTGCATTTTATATGTTCTGTGGTGTTTGACTTGAGCTTTTTGGGAAAAGTGCAAACTAGTTGTAAGTTACCTAGTTATCTATTACTATGGGCGTGGAAATGCCAATGGTCAGGATTTCCAAAGCCAAAATTTTTCCACTATTATAACTAATCATCTAATATAGTATTTAGACTGTGATGCTCTCAGAGAAATGTAATCTTGGAAAGAAATAATACCTGTAAAACAAGACGCATATTATAGTGTATTTGACTATCATCTCTTGATTACTTATGTTTTCAAAGACATTTTTATGCTTTGAATGCTTTGGGTTTAATATGCTATATGTATTGGCATCAGGGGAACCAAAATGAAGTATCAGTTTGATTTAGGGTTGCTATGGAGAATATTTTAATGCTTCAATTCAATAGTTTATAATATATTTATGCTTGTTTATACATATATACTTGAGCAGACTTCTAGTTTGGTGAATGTGTTTTAATTGACTATCAAGATGTAATAATAGCCATTTGGGGAAAAAAGCCAATAAGCAAATATATATATATATATATTTCCAATTTTATTTTACAACTACTTAAGAGAAAGCAATTTAACAGATTGCACACTTTTTTTTCTGCAGAGAAAGCTTTTCATGAGGTTTTTTGATATGTCTACTGATATCATTCAGTATTCATCCTTTGATATCCTGCCTTCATCAGTTGGTGTAAGGTATCGTGACCCACATCTTAATTACATCTAATTATCAAGTCACAGGTAGAATGACTTTGCTGTAGTTACACCATTTTGTCCCAAGTATGTGCCCTTATACTGTCTTCTAAGGCTTTCTTAGAGCAGAACCTTCTATAAAGATTTGATTTTAAAAGTTAAAAAAAAAAAGAAGAAGAAAGAAAGAAAGCTTGAATAGCAGCTAACATCTAAATTAGGATGAGCTCCCTGATTTTTCTCAGGATCCCCACCTTTTATGTCTGAAGGGGAAGGGAAACACTCATTTGTTGAGGATCTGGCTCATGCCTGGCACCATACTAATCTGGAGATGATATTCAACTATGGTATAATATATGTCTGGGTTTATACTTACTATTTCTAATTAAACTTTTCACAATAACATTACAGACAAAACATTGTTGGTTTTATTTGGGTAGCATTGACTTTTTTTAAATTTAAGGTGTATTTTATTTTAGAGAGCATTCAAGGTGGCAGGGGGAGAGTGAGGGAGATGAAGAAGCAGATTCTGTTGAACACAGAGCCGACTTGGGGCTCGATGCCACGATCCTGAGATCATGACCCGAGCCGAAACCAAGAGTTGGATGCTCAACCAACTGATCCACCCAAGTGTCCCTGGGTAGCACTGACTTTTAAGTATTTTGTTCTGGAGGTTAAGTTAGTGTTTTGATTATTGTTGTAGCTGTGTTCTTACTGCCACTCATGACCACCTGGGTCCTAACTTGACCAAGAGAGCAGTTGACATGGAGAGATAGACATGGCAGCTTCAAATAGAGACTGTCCTCTCTGGCTGGGCATTAATGTCATGTGGGACTTGTCCTAGTTTCCTATGGCTGCCAAAATGACCATGAAGTTAGTGACTTAAAACAACAGGACTTGACTTGCCTCATAGTTCTGGAGGCCAGACTGAGGGGTGAGCTGGGTCACATGCCCTCTAAAGGCTTGAGGGAGGAGTCCTTCTTTGCTTCTTCCAGATTCTGGTGGCTCCTGCTCTTCCTTGGCTTGTGGCACCCTAACTCCAGTCATTGCCTCCGTCTTCGCCTCCTTGTTTCTGTGTCCACATCCCCATGCCCTTTTCTCTTCTGAAAACATCAGTCATTAGATTCGAGACTCACCCTAAATCCTGGATGATTTCAGTCTCGGTGTTTTTAGTTTATTACACCTGCGAAGACCCCAGGATCAGATCAGAGCTAACTCTACATCAGGAAACATGGAATGAGGCCACTCGATATCCTCAGATTCTCCAGGTGTCTATACCCATGTGCACCTCTCCAATGTCCAGCAGTGCCCTGGAACAGACTGCTGAGACTCAGACGTTCTTAGAGCAGGAGCCTTTTTTGATGCCCCTTCCCTTCTTCCCACCCCTGCATCTCCTCTGCCTGGGAAGCCCACACTCAGAAGCTGAGGGGGGTTGCACAGGGTATGAATTCTGGAAGGTGTAGTCGTGGGGTGCCATTTTGGAAACTGCCAATGGTAAGGCTCTCCCCCCCAACCTATATTATCTTGTTTTGGAGTATCTCCTAACTATTTCTAGCTTGGGGTATGTGCTGCCACTTTATTCCTGCCATATCTTCTGGGCACAGAGGGGCAGCTATAAATTGGTATACTGACACATAAGAGGTTAAAGAGTTAGCCAGGACCGCCACACAGACCATCAGGAACAGTATCTATCAGCTGATTTCCTGGTGGGTCATTATCTCCTGAATTATTTTGCTACATGATTACACATGAACTATGGAGCTTCAGAAATAAACCATGATAGCAGGCCAGGAGGGAACAATATGAGCAGTCATTGAGAATGTGCCGCTGCAGAGAGAGTCGCTAAATGGCAGTTCTTTGAAACCACTTTCCCAAACTATAGTTTGTATATCTGCTGTAACTGCTCCTTATAATAAGCCATAGCAGCTACACTCTCATTGCTTGTTCTAAACACCCAGCTCCGAAACCACCATTTCAGGAGGATATTCTTGGGAGAACACTGAACATCATTTCTAGGCATTTCCAATTCTACGTAATTAGAATAGAAAGACTTTCAAGTCGGCTTCAGGTTTTAGCTTGTTATATAAATAAGTTCACAGGAATCTCAAATGCTTTACAGAAATCTGACAGCAACTATAAAAGGCTTTTGAACATTTTTGTTGCCAAAGTCCCAGGGATTGCTGGAATCTTAAATAGCCCATTTTAAGCTCCAATTCAGAAGCTTTTTGTCATGTTTAATAATGTGGTGAATAATTCCTTTTCTGTTAGTCGTTTCCTCTTTTATAATCCACAAGGATCTTTGAGCCAGAGAATGGATATTTTCTGGAGCTATAAATTAAAGGTCCTTTGGATCCCAAACTTAAAATGGCCTTTTAATGTACCACTTCTGTAAATCCATTTATCTAGGTCTAAAGATTCATTAAAATCCATTTAAATGAAAGCATTATATAGGTATGTGTCCAATTCAAGGGGTGCTCGTTTTCAAGTGAGAATGCTGCAGAAGACATTAGATATCCCTATGTACAGAAGGAAATTTAACAGGAACAAAATTATTTTATTTTTAGAGAATATTAAATATTAGAACTACCTTTCTTTTCCCTTTGTTTTAAAGTATGAGGGTAGTTTGAAGTTTAGTCCAGGGTCCAGTGACCACCACTAGGTCCATGGAGAGTTTTCATGAAATCTGTGAACTTGAGTAGAAAAAAAAAAAATTACATCTTCATTTATACTAACCTCCAACTGGAATTTAGCATTTCTTTCAAATATAAATATAGGCATAAGACCAGAGTAATATTGGTACTACTTGTGACGTTTGTCACCAAGAGAAATCATGGATATTGCTTAATCATATTGGAGGTATTGCAAAAACCTCAAAATGTCATTTGGCTCATTACTCCTTTGAAAATAAAGTAATTATTAGACCTGCTATTGGGTTTCATTATTTAATGTCTTAATAAATAAGTACATGATATTATATCACGAACATGTTTAAAAATATTCTGATAGCTATACTTCAGCTTAATTTGTATTCCCTGTAAAACTATATAGTTTTTGTTTGTTTGTTTGTTTGTTTTTAATAAAGTAGGCCCCACACCTAACATGGAGCCCAACATGGGGCTTGAACTCACAACCCTGAAACTGAGACCTGAGCGGAGATCAAGAGTCCGATGCTTCACTGACTGAGCCACCCAGGCACCCCTTACTATGTACTTTTTAATTAAAAAAGATATTATTCTTAGAGGTAGTACATAGGCTTCGTCAGGTATCCAAAGTGGTGCAGGGACACACACATGTACACATACACACATGCTCACATTATGTGGAGCCAAAAAGGCCTGTAGAAGGAATGGGGAGACCTGGAATTCATTGATCAAATGTTAGATAATAGGCATTTCGAATAGATGGTCTCCATTTGTCTTTCCACCAACTTTGTGAAGAGAGGTTATTATCATTGGCATTTTATTGAGGCTGGAAAAAGGGCTTAGAGCAGTAACCAGCCTCCAAGATGCCCTCCCATGAGCCTTGCCTTTTTACATTTACCCTCTCTGGTAGAGTCCCTGCCCACAGTGTGTGAGGTTGACCTTTTTGACCACTATACTACAGTGAGAGCAACACTGTGTAACTTATGATACTAGATCGGAAAAAAGATTCCTCACTTGGGGGGAAGCTAGTTACCATACCGTGAGAACATTTAAGCAGCCCTAAGGAAAGGTCCACATGGCAAAGAATGAGGTTTCCTTCCAACAGCTAGTACCACCTTCACAGCCTTCTGAATCATCTTTAATGTGATCTTCCAGCCCCAGTCAGGCCTACAGGTTGTTCAGACATGGTGGACATTTTGACTCCTACCTCCAGACGGACTCTGAGCCAGAACCACTGATCTAAGCTACTTCCAAAATTCTTGACCCACAGAACCTGTGTGAGATCATTGTTTATGATTGTTTCAAACCCCTGGGTCTGTTAAATAGCAGTAGATACCTGATACCCAAGGCTTATGTAACTTTCCATGGGTTGGAGGACTAGTAAATGAGAGAGGTAGAGTGGGGGTCCAGCTGTGGTGATAAAGAGTGCTATTTTCCTCCACTTAGCAAGACAGCAGAACTCTGAGACACAACCCTATATCCGTACTCCTCCTTTTCCTTCATTATGTCTTTTCTCTCCTCCTCTCACACACCATAGACACATAGTACTTGACAGTTGATAAAGTAGTGGGTCATCTATTTCCTACTTCATCCCCTTAATTTCTTAAAGGAAATTAGGCAGTGTAACAAAAACACCTGATAAAATTTATTAAGCAATTAATATGTTCTAAAGAGGTTTCTAAGTGTTGAAATCAATCCCAGTAAGAGTCACGTATGTTATACTCTTATCACCCTAATGTGACAGGAAGTAAATGAAATTTCCCTTGATCTTCACAATAACCTTGTCAGGCGGGTAGGCAGGTGACATGTCCCCATTTTATAGATGACTTGGCTGAGTTTAGTGTTAAAAGGACTTGCTAAAGCAACATGGTTTTTCTGTGTTAGAACCAAAAGTAGAACCTGCTTCCCCTGATTGGAGTTAATCTCCTATCCTGCTGATATGAAAGTATTAAAAGATAAAAGAAGAGTCACCAGGCTAATTTGTACAGCATTTATTTGAAGTAATGCCTTCTCTGCTTGTGTAGATAGGAAAATATCTGAAGTCTTTACATTTCTTTGGAAGAACTTGGGTAAAGACCATCTTAACATTTGAATTTATATTCCCAGTTTGGGGGTGGGGAGCAATGTGCATTGGATGGTGCATTGATCTCTGGATTATCCCTTGACCTTTTGGTGACATTAAAATGAAAGAAAACTAAATGAAATGATGTATCTCCACAGCATTCTAAGCCTACTGATATAAAAATGTAATTTAAATACCAAACACCAACTTTCCCTGTTGCTCTTCTGTCTGATTTTTAAATGACATTTTCATTATTGTTTCTGTAGTAGATTAGCCTACTGGTTAGAAGGAAAACTCAAAGAAAAATGCATTTAAACTTGTAAATATCTTTTTATTTGGGAGGAAGACTGGGTGCTGTGAGAATTACAGTAAATTACTTAGCTGATATACACTAATACTGAAAATATCCTTTATAGATACTTCATTTAAAAATTTATTTCCACTCAATAAAATGTGCATACCATCAAGGGACTTAGAAAAGAGACAGATACATAAAAGTAATAACAAAAATGCATTTGAGAGAAAAGCTATTCACAATTCATATCGTCTTCATATATGTTAATTTACCTAGTTTTTTTTTTTTTTTTTTTTCCCAAAGCTTCTGGAAGTCATTAAGAAGATGATCACCATTCTCACAGAAAAATGGCCACAGAACATTGTGGCATGTTATGTTTTCTGGAAGTGGCCACAACTGTATTTCCAGAACCTGGTAGAATCTTGTAGAACAACTATGCTCTACCAGAATTTTGTTAGGCTCTGTTAAGATGTGGAGTGGGTTTGCCTTTCTTTTGAGCCTAGGTCGGACTTTGTGACTGTCTCTATGAAAAGAATGCATCTAGTGTGGGCACATACTTTCTATCTCTTCCTCTGCCTTGTCCCCTCCACATCTTGGGATACAGCCCCCTAGAATCCCATCACCATGTGATAAGGGAAACCTAACCATATGAAGAGGGTGGTCATATGATGTAAGTGTTGTAACTGACAACCCATCCAGGGTTTCAGCTCAGAACCAGGATCATACATGAGATGTCCTAAGACCTGTCTTAAAGGCTGATTAAATCAGGCTGTACCCACAATAATGTCCCAAAATGAAGCTCAACTCATTAGAGACTTCAATTATATCTACAATATCTGTTTATAACAAACCTTGATTAGTGTTGGGTTGAATGACTTGGGAATATATAGTTCACCCTAGCCAAGTAAACGTGTTAAAAAACCATCACAGGCTTCATGAAGATGTACTAACTTATAAATGTATATAAACAGAGATGTGTTTGTATATATAAATATATCCCATATAAATACATGTTATATATATTTATAAATACACACACACACACAAACTTGCATTAGGTATATACTTCTCTCATTCTGTGATGAAACTACAAGGTATAATTCTAGCAAGGGAGGTGTGGGAGACCTCAGTAATGAAATCACAGGTTATAAAAGTTTTTTGACCTTGTTAATGATACGTTCCTTTTGTTAATTTCTCTCACAAAATGTTGGCAAAAACAAAGTAGAGTTTGTTCATGTCATTACATTTGATATTCCACAAGCCCACAATTATATTTTCAATGGCCTAAAAGTTAAAAGGCTTTTGCTTTGTCTGTATTAGCTTGACTGACACAAGGCAATTCATGGCTGGCTTGGCTTGAACAGATTCATGAGAGAGATATTATTTTTAAAGAGTTAAAAATATGACTTTCTTACAGATGTAGAATACATATTTACCAAGTTTTAGTGAAGTCTTTCATGAGGAAGCCAATGTAGTGCAGGCATGGTCGGAGTAACTGGGTACTTGGGTGTTCATAGCATTTTGTTAAAAATGAGGAGGGGGAGAATAATGTAGATTGCTAGGTTAAATACAAGCCTGGTTAATATCCTACAGAACAATAAAATCATAATCTTTGTGATTATCTTTTGTATTAGACAAAAATTTGCAAGGTAACCTGTAACTTTATAGTAGGTGTCCAATAATCAAAAAGCAAATTTATAAACAGTTATATTCTCTTAGATAATTAAATCCATAGGTGGACTTCTAAAACAATATGCTGGTACTATATTGAAAGGACATACTGTGTATCGCCACCACTCTCCTCCCCTTGTTTCCGATTTTATGATAATTTTTTCACAGGTGCCATAGTCATTTTCGTGTCATAATAGCTGCCACACCGAAATTCTTTAAAAAGTGCATGGGTTAGTACCTTAGATACTAAAAAAGCGTATAAATCTCTTAATTTTTTCTTGAGATTATCCCAAAACAATGAATGTAAATTAGCAACGAAGATGAGAAAAATAAGTTGTGAAAATGTATACACTGATACCATGATTTTTATCATATGGTTCCACTCTCTAAATTGAGAAAACTGATGGTAAAACTAACGAATTATGATTACTGTATAGGTGACCTAACTTGTAAACACGATCAAGTGGGAGAGACTCCAGAATTAACCCAAGAGAGGAATTTGAAATTAGACCTTCTCTGCAAATACTTCCAATCTGCTGGTATTGAGTATACCTGGGGCTGTATTCAGTGAGGTTATTCTAGTTTGATTAACATTTTGTCTAATTTCCACCTGAACATCGACTTTTCACTTGTCTTTGCATTTACCATTTGCCAATGTCATGTACTAAACTAAGATTCTTAAATGTAATTGACACCCATTTTCAAGAAGTAAGTGTTTCGTCATAAAGGGTATTTTTAGGTTTATGCTAAATTTGTTCTCATTCTTAGTTTGTTCCTCAGACAAATAGTGTAATATATATTGTTCTTCCTTATTCTTATTGAATATTTTCTACGAAATCTGTCTTTTTATGATTCTAAAATGCCAGCCTCATTTTTTTTATTAATTCATACTGACCCTGTGCGGAGCTGTCTATCTCAGCTTAATGACTCTCTATAATATATGGATGGCATTCCCCTGCCATTAATGTTTAATGAATTGGCTCCTGATCCAGTAGAGTCTAATAAAGGTAATCACTAGAATACATTGTCTTTCTGCAGTGCCCTAGAAACTTTTTTATATTCCCTATTGTATACCTTTGGCCCATAGTCCCCTTTTTTGCCTTTTCCAGTGCACTTTCGCTGAACCTCTTTTTCATTATTTAGTCCAAATGTATACATTTTTACATTTATTTTTTTTCCAGGTCAGGTTAACAGTCTTCTGTGTGGAAACTTTAATAACTATCAGCCCACATGATTGCTGGGGAAAAAGGAAAATTTTCTAAATACAGAAAGAATACAAACGTATTAATGTGCAAAGGTAAATACTTGAAAAAGAAATCAAGGATTCTTCTTATTGGACACATCGCTAACTGACTGGTATTTTTATGTACTCCGAATTTGAGGCATGTGTTTAAAAACAAAATTTGGGTTTTAGAATTAAGTAGTAGTGATGGATACATAGCTTTGGGAATATACTAAAATCCATTGAATTTAATATTTGAAAAGGTAAATTTTGTGATGTGTATTTTGTATGTGTATATATGCATGTGTGTATGTGTGTTTCTCAGTAAAAATATTGGGCCTGAATGAGTTGAAGGGGCAAAGCAGAGCATCTCCTGACATAACAAACACACACGCACACATGTATTTTCCCTTTTATTCACTCTAATAAATGGACTCTTTCCATATCCCCAGTGAAAGGATTTTGGTGTGCTTTGGAAATCGATCTGACACTTGTTTGTCACTAAAGAACCTAATCCAAAGCCGTATCTACATGAGTGTGCACTTTATAGAGTCTTCCTTCATGAGGATGTTTTGATTCAGAGGGAGCCTGGCTCTGCCATCCCTCCGTTCCAAACAGCCAGCTATCCTCAGTTTGTTTCGAATACAAGCCCTATTCTTGGAACTCAACCTATTTCCAGCTGTCTGTTCAATCCACCTTGAGACTCTGTAGGCTTAAAGCCTTAGTCTGAAATTTTAACAGCTCTGAGAATGTTCCTAGATGCTTGAATTGGGGGTTTCTTGTTCCCAAGGGAGCATCCCAAATAAGTTTTTAGATGCACTCTTCCTTGTGCTTTGTTCCCTTTCCTTTCCTTCTTTCCTTAAAAATTAGCGAACTCCTCCTGTCCATGAAATATCCATTTATTTAGATCTTTTCTTTTCTCAGAATGTTGCCTTCTTTATCATAAAGATCATGTGTGTATTTCGTTAGATTTATACTTAAATATTTATTTATAGTAATGTAGATGCCATTGTGTGTTTTTTTAAAAGGGATTTTATCTTATTTATTTGTTTTTGAGAGACATTGAGCTTGAGCAGGGGAAGGGGCAGAGGGAGAGATAGTGAGACCATCTTAAGCAGTGGAGCCCAACTTGAGGCTCAGTATCACAACCCTGAAATCATTACCCAAGCTGAAATTAAGAGTCAGATGTTTAACTGACTGAGCCACCCAGGTGTCCTATATATCACGGTACTTTAAATACAAATCCCAATTTTTCTTTGCTTGTGTGAGGGGATGGAATTAAGGACTTGATGTTAGCTTTTATCCTGCGACATTGCTGTAGTCATTTATTAGTTCCAGAACTTTTTTTTCCTCAGTTATTTGGTACTTTCTATATAGACAATCATTTCATCTGAGAACAAAGAATTTTTTTTGTGAACCCGTTTTTCCCTTTCCTTGGTTTATTACATTAGCTAGGACTTCAGTATAACGTTGGATAGGAGCGTTGAGAAGGCGATAATCTTGCTTTGTTCCTACTAGCATTAGTTTTTTGTGACTGTGTTTGAACAAGTTACTGTAAAATGGTGGCTTAAGACAACAGCAGTTATTTGGTCTCACAGTTCTAGAGGCCAGAAGTCCAAAATCAAGGTGTCAGCTGGTCTGAACTCCCATCGAAATTCTAGAGGAAAATCCCTTTTTTGTCTCTTCGAACTCCAGGTGACTCCAGGCATGACTTAAATTGTGACTGCATCCTTCCAAGCTCTGTGTCTTGGTCACACTGGCTTCTCCTATGTGTACCTATGTTATTTCCCTTCTCCCTTATAAGGATTTTTTTAAAGATTTTATTTAAATTCTAATTAGTTACCATACAGTGTATTATTAATTTCAGGTGTACTATTTATTTTTTTATTATTATTTTAAAAGATTTTTATTCATTTATTTGAGAGAGAATGAGAGAGAGAGGGAGCATGAGAGCGGGGAGGGTCAGAGGGAGAAGCAGACTCCCCACTGAGCAGGGAGCCCATGGGACTCGTCCCATATGGGAATTGATCTCAGGACTCAAGGATCATGACCTGAGCCAAAGGCAGTTGCTCAGTCAACTGAGCCACCCACGAGCCCCTCAGGTATACAATTTAATGGCTCAGCACTTACATATAATACCTGGTTCTCTTCACAAGTGTACTCCTTAAATCCCCATCACCTATTTAACCCATCCCACCACCCACCTCTCCTCTGACAACCTTCAGTTTGTTCTCTGTAGTTACGAGTCTGTTTCTAGGGGTGCCTGGTTAGTAAAGTGTCTGCTTTCTGCTCAGGTCATGATCCCAGGGTTCTGGAGTCAAGTTCTGCCTTGGGTACCTTGCTCAGTGGGCTCCTTCTTCTCCCTCTCCTTCTCCCCCGAGTTCTCCCCCTCCACCATGCTCATGCTCTCTTTCTCTCAGACAAATAAAGAAATAAAATCTTATAAAAAAATAAAAAAATTTTAAAAGCCTCTTTCTTGGTTTTCCTCTGGTGATTTTTTTCCTGTAAATGGAATCATGGTATTTGTCATTCTCTTATTTGCTTAGCATAATATTCTCTAGCTCCATCCATGCTTTTGCAAATAGCAAGATTTCATTCCTTTTTATGGCTGAGTAATAATTATATATATATATATCGCACATCTTTTTTACCTTTTTACCCATTCATCAGGCATCAGACGTTTGATTTCTTTCCATAAGTTGGCTATTGATAATGCTGTTAATATAAGTTAGTATTTTTTTTTTTTTATTCTTGGGTAAATACCTATAAACAAAGATGTTGGCAAGGATGTGGAGAAAGGGGAACCCTCTACACTATTGGTGGGGGTATAAACTGGTGCAGCCACTCTGGGAAACAGTATGGAGGTTCCTCAAAAAGTTGAAAATAGAGCTACCCTAGGACCCAGCAATTTCACCACTAGGTATTTACCCAAAGATACAAAAATACTACTTTGAAGGGATATAAGGATATTTTGAATGGCATTTAGGGCCCACTCAAATAATCCAGGATAAACTCCTAATTTCTAAATCTTTATTTATGCCCCCACTCTGTTTGTCTGTCTCTTGTTTTTACCCCAAGTAAGTAATATTTACAAGTTTCAAGAATTAAGACTTGATATCTTTGGCCATTATTCAACCTGTTGCACTGAATACTAAGTGGAGAGCATCCAGGTTCTCAGCATTATGATGTTGTTTTTGGTGCATGTTTTTATAGATTTTTTTTTTTTTTTGGCTGAGAGTTTTTTTCATGAATAAATCATTTTCTTAGTTTTTTTTTTTTTCTGTATTTCTTGATATCACAGGATTTTTTCATTTTTAACTGGTTGATAGGCTGGATTACGTTAATTGATTTCTGAATGTTTGACCAGCCATGTGTACCTGGAATAAATTTTACTTAGTCATGGTGTATAGTTATTTGAATACATTGTGGACTTGATTTCATAACTATTGAAAATCTTTGCCTCTTTGTTCATGAGTGATACTGATTTCTAGTTTACCTTTCTGGTAATGTCTTTATCTGATTTGGTATTAAGGTCACTCTAGCATTATAGAATGACTTAGGAAGCATTCCCTCTGTTTTTTTTTTTTTTCTAAGACTGTAGAAAATTGGTATCACTTCTTCCTTTAAATGTATGGTAGAATACACCAGTGAAACTTTCTGGGAACAATACTTCTTCTTTTGGAAGGTCATTATTTTTTGATTGAATTTCTTTAATGAATACAGACCTATTCAGATGCTGTATTTCTTTTTGTGTGAGTTTTGGTAATTTGTTTCTTTTGAGAAGTTAGTCCAGTTTACCTAGGCTGCCAAGTTTGATATTATAGTTTTTCATAATGTTCTTGTATTATCTTTTTAATGTCCATAAGATTAGTAATAATGATAGCTCTTATTTCTAGTATTAATAATATTAATCTTCTCTCTCTTAGTTTTTTCCCCTCTCTGTTTGGCTTGAGGTGTATTAATTTTATTGAACTTTTTAAAGGACTTGCTTTTGGTTTTATTAATTTTCTCTAATGGATATCGTGTTTTCAGTTTAAATGATTTCTGCTCAGATTTTTATTATTTTCTTCTGAGTGCTTTCAGTTTCAATTTCTCTTCTATCTTTGGTTCTCTCAGGTGTTTAGATTATTAATTTTTGATATTTCTTCTCTTCAAATATATATATTCAGTGCTATATATTTCTTACTAGGTACTACTATTCTTGCATCCCACAAAACTTGCTAAGTTGTATTTTTATTTTTATTCAAAATTTTTGAAAATTTCTGAGACTTAGTGTTTGATTCATGTTAATATAGAAATGTGAAATTTTTTCTCTGAATATTGTGGCATGTTCTACCTATCTTTCTACAACTGATTTCTACTTTAATTCCAGTGTAATATAAAAGCAGACATTGTATAATCAGAATTCTTTTAATTTTGTTAAGCTATGTTTTATGGCTTAGGATGTGTAGGTGAATATTCTATGTGAACTTGAGAAGAATTTGTAATTCAGTTGTAGAATGAAGTATTCTATTGTATTGTAACAAGTATTCTATGTATACACAGTATTATAATAATATTACAATATTATTACAATATTATTATAATACTGTGTATACATAGTATTCTGTATTGTAGAATGAATTATCTATGTCTGTTAGATCCAGTCAGTTGATGGCACTGTTCAATTCAACCATATACTCACCTTCTACCTGCTGCATCTATCAATTATTAAATAGAGGGTTATAAAAGTCTCTACCCATAGAGTAGATTTTTCTCTTTGCATTTCTATTAGTTTTTGCCTTACGTATTTTGAGGTTTTGTTTTTAGATGCACACAGTAAAGACCATTTCATTGTTTATTTTTTGGGGGGAAGAACAACCTCTTTATCATTAAGTAATGCCCTTCCTTATTCCTGATAATTGTCTTTGTCTGAAGTGAATATAGCCATTCCACCTTTCTTGTGATGGGTGTTGGCATGGTATATCTTTCTACTTTTCTTTGCTTTTAATATATCGGTGTCTTCATATTTGAAGTGGATTTCTTTTAGACACCTTAATGGTTGATTCTTGTTTTTTTTTTAATTTTTTGATCCACTCTGGCAGTCTGTTTTTTATTTGTATCTTTAAACATTTACATTTTAAATGATTATTGATGCAGTTAGATTAATACCTCCAGGTTGTAATTATTTTCTGTTTCTTGCCCTTGTTCTCATTTCTTTATAAATCTTTCCTGGTCTAAATAAGGATTTTTGCATGATTCCATTTTCTATCATATAATTAGCATATCAGTTATATTTTTTAAATGCTTCATTGTTTGCCCTAGTGCTTTTGGTATATACCCTTGCAATGAATTTAAGTCCACTTTCAAACAACATACTGCTTCCTGGTAGTACAGGTCATTCATTACAGCATGTTCTCTATAGTGTGTCTTGTAATTTTGTTATTGTAGAAAGCAGGAAATGCTATCCCATGTCATAAGAACTTAGATTATTTATATTAATATAAATATATTAACATTATTTTATTATTAATTATTATATATTAATTATATTTATATTAATTTATATATTTATATTATATATTTATATTAATATAAATAATTTATATTAATGTTTGTTGTAGTTATAAGTACTTTTTTCTCCCCATTTGCTGAGTTTCCTCTGTAAACAGAGTCTGTGTCTTTCATCTCTCAGTTATAATCAGTGTAACACTTTCATCTCTCAGTTATAATCAGTGTAACACTAACAACACTAACAAAAGTTAGTTGTTACACTAACTTCATCTAGTGGTGAGAGGTATTGGACATGGTTACTATTCTATAATTTTATAATCAAATCTCATTTGTTAGAGGGTCTTATTCCCTGGACTATGATTTTTAGAAGCATTTCATAGTCCTTTAATTTTTTTTTTTTTTTTTTTTTTGGTCTCCCATGATGAGTCAGAAAAAGTAGGAGGGGTTGGAATTGGTTAATTGCTCTTCCCCAAAGTCAGATAAAACTCTGTAAAATAGATTCCCTAGGATGACATGCCTTTATTATGAGAACAGTCTGGGAAACTTTGAAGACAGTTTCTTTTTCCTCTCTCCAGAAGGGACTTTTCCTTCAGTCTTCATTATGAAATCATAGTTGGCTTCCTAGAGGTAAAGCCACCAAAATTGTGGAGTCTGCCCTAAGTCTGGGCTAGGAGTTTTTGGCTCTCAAGTTAGTTCTCATTAAGACTCCAGGAATTTGTTAAAATTACCATTTATGTGTTCTTAACTCCTTCTGCTTTAGCTTCAGGTAAGCTGATCTTTGCTATGATTCTTTGTAGTCTTCTATTTCTGCAAATTGTGAGGTGGTGATTTCTTCTAACTTCAGTTTTCTGATGGTTCTAAACAAACAAACAAACAAAAAAAACTGATTGGTTTTTCAGTTGGTTCATTTTTTGTTTTGGTAAGGAGGGGAGTGATGGCTTCCAACCTCCTCATATGTCCATCCCAAGAAATTTTCATGCAAATGGTTGATAGATAAACCCAGAAATTTATATAATCATATTAATTTTTAAATCACGATTTTCTTATGTTTTCACTAATTTCTTGTTCACCATTACTACTTCAGCAAAGGATTAAAATGCCACAATTTTTTAAAAATAAATACAAGTTTTGGGGGCTGAAACTTTTGTACATTTGAAATGGGAATTTACAAAATATTTTATTGGGAAAAATAACATATTTTGTGACTCACCTTGTTCAGTTGTTACATAAACACTCTTGGAACATCTTCATTTATTGAGAAAGGTTCTCCCACCAGTTCTATATCTTGTAGACCCTCAGACATGGTGGCCACAGAGTATCCCAGTTATATTTTGCACTGCTATTCTTCTGTTTCTCAATTCTGAAAAAAAAAAATTGTGCAAATGTGTGGTCTTTTCACAAAATAAGCAAGATGTTTTAGCATGCATCTCTCAGGCCTCTGCTTTATCTGTAAGAGGACATTGGGGTATAAAACATAAAAATTCTCCAGATTATTGCTTAAACCTACCCTGAAGATCATCTAGGAGAAGAGCAATAATTACTGCTTTGCTCTTTAATCTGTAGGAGCTAAATGTGTGTACACATGAATATGTGTCCAGTTTTGAAGCCACAGATTGCAAGCCTTTGTGCATGGTAACCTTAGGATGGATACTGAGATACTTCATGAGAACAGAATATGTTGGTTTAGTTTGGGTTATTGACTTTCCTGTATAAGGACTTGGGGACTCGATATAATCCATCAGGACAAGATTACTCAGATTTTGCCTCCCTCTGTATGAATTTAGGAGTCCCATTCTATATGCCAGCAAGTCTACTAGTCACAGTTATATGTTAGTGACCAAGATGCCATCTGTGAACTCAAAGGCTTTCTTTTTAGTGTGGTATAAGACAATGTTGACTGTCAGTTTTGCACAAGACTGCCAGAAAAACCTATATTGGTAGAGTAAAGCTATGCCTTTAGACTTAACATAGTAAGGAATATACCACATTGACAGAATCTGAGTAGATTCTCAAAAGAGGGAAAATAAGGTAGTGCATTTATGCAGTTTAGGGTTTGAACTGAGTGATTTTAAAACAAGTATTGCCAGTTAAGAAACTGACTGGAGTTGAGCACAGTTGGGACATATTAGCTTTGTGTTGATGCTATAGAAAGTTGAAGGTCTTGAAGTAGTCTGGATGAATAAACTAATTGCCTTGTTAAGTAAACAATTTTAGTTCATAGATTTTTGTGCCAGGAACATGTATTTCCCAGAGCAGGTAGCTAAGTTGTTTTTATTTGTTGTTAGTAAGAATGAACAGAGGAATAAGAATATGCCTAGTTCCAGAATTTTCAAAAAGGGGCATGAAATTGTTAGTTTCAGTTATCATAAGTTAATGAACGGAAATCCTTAAAGTGTAGCGATAAGGAGGATTTAAGTAAAAGGCAAAACTCTTATCCTGTTAAATGAAAGGAAAGGATCTTTCTCTTTCTTGCTATTCTCATTTTTTAAAAATAATTAGATGAGAGGGGGAAATCTTTTTTGTTATTCTAATATAATTGTATTTGGGGATGCAAGTTAAAGTATTTTATTTCCCAAAGTTAAAGACTTTTCTAATGAAAGCAGTTTTTAAGCTTACTGCAGTTATAATCTTCCATGCTCAATTTGAAGACATGAGTTGTTTTTCGTTTAGCTTTTTAATATTTAGGCTAGGCTGGGCCAGGCCACATCTGGTGGCTGGACTCTTGGGCCTGTTGTCTGCATACTTCTAATAGTGCTCTCACTTTTTCTGCTGGACCTAAAATTCCTAGACTCTTTCCAGTAGACTCTAAGAGATTGCCTGTTTTTTGTATTAATAGTTTTGAGCTTTATCTCAAATTATTTGAAGTAGTTGGTCTCTTGCCTTAATTTTAAAATTATTTGTTGCTGTTATGGATGTATTTTTTTTTAAAGATTTTACTTATTTATTTGACAGAGAGAGATCACAAGTAGATGGAGAGGCAGGCAGAGAGAAAGAGAGAGAGGGAAGCAGGCTCCCTGCCGAGCAGAGAGCCCGATGCGGGACTCGATCCCAGGACCCTGAGATCATGACCTGAGCTGAAGGCAGTGGCTTAACCCACTGAGCCACCCAGGTGCCCTGGATGTATTTTTAATATATTTTTAGTTTCATAAAATCCAACCATTTTTTAAGTTAATTAATTTATCAGTCATACCTGATGCTAACTATTCTCAAAAATACAAAGGGAAATATAACATTTAGATGGATATACCCACATAGAAATATTAAATTTATTTTGCTCATCCCATATATAAGACATATTCTTAGACAAGTATTCAAGTCAAAGTTTTTTGTCTAATCCTTCCTCACATATTTATTGAATGACTGATAAGTAGTTCACAGTATGTATCCCAGGTGCTGGGTATTTGGAGCTGGGGATTCATTGGTGAACAGAATGGAACCAATCCCTGCCCTCAGGGAGCTTATAAATGAGTAAGTGAGAGAGATGTTGAACCGTGAACCATGAATAAAATACATGAGCGTAACATTGAAGCCCCGATTAGGGGTATGAAAGAGTGATCTGATGTTATAGAAGCTGACCTGAGAGCAGAAGAGAGGATAAGCATAATGGAAGGATTAGAAGACAATGAGGCAAAGACTGGTCTAGATAGAACAATCTTGCAGGAACACTACTGAAGAAAGGACTAGAACTCAAGCACCTATCAGGATTGCCAAAAGGATTTTGTCATTGTGATATTGTTTCCTTTAAATGTTGATTATTTAAAAAATAAAAGCCAGTTTAAAAGAAAAAAAAAAAAGAAATATTTTTTAAAAAGAACTATTTTAATGGAAGTTATAAGTGATTTTTAATATTTAATCTATGTAAACATGAAATGCTTTTATTAATTTCTCTAAGTTTTAGTGCATTGCTATTTTTTAATAATTTTAAACATTTTTGAAAGATCTTTTAACATGTCCTTCTTCAAGAATGCCCTCTCCTCTGCATACTTGCCAACAGAAATAAGTAGTTTCACTTTAAATAGACAAAGCTAGAATTTAGGAGGTACTGTTATGTTAATTGCTGCCTCAAAAAGGATTGTTTACTGTCATTTTGTTTATTGACAGTGACTAGAATCAAGACAGCAGTATAATCATCATAAAGAATAGTGAGGCTTTTCTTTCAAACAGAGAATTATACTTTTTTTTTTAAAAGATTTTATTTATTTATTTGAGAGAGAGAGTGAGAGAAAGTGAAAGAGAGCATGAGAAGGGAGAGGGTCAGAGGGAGAAGCTGACTCCCCATGGAGCAGGTAGCCCCATGCTGGACTCAATCCTGGGACTCCAGGATCATGACCTCAGCCAAAGGCAGTTGCTTAACCAACTGAGCCACCCAAATGCCTTGGAGAATTATACTTTTAATTTAATAAAGTTTCATCAAAAAGAGAATTGGATATTAATTCAAAGAAAAAGGAAGTTTTATTTAAATTTTATCCTGTGCTTATGCAGAACATTACAGAAATCCGCAAATCTCTTCATCTGTATTTTCCAACTAACTGAAAGGCTGTCATAAAATGCCTGTGTAAGCAAATTATCTGCCACTACAGAGGTTCTCTTTATGTAAATCTTACATTTTAAATAGAATGGCTTATCAGATCTGGTATGTGTAGTTTTTACATCAATCTGTTGTTTACCCTGTTAAAGAAATAGTGGGCAGCTTAACTACATAGAGATGAGTTAGATAAATTCAAACTGAGTCTTCATAGTGTCTCTGAAACCCAATTCAAAGATACTCCTTGATTTACCATCATTGTCAGTTATCCGGTTTTGTTATTGGTGAATGCATGAAACTTTAGAGTCCCATTTTCAAAATCACTGTTTGCACCTCGTGTAGTGGGAGGAAAGCCTTACACACATTTGTTGACTCATGCAGCTGGGGATTTTTCCTGCCTTCCTTGGTAGATCTGTCCACCTGCCTTCTCCTGAGCTCAGGGATTATAGTTCTAACCACTGTCTTCATGAACTCAGCCTCAGTTTGTACAAAAGTGACCATTTTACTGGCATCCTCATCCTCACTAATGTTCAGAACTTCAAAGTAATCTTTGATTACTTTTGGAAGATTCTTTTGGGAGTCCTCAGTCAGCCTCAGGATTTGGTGAGTACACTTTGAGGGAATTGATTGAGAATGAGTAAAACAGAATTTACCATTACCACTTTCTACAGGTGCCCTGTGATGCCCGTTATCTCAGAGGGCTTTTCCTGACACGTGATAGTCTTCCCGAATAACATCTGTGTCCTGCATCCCTGCATATCTAGGCAAACCCTCCATTGTTTAAAGCTGAGCTCATGTGTCTCTGGTCTACACAGTCCTTCCTGAGTCTCCTACCCTCGCTAAGAATTGTTTGTGCCTTCTGTACCTTGAGCCTCATTTCTGGAAGTCCTTGTCAGATTCTGCCTCACATTGGAATAAATATACACATATCACTTTCATTTCTTGAGAACCAGTTTACAACCTTATTTGGGTCTGCATATGTCAGAGCTGACCATCTGCCAGCCCATCGGCAAAGGATTTTTGAGTTGCCTAGAATATGAATGGCAGTCCTACAGAGCGGTGTTGAGCTTGAGCTCTGGAGGTGGGCTGCCTGGATCTCGATGTCAACTCTACCAACTAGTAGCCTTTATTACCTTAAACTAGTTTCTGTATCTCCGGTTCCTCATTGGTTTGTCATGAGGACTTAAGAAAACACTGCATGTAAAACAGCCAGTGCTATGCCTGGAGATGAGTACGCGTCACAAAACATTAACAAGCATGATGGACAGGAATTCAGAATCAACTTTTTTATGCATTTGCAGATGATCTTTGAGTCTCTGCTCTATGCTAGGCACTATGCTAAGTGCTGAGACTACAAAATTGAGTGCTAAATACCTTTGTAACATGGAAGAGGAAGAAACAATACCAGCAACAAAGGTTCAGTATGGGTTAACATGGGACAGAGTGTGTGGCGCTGATGTGGTGAAGTGAATTACATGGTAAAGGAGATTGTATGCCATAAAATGAATATCATTTGATCTCATATTTACTAAGCTCTGATAATATACATAGGCCTGGATTCTACCATCAATAAATGCAATTATTTTGAAATCGCTCCTACTTTCTAGTTTAGCTAATGTCTAACTCTGATGAACAAGCCCATCATGTCTTTGTCTTGTTATTATTTGTCTTCTTCTTATTATTTTTGTCTTATTATAATTGTTTTTTTAAAGATTCCATTTATTTATTTATTTGACAGAGAGAGAGAGATCACAAGTAGGCAGAGAGGCAGGCAGAAAGAGAGGGGGAAGTAGGCTCCCTGCTGAGCACAGAGCCTGATGCAGGCCTGATCCCAGGACCCCGAGACCACGATCCGAGCCAAAGGCAGAGGCCCACCCCACTGAGCCACCCAGGTGGCCCTTCTTTGTCTTGTTTGTCTATGTTAGTTTTCAATGCTAACAGCTATCACTGACCTCAAAAATGAGTAGCAGAAGGTAGTCCCCAAACAGCAACTATTTACTGTATCTTTCTATAGATTCTTGGTAACAGACAACAGGAAGAAAATCCCCCAACAGTCAGACATGGCTCTTGTTCTGTTGAGTGTGGGAAAACACGCTGCTTTGTCTAGTTGGAGACCTTTGAAGGTTGTTTTTTGATGTTATTTCTATCTTCTGTCTAAGGAAGAACATCGTTGGCACAGTCTGCCATACAGCATGGTTTAATGGGAGATAGGATTTCTCTGAGAAGATAAAAACCCCCTCCAGCATTCGTTCCATTGCTTCTGTGTGAATTCTTTTTCTTTCTACCATTACCTCCTTCTGTCTCTCCTCCACACTTTGAAAGGGCCAAATAACCTCGAAGTTGAATAGAGAGGGCTGCTTTGAATCGTGGCCCATTTTAATTTGAGCTTTTTCCTACCTCATTTTTGCTGAAAAATCCTCCCATTTGGCTTTTAATAGGGGTCATTGTGTGAACAGTATTTCATAACCAGTTACAGTTGTCAAGGTTTTGCATTTATATGATAATTTATAGTCCAAGTGCTTTTATGCTTGCACATCCATTACGAATTCTGCTGCCCATTTTCTGAAAAAGGGCACCACTTTCCTATCCCCATATTGCAGGTGAGGTCATTGAGGCCCGCGTCTAGGCTAGTGAAAAGGCGGAATCTGTTTCATGAAGACGTAACTACTGTACGCAGCAGAAACTAACTTCAGGGTAATGTAATGAAAATAAGAATTTCATGTTGAGGACACTGGTCTGTCTTGCTGCATCAGAATGTAGAGAGTCCAGCAGGGTATCACCAGGAAAGGCAGGTCAGGACTACAGCCGTGATCTGAGTCTCTTCTTCGCTATCTTTTTTCTGTGCTTGCCAGCGTGCTCTGTTTGTCTTTGCCTTGGGTCTTACATGCCTGCATGACCTGGCTCCCCAGGGCCCTGCGTCTCTATCATCTGACTCCACTGGATTGGTAAAGACAGACTCATCCTTTAAATTCTAGCTATAGGGGCGCCTGGGTGGCTCAATGGGTTAAGCCTCTGCTCAGGTCGTGATCTCAGGGTCCTGGGATCGAGTCCCACATCAGGCTCTCTGCTCGGCAGGGAGCCTTCTTCCTCCTCTCTCTCTGCCTGCCTCTCTGCCTGCTTGTGATCTCTCACTGTCAAATAAATAAATAAAATCTTTTAAAAAAATAAATTCTAGCTATAAATGCTCTCAGTGGAAAGAGTCTGATCACCTGGTCCTGTGTGGTTTAGGTATATGGCCATTGTCATTTCAGAGCTGGCTGTGTATGGGGGCAGGTAGAGGGCTCGTTTTCAGAGAAGGGTTATATGGGCCAGAAGAGGCACTGAAAGGAGTCTTCTAACCAACTCCTGCATTTACATCTAATTGCAGGTTTAGGGTACATTCATCCATACGTGCAGAACTCTTTTTTTTTTTTTTTTTCTGATTTGAGGTAAGCTGTTTTAGTGAAGTTAGTGATTTTTTTTCCTTCTGAGTTGTCATAAGGTTTTGTGGTTTCTTCTCTTAATCCCTTACTTTGTTTTAAACAGTCCTATCTGTTTCTCCCTTATTATTAGGCTGTGAGCTTCTTGTGGACCGTGAGCATGTGGTATTCACTCTTCAGATTCTCAGTGCCTGCACAAGGGTAGCATATTGTAAATGTTCAGTAGATGCTGGTCAAGTGAAGAAATAGATAAAAGGTTGATTGTATAAAAGATACCTCTTTGTGACCCATCTATTTTGTGCTTAAATCTTAAATGACCAAAAGATAACTTAGATCAAAATAACCGCATAACGTGATGAGTAAAAACATCTTTTATGTTGTCGAGATGTACTGCTCTTGATGCAGTCACAGTGCATTAGCAAACATCAAGATGCCTCACAGGACCAGCCATGGGGGGGATGCCAGGTCAGTGCACCTGCTGGTTAGTGGAAGGAAACCATTTCGAATTCTAAGAAATTACAGATTTCAAGTGAGTGGACAGTAAAATTCCAGGGATTGAATATACCAAGTTGGGATTCCAAATATGTGGATGCTATGGAAAACTGAAAATATCTTGATATTTTCATACTTATTTCCTTAGATGCTATTTTTCAATTTTTATTTTGAAAGGTATTTATTAATTAAAATGGTATTAATTTTCTATTGCTTTCATAACAGATTATTTAACAGACTTAAAGCAACTGAAATTTATTATTTTGTAGTTCTGGAAGTCTGAAGTCTGAATCAAGTCTCCTTGCCGAAGTCAAGGTTTTGGCTGAACTGTGTTCTTTTCTGGAAGCGCTAGGAGAGAACTCACTTCTTTGATTTTTCAAAAATGCCAGGCATTTTTGGCTCTTGGCCTTTTCCTCCATCTTCAGTTCCAGCAAGGGCAGGTCATGTCTCTATCAATTCTCATCACTCTGACCTCTTCAGTTTCCCTTTTCCCATTTTGTGAATCCTTGTGATAACTCTGGACCTGCCTAGATAATCCAGGATAATCTTTCTACTTTAACATCTGCTGATTAGCAACCTTAATTTCCTCTGCAAACTTAATGACCCTTTACAATGTAAGGTAGCATATTTATAGTTTCCAGAAATTAGGGGATATTTTTATGAGGCCATTATTCTGCCCATCATACTTATCGTGGACATGGTCAGGTACTATGGAGGATATAAGGGTAAATGATATATTATAATCAAGGAGTTTATTGTTTAATGAAAAGTTAATGCCAGATAACCTAAATCTATCTGATGGCAAATTCTCTGTCTTAGAATTTCCTCAGCACTTACTCAAATGTCCAGCCTCTTGATCTCTGTGCCCCTCTCAGGTCATGTTTCCTAGCCATGATTATCGGGTTGCCTCCATCAAGCATCTAATGTGTCAGACTTACAGTCATTACACTAAGGTATAATCCTATGAACAAAAGATCACTTTTTGGCTAGAAAAGTGAATATATTATTATAAATTATGAAATTAAGTAATATTACCTAAAACTTAGTGATCTAATTGGAGTATGAGAAGTGAAAATAGCAAATTATCCCAAAGTTAAGTTATATTTAAAAACCTCAGGCTAAATTGCTGTAAGAGTACAGATTCTTAAACATAAGAATATTATGCTGAAAATTGAAGTTGGGACTCATTTTTACACTCAGCAATAGAGTGTTCATGGCAGAATTTTTTTTTTTTTTCTTTTTTAGTTACCTTCTTTGCCTATTTAGACTTCAAGGACAAGTTTGAGAATCTATGAATGATATCCATAGTTTGCATTTAAATTTGAAGGTTATTTATTAAGTGACATTTTCAGTGAGATACAAAACCTCCCTCCTGGTTAGTGATTACGCGAAGTCATTTTTAGTATGTGTGAAAGAGCAGTGAGTCAGAATATTTATAGTTTAGCACTTTTTAAAACGTCCTTCAAATATGTGCACACATAATAGCTTCATAGAATACTAAGTCCAAGTTTTGCCAGGCTTAGACTAAATATCTAACTCAGCCTTCATAAAGGAGTTTGCACCCATATGTTCATGGTGGTCAACAATCTAGAAAAAAACATAATGCCAGAAAAATAATGTATTAGGAGCAGTCCTAGATCAGATGTTTTTGTTTTACCTGGAATGGCAGTTACTCAGCCTTTTAATATTTGCTGAATAATGAATTAATAATGTGTAGGTGAAAGTGCCAAGTATAGAAGAACATTCACAAGATAGTTAATCTGTCATGCTTCTCAAACTGAGATGTTTAGGACTAATTCGTTTCATCTTAGAGGAGAGCACACGGATATATAGGATAAACATTGTGCATCTTCCTAGAAATGAATTTTACTTAAATATTTGAGGGAACTAAGTTAAATATTTTACATGCCGAGTAACTTAAAATATTTTTATAATGTGGCAAAATCATATTATTGGGAATTAAGTTCACATTTTTAGTAACTTTATTTCTGTGTAATTTTTATCAAATATTTAAAAATATTTATAGCATTATACAACTTGCAAGTATTTCCTATTGAGTGTGTGTGTGTGTGTGTGTGTGTGTGTGTGTGTGTGAAATGAAACAGCTCTGTAAGTTTTCATATAAACCAGACTCTAGGGTGCCTGGGTGGCTCAGTGGGTTAAGCCGCTGCTTTCGGCTCAGGTCATGATCTCAGGGTCCTGGGATCGAGTCCTGCATCGGGCTCTCTGCTCGGCGGGGAGTCTGCTTCCCTCTCTCTCTGCCTGCCTCTCTGTCTACTTGTGATCTCTCTCTGTCAAATAAATAAATAAAATCTTAAAATAAATAAATAAATAAATAAATAAATAAATAAATAAATAAACCAGACTCTACAGTATCCTTCCTCCCTCACCCTCATTCCCCATCCTTCTTTTAAGCAAATTATTTTGTTATTTACCTCCATATCTCTAAATAATGTGTATACTGCTTTTATTTTTAGTTTCAAGCTTTTCCTATTGATTTTTCACTACAGAAACAGAGGAGGTAATTGTCCTTCATGCCTCCACTTGTATTGTCCATGGTTCCCCTTCCTCCCCTCTGCATCTAGAGTAGTGTGACTCTAATTTTGATGACTTAATGTTCCCTATTTACTTTAGTGTACTATATAAATGCCATCTGAAGCTGAACCATGGGGCTGAGTTCCTTACCTGGCTGTTGTTTACTCTCGAAGTAATGGTTGTCTTCTTCTTTAAAGTGGTTTTGTTTTCTAAATGCAACAATATCAGCCCTAAACTCCTCAGTTTACCTCAATGCTTCCTCAAGATGTTGACATGATTCCAGTTTTATCTATTAATTTTATCTTCCTGAAGAAGCCTGTCCTAGAACCTAGTTCTCAGCTGTGCCTGGTATACTCCATGTCTAGAGACCCTGTGTTTTACCAACTAAGGAACAAAGCTTGCATCACTGGCCATGGTAGAGGCAAGGCAGTTGCCTGGCTGCAGCAAAATTGAAGAGAAGATCTGTGATTCCTTCCTACCTTCCTTTCCTTCTTTCCTTCCTAATAGTTATACTGAGATGGAGGCCATGAACCATACCATTTGTCTATTTAAAGTTTAATTCTAGGGGTATCTGGATGGTAAAGACATCCAGGGGCATACTGTGTGTCAGTAAAGGGTCTGGGAGTCTTGGGATTGAGCCCTGTGTTGGGCTCCCTGCTCAGTGGGGAGCAGACTTCTCCTGATCCCTCTGTCCCTCCCCATCCCTTGTACTCTTTCTCTCTCCCTCTCTCAAATAAATAAATATATATATATATATATTTTTAGTATATAATTCTGTAGTTTTTAGTTTATTCACAGAGTTGTACAACCATTGCCACTATCAATTCAAAACATTTTCATCATCCCGGAAAGAACTCCAAAACTCATTAGCATTTGCTATCCATTTCCTTCAGCCCTAGGCCACCATTAATCTACATTTTGCCTCTATATATTGTCCTGTTCTGGGTATTTCATCTAAATGGAATTAGACGATGTATGTTCTTCTGGGGCTGGCTTCTTTCAGTTAGCATCATGTTTTTAAGCTTTATCCAAGTTGTAGTATATATCAGAAACTTCATTTCTTTTTATTATTAATACATTTGATTTATCTTTTTGTCAACTGATGGATATTTGACTTCTTTCTACTTTTGAGCAACTATGAATAATGCTGTTATAAACATTCATGTAGAAGTTTTTTATGTGGGCTTACACTTTAGTTTTTCTTGAGTATATACATGGGGGTGCGATTACTAAGTCATATAATAGGGTATGATTATACCCTATTGTTCATTTTTTGAGGAAATGTCCAAATATCCTCCAAGATGGAGGCACAGTTTCAGGTCACTAAAAGCAGCATAGGAGTGTTCTGATTTCTCCCCTTTGTTATCGTTTGTTATTGATTCTGGTTTTTGGTGATAGCCATCTTAGTGGGTGGGAGGTGGTAACTCTTTGTGATTGTGGTCTGCATCCCTCTGATAGCTGATGATATAGGGCATCTTTCCACGTGCTGCTGGCCATTTGTTGATCATGTTTGGAGAAATGTTTGTTTAGATCCTTTATCCATTTTTTTCCCCAAAATTGGGTTTTCCATTTATTGAGTTGTAAGCATTTTATATATACCACATACTTGTCCTTTATTACATCCATGATTTGCAAATATTCTCTCTCATTCTTCTGATTTTTCCTTTCTACTTTCTTGATGGTATCTTTGAAGAACAACCTTTTTAAATTTGATGAAGCCCAGTGTGTCTATTTTTGTTGTTGTTGCTTGTGCTTTTGGTGTCATTTTTAAGAGACTAATGCCTAATCTGTCGTCATAAATATTTACACCTATGTTTTCTTCTCAGTTCTATCATTTGAACTCTTGCATTTAGATCTTTGATCCATTTTGAGTTAATTTTTGAATACAGTGTGAGGTAGGGGCCCAGCTTCATTTTTTTTCCCATGTAGATAGCCACTTTTTTCATTGTGACTGTTCTTTTCCATTCCACATCAAAGCACAAATACATTTCCTCCTATTTTTCATCTTCAGAGTGTGCATTCCTTCTTCACTATCACTATGTGCTTCAGTTGAAAAGTTTGGAAAGAACTGGTATAAAGAAAACAAACTACAATGGATTGAACCCCAAACAAGTTGAACCCCAAATAAGAAGGCTCTTGGAAACATACTTTTCATTGAAAGAAGCTATGGAGAGTATGCAAGGAAAGTACCTATTAAGCTAGAGGTCAATTTAGGTCATGTATTCTCAGGAGGGGTGATATTACCCCCAAGTGGGTGAAAATTGGATCTTGGGAAAAGTAAAATCTTACTCTCTTCAGGTATGAAGCAAAGACATACACATAGATATACAGGAAATCTGTGGTATTAAATTTCAGGGAAGCAGTTAGAAAAATGTCTTAAAAAGATTCATTAGGGAGACAATAATGAAAAAAGCAATTGAGAAACACTGCGTTAGGTGAAAATGATACTTCAGAATTTCCTTGGACATTGCATAAGTGACCCGTGATATATATACATGGTTTTGGCATATCAACACGGCAGTAATTCTCGTGCAGTTGAACATTGAAAACCACCTAAATAAAGGATGGGATAAAAGGGGCATCTATATCCAACTGCTTGGGTATTGAAATCATCCCCAGTAAAGGCTTTTTGGGAAATTCTAAATGTTTGCTCCCTTGTGCATTTATATGAACTATCTATTAACTTAATGTCTTGCAATAGATTTGTTGTTTGTTTTATGAGGATTAAATAAGACAATAGAGCCTGTATATTGTAGCGGGGAAAAGTGGTATGTGCACTGAGAGTTTTCAAATCTTTTCTTTAATTGAACATCCCTTATGATAACTTTCTACTGTCATCCTGCCTTCTTTCTTCAGAAGCTGTAAGTTTTCTGCCCACTGGTTTTGATATGTCTAAAGTAGATTAAGGTATTGGTAGAAAGTCTTTATTAGTGAATGTACAGCTAAATGGATTGAAAATCTCTTTCCGACTTGAGTCTGTCTTCCCATGCTTTTGAATGAGCTATTTTATCTTGTCTGTATACAAGAGTGTTAAGTTTGCCAGATAGGGCGCTCCTACCTACAGTGATTTTTTAGAGAACATTCCCCCTGAGAACATACATATGGAAAAGTAGGGATGAATGGGTGTTTTGGTAGAACTTTGGATCCATCTTTGTTAGTTTTCTTCCCTGATACAGTGGAAGAAGATGATGCATATTTTGCTGGTGGTGTTCTTAGCCAAACACCTCAGGACATAGTAAGTTTAATTTTAACAGATCAAAATGATCCTAAAGAAAAACATTTCAGACAATTGGTATAGTTACCAACATTAATGTAAAACATCTCCAAAACAACAACAACAACAAAAACCTTTCACTTTCTCCCAGACCTATTATTGTGCTTCAAATTATTCCAGGGTGATTGGCTAGATTATAAAGGAAGCACATGTTGAGAAAACGTGTGAAAGCCAAACATTTTATATCTTTCATTTTTGTAAAGATTTTTCACTTATTCATTTGAGAGAGAGAGCATGAACAGGGGGATAAGGGAGAAGCAAGCTCCCCGCTGAGCTGGGAGCCCAACATAGGTCTTAATCCCAGGACACTAGGATCATGACCTGAGCAGATGCCTAACTGATTGAACCACCCAGGGGCCCCTCATTTTTATACTGTAATATAATTTATATACAATAAAGCACACCCTTTTTAAGTGCATCATGCTCTGAATTTTAATAAATGTGTATACTTTTATAATCACAGGCAATAATATACTTCTCCCCAATCAAAAATTTCCTCCATACTCTTTACAGTCAACCTCCTCTCTATACCCCCTAACCTCAGGCATCCACTAATTTGCTTTCTGCCATTTTATATTAGATTTAGCTCTTCCAGAATTTCATGTAAATTACATCATGCAACATGCACCTTTTTTCATTTTTGTCATAGCATCTATCAGTGATCCATTACTTTTTATTGATGAAGAGTGTTATATGAGTATACCATAATTTCTTTATCTACTCATCCAGTAGTGGACATTTGGGTTGTTTCTGCTTTATGACTTTTATAAAGAAAGTTATGATTTTTCATGTACATGTCTTCTTGGACAGTATGCCTGCATTTCATTAAATATATAGTCCCCAAAGTGGAAGTATTGAGTCAAATAATATATTTATAAGTAACTTTATTAGAAATTGTCAGTTGTTTTCTAAAGTAGCTTTATCAGTTTATATTTCATCAGTAACGTGTGAAAGTTCCACTCGCTGCCTGTCTTCATCAGGGCTTGATATTGCCAGACTTTTTAATTTAGCCCTTCTATTGGTGGCAGTGGTGTCTCATTTGGACTTTAATTTGCATTTCCCTAATGACTAATGATAAACATCTTGTGCTTATGTTCTGTTTTGTTTTCTTCTGTGCATTATCATTTCAGTTCTTTTGCCTATTTTTAATTGGGCTATCTTGCTATTGTGTTCGAAGAGTTATTATTCTGAATGTTAGTCCTTTATTAGATTATATATTGGAAATATTTTCTTGTAGTCTGTGACTTGTCTTGTTATGGTTCACTGGGCATTTAAAGAGCTAAATTGTTTTTAATTAAAAAAAAATTTAATTCCAGTATGGTTAACATACAGTATTATGTTAATTTTAGGTATACAATATAGTAATTCAACAATTCTATGTATTACTCAGTCTTGTGATGATAAGCATACTCTTAATTCCCTTTCCCTATTTCACCCATCTCCCCAACCCCTCTGGTAACCATAAGTTTATTGTCTACAGTGAGAAGTCCCTTTTTGTGGTATGTCTCTTTTTCTCTTTGTTTCATTTCTTAGGTTCCACATATGAATGAAATCATGTGGTATTTATCTTTCTCTGTCTGACTTATTTTGATTAGCATTATACTGTCTAAATCCATGATGTTGTTGCAAATGGCAAGATTTCACCTTTTTTTTAATGGTTGATTAATATTCATTCTTCTTTATCCATTCATCTATTGATGGAAGTTTGGGTTGCTTCCATAATTTGGCTATTGTACATAACACTGCAATGAACATAGGAACACATGTATCTTTTTGAGTTAGTGATTTTATATGCTTTGAGTAAATGCTTAGTAGTGCAATTCTGAATTATAGGGTAGCCCTATTTTTAATTTTTTTTTGAGGTTTCAATATTTTATTCGAGTTTTACTTTAAGTGATGTTAATTATAGCATTTGAAGGGGAGGATCTAATTCCACACAAAATGGAAGACTCTAAAATGTACCCATTAAATGGCTAAAAAATAAACTGGTGAGAATATAGTAAGTCCAATTTAGATGCTGAGTGTTGTCACAGTGTGATTATAGCACAGAGACTCTTTCCAGCTCAGATCTAGGACTCTTAGAAGCTATTTCATACTCTGGTACAAGGGCAGAAAACCACAACATGAGAGAGAATTAAGTCCTGAATTATTGGCTTCATCACATCCACCTTCTCCACCCCAAAATGGCACAAAAGAAACAGCTACTACACCCTGCAGACTACTTTTGGTGTAAAAGAGATGATAGACTGGAGGGAAACTATTCTTTTCCATATAAATATACCAATTTGTATTCCCCCCAAGAGTGCACAAGGGTTCCTTCTTCTCTGCATCTCTCCAATACTTGTTGCTTCTTGTTTTTTTTGATTTTAGCTATTCTGACAGGCATACAGTGATTCTTCATTGTAGTTTTGATTTATATTTCCCTGATGATGAATGATATGACCATCTTTTCGTGTGGTTGTTGGCCATCTGTATGTCTTCTTTGGAGAAATGTCTGTTTATGTCTTCTGCTCAATTTTAATTGGACTATTTGTTTTTTGAGTGTTATGTAAGTTCTTTATATATTTTGGTTAATAACCCTTTATGGAATTAGGGTTGCTTGCAAAGACTTGCAAAGGTCTTCTCCCATTCTATGGGTGGTCTTTTAGTTTGGTTGGTTGTTTCCTTTGCTGTGCAGAAACTTTTTATTTTGAGGTAGTCCCAACAGTTTATTTTGCTTTCATTTCCATTGCTTCAGGAGACATAGCTAGAAAAATGTTGCTATGGCCATTGTCAAAGAAATTATTGTCTGTGCTCTCTCCTAGGATTTTGTTTTGTTTTGTTTTATTTTGTTTTGTTTCAAGTCTCCTAATTTAGGTCTTTAATCCATTTTGAGCTTATTTTGTATATGGTGTGAGAAAGTGGTCTAGTTTCGTTCTTTTGCATATAGCTGTCCAGTTTACCGAACACCATTTGCTAAGGAGACATTTTTCCATTATATATTCTTGCCTCCTTTGTTGAAAATTAATTGACCATATAATTGTGGGTTTATTTCTGGACTCTCTATTCTGTTTCGTTGCTCTAGGCATCTATTTTGCACCAGTACCATACTGCTTTGATTACTGCAGCATTATACTATATGTTGAGATCTGGGATTGTGAGACCTACCCCAATTTTGTTCTTCCTTTTCACAATTGCTTTGATATTTGGGGTCTTCTGTGGCTTTATATAAGCTTAATATAAATTTAGAATTATTTGTTCCATATAAATTCTAAATAAATTTAGAATTATTTGTTCTAGTTCTGTGAAAGATGTTATTAACATTTTGATAGGAATGGAATTTCATCAGTACAATGCTTTGGGTAATATGGACATTTTAACAATATCTGTCCTTTCAATCCATGAGCATTGAACATCTTTTCATTTGTTTGTGTTGCCTTCTATTTGCTTCAACAGCATTTTATAGTTTCCAGAGTACAGGTCTTCCACCTTCTTAGTCAAGTTTATTCCCAGGTATTTTATTATTTTTGGTACAATTGTGAATGGGATTATTTTCTTAATTTCTCTTTCTGCCACTTCATTATTAGTGTATAGAAATGCAGTGAATTTCTGTATATTGATTTCTGTATCCTGTAACCTTCCTGAATCCATGTCAGTTCTAGTTGGTTTGTGGTGGAATCTTTAGAGTTTTTTTTTTTTTTTTTTAAGATTTTATTTATTTATCGGCGGTGGGGGAGAGCGAACACAGGCAGACAGAATGGCAGGCAGAGGCAGAGGGAGAAGCAGGCTCCCCGCCGAGCAAGGAGCCTGATGTGGGACTCGATCCCAGGATGCTGGGATCATGACCTGAGCCAAAGGCAGCTGCTTAACCAACAGAGCCACCCAGGTGTCCCTAGAGTTTTCTATATATACAATCTTGTCATATGCAAATGGTGAGTTTTACTATTTTCTTACCAGTTTAGTTGCTTTTTATTCCTTTTTCTTGTCTTATTGCTGTGGCTAGACTTCCAGTACTATGTTGAATAAAAGTGGTGACAGTGGACATCTTTGTCTTCCTCCTGACCTTAGGGAGAAAACTTAAAGAGCTAAAGTTTTTAACTTTTATCAAACTAAGGCCTTTTTTAAAAAAAATATTTTTTATATGCTGAGGATTTTTGTCTAATCCAAAGTTGTGAATGTTTCCTCCTGTGATTTTTTTCTGAAAGCTTTATAGAATTAGCCCTTTTTTTGCTTGATTTTGTAATTAATTTTGAGTTATCTTTTGTGTATGGAATGAAATGATGGTTGAAGTTTCTTTCCTTTTTCTTGTGAATATCCACTTATACCAGGACCATTTGTTAAAAAAAACAACAACCCAAAAACACTTAAAAAAAAAAAAAAGATTTTGTTTATTTATTTGAGAGAGAGACAGAGAGCATGAGTAGAGGGAGGGGCAGATGGAGAAGCAGGCTCCATGCTGAGCAGGCAGTCTGAAACAAGGCTCGATTCTAGGACCCTGGGATCATGACCTGAGCTAAAAGCAGATGTTTAACTGACTTAGCCACCCAGGTACCCCAACTCTGTGTTTATTTGGTGAATTACTTTGCCACTTTTCCTGAAATTACTGACCATAAATGCTTGGATCTGTTTCTGGATTCTTAATATGTTTTGTTGAGCTATATACCTATCTCTATAGCTATAATCACAATGTCTTGATTACCATAGCTTTTTATTAAATTAGGAAACTAGGTAGTATATATCCCCAAACTTTGTTCTTTTTTTTTAAGATTAATTTATTTTTCAAAGAGAGAGAAAGCACCTGTGTACATATGAGTGGGGGGAGGCGCTGAAGGGAGAGAAACTCAAGCAGACTCCTCTGAGTGTGGAGCCTGAGTTGGGGCTTGATTTCATGACCTATGAAATCATGACCTGAGCTGAAATCATGAGTCAGACACTTAACCCGATTGAGCCACCCAGGTACCTCCAGACTTTGTTCTTTCTCAAAATTGTTTTGGCTATTTTAAATCCTCCTGTGGTTTCTTATATAAATTTTATAATTACTCAATTTTTACAAGTCAATACAAGAAACACTAGCACAGATAAAGAGAATCATTTTATTGTAATAAAGCAACCTACTCATCAAAAAGTCCTAACAGTCTTAAACATTGGTAGAGATTAATAGTTGAGATTTGTTGCTGCTGTTGTTACAAGAGGGAATTGCAGTCCTCTGCAATAAGAAATGTGTATGTCTGTGTCTAGGTAGTTTGAGTTTGAGGGTTACACACAATTTTTATCCTAGCTGATCACTCACAAAGAAAAGAATGGGAAGGTATTTAGGGGCAAAAGGAAAAGAGTCTGTTTCTGGCCTTGTTACAAGTAAATATCTGGAATCTTATGCATGTGTTATGAGAGAGTTAGATCACCAAGTTTTATCTAAGTCATACAAGGAAGCATGGTGATTCCTTTCAGTAATCCAGTTCCCAGGACACAAAGTGTGTTGAGATTTTGGAACACAAAAAGTTGAGGGAATATTTTAACCATCAGTGCTTTCCAGCAACATGGCTTAGGTAAGATTCTACTTTCGGTACCTACTTATATGTGGACTCTTTAATTCATTTTGAACCATTATTACTATAGTAAGGGAGGTTCTTCAACTCAAGCCCTGTAAATGAGAATGGTAAAAGATTAACAAGAGAAGAACAAAGAGGAATGTATTAACCTGTGCATTGCACAGGTAAAGGTAGTAGTACCCAGTGACTCAGTGATACTCAACCCAAAAGGGTGGTTAGAACTTGGGTTTATATACCACTTAGGCTAAAACAAACAAAAAAACATTTTGGGTTTCTGGGGGAAGAATGGCAAGTTCTGGAAGGTAACCAGGAAAAGCATGGTAGACAAGGTTTGTTTAGTAAGTTTTTCTATACTAATTCTATTGAAGTTGGTGGCTTTTCCATTGATAAGACTTACTGAGAGTTCTCTTCTTGGTATGGGGGGAGAAAACTTTACAAATGTAAATTTCCTTTAGGAAAGGAAATCTTGTGTCCTGTTTCTAGAGATTATCCTGAGTCAGCTGGTTTTCAATGGCCTTTAGCTCAAAATAATTCATATGCCAAAAAAGCACATTTTGGGACAGCATATTCTAGTATCCCTCAACATCTTTTTGGTTCCATCATTACTAAAATTCACTTTTGACACATACTCATTTTATATTTGTATGAGAGAATTATTTTTAAACTTTTATAAACAATATACTTTGACATGTCTTAGATCTTGGCATGTACTGTATATATTAGGTAGGCACATTTTTATTTTTTATTTATTTATTTATTTATTTATTTATTTATTTAAGATTTTATTTATTTATTTGACAGAGAGAGATCACAAGTAGGTAGAGAGGCTGGCAGAGAGAGAGAGAGAGAGAGAGAGAAGCAGGCTCCCCGCCGAGCAGAGAGCCCGATGTGGGACTCGATCCCAGGATCCTGAGATCATGACCTGAGCCGAAGGCAGCAGCTTAACCCACTGAGCCACCCAGGCACCCGGTAGGCACATTTTTAAAGGCATATTTGTCCCTTGAAGTTTCTACTCAACTTAATTTACAAGGAGGACGGTATTTATGCTGAAGAATATGTGGTATCAGACTAGTTTCTTTTCTGTGTGTCCTGAAGTTTCTTTTTGCTTGACTCCTAAAACATCAACCAGATCTGCTATACAGGAACAGACTATTGCTGAAAAGTCCTGGCTTTTACGACAGCAAGAACTTCCTTGCTGGCAAGGGTCATGACTATGATCATTATATTTTATTGATTCTAAGATGCATATTTTCTCCTTATTTAGCCTTTTTGAAATATCTGTGTGGTGCCCTATTAGATTTGATGGAATTTGGTATATAGGTCTTTTGTTCCTTTTCTCCTCTATCATGGACATAAGAAAAAAAGTGATGTCATAAATAATTTTATTAGAATTCAGGGGTGCTTCGGTGGCTTAGTGGCTTAAAGCCTCTGCCTTCGTCTCAGGTCATGATCCCAGAGTCCTGGGATTGAGCCATGCATTGAGCCCCGCATCAGGCTCTCTGCTCAGCACGGAGCCTGCTTCCACTCTCTCTCTGCCTGCCTCTCTGCCTACTTGTGATCTCTGCCTGTCAAATATATAAATAAAATATTAAAAAAAAAAGAAAAAAAAGAATTCATTATAGTTCCAGGGCACCTGGGTGGCTTAATCAGTTAAGTGGCTGACTCTTGATATCCACTCAGGTCGTGATCTCAGGGTCCTTGGATCAAGTCCTGTGTCAGGTTCCATGCTCAGTGGGGAGTCTGCTTGAGGATTTTCTCTCTCTGCCCTTCTCCCACTCATGTGCTTGCATGCAGGTGCACGTACATACTCTCTCTCTCTGTCTCTCTCTCTCTAATAAATAAATCTTAAAACAAAATTCATTAGAATTCCAGAAGCACTTAAAAAAAAAAAACATTATGTTACATCTATAGCCATAGTAGTTGCTTTCATTTTGGTGTTCTATTCATTTATTCAAAGTTTTCAAACTTGTAATAAAATTAATACACCAAATTACTCACACCTTGGAGGAAGAAAAAGAACTTCTGTATTTTATAGTTTGTCTCTTCTGACTTCACATTTTATTTTTTTAGGGAAAGAAAAATCTCCTGCAGTGGCTGTAATCCAGTAACTGACGTACTTAAATATCTCATTGTGTTACTCACTAGTTTGCAGTAGTCATCATATTTAATTGGCACACCCTGAACCAACCTCCCATACCTAAGTGTCCCTTAGAGCTGGTACAATATTTTGACTCCTGAAGAGTACTAATATTTTTCTTTTCTTTTTTCCAAGTAACTAGAAATTAGATGTACAGAATTCAGATTTGAGTTCCTCTAAAGACGTTTTGAGAATTGTCTCGTCTTAAAGCTAAGGGGGAGTGGGAAATCTTTTCCTTTACTCTTGGTTTCTTAGTTTCTTTAGCTGGGGCTGTGTAATGAAGGCTGGCCAAAGATGGATTAACAAGAGAAAAATAAACATGTTTATTAACATGTGCATTGCTCACATAACACATGGGAGTACCCAGAGATGAGTAACTCAGAGAGATCTTTAGAACCTGGGGTTATATGCTATCTTAGGCTGAAGGAGAAAAGGAGTTTAGGACATTTGGGTTGGGAAGGCAAGTTGTGGGATGGCAGCCGGGAAAAGTATAGTCAACAAGGATTGTTAAGTAATGTTTGTTACATGAATTTCAGTCTGTGCTTTCTCAATGGATAAGGGTTGTTGAAAAGTCTTCTTCCTCTTTTTGGTATAGGAGAGGAAGATACCTTTAATAAAGGAAATTTGTTCCTTGTTTTTAGAGCTTTTTCTGTACCTGTTGGTTCTCAATGGAGTTTAGCTCCAGAGTCCATATGCTAAAGAGGCATGTAATAGGTGGTATATTCCGGTTTCCTTCAAACTAAATCCTTTTTTACCTTGTGTTTATTGAAGATCTTTAGTCTGTGGTTGTATTCTTTTCTATTCTCATTCATTTTGGTGCCCTGGAGGGGACCTTTGGGTTAGTACTTCTCAGTACTCAAGCTTCCATTGCTAGGTCTCCACCTTACACTTTACTTTCTCTTGTTTCCTTGTCTTAACCATTTCCTCCAGGTGAAGTTCAGACTGGATGACTTGACACAGGAGGTCTGACCTGTGTTTAAGTTTTCTCCTCCTGTCCACTCCAGATTCCAGTTTGTATTAGATATCCTGCCCAAAGCTCTGTGGGAGTGCAGTTGGGAAGAATTCTTTCAGTATGGTTTTGAGTTGAACAGCCCAGCTACTTACTGTCTACAAAACCCTGGGCAAGTAAATTAACCTCTCTGAGGCTGTGTTACTTTTTATGTTAAGTGGGGATAATAATAGTACTTAGCTCCTGGAGTTACTTTAAGGATTTAGTGAGGTAATGAATGTAAATTAGCCAGTTCCTGCATATTTTAGGGTTTTATTTATTTATTTATTTTTTAATGCAGGCCATTATTATTGGCTGTTTTCATAACTTAAGCTCTTACAATCCAGTACTTGGAATGTTTTGATGTTTTGTGGCAGCCCTGAAGCATCTCCCACCCCCACCCCCCATTCATCTCATCCTTTGAATCTTATCTTTGGTTTGAATTTCAAAGCTTTAATCAAGATTCCATAGATTTCCCTTGAACCAATTCTATCTCTGGTCCCCAGCCCCTCATCATTTATGTCCTAGCAATATTTGTTGAAAGAAGAAGGAATGAGAACTAGTGTCCATTTCTAGCAGTTTTATTTTCAGAAATCTTCAGGATGTTAGGAAGGATTTCTGCCATTTCTTCTACTTCCCCAGCCTTTGCAGTGCCTGGACTTCTACAGTGATTCTTAGGTAGTTCTTATGGGTATAACCTTGCTAGTCTCTTGGCCCCCCAGTTATACACTCCTGGTATAAGTCCACTGGAGGTGTAATTGGCAAATAAAAATTGTTTAATTATATATATTTTAGGTAAACAACATGATATTTTGATATACAGTTATGTTGTGAGATAGTTACCACAATCCAACTAATTAATATATTATCTCACAAAATTACCTGTGTTTGTGCATGTGGTAAGAATACTTATGATACTCCTAGCACATTTCAGGTCTACAGTACATTATTTATTTTTTCTTTTTTTAGAGAGAGAGAGCACAAGTAAGCAGAGCGTCAGGGAGAGGGGAAGAGAGAGAAGCAGGCTCTCTGCTGAGCAGAGAGCCTGATGTGGGGCTTGATCCCAGGACCCTGGAATCATGACCCAAGCCGAAGGCAGCTGCTTAACCAACTGGCCACCTGGGCGCCCCTACAGTACATTATTTTTAAGTTCTAGTTATCTTGATGTATGTTAGGTCTCTAGAACTTAGTCATCTTATAACTGAAACTTTCTACCCTTTGGCCAATATCTCCCAACTCCCCCACTTCCTTTTCCTCTGGTAACCACCCTTCAATAGTCTGTGTCTGTAACTTTAACTTTTTTTGATTCCACATTTAAGTGATATCACGTAGTATTTGCCTTTCTATGTCTGGTTTATTTCACTCAGCACAGTGTCCTCCAAGTTCATCCATGTTGTTGCAAATACCAGGATTCTCCTCTTTTCTAAGGCTAAAGACTATTCCATTGTGAATATATACCACATTTTTTTTTTTTAATTTACCTGTGAAAGACACTTAGGTTGGTTTCATCTCTTGGCTGTTGTGAATAATGCTCCAATGAATGTGGGAAGGCAGATAGCTCTTTGAGATATCTCTTTGAGATAGTGATGTAATTTCCTTTGGATGTATACCCAAAAGTAGATTGCTGGATCATATAATAGTTCTACTTTTAAGTTTGTGAGGTACCTACATATTGTTTTTCATAATGGATAAACCAATTTACATTCCCACCAACATTGCATATATGTTACTTTTTATCCACATCCTCACCAATACTTGTTATCTTTTGACATTTCAGTAATAGCCATCGTGACAGGTGTGAGGTGATGTCTCACTGTGGTTTTGATTCATATTTGCCTGATGATTAGTGATGTTGAGCATCCTTTCTATCTGTTGGCCATGGGTGTGTCTTATTCAGAACAATGTCTATTTAGATCCTTTGTCCCTTTTTAAATTGGGTCATTTGTTCTGTTGCAGTTGAGTTATATGAGTTTCTTTATAGTTTGAATACTAATCTCTTATCACAAATATGGTTTGCAGATATGTTCTCCTATTCTGTAACTTGCCTTTTCATTTAGCTAATTGTTTCCTTTGTTGTTTAGAAACTTTTAAAAACAATTTATTTATTTGAGAGAGAGAGCAAGAGAGAGAAAGCACAAGCAGGGGGAGCAGCAGAGGCAGAGGGAGAAGCAGGCTCCCCATTGAGCAACAAGCGTGATGTGGGGCTCGATCCCAGGACCCAAGAATCATGACCTGAGCCAAAGGCAGATGTTTAACCAATAGAACCACCCAAGCGCCTCCAGAAAATTTTTAATTTGAAGTACCACTTGTTTATTTTTGCTTTTGTTGCCTGTGCTTTTGGTGTCATATCCAAAAGTTATTGCCAACACTTAACATCATAAGGTTTTCCCCTATGTCTTATTCTAGAAGTTTTATAGTTCCAGGTATAACATTTAAGTCTTTACTCCATTTTGAGTTGATTTTTGTGTATGGTGTAAAATAATGACCCAATTTCATTTTCATTAATTTCCTCGGAGACATAGAAAGTCTGAGTGTTGTTATTTCTACTATAATAAGTTAATATACCATGAAGTCCCAGACTTCATGATTATTATCTTGGAAAGTATCACATAAAGTCATGCGCTTTTCAGATTGAGATGTATACTTCAGAATGTCATGTGTCAAAAACAATGTATTAGATAATTAAAGGAAATAATCTTATTCAGACTGTTGTAATAGGGAGAATATTCATTAACTAAGACCATCCTAAAGAAAAGGAAGGGGTGTGGGGTTTTATCAAGGTGGGTAAACAAAGGAATTCTTATGAAGTGTGGAGGGTGGGACTTTCTGGAAAAGGGTGAGGAGGGGCAGATTTCTTAATCTTTGCCTTTTTTCTGAGAGTACAGGTTTAGGCAAGAGATATAGCCCCGGGTTAGGTAAGTCACCATTTTGGAATATCAGTTTTCCCATTACATTTGAGGGTAGACATATTCTTCTTCCTCTTCTTCTTTTTTTTTTTTTTTTTTAATTTGACAGACAGAGATCACAAGTAGGCAGAGAGGCAGGCAGAAAGAGAGGAGGGGAAGTAGGCTCCCAGCTGAGCAGAGAGCCCAGTGCGGCACTCGATCCCAGGACCCTGGGATCATGACCTGAGTCAAAGGCAAAGGCTTTAACCCACTGAGCCACCCAGGTGCCTGGTAGAGATATTATTCTTAATGAAAATCCATGATGTATTATAGAGTGGATAAAAAAAAATCTGCATACATTTTTAAGATAAAACAAGAGACCTTACACAAATTGTTTCCAGTAGTTTATTTCCTTTTTGTCCCCCTTTTTGCACTCTTTAGAAGCAAATAGTAATTCTCTTTACCTGTGTTATTTCCATGTAAATGTCTGAGAAACATGGGCTTAAAGCATCCACGGTAGCTGTTTTTATTGACTGCTCTATGAATAGCCACAGTCCAGAGGGAAGGCTTAGCATCAGTAAAGGAGGAAAACTGGGTGAGAAAAATGTGTATCTGGGACTGGAGGAGTTCCTTTTGGCCTCTGTGTAGGATGCGAATGGGTGAAAAGTGGAACGGATATACAATTGATAGAGTAGAGAAGGTTGTTGGGTTTGAACTGTAAGGTGAGGTCTCCAGGCTTAATTCATTTGGCAAATGATGCCTATTGCAAGCTTTTGAGCACAGGAGGGACTTGTTGGGAGCTGAACATGTTGAAAAGTAATTTTCAGTAATAGGTCAACAAAGACTCTTATATAGATATATAAATGAACAGTATGTTAAATATTTTAGTTAATTCATGAAGAAAACTGCAGGTATGGTAACTGGTTCAAAAGAGAGTATAAAACACATTTATAGAATAGAAATATTGAGATAAATGCGCAAATAGAATCAAAATTTTTTGTGTGTGTATCCAAGTGGTGAGGTGGAAGGGGGATGAGGAGGGAGGGGGGAGGCCCATTAAACCTCTACCAGACAGAAAATACGTTCATGTCTCAGAGTTTGCATTAGTATCGCTTACCTGTGACTTTCAGAGTTGTAAGATATTTCAGATTCAGACAATGAACAGAGACAGGTCAGTTTCTACTGAAGCACTTTTTTTTTTTTAAATAAGATATGTTAGAAGCTGGGCACGAATAAGATCATAACATTGTGAAAATTGGGATTGAAGAGAAAGAAACTAGAAGCATAAACAGTAGATGAGAGACTATGGCAGTGTCCAAAGTGAAAAATACAAAGGAGTACGACTAAGGTAATTGTGCTGAGGTAGAATAGTGAGACAAGCAATTACTAAGCCAAGGTGGGCTTTACCAAGTAATTAAAAGTGGGAGGTATGGGAAACAGTCTAATGGCTGAGAATAGATGAGTACTTGGATCCTGGCTCTACCTAGTTGTGTGAACTCACACAACTGTTAGAGAGAGATGTGACCTCTCTCAGCCTGAGGTTGTTCATCTACAAGATGGCACAAAAATATTTTTTATCTTCTAGTATTGTGCAAATCGAATAAGACAGGGCATATCAGGTAAGCTTGGCTCATAGTAAAAGGTCAACAGATGTCAGTTGCTCTTCCCCTTCTTTTAGCTTTTAAGCCCAGGGTTGGGAAATCTGAATTTTAATGTATGGAGAGATTTGGGAGTTATTCCAAATCCTAATACCAAAGAGTATTAATGAAAATCAAGGAATGAGTGGAATTATTACCTGAGAGAGAGGACTTAAGACTAGAAGATTCCATGTAGTAGGCAAGAGGAAATGCGTGAAAAACAAGTAGATGAGAACTGTTCACTACCCTTTATTGTCATCTCTCAAGGTAAGGAGGGAGTTGATCCAGAAAGAGTCAGATGGGAAGTTAACCAAGAACTGGTATCACTGAAGTCAGGAGGAAAATGTTCAAGAAAGAATGGTGAGTTTAGGGGGGTCTAGGAGATTTGAAGAACTTGCTATTCATTCATGAGAGACATGGGAGGTTGAGATAGCCAATGCTGCCATGAAATTAAAGCACCTGAAGGCTGGGAAAGGGCACCACCTCTCAAAACTTGCTAATTTCAGTTACTTGTGACTTTTTTAGAGGCATGAGGTAAGAGTTTAGAAAAGACACTCTAGAGAACTTAGGAGAGTCAAAAAGAAAGAAATGGAGTAAGAGCTCCCTGAACTCAATGAAGGTCACGGAGCTCAAGATCATTTCCTGTAGGTATCATGATAGTCTGCCCATTATAATTCATGCTTCTTCCACCTCAGTTCATTTTTTTTTTTTAAAGATTTTAGGTATTTGAAAGAGAGACAGAGATAGCAAGAGAGATAGCGAGAGAGCGGGAACAGGGAGGAGAGAAGGGCAGGCTCCCTGCTGAGCAGAGAGCCACCACCGCAATTCATTTTTTTTTTTTTAAGATTTTATTTATTTATTGGACAGAGAGAAATCACAAGTAGTCGGAGAGGCAGGCAGAGAGAGAGAGAGGGAAGCAGGCTCCCCGCTGAGCAGAGAGCCCGATGCGGGACTCGATCCCAGGACCCTGAGATCATGACCTGAGCCGAAGGCAGCAGCTTAACCCACTGAGCCACCCAGGCGCCCCCGCAATTCATTTTTGAAAACCAGGCTATAAAACCGATCTACTGTATTAACTCAAATGTTTTACCTGGAGACTGAATTCCCTGTAAGCACTGACAATGAACTCTAATTTTTACCTCCCCCACTCCATCCAGGTTTTCAGACTAATGTCTCCAAGGCCAGTGGAAAGGAGGCCATAGACTGTTTTCCTTGGTTTTCATGGCTTTATTTATTGATTTTTTTCGAAGCAAATACGAAATAGCAGCCAAAATTTTAATTGGGAAATCTCACCTACAAAATTTAGGTTTTATATTTCTTTTGAAAAATTGGCTACGATGGCTGCGCAAGGGGTCACTTCATGCTTGAGAGCAACTGGTGAGAGACCCTGTGTGTGCTGGCTCTCAGCTCTGTTTGCCCTGTCCAGCCTGTTGCTATCCCCACTATCCCGTTTTCTTAGGGCAAGTCAGCTTGACTTACTTACCTTATGCCTGCCAGGCCACTGTGGACATCTGTCTTTGTAACTCCTGCTCCGTCCTTGCACAGTTATTGGAGTTGTTTGTGTGTGGTTGCTTCAGTGCTAATACCCTGGAAAAGCCCTAGCCTCTAGCTAGATAGTACTGACACACATTCCCACAGCTCGTTATATTCGTCTAAGGTGAGATAGAGTTGTTTACACCTCAATGAGAAAAACAATACATCGTATCTATTAAATGCATTAACTTTATGGGAAAGTTAGGCAGGAGGAGAATTCTCACGATGCTTTATTCTTAACCTAAATCATAAGGAAAAGTTATTATAATTCTGCCATCTGTTCAAGTTTTTAAAGCCATTTTGGTAAACTTAATGCTAATGCAAAATACATGCCTTAGCACTAATTAACCGAAAAATCTGTTTCATTCTTCTCAGATAATGAAAAAATATGTCAAGGACATGATTTCTTAAAGAAAATCTAATTTATGTCACTTAGGCCTTTAAACCACCCTTGTGATGTGCTCATGAACACAACCATGAGAATAACAAAAAGTCACATCAAATATTCCCATTAGGAAAATCCCCAGACTAGAAGCTTTAGACATTTACAGTTGTAAATTTAGATTGCTTTTCCCACTCAAATAGTACTGTACTTTTTGGTTGATATAAAGGTATTTGTATTGATTTGGCAGGGGAGGAAGGGATTGGAGTGGAGGGCTGAGGAACATGGGGAGTATCCATAAGGCCAATATTGATTTAATGTCCAAGTCCAAATACCACATTACTCCTCTAGAAACCTAATTAATTGAAATATATGCTGTTTGAGTATGTTTGTATTAAATATTGTTGGTCAATGACTTTTTAAATCTCCTTAGTTCTCTTTTGTTATAGGGATAGAACAGACCCAGTTTCATTCTGTTCTGGCTAGTATTTTCCGCATTTTGAACTTGCCTGATTTCCTGTTCATCTCGTGTTCACTTTGTCTTTGATGTATCATCCCCAAATTATCTTGAAAAAATATCATTTTTATTGGATCCCAAGCCCACTCAAAAATGCTCGGCAGTTCTTCATTTTCTGCTGGGTGACATCTATCAGATAACATGGTTAAGGTCTTTGCCCCCTGTCTTTCTAGTTATATTTCCCACTGTCCATGGTACTAAACTCTTCGTGTCGGGGAGATTATTTTACTCAAGATACTAAATCCGTCTCACACAAGGGTTGTGTCTCACTCTGTTCTATGCGGGGTGATAAAACCTTTCATCTTTGTTGTCTGGGATATCTAAGCCATCCTGACGTAAGGAGCAGATTAGGTGAATGGTAAATAGCAAGAGGAGTGTGGTGTGTATATATGTGTTTGTGCACACACACACACGTGTGTGTGTGTGTGTGAAGAGAGAAAGTAGATATGGCAAAATGTGAACATTCGATGAAGGGTAAATACAACTTGTATTAGCTTTTGGGGGGTAGGTATTAATTTGCTGAGTTGATTGTGGAACGGAAATAAAACTTAGGGATGTAAGTAGTTTGAATACTTCTGCATTGTCTAGTTCTTTAGCAGTGTGCTAGACTAGAAAGCCCATGAAGCCCTAGTCTGTACCTTTTATTCAGTTACTTATTGAGGAAACAGCTATTGCTCAGATGCATTGCTAGCTGCTGTGATAAAGATGTCCACAGCCATCCAAATCCTGCCCTGGGGGAGCCTCAAAACTTCACCAAATGTGAACTTTTATGGCTAAAGGTATCTTTTTTTTTTTTTAACATTTTATTTATTTATTTGACAGAGAGATCACAGGTAGGCAGAGAAGCAGGAAGAGAGGGTGGGGGAAAGCAGGCTCCCTGCCTAGCAGAGAGCCCAATGCAGAGCTCAATTCCAGGACCCTGAGACCATGACCCGAGCTGAAGGCAGAAGCTTAACCCACTGAGCCACCCAGGTGTCCCGGCTGAAGGTATCCTTAGGAATCAGCTCTCTTCATTATCTGGAAGCAAGGGGCATCAGGATGCCCTCATCTATTGCTTTTTAAATCCCCAAGATAAGGAAGTGACATTGCTTTGATCATCGTGCAGACTTTATTTCCTGTGGTCTGATTGATCTTGGTGTTGCATCAAGTGTCTAACATGGCTCTTTAACCAAGGAGCTGTTGCAAAAGTATTTTTAAATGAATACATTAATATGCTTGCCTACAGACTTTGTCGTTATAGCTAATGATTAAGTTAGGCGTATACCTGGCACATGTTTGGTATGTGTAAAATGAACGTTTTCTCCCTTTTTGTTGGTAATCCTTGGAATGCATTTTCTAGAGTGAGAATGCATTGGAATGTCTTCATGGGCTCAGGAACCACTGTCATGTGCCTTATATTATTATGAGGTTTGCAGGGAAGGAGCCATGTCTGTCCAAGACAGCCATGTCTGTCTTATTGGTCAAACCTTGCACGTAGGTGGCACCTAACAAATACTTGTGAAATAAAGGAGTAATGGGGCTTTGAAATAGAAGGCAGTTTTCTATAGGTAGAAATAGGAAGGAGAGGAAATACATACTATATAGAAGAAACGGCATGATTGATTACCCAAAAGCTAGAGAAGGATAAGATAACTGAAGGAATCTCTAACTACATGTGTCTGGACTTGATCAAAGATGGTTTGAGAGGGCGCCTGGGTGGCCTAGTTGGTTAAGCAACTGCCTTTCGCTCAGGTCATGATCCTGGGCTCCTGGGATCTGGGGATTGAGTCCCACCCGCATCGGGCTTCCTGCTTGGTGGGGAGAGAGGGGTCTGTTTCTCCCTCTCCTTCTCCTCTTATGCTCTCGCTCTCTCTCCCAAATAAATAAATCTTTAAAAAAAAAAAAAAAAAGGTGGTTTCAGAGAAACCTGAAACATACATAAATCACAAACTCAAACAACCACGGTCATGTCCTGCTCTCAACACTTGAAATACAGTTTCGAATGCAGTTTTGGGAATCAGAAAAATGGGGTTTCAATTTTGGTTCTTACACCCATGAGTAGGATGATTATAGGCCAGACAACTAACTTTTTTTTTTGGTGCTTTTTTTTTTTTAAATAAACATATAATATATTTTTATCCCCAGCGGTACAGGTCTGTGAATCGCCAGGTTTACACACTTCACAGCACTCACCATAGCACATACCCTCCCCACTGTCCATAACCCCACCCCCTTCTCTCAAACACCCTCTCCCCAGCAACCCTCAGTTTGTTTTGTGAGATTAAGAGTCACTTATGGTTTGTCTCCCTCCCAATCCCGTCTTGTTTCATTTATTCTTTTCCTACCCCCTTAAGTCCCCATGTTGCATCTCCACTTCCTCATATCAGGGAGATCATATGATCAGACAACTAACTTTTTCACTTTCTTCTATTTTGTTTTTTTCAACTGTCCCTAATAAAACCCTTCCTCAAGAGGGCAGGGTACCTGGATGGAGTGAGTCCTCACTCCACAGTACTTGATGGTGGGTGGTGGTGTTGTGATCATCAGTCCCTTCCTGCTCCTTCTTCAAAAAGTGCCTCATATTCTGTAATGTCGACACTACCCGTTATAGCTTCTCTTAGGAACGTATAATAGTCTGGTGCTATTGACCTAAAATTTAAAGGCCTCTGGCTGTTTTTTATGAATGTGATGTACTTCTTTGCGAGAAGTAAATGCAGTTAGAATAACTTAATCCAATGAGACCTATCTTTCCTCTCCATTGCATAAAGCTCAAAAGGTATGTCTTCATAAAACCTGTACCGGTGAGGCATATGTAAAACCCACAGTAATAGGCTTTCCTTGCACATTTCCCAGAGGCTTCTTAAACATTACCTCTTGTGTAGAAGATGCTGAATAATCATAATGTCAGGTTTCGCTTTTTGTTTTGTTTTCAGTTACGCACTCGGGCAATTTAATAATTTTTTTGGGAGCCTTTGGGTTTTGGAAGGGGGGAGTGGGAACTTAAAGAATCTCATCAGAGGTTGCCATACACATCAGCATTCATCACTCAGGAGGCAACAAAACCTCATCTAAAGGTTGGTTGAAAATCGGGTGGTCTTTTCATTTTTTTTCCCCCTCTAAAGGAAGGTACCCTGGAGTAGTGGGTAATTACCAAACTTGAAGAAGAAAATTATAATAAAAATGAAAAGAAAAAAAAATTACTTAATTACAACATAGTTACTCCAGAAATCTTCAGGATGAATGGGGAAATTTAGCAAAGCTCTTAAATGTCACTGTAATTTAGCCCCATGCCCCAGAAATTCTAAATTGTAATTGACCATAATTATATAAATACCCACTGGTGAGAAAAGATCTGTTTTTTTAGAAGGCGTTACTGCTGCTGAACTTAACTGACAAGTCACTCATGACTCCAACAGATGTTTCCTAATTTTTTTTTTTTTTTTTTTTTTTTTTTTTTTTTTTTTGGCCAAGTGGATCCTTAGGAACCAACTTTTCTCTCCATTCAGCAGCAAATGATAGAATAATGATTTCAGAGTGTCCATGTATGCGGTAAAAAAAAAAAAAAAAAAAAATGGGTTTCTTTAGTCATGACTCAGCTATTTTTGTCTTGCCTACTGGCATGGTAGAATGATTTCATTTGTAAGCAGCAAAGCAAGGACCATTCTAGATTAAGCGAATAATGGAATTTATTGGCTCAAATAATTGAGCAGTACTATGCTAGATTTGGCCTTAGGTGTAGCTTTGTTTAGGTTTCTCTCTGTCTCTCTCAAATCTATTTCCTTGATACCGACTTCATTCTCCAGCAGACGGTGTGATCATGGTTTTAACGTGGTTACTCTCAGCCATAGGCCTTCCTCCTCTTTCCTCCACTCATGCTCAGTAGGAAAAGGGAAAACCTCTCTCACTGGTGAACAGAAATCCTGGGCTTCAATCAGATTGGTTCAACTTTAGTCTCTTCCCATCCCTGAGCCAATCCAAATGGCCAAGAGTACAGAATTCTGCTGATTCTGTGGGAAACCTATGGAGGCTCAACTGATGGAGTTGGCCTCCTCCAGGGCATCTGGGTGATGTGGAGGGAGAGAACATGCTTTTTCCAAAAGAAAAGTAAATACATAGTTGATGTATCCAATGAGAAAACTGCTTATAGAATCCTGTTGCCCCAACTTTTCAACAACAGGTTTTCCCTCCAACTTGTTCCTAGAAAAATTGTCAAGCATACAGACAGTTGCAAGAATAGTATAACAAACACTTGCATGACAACCATTATAGACTGACCCTATCTTAAGTAGCAAGCTCTATCCTATTTCATACTCACTTAGGACAAATTTTCAGAATTTCTTCAAATGCAGATTTTGGATACTTTAAGGTACTAAAGTACCAAAAGTATTGAAAAAGTATTAAAAGTATCTAAAGGATTGATACTTCAATACTTTAGAATTCAAATGGCATGTAATTGTCATTTGCATGGTACTGTGTCCTTTCCCTGCCTTCTCTCTCTCTCTCTCTCTCTCTCTGTTTCTAAATAGAGCCAAGAATCATTCTATTTTCCAACAGGCTGTCTTGTACACCCGGAAGGGAATATTATAAGATTAAATGCAGAGTAGCATTTCTCTAGCAAGGTGAATGCTTCTCATTACAGAGATCCCCAGTTGATCTCCTAAATGTAATTCCCTGATAATGTGAAACTTCTGAATTATTTATTATGTCATATTAGATCAGGAATATTACTCCTGAAAATAAATTTGTTATCATCGGCAAATCAACTTTTGGAAGTTTCCTGTATCAAAGAATAAACCAGGGAGTAGATTTTAAACTCTTGGCGGGGGGGGAGGGAGAAGCTGAAATTATTTATTTCGAGGTCTTTTTGCAACTAGGTAGCTTCAAATGTAGATGAAGAATCATACACTGAAAAACTACAATTTCTAGATGCAGTTGTAAGTAATTCTTCTAGTGGTTTATTATGCTGAATAAGTCTGAAGACAATTCGAAAGTCCAGTAAAAATTCTACAACGAAGCAATGAATTTCAAACATTGCCTATTTATTCTGAAGGTGCTGTGTTTTCCTCTATGATCGCTCCATGTGATATTAATAATAAAAAAAAAAAAGATTTGCAGGCCTTCAGTTGTGGTCAATAATAACAATAGGAGTTTGTATTTTTTAAGTCCTTACTATGTGCTCAGCACTTTGCTGAGCCCCAGGAGAAGTAGGTACCCTTATTTCTCCCATTTCATAGATGAGGGAACTGAGGCGTAGGATTTTATGCAACTTGCCCAAGGCCAAATAAGTGGTAAGTTATAGCACTTCAGTGCACAACAATGTGCCCATATGTGCCGAGCTGTACAATTGAGAATCAAAGGCTGAGTGCAAATGGTGATCATGAACTTGAAGATCAGATGGCTGCTATTTGTAGACATGCATGCCAAATCATTTTGTGAACTCAAGGTTTTTCATGGCAGAAAAATTTTAATAAATTTCTATTGCTATATGTATATTTTATAATAGACTTTTTTTAAAAAGCAGTGTTAAGCTCACAGCAAAATTGAGCAGAGGGTCCAGAGATTTTCTATAGCTCTCTTGCCTCTATACATGTATAACCTCCATTGTCAACATTCCCCACTAGATTGGTACATTTGTTAGAATCAATGAACCTACATGGACGCATCATTATCACCCCAAATCTATAGTTTACCTTAGGGTTCAGTTTTGGTATTGTACATTCTGTGGGTTTGGACAAATATTACAATATTATGTATTAACCATTATAGTATCATACAGAATAGTTTCACTGCCCTAAAATTCCTCGGTGTTCAGCCCATTCCAAGTGTTTTTCTGCCATGTATGAAGTCATTTCAACGTGGCAACACTTAATATACCATTGAGGAGAATTCATCTCCAAACCCCAGTTAGAGAAATAGGGCCATTTATCAGGGAAAGCTCTTGCCTCAACTACAGAAAGAGGTTTGTAGGTTATGTGGGGAATTTCAATAATTTATAAGTTGGTAAATTCCAACTGATGTACATGAAGTAGAGTAAACATCATTTAACAAACATAGCGGCAGAGCTTGAACTCCACTCAAGAGATGACTACTTGGAGACAGGTAACTCACCCTGAAAATGCCTTCCATAGTTCAAGTCTATAATTTTTGGCACAGGATAGAGTCGTGGCCCCCATTCACCCTGTGACTCTCTCCACGACCTGTTCTCCCTAATTAAGGACTCCTGTGTTCTGCTCTGCATGCCCCATACTATGCAAATAAATAAAATCCACATGATACTTGTTATGAAAGCAAAAAACTTGTCAACTATTTATCTTTCTCATTTGTGAAGTTTAAGAGGGACCCTTCCCCTTTTTCTCCCCTGCCATTTTAGGAGGTTTTTTGTTTTTTTGTTTTTGTTTGTTTGTTTGTTTGTTTTGTCTTCTTTCCTTTGTGTAAGTAAAGGAAATCTATAGAATCAATTTTCTTTTTATTCTCTGGAAGTAACACACACACACACACACACACTCTCTCTCTCTCTCTCTATCTATCTATAATTTTTATTATAGATAGATTATAGATTAGATTATTTATCTATAATACATACACGTATATGTATGTATAGCGGAGAGAGAGTTGGAGAGAGTTGCATATATATATAGAGAGAGGGAGAGACAGAGAAAGAAGTAGAGAGTTACATATATATACTTATATATGTGTATGTATATATATGTGTATATATATATACATATATTATATATAATATTATATATATATTTGTATATGTGGAAGTGTATTTTTAATTTTACTGCAACTGTTCAAAAAACAATTCATCTCTCTACTTTTTATACTTTCCATTTTCATTTCTACCTCACTTGCCTGTGTTACTACAGTGCTCTTTCATTGGTCTGCCTGGTTCCATACTTTTCAAATCTGTTGTCTGAATTACGGCTAGGGTAAACTGGGGAATTTCCAATATAAAAATAAGCATCTAAAAAAGTAAGCATTTTTTTTTAGCAGATAATGAGAAAGCTAATTAACATGATTTGTTTTAGCATAAGAACAAGCGAAGAAAACATTCTTTATCTTTTTTGTCTTCTGATCATATAATTTGTTTCATAAAAATGCATTTACTTTTCAATAATTTGTTTTTTTTGTCACATAGAATGTAATACATTTGAATAGCTTTGTCTAATTCTTAATGGGCTTATAATAGTCCATTGTAGAATTGAGACATAATTTTTTGGTAAGTTTCCAGCAAAGAGATTTATATTACTTTCTAAATTTTCCTGATATTCAAAACATTTCTGCAATAAGCTTATTTGTATATGAAGTTCTGCCCACATGTTTTATTGTTTCAGAAGAAAACTGACTGGAATTGGAAATCCTGGAACAAAGAATGGAAACACTCTACATATTTTTTATTTTTTTATTAATATATAATGTATAACTTGTTTCAGGGGTACAAGTGAGATTCCTCAGTCTTACACAATTCACATCACTCACCATAGCACATACCCTCCCCAATGTCTATCACCCAGCCACCCCATACTCCTAACCCCCCTTCCCTCCAGCAACCTTTAATTTTTTTCCCAGAGATTAAGAGTTTCTTATGGTTTGCCACCATCTCTGGTTTCAACTTGTTTTATTTTTTCCTCCCATCCCTGTGATCCTCCGTCTTGTCATAAATACTTATATCATCCACACTATCCCTAGTTTCTTTTTTCACTTGCCAAGGAGTTTTTTTTTCCCTCGATATGGTAGGTGAAAAAAAATTCTCAAGGGAGTTATAAAGTTTAATTAATCAACTGTGGGTGAAGTTGGTCAACTTTATGTCTTTTTTTGGCCATGTGTGTCTTCAGGTTAAAGGATAATTATGTGAAAGTATGTCGAATAGGTAGCCTAGAGTTCAGAGCTTTTTTTTTTTTTAATTAACTATTTTTATTTATTTATTTGACAGAAATCACAAGTAGGCAGAGAGGCAGGCAGAGAGAGAGGAAGGGAAGCAGGTTCTCTGCTGAGCAGAGAGCTGGATGTGGCGATGTGCGGCTCAATCCCAGGACCCTGAGATCATGACCTGAGCCGAAGTAGAGTTCAGAGCTTTGAAGGAATTAACTGGTTCTGAGAATTTTCTAGTCACTTTGTGAGCTGAGCTTAAGCTGTGGACCCTCTAATAAAAGCTGTATGCATCAATGGTTGACAATATGTACATTAATATGTTCTCTTTTTTTGCTACATTGAAATGCAAAATTATTAGCCTCAAGGAAATTAAAAGTGAGGCAACATCCAGAAAAATCTTTGATGTAAAATATGTTTCTGTACAGATTTATTGTGGTTATTTTCATTATATTCATTAAATGAAGCTCATGACTTCTTGAATTCATATCCATATTCTCTATCCTAGGGGATCTAACTACTGATAAGGCTGTATTTCTGTCAACCATAGTGGATTAGTTTCAGTTTTTACCTTTTAATTAAACAGCTGCTGCCGCTAAACACAATTTTGAATTATTTAATAGTCCATATTACTTTAGTCAAAGCACACTGCTTGAATTTTTTTAATTATATGAAGCTATACATTTTTTATGATATAGCTTTCCTAAAAATGAGTTGACAGACAGTAATAATTTGCTCTTTTGAGATGTCAGGAATATCTTAGCATATTTTAAAATAAGTATAGCTAAAATTAAAAGCCAAGCTGATAAAATACAAGATCTTTTGCTTTAAAAAATGGGAAATACAAAGAATTTTAAGTAAAACTCCCATTCAAGCGGTTATTTGTAGTCTATCTTACAAACAGGCAGCACATGTAGCAAGTACTGTGATGCACAATTCAGAAAACTGGAGATGAGCTAAAAGAGGTGCAACTTTTCATTGAGGTCTCATTTCAGAAATGAGTTGCTTTAGAATTTTGTGTTTTTTTTGGCAACAGAGGTTAAGTGGTGTTCTCGTCCATAAAGAGAACTCATTCAGTCCAAAAGCTATTTACTATTAATCAACATGAATTTTTGTGATGGGTTTATGATTATCTTGTTATATTATTCTGAGTTATATTCAGAAGTGTTACTTAAACTTTTGGTTTTAATAAGATTAAATGAATAATTCAGTACAGCTTTGAAGATTACCGATACTGGGTAATTATTTATATTTAGAAAGTAACAATGGTATGAACTTTATTCTTCATTTCTTTATTTTTTTTAAAAACCAGAAATCTCTTTTTCTGTCTTCTCGTATGTATATGTGTGTGTCTGTGTGTACACATATATATGTGTGTGTGTATACATGTATATATGTGTGTATATACACTCAGACATGCATATACACATACATATATATGTGTGTGTGTATTCTACAGATGATATCTCCTCTTGGCTATTTTATGGAGTAAAATATGAAGTATAATAATTGAAATATTGAACACTGGAGTGAATAGTTATACATACATCACATTTTATCTTTAGTGCCTCACTACATCTGAACTTTCTGGGAATTGCTGTGATCAAAGCCCCTTTCAATATCTCGATTTGACAAGAACTGGTATCTTTACCTTCAGCCTTTGATTGAATTTCCTTAAGTGATGGAAGTAAAGGTGAATGGTGTAAGACCCATCTTAAGTCTTTTTTTTTTTTTTTTTTTTTAACAATGTAAACCACTTAACAGAGTGTAGATGATGGTACCTGTCAGGATTCCTAGGATAAATTATTTCTGCTCTCCCTGCTGACTCCTGTAGAACTTTATGTAGAGACTACATCTCATCCTGTGTGGGCTCTGTGTTGACATCTCATCGATTCTTTATCTCCTCTCTTGACTTTAAAAAAAAGGAGGAAAAAAAAGGAAAATTTATTATAAAACTTGGTGGTAGAGCAATACTGTCAAAGAATGCAAACCGTCACCTGCCTCTAACGTAAGGTGACATCTCCAGAGAATAAAGAGGGTGGTTATCATTTTTCAGTGCCAAGATGTTACCCTTTTCGAGATAACAGTTTCTGCCGCTGAACTGTGTTTGTAAATTAGATAAGAGACGTTACCTCAATTTCTAAAGGAGTTCGGGAGCTTAGAGTATCAGACAGAACTTAGTCAAAAGACATAGCCATTTACTGAGCTTAAAGAAAGACGTGATTTTTAACCTCAGTGTACACAGTGTAAACAAGCATAATGCCAGGTTGTTTGCATAGCGCACTACCCCCACTGCCAGCAGTTCTCTGCCAGACTATTTTATTTTCCAGTGTCCAGCTCTATGAAGAAAACAGCATTGTGTTTTGGCTTCTGTGTTTCCCCCCAGTGGAATGCAACCACGATGAATGCAGAGTCCAAATCAGTTTTGTTCAGCTGTGAAGTGAGTGACTCAACATTGAGTTTGCCTCTTTCCAGGGTTTTATGGGTACCCCTTAACCATGAGTTATCCCTGTGGTAAAATGACAATGCCTAGAGATAACTCTGGGTTTCCGTGTGGACGATAGTAACCGTGGGACTGGAAAGTAGAGAAAGAAAAGAAAACAACAAATAATCCATTCACTTCACATGCAGTATTAAATATGAGTGTCCCAAGTCTGAGTCTGTCAGTTTCTGAGTAAGTCCTGATGTCCTAGTGATGGTTGGAGAAAGCTGATTTGAGACCATTGGGGTTCAGTTGAAAATGTTGCTTCTTGATTCAAGGAAAGGACTAGCAGCTAACAGGATAAGGTCTCTTTCTCCCAGTCTTTCGATGTATTGAGACAGAAGAGGAAGCATGAGGAAGTGTGGTTGTGTGCGCATGTGCAGATTGGTGTGTACTTGTGGGTGTGTGAACATGGGAGGAGGAGCACCTAATTGAGTGCTTGTAGATAGAACATTTTGGTCACTGCCATCACATTTTAGCCAGCAGAAAGGAGGAAAGAGGCAAGAAGGGGCAAAAGTAGTCAGTTTAAGACTAGAGGTTTTGCTGTCTCTTTGAGGCAGCTGTACACCCAGCTAAAAGTTCAGAAAACATTTGCTAAGGAAGCGCTAAAGTGACATTGGGGTTTATCTCACAGCCAGCATTGCCCCAAGTACTTGCCCTCTGCTAGCCCGTCTTCTAGGAGCTGGAACTACAGCAGTGGGGGGAGTTATGTCCTTCTATCAAGTTTATGTGGGTTGGAGAAAGGCAAGCCAACACACACATGGGTATATGATGTGCCTGGTGGGAGGTAATATGTACTTCAGTGCAGAAAAATAAACATCCAAATAGATTTTAGAAATTCTAAATTAAGAAAAAGAAAAAAAGAAAAAAGAAAGCATTTAAATACTGAGAAGTGATCTGGGAGTGAATAGGAGTGGAACACAAAGTTTCAGGCCAAAATGTAACACTGTGGGATTTTAAATAAATTTGCTATGAAAAATAGTAAAATATCTATTTTTTGGAAAGACTTTATTGCAGTAGGCAAAACCAATCACATGATCTACAAGGTTTTCTTTGGTTTTTAGTGATATCCTCATATACATTCTGATTCATATTACGGACAGGGAGAAGAAAAAAAAAGTGAAGAAAGAAAATATGAAATGCATATACATTTAGTTTTTAGTTGTTACCCCCACATTACTTGTCAGTGTAATAATAGTCTCCTTTTATAATGATTATATGGTGATTTCCATTTTCCTAACCAGTGACTGTGTTACCAAAATTCATCTCTACCTAGAAGCTAAGAAACATATTAAATCTTTGTAAATTTAGATATATAACAATAATGAACAACAAAATTACTGGACGTGGTAGAGATCAAGAATAATAAAATATAATGACAGTAAGCTCCACTTCTTACTCTTTTATAATCCATTTTGTTCTGAAAATAAAACTTAAGAAATCAAGAGAAACTGCCTTTCTCCTTAGCCATGAATTTTTGTAACTCATCTCTTTTCCTTCAGTGTTTAGAAATATGGGGTACCTGTCCTGGGATGGGTCCACAGAATTGGCATTATGAACTCTTTCCAGTTGATTCCCTGATATCTGGGAACTTGCTTCTCTACCATCTTTTATTTTGCCTCTTCTACATACAAACTTTTGCTTCCCTCTTTCTTTCAATCTTCACGATAAAGGGAAAATCTATAGATTAGAAGGAGGATAGCATCTCGATGCAGAAATATTTTCTTGGTCCACCTGTAAAAAGTATATGTAAATAAATGTCTTTGTTTCCATAGTCATTATGTAAACATATTTATATAAACATACTCATTTCCAATTACTGGAAAGTTTTGAGGGGAGAACTAAAAATTCCTAAAAAAACTCAAGATTTTCAATATAAATATAATATAAAACAATGCTGAGGCAGTGTTAATTAAAATAACTAAAATAGCTAATGTATATGGAACTTTTTTTCTGTGTATGAGATGCGGTGATGATGTTGGGGATATAAGTGGAAAATACAGGCTTCCTGGAGCCTGCTGCTTTTGGGGGAAAGCCGACTAGTGCATAGCTTTATGATGATTACAATTTGTCAGTCATCATTGGACAAAAGTAATGAAGACAGCGGGAAGAGGAAATGATCTTTAGACTGGGTCTCCATATCCTATCTTAACCATCTGATAAATTTCTAATATCTGTGAACCCTGTGATGTTTCCTTGGCATCAAATAAAGAATGAGAAGCCCACTGAGACTACCTTACGGAATGGTCAATACAGCATTTGGGAAGAAGTTGCGGGGGAGTCCTTTAAGAAAAGGCAGGCACAGAAAAACGCGTGTTTGAACCTCTTTGCTGAAGTGACTTCTGCCTCCCTCATTTCCCTAAACTGTTGCAAGTGTATGAGTATCTTCAGCGTTTAAAAAGTACGCACTGTGGTGAATTTGCATAAAGGGATGCTTGCTTCCCGATTCTTCCAAGTAAGTTGGCTTTGTAGTAAGAGGTCCCTGCAAGTCCCGAAATAATTAGTTTCTTCAGTTCCTCCTCTGTGAGAAAACATGCATATTTTTGCTGTTTTAAACTAGTCCTTTCTCCAAAAGAAATGATGTATTCCCCATTTCCCACTGTTTGTTTCGAGGGACGTGTAACTCCTGATTCTGAGGGTTGCTAATAGGTTTGGAGGCAATCGAAGGCATCATCCTCCTGCTTCCCTCCAGCTGCCGGTGACTTTGTTTCCACACACAAAGGCACGCAGGGTGCCCTGTCCTTTCCAGTCTCACTTAGTGCAGAACCGCTTCTCTCCCAAGTGCTGGGCTTTTTCTCTATCCCTCTTCCTTCCAGTTCTTTGTTCTATGATACTTGAACTGGGTAAAAATGAAATTATGCTTGCACCAAGGCAAAGTATTCTTTTATGGGATAGTTATTTTTGCTCCCGTGATGTTTTCTCTCCGTGTGCTTGAGCTCAAACAATAGAACACCTTCCTGGTGAAATTAAGGGTCATAATCCTGTTATGAAGTCTTCATTAGCCATTTCCCATCCTTTGTAGTATGTTTTTGGGGCTGATGATGGAATTTAAAGGGTTTATTTATTTATCTGTAAATTGCAGTGTGGCTTAATAGCTCTGTATCTGGTTCTCAATAGGTCTCTGTAACAGAACTAAAAATTTGAAACAAAGACCTTTTTTTTTTTTTTTTCCCATTCTCTCTAATTAAGGCTCTGATTTCCCCTTAGAAAAACCAGAATGCAGTAGAAGGGCTTCTATGAATCAGAATTCATTTTACAGTTTCCAGCACAGGGTGACTTGTCTCAGATCTGCTACAGTAGGTACATGCTCACTGATACTGAAAATCCTTAACTGCAAATAAGAGCTAGTAATTTTAACACCATTTGCTTTGTTTACATAATGTGACTATGTAATTTTTAAGCCTTTTCTTATCTGTCAGTTTACTTAATCCTTGTGATAGCAGTGTTTCAAGTGGACGTGTCATGTCAGTACCCTCGTTTTACTAATGAGAAACTGAGGCTCTGATGGGTTAGCTGCCCAACTAATTGCCACAAGGCCAAGAGGGAGGACAGAGTGGAAGAGCAAGGTCTCAGCTTCTTAGATACCATATCTATAAACTTGGCTTTCCTTTTGGACTCTCAACTGAAATCATTCAAGTCCAGCAATGAGGTGATCTTTATCTCTTTAAATACTGTTTGCTTATTCGTCACTTCAGCACATGCGAACATGGTGAATAATTTTACATTAAATTAAGTAATATGTATACATGTTTTCGTGCTTTGAGGAAATGTTTGCTCACTAGAAATCCATTGGAAATCCTGGATCTCTAGTGCCGCTTTATATATTTGTTGTATCTAAAATAAAAGGATATGTTTTAAATGGAGTATCCATTAGTCATTCGACCTACAAGTCCTCAGGAGGCAGAAACCACTATATAGTCCCCCTCTCCCATTTCACAATATAAATATGTATAAGAGAGAAATGAAGAGCAAAATTTCTGGAAACACAGACTTTGAAAAAATGTCTTTCAAGTTAGATTGACCTTTTGCTCACGAAAATCATGCCTGGAAAGGCTGTCGAGTAGAACAGATGTGTGTTAAGTATGTACATACTTAAAAAAAAAATGCCAGGGATGTTCCTAAATGTTTTCTTCAATTATCTGTGGAACTCTTTGGACCATGTTTTAGAAAATGGTTTTAATTTTCTTTGAGGGATTATCATAATTGAAAAGGTCACAGGAATCAGCTCCATTACTAATGCATTTGTACTTGCCAAGGCTCAGTCATGGGAAATCTCTCTGGTTTTCATATTCAATACTTTTCTTTTTTGCTTTGTTGTATGATAAGGGAGAAGAAAGGGTTGGCATGAAGGGGAAGTGGATCTGGTGCCAACTTTATTTTTGTTCCTGCGGTTCTGATCTTTGCCTTTCCTGAGCCTTGTCATCTGTCAGGCAAAGTAAGAGTACTGTTACATTAAGGGTTTTAAAAAAGAATTGATCATTCCATACTTTCAGAAAGCACATTCAAGTAATGTTTAAAGTGCCATTCTCATGTAGACGATACCTTCAAGCTTCCAGAATAACATATGCATGGTGAAATGTTTTAACCTTTCATTTCATGCCTTTCAACATTTTAGAAAGCATTTTTCTGTTCATTTTATTTGGTGCTAAAAGATGTACTCCCCCCCACCCCCACCCTGCCCTGCAACTCAGGAGAACTTGAGTGGTATGAAAGTTAATTTGTTTCCTTAGTACAGATTTTTTTTGTTGGTAACATTGGATAACTTTTTAAAAAATTAACAGAATGACTGTGACTTCTTTTATTTTATTGATTTTTGTCCAGGATAGAACTTTTAAATGTTTAATTCTTAAGTATTGCCAAGATGTAACAAGTGCAATACCTATTCTCATATACTTTATGTTAATTCTCTGCTGTTTCATGTCTTAGACCTTAGTTCTGGAGAATAATCTGAGGAATTCTTCGACAACAAAAAAGGGTGGGTGCCCAGTGAAGATCACTTCTGTTTCCACTATGTAAATATTTGTCATCTTCTAGCATTTATGCACTAATAGTGTTTCTAAGGCCATAGGGTTTTTAAAAATAATGGGTAGAGGCATTTTCACTTCCGATGTGGATAGTGATATCTTAGGAACCAGGGAAGAATAACAGCTTGTATCTTAGGAACCAAGGAAGAATAACAGCTTGAAGAAGGTTAAAGTGGGTAGAACTCTGGTGTAATTCTCTAATTCTCATGCAGTTTAGGACTTTATGGTATGAAGCAGAGCATGGGGCCCTTGGGGAGTCAGCTTCAGGTGTGGTCATCTATAAAACAGGGACAAAATTTTCTACATCATCAGGTATTAAGAGGGTATAACAAGATAGTTTCTATGCAGACACTATTCACAGTCCCTCCTTCTTGATGTTTAAACATGATCTTATTTTGAATCCATGTTGATGTTACTGGGATGGGAACTGAAAAGAGTTGAGTAGGATCCCTTTAAGGTCTGTGTGGTATATTTTGGTTGAACATGGGTGCCAATCACAGTGCACCATAGGCATTTCCAGCCTGGATTAGGTCCTGTGGAAATATTGGTATCATCAAATTGAACAAAAACAAAAACAAACAAAAACTGTTAATGCCCACTCTATTTGTAAGGATTTGGAGAAACAAGCTTATATTCCAGTAAGCTTGTTTATGTGTAGTCTTAAACCCAGTAATTCCTGGAACCTTTATATAAAGAGACCATTTCAGGGATTTTTAAGAGAGAGAAAGATAGAATAGCATATATTTTGATCAATACAGGAATGATTAAACAATGGTATGTCCAATTAAGGGATACTAGTAGTTAAAAAGTATGAGGTATGTTTCTGACATGAGACTATCTCTGAGACATGTTTTTAAATTGAACAGAGAAGTTTGCAAAACCTTTAGACGTGACCTTCATACAAGGCTCACACCCAAACAACACAAAACGTGTATGTATATGGAAATCGCCAAATGAAAAGGAAAGGGTCTGATGTTGTTAATAAATTTGCCTCCATGAAGGGAATTTGGTTAGGTGAAGTAGTAAGAGAAAGTTTTCAAGTGTTTCTATATTGCTTGAGTTTTTTTTTTTTTTTTCAATGAGGTTATTCTCATATATTTATATATGAGAATATATAAATATATTTATATTTATATATATACTCATATATTTATATTTATACTTATATATATAACTTTAAAAAGGGGGGGGGACAAAGCCCACAATCACTTTGCAGAATCTGTAGCATCTAAATGATGGATCCATGAGCACCTCCATTCACAAAGATGAAGGCACCGATTAAAAAATACCTAACTATGAGCCACTCTTTAAGGAAGCTGCAATGAAAAATTAGTCGTAAGCCACTGTAGACACTTCATTGATAATGAACTTCAAAGTTTAACAATGTTTAGGAATGAAAATTAAGTAGATGGTAAACTCTATTGGGCCTGAAGTGGAAGCCTAGTGGTGGGAACTGTGTGGGAACTAGAAATTTAAAGAGATACTGGCTTTCTTCTTTCATTGACTTGTCTGTCTGCTCCTTTATTCTTTCATTCAGTGTCTTCTGGGGAGGCATTGTGCCAAGGCCCCAGGCAAGCCCTGGAGAACAAAAACCCAAGCCTTTGTCTTTGAGAGTCCCATTTACTGTGTGTGATAAACACTAAGAAAGCGAATGACCATTTATTGTGAAAAATAATAACAATTAAAGCATGAAGTCAGTAACATCAGAGCACATAGAAGGGTGGGATGGACTTGAAAATGAGACGTTAGTCAACAAGGCTTTCTAAAGGAGGGTAGCCTCCAGTTTGGGTTTTCAAATAAGCAGGCACAGCAGAAAAAACAGTCAACAAAACCGAAAGGCAACCTATGAAATAGGGGAAGGTATTTGCAAAGGACACATCAGATAAAGGGCTATATACAAATTTATAAGGAGCTTATCAAATTCAACACCAAAAAAAAGTTTAAAAATCTAGTCGAGAAATGGGCAGAAGACATGAACAGACATTTCAGCAAAGGAAACATACAAACGTCCTCACAGACACATGAAAACAATGCTCCACATCACTAGGCATCAGGGAAATAAACATCAAAACCATAGTGAGATACCCCTCACACCAGTCAGAATGGCTAAAATTAACAAGTCAGAAAACAAATGTTGTGAGGATGTGGAGAAAGGGGAACCCTCTTACACTGTTGTGGGAATGCAAACTGGTGCAGCCACTCCGAAAACAGGTGGAGGTTCCTCAAGAAATCAAAAATAGAGCTACCCTAGGACCCAGAAATTGCACTACTAGGTATTTACCTAAAAAATACAAATGTATTGATCTCAAGGGGCACCTGCATCCCAGTATTCATAGCAGCAATGTCCATAATAGTGAAAATGTGGAAATAGCCCAGATGTCCATCAACGGATGGATAAAGATGTGGTATTTATACAAAATGTAATATTACTCAGCCATAAAAAGAATGAAATCTTACCATGTTTGATGTTGTGAATGGAACTAGAGGGTATTATGCCAAGTTAAATAAGTCAGAGAAAGACAAATATAATGTGATTTCACTCATATGTGGAATTTAAGAGGAAAAAAAAAACCAGTTGAACATAGGGGAAGGGAAGGAAAAACACAATAAGATAAAAACAGAGAGGGAGGCAAACCATGAAAGAATCTTAGCTATAGGAAACAAGTGAGGTCGGCTTGAGAGGAGGTGGGTGGGGGGGTGGGGTAATTGGGTGATGGGCACGAAGGAGGGCGCTTGATGTTATGAGCACTGGGTGTTATATGCAACTGATGAATCACTAAATTTTACCTTTTTAACTAATAAAAAAATAAATAGAATAAATAAAATAAATAGGAATTATTTAGAAATTTGGTAAGCTCCTGGGTGTGAGGACAACTGTGTGCAGTAGAGGAGTTTGTTCAAAGAATTATATTCAGACCATGGTTGCTAGAGATACAATGCAAAATGTCTCTAGGTTTTTCTGGAAAAGGAGGTCTGGTCTAACGTTGCTCTGTGAGCATAGAAACGAATTAGAATTCTATTGATAGAATTTTTAAAATCTAATACTAGGAGGATCTCTGTAGTGAGTTTTGCTTTTTGCTTCTATTAATTGTACCTTCTCATTGCAACCAACCTGTCTATGAAACAAACTACAGCCTCTTTAGTCCAAAAAAAACCAAGTTGCTAGAATCTCTCTCCTATTTCTTCATCCTACCAACTAAAAAGCCACATATTATTTGACACTTCTGGTGATCTTGGGTTCCTTATCTAGCCACAGAAAAAAAAATTATATGTGAGAAGATAGGTATAGTAAAATTAAAAATATACTTGCTTATATCTATGATAACTGGGCATAATTATCCTTGAATGAATGATGTTGAGCTATCAATATTAAAATAACATTTCAGAGAGGGTTTAAAACCTATCAGGCAGTGTCGTACACTAATACATTTGTGCTTCTCCAAAGATTCGTAAAGACGCAAGCTCTGAAGGTGACACTTGAACAATGACCAGGGAATGTAAGCTCGGCTTGGATCTTTGAGATTAAGGAGAGCTATCTGTTCTTCACAGCCTTCTAGGTCAATGGGAAGAAAAAATCTTAAAAATCAATTCTTTCAGCAGCTAGGATCATCTGAAAGGAAATCAAAACTTGCTTATTATGCTGACATGGTTTAACACCAGCTAAGAATCTTAGAAATGATTTTTAAAGTGTAGGTCTGACAACAATACATTTAACAGATTATTTTTTTTATAAAAAATGTAGCAATCCTAAACTGTCATATTCTTTCTACATTAACCAATAATCTTATTGTATGTTTGATATTAGAATAATGACCGTGTATATGTATATATGCATGTATATATTTTATGTAATTCTAAAGAAACCCAGAGGTGTTAATTATTCTTTAATTGTATTAATTTGTGTAAGCATTTATTCATTATGTTGATATATATTTAATTTGGAAGAATTCCATAGATATTAACTATTCATTGACACTACAGATATATACGTGTAAGGATAATTTAACATTCTAAGACATCAGTTACTCTTTTTTTGAAAGAAGTATTTATGTGAGAGAGAGAGACTGTAGGGGGGATTAGGGGTGGGTCAGAAGGAGAGGGAGAGAAAGTTTTAAGCAGACTCTGCAGTGGGCATAGAGCTTCAGTCGCACAACCTTGAGATCTTGAGATCTCTAACTGAGTTCTAACCAAGAGTTGGACACTCAGCCAACTGTGCTACCCAGTCACCTCAAGACATCAATTATTTTTATTGGCATTCCTGTGATATGCATGCAACCTTAATGGTCAGGTCTAATGGAGAGCTCATTTCATGTATCTTCTTTGGAATCCTACTGTGCTAGGTATTACGATAGACACAGAGACTATGGACGTGAACTAGACAGACAAGGTCCCAATTATGTCTGAGCACATATTCTGGTAATAGAGGAGATAATGACAAAGGATTTATTTCTAAAACGACATACTAGAGATATAAGAGGGTTTCAAAAATGATAAGCATTATGAAGAAATATAGCAACAGAGTAAAAGAAAATAAGAGATTGAGCAGAAAGGAGGAGTGCAGAGGGTTGGGAGAATGAAGGTAAGGAGGGAAAATACCTCCAGATAACATGATCAGACAAGGCTCTCCTGAGGAGTGTTGGCACCTGAAGGAGCAGGAGCCACCTCTGAGAACATCTGGGGCGAAGCTGTCCAGACTGAGGCAAGGGCCTCAGTCCCCAAAGTAAAATCCCCAAAATGTCAAAGAGCTTGGCATTAGCAAGGCGCACAGATAGCCTACTTGGTAGCACTTCCAGAGTTATTGGGCACAGCCGGCTTCTGGAGGAGATCTGAGAGTGGTAAGCAGGAGGAAGATCTTACAGGGCCTTCTGGACCAAGACACATTCTTGGAATTTCACTCTATGTGCATTTAGGAGTCGTCGGGGATTTTGAAAATTTCGAACATACACAAAAATTAAAAAGTATAATGACTCCAGCTTCAGTAATTATCATCTCATGGCCAATCTTGTTTTATCTATTCCCTCTCCTCAGCCACACCAAGTTATTTGAAGCAAACACCTAGTCATTCCATGTGTGAATAGGTCGCTCGAAACCTCTAAAACACAAAAACTCTTTTTAAAAAAATATTGCCACGATACCATTATCACACTTAGTAACTTTACAGTAATTCTTTGGTGTCATCATATACCCAGTCTCTTTTAGAATTTTAAGCAGGGGAGAAGCAGTACCTAATTCAGAATTTAAAAGGGTACGGTGTTATATGTAATAGCAAGGCTTTGTGGATGCTGCGTTCACTGGGGGTCCCCTTGTCTGAGCTTTGCCTCAGTGTGGCCTGAACAGAGGTGCTTATGATGGAAATGAAGGGAAGCAGCCAGCTTTGGAAGGTGCTTAGGAGGCAGAATCCATTGGTTCAACATAACTGTGATTTGGGCCTAGGAAACTGAGTGACAGTGAGATGGATCCTTGAGATGGATTCTTGAGGAGAAACAAGTTGGGAATGGAAAATAAGGAATTCCATTTAGGCATTAATTTGCATGTCTTAAATGGAAAACTATTTAAAAATCAGCTTTAAACTGAGAAAGAGAAGACAAATGGTATTCGTCCATATATATTGAGATTTGACTTCCGTCCTGCTAAGCGATATATGTCAAGGGGAAGAGAATGATGGAAGAAATTTCTGTTGTCAGAAAAACTTACAAGTTTACTCAATCTATTCAGGTCCACTCGAGAAAGCCTTTCACTGAGATTCCATTGAGAAAAAAATAATAAGTCTGAGAGATCTGACTATTCAAAAAATACTTCCTTCTACCAGTTTACCACAAACTCAGTGAACTTACTTTCTAAACCTAAAATATGACCACAGACTTGAAAAATCATAGTGTACCTCCAGGGACAATGTGCAAGAATCGATGGTATCAGGGTTGGCTTGGAAAGAAAAACCAAAATAAATAAATAAATAAATAAATAAATAAATAAATAGAAATAAAACAAAAACAAAAAACCTAAAACATTCATAACCATGATGGCTACCATTTCTTCCATTGGTTCTAATTCAAAAATGATCTGCACATACTTGACTGTGAATTGATTCACCGTCTATTATTAGCAGGTGTAAGTTAGTTGCTTATTGTTACTTACCCATTTCAAAAAAAGTCCCTCCCTCCTCCTCTTGCTTTCCTTCTCTCTTGGAAGTCTCAGGCCCCTTTTTAAGGCCTTTCATTTGACTAATCAGGTCCATCCAGGATAATCTTCCTAATTTAAAGTCAATTGATGAGGGATTTGAATTACATCTGGAAAAGCCCTTCACAGCAGCACCAAGATTAGTGTTTAATTGAATAATCGGGGACTATAGTCTAGCCAGATTAGTATATCAGGATCTTCATCTATTTAATAATATTTTCTTGATGAGCTTATTTTGGGAATAAAATGAGTTTAGGTTTATAAGGCACATAGAACAGACCTTGATACACCATACCTGCTCGGTAAGCAATGGTTTTATACGGTATAGTGGGAAAGCCCTTAATCACCACCTTATGGCAGCAAAGAGGGTCTGTTGAAACTAGATAGTGTGTTATTGAGTGACAGAAGCTAGGTGCAAAAGAGTATCATGCATAAACGCTACCAAAACAGTCAAAACTCACCAATGGTGTTGAAAGTCAGGATGTTCATTGCCCTTGATGGGGGTTGAGCCTTAGAAGGCTGCATGAGACAGGCTCTGAAATGCTGATAATACTCTTTTTCTTACTTTTGGTGTTGTTTACATAGAAGTGTGCATTGTAAAAAATCATGAAATTCTTACGTAGATATATGTCAGTTATACTTTAAAAATTTAAATCCAGTCAGATGATAGATACCAACATTATGAATGAATAATATTCTTACATGTATAGTGTGGTGTAAGTGTGAGCTTCATCAGGGCAAAATAGGAGAATGAATAGAAAATCTCCTCATCCCATAGTACAAATATGACAGTGGCTCACGGGTGGGGAATTAGAAGGGGTCTCCATTAGCATTTTTGACCCTTTCTCATAAGATAATTTTATTTCTGGGCAGTTATCATGAACATCTGCATTGAAATTGAATTGGATATGAAAACATGTAGTTCTACTTCTCAAGGCTTAAGGCTTAACTCAGGGACCAGAACAATGGAGTTTACTCATATGTTCTAAACTTTTCTTTGCAAGACTAGTAAATTGTGTTTCTTTCAAAACAGAGATGCAATGAGCTTGTGTCCTCATTATCTATTTGTCTTATGCTACCTGTGTCTTCTTTTTTTATGGTAAGACAAAAGTCTAGGAAAGCAATTTTTTTCTCCTGAAAAAAAAAAAAAAAATCCTGTCTGTGCCTGAATAATAAGATCTGATCAGAGACTATTATCTTAAATATGTAAATGAGGAATTACAATACTATTTTACAACCAAGGCAGGCAGTTGTATTTCTAGGTATTTGCTTGAATACCAAAGCCCTTTTTAGGGTGTTAAATAAAATGTTATATTTCCCCTTAGCATTTGACAATTGGTGGTGTGATTTTATGTTTTAGATTTGCCCTGCCCCGTAAGACCTTCTGCAGTGGTGGACATGTTCAGTTTTCTGTGCTTTCCAATATGGCAGCCACTAGCCACATGTGGCTATTGTGTACTGAGGAATGACAATTTTAATAGGATTTAATTTTAATTTGTTTAAATTTAAATAGCCACATCTGGCTAGTAGCCATAGTGTTGGACCTTGAGGTTGGAAGTCTAAATAAAAAAATTGTATTCAGACTGAAGTTGGTGGCTGACTGTACTTTGTTATTTTCATGGAACCTCTCAAACGTGCATCTACTTTAAAAAAAATAATAAATAAATAAAACAAAACAAAACAAAAACGTGCATCTACATCATGTTTTCCTCAGCCTAGTTACTCTGGTCTGCTCCTGGTGGGAAAGTCCCTTTGTAGGTCAGAGGAGGTCTCTAGGTTCTGAATTGCATGGAAAAACACTGACTTTTGTGTCTCCCATTTTACCTGTTCCTTATTTCCTTAATCTCTGGGCACCGCCTTTTCTTTTCCTATGCAGGTAATGGCTGTCTTGAGGTTTATGTCCTCAAGAGTCTGGCACATAGTAGGAAGTCAGTAAGCAGTTCATGTACACATTAGGTTGTTAATAGATGCATTGAAATGTGGTCATGTATCATGAAAGAGCAGGAGGTTCAGCTCTGAGACACCTACCCTATCACTTAGTGGCTCTGCAACAGGGTCAAGTCCTCACCCTTTACAGGTCAGATGTTCCTTCATCTCTAAAATCAGGAATGTTCTGCTCATCTTGTGGAATTGTCAAGATTAACTAATAATAAGAGGAAAATTTTCAGTGTTGACACCATGCTGTAGATTGGTCTTGGCACCTTCTCCCTGGTCTTATTTAGTCCTCCTTTTACCCCTACCTTCCTATGGGGTATTTTCATTATTTTACAGCTGGGGAAACTTAGGTTTGGAAAAGGTGGTGTTAGGGCTGGGATTTGAACCTGGAAAGTCTGTGTCTTGGGTGGTAAGTTGGTTTGTCATGTGTATGTGTGTGTGTATATATATATATATATATATGTATATATATATATATGACATCTCAACTAAAAAATATATATCTTTTATATTTATATATATTTATATTATATTTACATATAGCAAAATATATAATATTTTGTGTATTATATATTATAAAATATATATTTATGCAAATATAAATATATATGTATTTATTTTATGTATATTTATAAAAATATATATTTATATAAATATATATTTTTTAGTTGAGATATAATTCATATATGAAAAAATTCACCCTTTCTGAGTATACAGTTCTGTGATTTTTTAGTAGATTTTCAGGGTTGTGCAACTATCATCATGCTACTATCTAGTTCCAGAACATTTATATCATCCCCAAGAGAAACCCCATCTCCACTAACAGTCACACCCCCTCCCCTCGCTATCCTGCTCCCTTGGCAGCCATTAATCTGTATTTCCTCTCTCCATGGATTTGTCTGTTCTTAACATTTCCCATAAATGGGATCTTATAATATGTCATAGGTTTCAAGCCTTACATTATACTGCTTCCAATAATGTGGATAAAGTTCTGTCACATAGTGGGAGTTTGAAAATGAGAAGCTTGTAATGGATTATTGTTATTGCCACTAGGAAGCACAATGGGAAGTGACATGGCCATCTGTTTCTTGTTTATTGTAAGGCAAGAGGTATGGAGGATGAGTTTTCACTATAAAAAAATGATAGACAAAAGTAATGGGTCTCTCTTGCAAGCCATCTCTACCCTCTCTATAGTTCTTAGAAATCACTTAATACATGATTCATAAAATAGTTGCCATTTTGATAAAAAACTGTCAAGAAGAGGAAGCACAGGGCACGTGGGTGGCTCAATGGGTTAAGCCACTGCCTTCACCTCAGGTCATGATCCCAGGGTCCTGAGATCAAGCCCCAAATTGGGCTCTTGTGCTCAGCGGGGAGTCTGCTTCTCCCTCTGCCCTTCCTCTTGCTGTGCTTTTCCATTCTTTCTCTCTCCAATAAATAAAATCCTTAAAAGTAATAGAAAAAAGAAAAAATGAAAAAAAAAAAAAAAGCGAAGCACAAATAAAGAGCACTAACTAAAGCCAAGGCAGTCCTGCGGGAGTGTCATTTCATCCTGGCACAGACTCTCAGTATTGGATGCACTGCAGAAAGTCCACTTCCTTAATTCCCAAGATGACATAATTTAAGCACAGAGACCGGAAGTGGCTTGCCACAACTCCAAGAACTACGTAGTATACAATGCTTATTTTATTCAAGGGCCTTGTAAGCATGTTTTTTTCAACAGTGGCCCATAGTTAACCTAGTTGGATGTAAGTAAGGTCTATAGTAGAGCAGAATCCCACCATTTGTCCGGTGAAAACCATATTTTTCCTTATTCAGGAAGTCACTGAGCAGAGGCAGTTGAAAAACAGGTGCTGGAAGATTTGAAGACCGTCCCCACATTCCAAGGGAAATGCAAATAATGAAAACATAGCACACTTGAATTAAGCTATCTACATGGCAAGAGTCATGAAATTTTCATTTCTTCACTTCCCCTGACTTGGGTAATGAAAATATTTCCTGGGGTGGGAGGGTGGCCCTGTGGGGATCCCCGTCTCACTCATAGGCAGAGTTAAAGTATTGGAGTTCTGAAATGTATGCCAAAAAATCCAATAATGTATGAAGCGGCCAAATATGTTCATTTTATTAAGAATCTCAGTAAATGTCATTTTTCGGAGCCAATGCAGTTCTGTGGAACTGGTGGGAAGTGTTTGGGGATTCCTCTGAATCACCGATGGTCACAGCTCGTTGCCCCAACCCATATTTCTAATATGTGTTCCGTTACATGGTTTAGGCCGAAAAGAAAGCTTATTTTGGCTTTATTCCTTAACCCAAATGGAGAGAATTTTGATTTGCTATGTATCTCTCAGCTCCTGTAGATTTTCTTATCATCCTAACTGCTAGCTTATTGAGATTAAGTGCTTTCTTATGTGGCTGCATGGAAAGGACTTTTGATTTTTCCTTAAATTAAACCTGATTCAATTACCACATTACATAGATAGATGGTCTTGCCAAGAGGAAGATAAAGGCTCACACTCGCTCGGAGGACAAGCGTGACAATAGACAGGAGGTGGGACCTCAGTGTCTGTGGAGGGAAGCTTGTTCTGAAACCAGCACTTCTCAAGGGAAAGGGGCTTTTGCATGATTATTGATTTACATTTCTGATCTCTGCGTGTGTACACACGCATATGCACGCACACACACACACAGGGTCCCCCAAGTCTCCCTTATGACTACCCCTCCTTCCCCTGTGGCTGGGCTCGGTGACAGCTTACTCTTGCTTCCCTCCTTGCTTCTTTCCATCTGGACCCTGGACACAGTTTTCCATTTTCCCAAAGTAGTCCTTGAAGTTACCGTAGTCCTTGAAGTTTAGCCCTAACACTAAAGCCCTAGGTTAGGGGATGGGGATCATAGAATGTGTTAATACAGGGCAGACAACAATTTTTAACTGAACAGAGGTCAGCTCCTGTGTACCAGTCCACTGGTGGGTCATTCCCAGACACAGGGCGTTTTTCCCAGATGGTGTCCCAGGCTGTGTTCCCCTGAGACCAGCTTTTAATACCTCCCCCAGCTTCTCTTTTCCTACGGAGTCATCACATCTCCTGGGTGCTGACTAGTCTCATCCCATAACCGAGTAGTAGGTCTTATAAGCAGCGCACCTGTCTGGGTCTTTTCAGCACAGGGGACTCACAGGAGTATTGCAATGACCATTTTCCCTTTAGCAGGATCAAACTCCTAAGCGAGGCTTTGTCCTCTACCAGTCCTGTTAAAGAAAGTACTGAAATGGAGAGAGAGATTTTTTTATCTCTTTTAGTCCTAGAATAAGCCATTCAGAAGTCATCTGTCCCCTCCTTCTGTCTTATAATTGTCTCCAGTTATAATTGGATTTTGATGATCCCCAAATCACTGGTCTTAAAAGAGGACACATTTTGTATAGCTTATTAATTATTTCTTTGGTATTTAACACAACCTCATGTGGGGAAGGAGGCCTGTCCACTGCTCCAGCTTATTTCCCTTAGGATGTTAAACTCCTGCCATTGGGAGCCGTGTGACCTACTGGCTGCAAAGCTGCATGCTTTCTTATATGTCTTCTTGCTTTTCTGTCTGCCTGGGAGGGCCTCTCCCATTCTGTCCTGCATCTGTCCCACCCCAGCCTCCTGCTCTCAAGACATCTCTCCCTCAGTAATACCTCTTAGTCCTTTACCCACTTGAACTTCTTCCCGCTCCCCAGGCAAGCATCAGTGTGTTCTGTCCTGTTTTATCCAGTACTGCTGTGTGCACCACTTACCTCACAATACTATCCTTTTCTGTTCCATTTGTGGTTGCTCCATTACACCTTCGGTGACTTATGAGGAAGACATGCCTTTCCATCTTGTTTCCTTAGTGTCTAGTTGTACTGGGTAAGTCCATAGTGTCTGTGTCAAAGAATCAACCTTAGAAAAACACTGAGTTCAGCTTGTCGGTATGTAGTTAACCACTGATGGAAACAGCATCTTACCTCGGGCCCATGGGATAGAAGGTGGTAGGGTTAAACTGCCATGGTAGAACTGGTAAAGTCACCATGTCATAATTCCTGGAAGGGGGACATAAAGTGCTGTGGGAAATCTGATCATGGAGACAAGGCACCTAGCCAGGGGAGAGCACGATTCAGCAAGCCTGCCTTCTGGAGCAATAGGACATGTGAAGAGCTTGGTGAAACCTACAAAGAGAAACAGGCGTAACCTGCCTTCATGGAGTTAATGGCTGTGGAAGTCCTATAAGTTGCCTTCCAAAAGATGAAATGCACAGCAAAGGGAATATAGTGGGTGGTATTGTAATAGGGTTATATGGTGACAGATGGTAGCTACATTTGCAGATCCTAGCATAATGTATGGAGATGTTGAATCACTGTGTTTTACACCTGAAACTAATGTAATGTTGTGTGTCAACTACCCTTCAATTAAAAAAAAAAAAAAGAAGGACACTTCAGAGAGTGATAATAAGTATGACAGAACAATGTGAGTAAACTGGGAATTTGTGCTTGGCCTGTTATAACCTAGTAGTTGTGTAAATACAAAAAGAAACTTTGTGATAGGAGCATTTAAAAGATCCTGGAAGAGGGAGTGAAGACAGAGGTGGATTATTGGTCTTGAAGGAAAAGGAAGCATCTATTTTCTTAAAAAAATTTTTTTTAAATTCTTTTTAATACTTCTTAATAATGTCCTGGGTTTTGTTGTTGTTGTTGTTGTTGTTTCTTTCACAGAGAAATCAGTCCCTCCTCTTATTTGCTATAATTTTGCATAAAGGTCAAGTCAGGATAGTTTTTTCTTGAACTGTGTGTGTGTGTATACACTTTATATGGATAAACTGTTTATATTTGCATATATATACTACAGTCTGCAGAGTGGTTCTTCAAACTAGGGGCTTTGGAATCAATAGATTTGGATTTCCTCCCAACTTGCTTTTAGACAATCTCTATAAACCTCAGTTTCCTAGTCTCTAATGTGGGGATAAAATAAGTTGTTACTCCACAGGGGTTTCTTTTTTTTTTTCTTTTTCAGAAATGAATATTTTATTTTATTTTATTTTTTTATAAGATTTTTTATTTATTTGCCAGAGAGAGTAAGCAAGCGAGTACACACAAGCAGGCAGAGAGGCAAGCAGAGGCAGAGAGAGAAGCAGGCTGCCCACTGAGCAAGGAGCCCGATGCGAGACTCTCCATCGCAGGACCCTTGGATCATGACTTGAGCCGAAGGCAGCGGCTTAACCCACTGAGCCACGCAGGCGTTTCCAGAAATGAATATTTTAAAAACCTTGCTTTGATAGTTGGTAGGAATGCAATAAAGATTAGTTGCTATAATGGGGCACCTGGGTGGCTCAGTGGGTTAAGCCTCTGCGTTCGGCTCAGGTCATGATCTCAGGGTCCTGGGATCGAGCCCCCATTGGGCTTTCTGCTCAGAGGGGAGCCTGCTTCCTCCTCTCTACCTGCCTTTCTGCCTACTTGTGATCTTTCTCTCTCTGTCAAATTAAAAAAAAAAAAAAAACTTTAAAGATTAGCTGATATTGTTAATTAATTAATTAATTAAAAACATTCAGTTCACACTATGTAAGCCAGGAAGACACACTTCTACACGTCTGAGTTCGAAGTGTTGTTTCGACTACCATGCAAGTGTCAGGAACGGAGGGCAGGCAACACAGGTGCAGAGATCTGACTTCACTCCACTTTGGGAGTGAGGTGATGAGTCTTGAGGGGGAGCAGACCCGAATCAGTCATGGGGTGCTGTGTCTGCTAGGGACTGCAGAAAAGGAGAAAATCCCAGAAGTCTCTCCTAGGTAGTAGGATCCAAGGAGTGAATCATTTCTCAGAGAATCCCCGGCAGTGCTCAGAAAACAGTTTGCACCTGGATCTGGGGGTGAAGCCTTAGCAGGGGGCTTTGGAAGAAGCCCCTGGCAGCGTATAATTATGAAAATAAAAGTCTACTGGTATAAGCGACAGTGATGAGATTAGCAACACTTAAAAATCACTGAATAGTGAAAGGAGGGCTGAGCTTGTTTTCAGTAAAATCTCTCAACAGGCTTGTTGCTTAGGAGTAGCAGAGGAAGTCAACGGTACATGTGCAGCTTTTATATTAGTAAATAAAATAGGCAAAGAAAAGCTATTAGGACCTGAGGAAAGCAGTGTTTTTACTATGAAACGAAGCACAGATTGCTTATGGAGCTCACAGATGCTGAATGAAGCAAAGTTTAAGAGAATGGACTCTAGTGCAAAACAGACCAGAATTTGAACACTACTCCTGTGGCTTACTACTTCTGCGGTGGGATTGATTGCCTTGGTTTGGGCTGCTATAATAAAACATTGTGGGCTGGGCTAGCCGGTTCATTTGTTCTTGCTAGATTATGTTCTGAGCACCCACCACATGTTGGATTCTGCTCAAGGTGCTGGGAATGGAAGAATTGGCGTGATAGACGAGGCCTCAGTCCTGACGGAAATGCAGATTTCTGCAGGTTTCCATGTGTGTTCATGTGCACACATTTGGTTAGAGATGGTCAATAGGAAAACACACAAAAAAGAAAGTAATTTCACATACCAAGGGCAAGCAAGACACTTGATGAGGAGCCATGTGCTAGTGTGTGGAGAAAATGGATGTGCTGTGCTAGACAGGATAGTTTCTGAGGAGGTGACATTTGAGCTCAGATCTGGAGGAGGAGGAGGAACCAGCCTTTAGAAGATCTATGGGCGGGGTACTCAGCTGAGGAGGCATCAAGTACCTATAGTTTGGAATAACAGTGATTTGGGCTGATTCATGAAAATGGCACAGGAATTTACAAGGAGAAGGAGGCATCCAAGTCCTAAAGGATTCTTGAGGGCAGGCAGCAAACATTTGCCTTTTATTTTAAATATGTATTGAGGCCTCTGGGAAACTGTATGCACAGGAGGTGTGCTGAGATGTGTTCCTTTCATAGGTGGTTCAAGCTGTTGGGAAGACAGTGGACTGTAGGGAACCCAGGCAGAGAAAGGGGTGTCTGTTAGGGGCGCCTAGCAGTCATCCTAGAAGGTGACAGCAGAGTGAGACACTCCGGCCTCCCTTTTATACTGACCTGCTGTTCTGGAGAAGCTGTTTTTTTCTCCCACCTGGAATCCTGACAACCTTCTCTTTCCTTAAGAATTCTGCTTGGTCCGAACAGAAATGGTCTGAAAAAGAACAAATGTATCAGTGATGAAGAAGGAAGAACAGTAGATGTAGCAGTTAGTCTAAACTACTTTTAGGAGATATATAAAGTAGGTATCTCCTAAAAGTAGTTTATATGTAAGCTACAGTTATATATATATATGTGTGTGTGTGTGTGTGTGTGTGTGTGTCTGTTTCCATTTGGCATTTGGGATCAGTTGCATTCACAGTTACATGATCCTCAGGAGCTCTAAGGGTGCATTAAGAATAATAAGGAGACCAGCTAAATGCTGCAGGCATGATGGGGCCATAATATACCACATGCGTTATTGTTAATTCATGTTGCTAGCCCACCCTTTTAATAGCAGCCAGGAGCCATCACGGCGCATGCTGTGAATATATATTAAAACAATTCACACAAGTTGCTCTAGTGGTATTGGGTAATTGGATATTACTTGAGATCCAGAAAGGCTTGGATGCGGCTAGATAGAAATGGCATCCACTGTGGCTTTCTTTTCTAATACTGCTGTGAAGAACGTGCTGGCTCTAAATGTTTAATCTGTGTTTCTCCCATCTGTGCTCTGGCCTGGAAAACAAGATTTTTGATGCCACAATCCCTGGATTTGAGCAAGTCCTTGTTGCCTTGTCCTCCATTTGACCAAATTATCAAGATAGCAGGTGCTACTGAAATGGTATTTATATGTGATGGGTGAGGTTTTCTTTAAAGAAGAGTGATCATCTAGTCAGAAAATGAATATTTTTATGTTTTTTTCTTTGAAGGTTAAAGGAATGCATGCCATATAAACAATTATGTATGGCTTGAGTATGTCTTATAATTTATCATATATTCCATTTATTAATTATTTTATTATTTATTTTTATCATTATTTTTAAATTAAGATATAATGTATTATATTATTTCAGGGGTACAGGTGTGTGATTCTTCAGTCTTACCCAGTTCACTGCGCTCACCATAGCACATGCCTTCCCAGATGTCCATCCCCCAGCCACCCCATCCTTCCCACCCCCTCCCCTCCAGCAACCCTCAGTTTGTCTCTTATGGTTAGTCTCCCTCTCTGGTTTCATCTTGTTTCATTTTTTTTCCCTCCCTTCCCCTATGATCCTCTGTCTTGTTTCTCAAATTCCTCTTATCTGTGAGATCATATAATTGTCTTTTTCTGATTGACTTATTTCACTCAGCATAATACCCTCTAGTTCCATGCATGTCATTGCAAATGGCAAGATTTCGGGTTTTGGTGGCTGCATAATATTTCATTGTATATCATATATACCATTTAAAATATAAGTTGGGGGGGCACCTGGGTGGCTCAGTCGTTAAGCATCTGCCTTCGGCTCAGGTCATGATCCCAGGGTTCTGGGATCGAGCCCTGTATCAGGCTCCCTGCTCAGCAGGAAGCTTGCTTCTCCCTTTCCCACTCCCTCTGCTTGTGTTCCCTCTCTTGCTGCATCTCTATCAAATAAATAAATAAAATCTTAAAAAAAAAAAATATAAGTTGGGATATACTACAGATACTGTTCTGTCAGTTTTTTTTTTTTTTAATAATTCCTCTCTTAGGTATTTTTCTTATAACTGGAGGCTGGCAAATCCAATTGCTTAAAGGAGAACAGCCAGGCAATGTTAATGAGTAAAGAACAATAGGTAGGAAATATGTTCAGGCGAGAGCATGTTTACCCAGTTTTGCCAGACCTTCTGATTTTTTCAAAAGAAACTTAACATCTGGATTTTTCTGTGAAATCCCCTTTTAAATTGTGCAGGGTCAGAAGTACCCACTGGATCTTTTACCTGATTTTGAAACGAATCACCTAGTGACAGACATTTAGATCTGAAATATTTATCACCTGTCCTGACTTGTAATTCTATGCCACTTTCTTTTTTTTTTTTTTTAATTTTAATTTTAATTTTTTTAAAGATTTTATTTATTTATTTGACAGAGAGAGATCACAAGCAGGCAGAGAGGCAGGCAGAGAGAGAGGAGGAAGCAGGCTCCCTGCTGAGCAGAGAGCCCGATGTGGGGCTCGATCCCAGGACCCTGGGATCATGACCTGAGCCGAAGGCACCGGCTTAACCCACTGAGCCACCCAGGCGCCCCTCTATGCCACTTTCTTGGTGAACACAGACTTTTGTAGCCAAGAGACTGATGTCCATGAGTCACTCCATAGGTGCAAGTATAGTAAGATGAAAATATGAGTAGATAAATTCAATAACTGTAAGTTCACAGAAATATTTAGAACTTAGATAAGGCAGATCCAGGTCTAGTAGGATCTGAAGCTTATGTGATTTTTGGAGGTTTCTTTGTGGTTAATTAGGTACGTAAGCCTACAAGTGAGGGACTCTAAAGTCTCAGCTTCATTGGCCTCTGTAAGAAGAAGAAGAAATGGAATGCAGGGGAAAACTCAAGGGAGAATAGAGTTGTTTATTTTTCAGAGATTCATTAAGGAATAGTAAGGGAGGTATCACCTACACTGAGATTTCAACAGAGATAATGAAACTATTCTGTCACATGATGTTAAAGCCCTTTATCTGATTATATATTTTAAAGAGGTATTTTCGCTAAAATTCTATTTTCGAGGTTCCTTATTCGATACAGAGTTTACTGTTTTAATCAGGAAGATGTCATGGCAAATAATTCACTCAGGACTACAAACTGCCTTCTGTTTAACATAAATACATTGACCTTGGATGGGATTTTCTTTCGATTACTAGAGACTCCAAACTCTGTTTAGTTACAATATTTGTTACACGAACAGATGAATCAGGCAGTGAACAAAGACTAGAAACCATTAAGGAAGCAAAGATTTCATGGCATGAGCCTCCCAATAGCCTGAAGGCCAAGGAACATCAGTATTTGATACCAAATGCCCACTGCAGGGGTCAGGAATGAGCGTTGCCTTGAGCTGCCAGGAACGTTGTCAGGAGCATTGAAAATGTGAAAAAAGAAAACCAGATGTAATGAGAAAATCGGCTAGTTGTTTGTTGAACAAAACTGTGGCATAGTGGATCCATAGATTCTAGGGGAATCAATAATATTAAGCTCCCCATTTTTGGACTTAGCTTTGGTTAACATTATAGTAAGATCAGAGATAGCTAATTTGGGTGTGCTTCAAGAGAGCCTTGGAAGGCACGGTGGGGATGAGTATTTGGACAACAAAGCCATTGCTGGGGTTAGCACTTAACCTTTGTTCACCAGCAGAAGAAAGGAGGTTCGTTCATCTGGACAAGCACAGGCAGTAGTGTTCAAAGTCCCGACCCTGCCTTCGGATCCCACCTCTTACCCTCAGCCATGAGGCCAGGGCAAGTTACATACGCTAAAACTGATGAAAATAGTATCTAAGGTGGTTGTCAGGTTTTAAAAAGTTAAAAGTTGTGGAGTTCCCAGGACAGTACTATATATGGGTTTGTTGTTACTGTAATTAGGTACAGCAGTTCCTTTTGAACTCCTACTTTGTCATGTCATCACAAAACTGTTTCTTCCATTAAGAAATTTTCTGTAATATCAAAAGGTTCGTTTTAAATTGTGATTTTTTAAGTACCTTTGCCTCCAAAGTTTGAGGCGACACGTGTTTGTTCTTGGAAGTGACATTGGTTAGAATGTTTTTAAAGGCGGGAGCTGTTCATTTAAAGCTGCAAACTGTGTTTGTTACAGGGAGTTTCTTATCAACCCTGTTTAATGAATGCATTGCTTATGACCCAACCAACAATGGGTTACCTAACTGTAACCGATCCTGTTACAATTCACTTAGCATTATATGAGACTTGAGCATTTTCTTTCCAAATCAGCAGTAATACATGAAAGCATTCTTTTGCCCTAAAGTGTACTTAAATAAAATTCAAAGTATTTCTAAAAGATTTAATATCAAGTATAAGGCAATCCTCTGTTTTTCTAAAGTGATAAGGTAATTTCTTATACAGGTTTCAGGATCCTTTATAGTGTTAAAAATTATTAAAGGCCCAAAGGGTTTTTGTTTATATAGTTATATCTATCCATGTTTACTGTAATAGAAATTAAAGCACAGAAATCATAAAAATATTCACTTAAAATGACAATCATAAGCCATTACACATTAACATAATGTGACATAAACCTATATTTTAGAAAACAAATATGAGAATGACATTGTTTTATAGTTTTGTAAATCTCTTTTAATGTTTAACTTAATATGATAATTAAATACAGTTGTAAAGACTGCCACAAAGATAAATTACATGATCCCATGAGATGTATAAAAGGGTACCTAACATATTCTTGTGAATTGAGGAGTAATTGACTTAGGAAGGGACACATACACAGAGATCTGAACAGGGGCTGCAGGCAAGCAAGCAGAGAAACCGAGGGGAGACAGACTTCAGACTTCAGGCATGGGAGGAGTGTGACTCATTGGCATGATGGAAAGCAGGCCCGTGGTTTGAACTGGTTGAGTGAGAGGTCAAGAAACTTATGCTGAGATTGGAACAAGAAGTTGGGGCCGGGGTCCTGCAAGGTCCTGGAGGTTTATATGGGCAAGTGTGGGCTTTATTCTTCTAGGAAGGGAATAGTGGGGATGAAATGACCCAATTTTCGTGTTTTTTTTTTCCTTAAATATGACTCTAGCTGTTTTAGAGACTAGATTGAAATATTCAGAGGCATGCATATGAGAAAAGAGTTTAAAAAATGACTGTACTGTAGCAGAATATGCAAGAGATGGTGTGTATTTAGGAATTGTTACAAAGTGGAAGTGGTGATTGATCGGGTATGGGCCATGAGCTCAAGGAAAGTGATTTATGTTTTATTTTTCTTCAACTTATCCATTTTCACCCAACACACATGTTTTTGTTCTTAAATCTACTGGAGGGGGAGAAGCATCAAATTAGACCATGAAGCAGAAATTCAATGTTTGAGTTAGGGGGTCTGGATTTGTGATTGCCACCTGGGTAGAACCTTAGACGCTTGTCATCATTTACTCTTTCAGAATCACAGCATTTGTATATTCTGTGCCGTCTTGCAGATGTCACAAAACTCCCTGTAAAATCTTCTGAATGTTAAGGTTTTGATTTAGCCCTTACTTGGATTTGTTCAGCAGGTGAAGGTTTTATACTCTCCTCTCTTTTGCTCATTTTATATTCTCAGAGCGGGGTAGTTGGTTAAAATGGAATCTGTCCATCATACCCGTAGCCATCCTGAGTACCCAGATGTCAGGGAGTTCTGCCAGGAAGGGAAGACAGCTGTTTGGAATGGGAAAGGAGTAGAGGATCTTGCAAAACATGTCAAGAGTTTTATCAGGGGAGCGAGATGACAGTTGGTAGCAGGAAAGGGTGAGTGGAAACTAGAACATGTCTGGAAAAATCAATTTTGTTCATGGCTTAGGTGATAGCCTACGACATCCAAAAATGCTTTGTGTTATGGAATACTACATTTGTCTAGATTATCTACCTAACCAGTCTTGTTTAAGTACAAGCCATAGGATTAGTAGATTGTAGACATGCTCTCGTCAGTCACCGTATTTTAGCCTGGTGTTAGATAGACAGGCAGTACATTGAGTTTGTGAAAGTTTTTCCTTATGACTCTAATCCATCTGGGACACTGAAATATTGTATCTTACCCCCAAAGAGAGCAAGGAATCTGACCTATCACTATTAAAAAGAACTTGAGACATGTGCTAAGATAAAATACTTCAGGGTTTTGGCTTTTCTTTGAACTGGTATTTTCGTGTTAACTCTTACTTGAGTTAGTGTCTAATTCTTACTGAATTATAAGATTACCAAATAAATAGATTTGACCCTTACAAAGAATTGGATGTAACTGTCTCAGAGAAGCCCTTTAGAAATGTCTTCTAAGATTACTGTAAAACCTCTTCACATTTACCACAATTGATACATAAAATCTCTTTTGGTTTTAAAATGTATTAAACCCCAATATAGCAGGGGATCTCATGGGCACCAGGCCAGTATTTCTTCCCTTTCTTCGTCAAAGCTTTCAGCTGGCGTTCTGAAATATACTTTTAGTCCTGACCTCCCTTCAGTCCCTGTGGACCACACGTGGAAAATATTTTCTTATTGCCGTTTCAACTTATGTGCTTGATAGGGTGTGTGTTCATTTTGCTATGAATCCATGTGCCAAGTACTTGCCGTGTATGTCTTTACCATGGTAATTGATTAGACCTTGAAGAAGTCAGTAGTTTTTGAAAATAGATTGAAAATTACTCCAAAAACTATTCTTTTTTAACTATAAAGTTTTCAGATGTTCTTTTATAGATTACTGGAGATTTTTTGTTACTAAGTCTAGGCATTGTATGTGTATACAAATGGAAGTACAAAATGTTCTCTTCTCTGAATTCTAAATGTTGTCAACCAGAATGATTACTAGAACTAGTAATTTTAATTAAATAGTTTATTGAAGGCATTTACTGGATGGATCTGTTTTTACTCTAGCAGTTAGATAGGTAGATATTTCTTGCTTCCTTTTTCCATATTTGACACTGATGTTGCTTTTAGAAGCTTTTGGAATTCAGGCAGGCTCTTCAAAATCCTACAATTCTGGTAAATGCAGCTTAAATATTTATGTGCAGTTTAAGAACTCAAGGATAGGGTACTATCTCCCCCCCCCCCTTTTTTTCTTTTTTCTTTTTTAATCTTTGCAGAATCAAATTAGGAAAGGCAGCCTGGTAAAGCCCAAGAAATGCTGGATTGAGATTTGGATGATTGCAATTACCTTCAGGCCTGCAATGTAGAAACTATTAACATCTTTAGTAAAACTGGGCGATTAGACTAATACAATTTTTGGTTGACCAATTAACTAATTAATTAATTTTCAGTAGAATCCTCTTCAAGCCAAACCTGATGTGGACCTGTCAAGTAGGAAAGAGATAGACATACACTCTTTGACTTCTGTTTGTGGGGAGGATAGAATCTTACCTGCTTCGACTTTCCCTCCCATTTCCCTACCCATGACCACTGTACAAACCGCTCTCATCATGAGATAACTGTGCACAACGTCTGTGTTCCTCACACTACAGTGGCAAAATGCATGAATTATATGAACCGTCCCATTCTTCAGCTCTGAAAATCTTTGTATTTTAAATGTATGCCCTTAATAACTTAAAGATCAGGAAAGCGAGGAGACGTGCTTTCCAAAGATGGTATTTTCAAACTGACATATGTCTTTGCCTCTCTTATGTTCCTGATACTCTGAGGCAGTTTTCATTTGCTAGTTAGGTGATCACAGTGAATGGAATTTTGAAGGAAAATGTTTGTAGTCAATAAGAATCATTCCTTGATGATGTGTACAGTAAAAATTCTGGTTCATGTCCTTGCAAGACATGTGTTAGGGAGGTGCTATGGTAATGTAGAGAGAAGGCCAAAAGTGTTTGTGTGAACCCTGCCCTCTAAAGGCTAAGGGTCTTTTGGGAAAGATAATGAGAAACATCTGTTGTTGGGATCTATTGAAAAACTGCTCCTTCTCCATTCCATGGGGTCCTGGTAGAATTGGCAAGCCCAGTGTTCTGCCTGTAAGTGGGCACTTGACCTGGACCTGGCTGATGCCATGGGCATGCGCCCCAGTGACTGACCCGTGGAGCTGATGCATTTCCTAAGTAGGGTCAATCAGAACACTTCATGAGGTTTGATAAATGAAGAGAGAAGGCTTAAATTAGAAAACTGTGGATCTGGGTTTGAGAACCTTCTTGTGGAAGAACAGGAGACCAGAAATAAAAGGCAATCGGAAACAAATAGAATTTGTTGATGGAAAGAGGAAATAAGGGAGAAAAAAACCAAGAACGTATGTACCTTGATTTGGATTTACCTGATGTTTTCTATCTTTAGAATGTCTGGTTATAGAAGAAAATGAATTCTCTCTCGTGCGGAAGCTAGTGTGATTTGCTTTTTTGGCATCTGCAACAAAGAGTCTTGAATAATAAGCACAAGAAACCACCAAAGAACACAAAGCTGGCGTGTCTTCAAGTGCTATGTACTTTCAGAGACAGAATGGCCGCTCTCTTTTGTTCTGCTTTCAGGTCGGTGGAAGCATCTCAGGCATTCCCTGAACACTAGTCTAAGGGCTTGTGTGGTTCGCGAAGCGGCTGACATAGGCAGCTGCCCCATTCTGAGGAATTGCCAGGAAACCACTATTTCCTGGTCTCTTAGAAAAACTTCAGTGGTTAGGACTGTTCTACCACTTTCTATTTCCTTCTAAATTGACTTTTCAACCTAGTTTCTCCTTTGTGATCCTTTTCAGCCCCCTACCCCAATACCATTCCCTTTCATGTATGTTGTAGACCATATTTACTTCCCAAATTAAATCATCACAGTTCCTTTCCATGTAGACTTCTTTTTTCTCCTCTTTTTACTAGTTCATTATTCTTTTAGTTCTTAAAAGACCCTTAGTTGGCTTCAGCCTTCTATTTACACAACCCCATTATGCTAAAGAGATAATCTTTTTGGAGGAAATGTTCTATACTATTGTAGGAATAGATACTGGTCTTATCTCAAGAATTATCTTCTGTCTGAAGATTTATTATCACTGAGGTCTTGAGAGTCTGTCTTCTGATAGAGCTCTGCTGTAATGGACACAGGTTAAACCTTTTAAATTCAAGACAGAAAACAATGTTTTCTAAACATTTTCTAAACAATGTTTTCTAAACATTGTTTCCACAGAAAAAAGCCTTTGGTCCTTCCTACTACGGGAAAACATGTGGCTTTTTGACTACATGTCCTGATGTTGGGTGCACCTCCGACTCTCTTTTTCTGAACACAAAAGTGTGGCTGGAGTTAGGCCTTGTTTTAAGTATATCGTATACCTCTAATTTTTTCCATTGGTAGCCCCGGCATCCAGGTAGATGAATGCAAGACAGATAGACAGTACTGGCTTGAGGAGAAGAGTTTTCTCCCTAGTGACTACAAGAAGCTGGCCGCAGAGGGGACAGAACTGGGGAAGAATGTAAGGTCTAGAGCTGGGCATGGACAGACTTTGGCATTCAGTTTGCAAGAACCAATCCAGTGTGCTCTGCCCTCAAATCAAAAATGTCATGAATGCATGAGAGCATGTTATCTAAAAAAAGGTAACAGTGTTCTCTGAAGAGTATATGTACATGCATATGTACATATTAAAACACTTTTATATTAGGACACACATATGTCAGCCTCATGATATGCAGAGTGAATAGTAGCTCAAGGATGGATCTCATGGAAATAGCAAGGGATGCAAAAGTCCATGGAGGAAGCTAAGACTAGTCTTTAGAAATGTGGGTTTCTCCAATCCAACTGCCTGAATCTCATTGATCTTGTATCTTTATTTTCGACCAAACAAAGCAAAAATAATTCTGTTCTTAATACCATTACAGTTACTTTGATTGATAAATCAGAGTAACAACTGTAAGATTCTCAGAAAAAGAATGCCAGTCTTGCCATGAATAATACAGTTACTATGAGCAGTTTAAGACTTTTACTACAAATTACTGTTTTTTAAAATAAAGTCGTTTGCAATAGCTCCTTTGTGAATACTTATGACACTGGATATGAAATCGTGTCCCGCTGTCTTATTTCACTCTCAGTATATGGAGACTTCTGGTTTTAGATTTTACCTTTGTTTTAAGATAGCGTAGAGTACTCACATGATTCCAAAATCAAATCTATAAAACAAGGCAAATGTGAAAAAGTCTAACTTTTCTCTCTTCCTTGCATCCTATCTATTCCTTCCACAGATTTCTTATAGTTTTATATTGTTTTTAAAAAAACAGAAATACATAGATACACATTGGGTTATATGTATCAATTGTATGTGTAAACATATAGGCACATGGGTATGTACACAGGCACCTGTACATCTGCCCCCCTCCCCCGCTTTGCAAAGTTTAGGGTACTTAGTTGTCTCTGACTTGTTTTCCTTAGGGAAATATTCTGGAGAGTCCTCTGCTGCATTTACTGGAGATACTTTTTTATAGTCTCATAGTATTCCCTTGCAGGATTATGTCCTATTTTATTCAATCCATCCCCTATCAGTAGATATTTTTATTGTTTCCAGTGTTTTGTTACTATAAATAATGCTGCAAGGAACAGCTTTATGCTTCATTTTTGTCTTTGTCATATGTCTTTTGGATAAACTCCCAGAAGTGGGCGTTTGGTGTCGAAAGAGAGATGCCTATGTAATTTAGCTGGGTTTTGATAAATTCCTTTCCATATGGTTTGTATGTGCCACTTGGCATTCACACAAGAACTATAGGAAAGTTTCCGTTTCCCCAACACATGTGTGGTTGAACTGAAGGATACCCCTGTCTGATAAATAAGAAATGGGAACTGAGTATACTACTAATTTGCATATCTCTTCTTAAAAGCAAAGTTGAATTCTTTTTTCATATGGTTAACATCTCTTTACATTTATTTTCCTGTGAGTGCTTAATTCATATTTCTAACTCCTTTTTCCTTTGATAAAAAGGTTACTTATTTGGGGGCGAGGAGTGTGTGTTGTGGGGGAGGAGGGGCAGAGAGAGAGACAATTTCAAGCAGACTCTGCACTGAGTGTAGAGCCTGATGCGGGGGCCAGACCACCACCTGAGGTGAAACAAAGAGACACTCCACCGACTGTGCCACCCAGGCTCCCCTCTAACTCATTTTTCTATATGATTGTTGATCTTTTTTTCCCTAATGTTTGAAGCCTCATACATATTGGGGACTTTTGTCTCTAGTGTAAGTTATAAATACTGTTTCCCAGTCTGCTTTGGAATCTTTACCATACAAATACTTAATGTAGTCACATTACATATATTTCTTTTCCTTTATTGTCTCTGGATTTGAAATCATAATATGGCACGTTTTCCTCTTTCTTAGAGGTTATTGAGGGATTCACCTGTATTTTCCTCTAGTACTTAATTTCATTTTTTTCATAGTTAAATATTTGATCCATTTGAGACTTATTCTGGTCTGTAGTCCAAGGAATGAATCTGATTTTATTTTTCATGTGACTATCTGCTTAATCCCATTAGTACCTGCTAGAAATTCCATTTTCCCTCTAATAATTTGAGGATGCCATGTTTATTATGTGCTAAATATTCAGTTGGGTTTATCTTTTACCTTTTTCTTCAATAAGTGAAGAAAGTTCCTCAGAAGTCCCATTTCATAGATTTCCCCTTACTTTCTTCATTGCCCAAAACTAGTTCTCCTGCTTTTCCTAAATCAATCCATTGCAAAAGGAATGGCCATTCTCCTGTTGGTTTATCAAAGCCCAAGGCTTTGTGGGGGGCAGGGGGTGGACGCTTTGGCTAAATCAGAGGTAGTTAGGTTAAGAGAGATGGAGGGATGCAGAGATGGGGATAGACGTCACCGAAATCACAATGTATTAGGTCTTCTTTCTGGATTATAAACTTCTCAAGGTCAGAGTTCTAATATGTCTCCATGTCTCTAGCCACTAGCACAGTGCCTAGACATATTACACGTTTGGAGATCATTATTAAAGAGCACAGAGTTGAGATACTACTATTAAATGTGATTTTAGAACAAAGCAACTTTTTTTTTTTTTTTGGATAACCTAGCTACAGTATGGCTGAAATAAAGATATTTAAAAATATATTAATCACTAGGTTCCTAAGACCCGGGTAAGCTGGATAAATGATTTAGCATTTGTTTTTTTAAGCCATGTTTTGAAGTTTCAATGCTCTTCATAAAGTACCTTTTCTTTCCTGAGAACTTTATATTTTGTAAACATTCTTTTTCCTCTGGGTTGTGGTAGATGGGAAGCAGTAGATTGCACATTTTCTTAAAGACAGAATCAGTGTGTTCTCTGTCACCTAGCTCTGTACATAAAATATTGGTGACATTCTCTTAATATTTATCACATGAATGAATGAATGAATGAATGCTATCTCCGTTTTGCAGCCAGTCATGGAAACTTGGAGCTAAATTGCTCTCTTCTATCATTCAGTTAAAAGAAAGGTCTAAAACTTTTGCACACACAGAAATCCATTGCCTTCTCTAGCGATTATATTCTTTTATATTCTCAGAGCTACAATTTTATAGTCCACAAACATGGAATCATACTATTGAGAAAGCAAGCTTTTGTGGAAAATAATAACCAATGGTTTGAAAAGATAGAGGACTATTTCTTGACAGAGATTGAAAATAGCTATATTGTATGAAAGAATGAGTTTGTTCTTAACATGTGACTAATACAGAGAAAGAGCTGAACTTAATTTTAGAGTTATTCGCCATATTGGCCTCTGTCTCTGCTTCTCTTCCCACAATGTGTGCATTTAAGATTTTCAACTTCTTGGCCATCCTAGCCAAGTTTGACTTTTATACGATGCTTAAATGTCAGCATCTAATTTCTGAAGATGAGTTTACAGTTTGGGGTAGGTGACTTCGGAGTACACCCTGCTCACCTCAGACCTGGCAAAAGACGAAGAAAATCTGCTAAGTTCTGAAAACCCATATCTCTTCATAAGCTTCTCCAATAAAAATGTGATTAAAATGTTTCCTAAGGTTAGGGTTTTTCCTGTGGCGGTTTGAATTTCCTCAGCTTAACACATCATCAGTATGACATGTCATGCTTGGCTTTGTCAGCAATTCTTCTACACAGATTAAGTGTAAACACATTTAAAATGACAGATTTAAATGTATCCTAGTACTAAAGGACCTGCTGGTAAAACAACACAAGTAAAGCATTTCTAATAAAAATGTCACGGGAGGTACTTACCAGATCTGGGTTGGTTGCCTCAGTGTTCGTGGGGCACTGAGCTCTTGGATCACACCACATGTTCTCACCAGCTCCTAGCCTTCCCCAGGTGTGAGTTTGACTCTGGTCCGATATGTTCACAATGGAGCACAGAAAATTTTGAATTTGTCTGCAAAAGGAATGCAGCCTCTATTTTAAGAAGACCTTACCCCCACCATGCTCACACCAATCAACATCTTGAGTTTTCATATTTAGTGTGCCTAACATTTTTTTCACACGTTCTTACTGTAATGCCAAAGCAGATTACATCAAAAAGACTTTCTTTTTTAAGAGACGGTGAGTAGAACATACATATGGATACATTCCATAGCTTTTTGACATTTTCTAAAGTGTTAGATTGATTTCTCCCTCTCCCCCCGCCCAGGTATTTACTGGTATTCTGTCTCTCTCCCACCCAGAAAACACACATACTCACACTCACACTTCCTACTTAACTAATAACTAATATTACTTTGCTGAACAATTAAGTAAATCTGGCTTTCCTAAGTGTGTGCTGAGATTTTTTTTTTTTTTTTTTTTACGTTTTTGCCAGGTCCTTCAAGCTTACTTTGAGCTCACTTATGGTGTGGCTGTGGATATATATATGTGTGTGTGTGTGCGTGCATATGTGTGTGTGTGTGTGTGTGTAAACAGGCATAGGTACTCTTTTGAAGCGGGTTTAGTAAGGGGAATCTATTCTTTATCATGGTAAGAGTTTTAGTGAGATAATGAGAATATATGTGAAATTAAACTGAAATAGTAATTGCAACAAAAGTGAACTATTAAAGATACAGTTGACTCCAAATTAAAATAGCAAAGTGGGGGTGCCTGGGTGGCTCAGTGGGTTAAAGCCTCTACCTTCGGCTCAGGTCATGATCCCAGAGTCCTGGGATAGAGCCCTCCATCGGGCTCTCTGCTCAGCAGGGGACCTGCTTCCACCCTCTCTCTCTGCCTGCCTTTCTGCCTACTTGCGATCTCTGTCTGTCAAATAAATAAAATAAAAATCTTTATAAAATAGCAGAAGTATCTGGTGTGGGGGTTTATTAAAGAGCAGCTTCTTTTCATTACTGTGTGTGCACGCACACATGTGCGCACACACGCACACACACACACATTCAATAAAGCGCCCTATTGAAACTTGGACTATCCACTTAGAAATGCGTACCGAGTCTGCATTTTCCTTAAACAGGATAATATAATGGCAGAACTGCCTACCTGTTCCGCATTCTTTTAAAGAATTATGCTAATCATACAAGGGGCCCTGCATTGCCTGATTGATAAATTCATCTTACTTTAAGCTTTGCCTTCTTTATGCCTTAGAGAACTTGGCGATAATGGAGTAGGTTTAATTCTTACAGTCTTGTGTTGTTTTTCTGGCATGTTAAGTCAAAACCAAAGGAAAAAAGGCTGTGCTTTTGACAATAAATCATGGCTTGCTGGGAAAATCCACCACTACCTAGATTTGCCAGGTGGCCCTCTACGAAGTCGAGTAACTCTTGAGTCTGAAGGGGCCATTCTCCCTCTGAAACTTACTTACAGTGTGAAGTGTGCTGAGGACATGCTGGTGCATGGTTTTTGTATCACAAGCGCTGGGTCCTAGATGCAAGCGAGGAGAAAATACTGTGCCCTCTAGATTTTAACTGCACGACAAAGAAAATCTGAGAGAGAAATTCATGGAGGTTCCTCCACTTGGACTCTTTTCTCAAATATTATGGTTAAGACCTAAATTAAGTTTTAAAACCATAATTTCTCCAAACATGCATGAGTAGGATCACGAAGTCCGCGGATACACAGCCACACATGTAAATACGCACATACTAATACCCACGTGCTCCACTTGGACTCTTTTCTCAAATATTATGGTTAAGACCTAAATTAAGTTTTAAAACCATAATTTCTCCAAACATGCATGAGTAGGATCACGAAGTCCACGGATACACAGCCACACATGTAAATATGCACATACTAATACCCACGTGCATGTGTATTTCTGTACGTTTGGTCTCTGCCCGTTTGCCCCACCTTTGCCATCCACAACCATCCCTCCCACCTCTTCTCTCTGCACATTACCCGCAGGGAACAAACTCCTTTAGATATTTTCACCTCCTGTACTCAAATATTAATTCTTAGGTGACTGAATCCTTGGGCTGGTCCTTTCCAGCACCATCTCAATCCCTTTACCCTGGAGTGTTATATAAAAGTTGTTTTTGCATGTTTGTGCAGAGATGTGAAAACAGTTGGGATATCCTGACCTATGATTATACTCTCATGTTTTTCAATATGCTCATGTGTCACTATAATAATAATACACACACCTGTATGTATGTGTATTTGCACATTCCTATCTGGAAGGATTTTTTGGTCATTGTTTTACAAAAATGAAATTTTATTCTTTTCTTTTAATACTTATCTGTTGGGGTACCAGAGTGGCTCAGATAAGCATCCAGCTCTTGGCTTTGGCTCATGCCCTTATCTCAGGATTGTGCGATCAAACCCCATGTCGGGCTTTGTGCTCTGCTTAAGACTCTCTCTCCCTCTGCCCTTGACCCCAAGCATGCTCTCCCTCACTCTCCTCTCTCTCTCTCTCAAGTGAATTTTTTTAAAAAAGATTTTATTTACTAGAGAGAGCAAGAGAGAGGGCAGAGGCAGAGGGAGAAGTAGAGTCCCTGATGAACAGAAAGCCTCATGTGGGGCTTGATCCCAGGACCCCGACCCCATGACCTAAGCAGAAGGCAGATACTTAATGGACTGAGCCACCCATGTGCTCCTAAATAAATAAATCTTAAAAAAAAAAATAGTGGAAGTCTTTAAAACCAGTGAATAACTCTAACTCATTATTTTGAGTGGCCGGAGCATACATAATTGTACAACTGTTCTCTTGCTAGTGGTATTTTATTTGTGTCAAGGCATTGTGTTGTGTTCTTTTGTCCCTATAAACAGAAAACATATATGATATTTTTTATTAAACTATAATTGACACATAATACGTTTTTAATGGAATATAGAGCATTAGGCAGAAGAGTACTTCGTTTAAGAAACTGAGTTATTTTTTATCTTAATAAATGCTGTTAGATTGTAAAAAAAAAGAAAAAACTCTAAAATTCACATTTTAACCTACCACATATTAGGATACTCATTTCTCTGAATTCTCCCCAGGAATAAATATTTCCACTTCTTTTCATTTTTATCAGTCAGGTAGGTATAATGATCTCTCACTGTTTCGTTTATTTAAGATTTCCTGACTGGTAGTGAGTTTGAGTATCTTTTCCTTCCTGTTGGCAGTTTACAACTGCTCCTTTTAAAAATGCCTCTTCATTTATTTATCTATTTTTAGGTTATTTGTCCCCTTCTTGTTGCTTCGTAAGATCACTTTACCTTTCACGATCGATGTTTGTCCACTCTGCCGAATTTTTTTTCTAAGTCGAATGTTTTGTGAGTGATTTGTTCCTCATCTCTGCATGCACACCTATGTTCTTATCTTCCTTGCATGTCAGTTCAAATGGGCAGACATATGCTGAAAAAAATAAGTTATTTTATAATTGCCAAGGACTGCACATCTAGAGATAGGCACATCACAGAAATCTTACTTGTCAGAGCTATTAGCTTTGAGAAAGAATGTTCAGTAATAAAAACTCTTGATGTGATCTAGGGGTAGGAAATTCATTCTAGGTTCTTTCCATATTTTTAAAAGAGATAGTCTTTATTTCCAGGGGGCAAATATTGGTGACTTTTCTGCCTTTGTTGAGGAATATTAATAGTATTATTATGACAAAACTATTTTTTCTGAAATAAAGTTCTTCTGTCAGGATGAAGCTTCACACTGTAAAGTGTCTAAACTTTCCCAGTTACTTCTTGAATCTCCTTTCTAGGTATATATGTTTCTTTTATCGTTTGGGAATCAATTATTTTTAAACTTGGTCTTTTGAAATAATCGTATCTTTATAGAGTTGCAAGAAATGTGGTCCTATGTAGGCTTCATACATCTTGTCAGCTTGCATAATTGTAGTATGGTTCCAAATGAGGAAAATGTCATCGGTGTAATTCACATTTATTCAGATTTCATCAGCTTTCATGTGTGTGTGTGTGTGCGTGTTGTGTGTGTGTGGTTTTGTTGGGTTCTTTTTTCACTCTAATACATGAAATAGTCATCTACCACTCACATTTTAAGTTCCAGATTCATAAATAAAAGTAGACAGTATGGAGATCATTTTTTTTAAAGATTTTATTTATTTATTTATTTGAGAGAGAGACAATGAGAGAGAGCATGAGAGGGTAGAAGGTCAGAAGGAGAAGCAGACTCTCCGTGGAGCTGGGAGCCCAATGCGGTACTCGATCCATGGACTCCAGGATCATGACCAGAGCTGACGGCAGTCGCCCAACCAACTGAGCCACCCAGGCACCCGATAGTATGGAGATCATTAAAAAAGTAGAGCATTGGAGTGGTGGTTTTCTGACTGATCCTGCAGAATGCTATGCTGTGAGTAACTTTAAACAAATTAGGAAAGGTTTCTCAAACCGGAACCTAGACCCACAGCTCCATCTATACCCACAGGGAGGCAGGACACGTATAAAATGCTCTCTTAATATCCCACAGTTACTTGTTCTTGGCCATTTGTTGAGAAACAGACTTCAGCACTTTTACTCTGGGCCAGTAGGTACTGTCTCTCATCGAGGAATAAATAAATAAATAAGTCAGTAATGAGTGTTTGTGGGAAGGGATGTTCTCCTGACAGCAGTTGACACCTGCTGAGATCACTTGGATTGTAATTTTATAACAGCCTTTTCCTAAATTAATCACATATCCGCAATCAGGCAACCGTAGCTACTCCTCCAAAGTAATGTCTCATGTACAACTGTGAATAAGTAAATTAGTGCCAAGGAGCATCTGACCACATGCTGTGACAAAGAATGTCTTCTTGGGCAGCAGCACCTCCCTTCCCTTTGTGAAGGGGATCTCTAGCACTTTCACCGCCAGGTCAAGTGATCCTTTGCTGGAAATGCAACCTTAAAATACTTTGTTATTAATAGCAGTCTTGGACTGCAGGCCATAAGAGACAAAGGTCTGCCATTATAGCACTTTGGTCCAATACCTTTATTTATTTATTTATTTATTTATTTATTTATTTATTTATTGAAGAAGTAAGCATATTCCAGAAAAGTGAAGTGATATTTTTAAAGGCACAAATATAATTCATGATAAACTCTTGACTGAAATTTAGGAATTTTCCGGGTGCCTGGAGTGACTTAGTCAGTTAAGCATCTGACTCTTGTTTTTGGCTTGGATCCTGATCTTGGGTCATGGGATCAAGCCCCGTGTCAGGCTCCACACTTAGCACAGTCTGCTTGTCCCTCTTCTGCTCGTCCCCTCACTCACACATACAATCTCTTAAATAAAAAATTTTAGTGAATAAAATTCAGGAATTTTCTCTGGAAAGATGTTCTTTCCACTATAACACTATAGTACTCTGATCACTTTTATGAATTAAATAATTTTATAGATCATTTTTTGGGTGAATTAAATAAATATCCTAATGTCTGGTGAATAGTTTACGAACTTTTACTAGATTATTTTTCTCATCTCCGTTACTGGAATATTTTAAGGGGGCACAGGAGATCCTGTGCCTGGCAGGCATCTCTTGTAATTGACAACCGGTCTGGTAAAAGTGAATCTGAGCATTCTCATGCTCATTCTAGGCCAATATAACATAATTTACAGTTTTGGAGAGTTTTTTGGTTTTTGTTTTTTTCACTCTAAGAATCCAAAAAAAAAAAAAAATTTAATTGAGATCTAGTTAGTGTTTTTGCTGAAGGTTTGGGTGGTCTTCAGCACCAATACATCATGGACTAACTTGGCTGTTCATTATCACTTACTATTAAAACATGTTATAATGGAAAATTTGAAACATACACAAAAGCAGAGTGACTAATATAATAAATTCCCATGTACGCCATGTTATTCAGTACTGAAAAGGTGATCAATGTCGGTTTTAGAATGAGTTCACAGGAATCATCCTATTTCCTTAGAGATGCCCCTCCTATTCCATTGTGGGGAAGAGGTTCTGGAGTGTTTTTAAATGGTTCTTTCCACCTGGGTGTCTGCCTGAGGTAGCATTTCCCTTTTTCTGGGTGTGTCTTGATAGTACTTCATGCTGATTTTAGAGTTGAAGGGTAGCACTCAGAAATGTGAATCCACAAGAGACAATGTAGAATCATGACTGGAATACACAGCAGGTGACACTTGAGGGAACCATATTTTCCACAGTGTCGCTGGACACTTCTGGGTTGGTGAACCAGCCGGGGAGCATTTGAAGTCTATATGCAGTTTCTGAAGTCACAGGGACTAAATGGCTACACCATAGGTGAACTCTGTTAGAGGGTATAGTAAAGACCAAAGCAGAAACGGGAGTCTCTTCAGATTTGGCTGAGGACCATCCACACAGGTTCTGTTTTAAGTTAGGCAAGTGGTAACTCTTCTGGGCTGGGTTTTAATAAGCTCTTCTGAAAACAGGGACCGTGCTCCTCTTGCTGGTTGTCTCTGTCTAATGCCTGGCAATGAATGTTGACATTTGTTGAAAGGATGGTGGATAGATGGATGTTCAGATGGACAAAGGAGTGAGGAAAGGCATCGTATGAAATAAAACCAGATCAGTAACCTCAACATTTTAGATGTTAGAGTGACCCAAAGCCTGATCCATTTTAAGCGGATATCATGAAGAGCAGAATAGCACTGAAATAGGCCATTCTGTTATTGTCTCAGGTCACGTTTCTGGAACCCAATTAAAAGTTCAGTAACTCTCTCTCTCTCTCTCTCTTTTTTTTTTAGCAACAAAAAGATTCTGATTCCAGAAGAAATGCACTGGTGCTTTGGTTTAATGCTGTCCCTCAAGTTCACACTATAGTTGTTTGGTAGAGGTTAAGATCTTGGTACATTAAAAGACCATTTTGATGTTGTAATGATTAAATTTACTTGTTCTGGGCCCATCTTATACACGATGCCGTTCCGTAAATGCAATTTTGGTAACGTGTAGCCTAATTCCGATTATGGTGAAGATAAAGTAGATTGCAACAAGGGTGAAGATAAAAGTAGATTGCCACACATTAGGGAATATTGTGTTCTGCTCAGTATTATCTGCAACAGAAAATCAAGCATGGTAGAACAGAATTTGTAGAATTCGTGTAACTCATTAGGCCACTGTCAAACATCAGTCCCTGAAATATTGGAAAGGAAATAAGCTATCATTTCTCATTTTGCAGATGGGGATATATAGAAGGGGAGTTGATTAACTTGGTCCTGTTGGCAACAGAACTCTCACTGCCACCTCAAGGGCACCCCCAACCCACTATCTCTGCCTGCATAGCCTGGACCACATACTGTCATCTGGGTTGAGACTCTATGTTCCTAAACCTTTCTGTATTGGCCTTACCTTGTCTGCGTTAAGTAGGGTCAGTTATGTATGCATTCATTATCCTGTGAGGTGTTTTCTGTTTCTCTCACCATCTTGGTTACCCTCCTCTGGATATCACAGAAAATATTACTATAGTTCAAAATGCTTAGATGAGGAACAGCAGAATGTGGCATAAAACCTTTAGTACAATAAGAGAATGTTAGTATCCTTCTCTCAGATCAAGGTAGTGGAACTATATCGTCTATTATTATAATGTTTTACATTTTTAGTCAACTACATCTGTCATCCTCAATACAAAATTCAAGAATGATTATCTCTCCTCTCTTCCCAATTCAGGAAAGCACACATTACCTCTTCAGAGCTCTCCTGGATTTCTTCTTAATCCTCATAAAAAAATTTTTGTTTTTTAATTTATACTTCATTGTCTTTCTACTGTTCTTGAAATTACATGGACTGTTTCAGTAATTTACATACCTCAGGCTAAAAACATAACAAAAACAAAAACATAAAAACTCAAAGGAGTCCCAAAGGCTAGTTTTGGGAGGAGCTACAAAACTGTGTGCCTTGTGTACCTTATTCTCCTCATCGTTAATTCTTTCCCTGCCACCCATTTCCTCCTATTCAGGGCTAGGAACCCCTGACATTGGGCACACTCTTTTCTGAGGGCACTCAATTAAACAGTGATGAAATGTGATGGTGGTCTTTCAATTTCGGTGATTTCCAAGGTTCACTAGTCCGTGATATCTCTGTTTGCTGGTTGCCTCATTCACTGTATATACATTTAATGTAATGTGCCTCACCTAACTTAAAAGAATAAACCCTACAGATGAGGTGATGTCAGACAGCATCACACACAGTATGTTTTACAATAATTTTATGACATGATCTCTCCATAAGTGTCCTAGATTATGAAGTAAAATGTCCTTCTTAATGATACCACACTTGTCCATCTTCCCACCCCGCTGAGTGGTGAGTCACAAGAATGAGCACTAACTCTTAACCAAAAGTTACCTCTCAGTATGTGGGTTTATTTGACCCACTGCCAAATCCACTGTAATAATTTATTCTTCTTTGGGCTAGAAATAATGAAGCACCAAACATTCCCTCCCGCTAACAGAAGTATGACTCCACTGATGACTCCTTCAGGAAACAATACCTTAACTTGAATATACTGAAAATAAGTAAGTATTTTAGACTTCTACATTCTCCATTACCCAGGAGGGAAATATTTTAATGATCCTGTGCCCCATATAGTTTACATTTATAGTTTAGATGTTGTTCTCTGCAGTCATACTGCTAGAGATTTTTAATAAGCTTTCATTCTTTCTGAGACAATTTGTTACCTTTACACCGGTGCAAATGCACTTTCCACCGAATCTCTTGAATTATTCCACCCAAACAGGAAGAATTGCCAAGAAGATAGAAAGAGAGACTGGCAAATTTAGACTTGGTTAGTTAGAAAATGGTACCCGTGCTGGGCTTCCTCCCTTGGGTGTTTCTCATAACTATAAGTTGACAGAGATGGTGTTTTGCAGGTGGTTCTTGGGTAGACAAAAGGGAAGAACATCCTCAGTCCTAATGAACATGCCATGTCTGTTATGTGTGCAGGCAATCTCTCTGGAATACCAGTAAAAGAAAATTAAATCAACTCACGACAGCTATCTTGCATATCTCACCTGGGAAGGTATGCATGCAGTAGGACAGGCACTGCTTAACATTAATCAGCCTCCTGAAGTCATTACATTCATGAGGAAATGTAATTCACATGTGATTACTTTTTAATTTACTCTGTAATCACATTCCAAGTGAACGGGCCAAGCTTAAAATGAAATTTAAAAGTCAAATACTGCTTTGTATTAGGAATTCACAATTTTTATATGCACTTAGGTTAATAAAGATTTTACAATAACCATTTGTGGCTGAGCATATGATAATTTTTTGATGAAAGTTAGTGCCATACCTTAGATAAAATGTGTTTGATTTCCCTCCAAGTACTCAACTGGACCCAGGGAGCCTCAGAACTCTGTGCTGAATTCCTGCCTCATCTAAACTTTATTTGAAAAAAAAAAAAAAAAATCAACCAAGCATTCCTCAGTCCCAGATCTGAGGTTGCAATGAACTAATGTATTTTTAATTTGTACTGTGCCTGTGAGGCGTATCCATTTGTTTTATCCATCATCAGAAAGTGTGTACAGAACCTTATAGTAACTGACTGGAGCTCATCAATGGGGAATGCCAGTGCCTGCAGTAAGAATCTTCCTCCAACAATGTGGCCTTTCAAGTTTACAAAGTTACAAAGCTGCTGTGTTAGTTTCATGAGAGCATTTTGCCTTGAAACTGAAGGTGCAAAAGCCTAGGACCAGCTAGTTGTGGGTAGTAGAGGATAGCCAAGTAATTTTGTTTCATCAGCCAGAGCTAAAGTCAGTGGAGAGAAATGTACAAAGGACTTACAGATTTATTGTAAATATAATGAAAATTTTTATTGTTTGGTCCCACCTGGCCTTGGACTAAACAATCTCAGAAGTATTAAGATCTCTTTCCCAGAAAGAAATATACAAAAGCTGGGTTCCATTTTCCAAGATTGCTATGTAGTGCTGCGAAACATTGGTTATTAACTCTCAGGTTTTAAGATATTTGTGATGTCTTTATGTTAACTTTACCATCATTCACTTTAGTTCAAGCTGCTTTGTTTTAACTAATATAGTACTTTGGTGTTATTCTAAGCCAGTAGTATTTAATAATATGATGAGAGGCAAATACGAAATTTTCTGGTGGTCACATTAAAGAAGGGAAGAAAAAACAGATGAAATTCATCACGATATATTTAACCCATTATATCCTGGCTGTTGTCATTTCAAGATGTAATCATTATCAAAGCCGTTTAAGATGAGATTTCTTACATCCTTGTTTTTTCATACTACTCTTTGAAGTCCTGTATTTTGTATATACAATACATCTGGTTTGGACTGGGGACACTTTAAGTGCTCAAGAGGCTTACGTGGCTAGTGGCTACTATATTGAGCAGAGTCGTGTTGAGGTATGGCATTCATGGAATCATGACTTTGATATGCTGGTTATATTTTCTTTTTATGTAATAATATTTGTTTATTTTAAAGAGAGAGAGCGAGAGAGTGCACAAGCTGGGGAAGGGGCAGAGGGTGAGAATCTCAAGCAGATTCCCTGCTGAACGTGGAGCCTGGTGTAGGGCATTATCTCAGATTCCCTGAGAACAGGACTTGAGCTGAAACCAAGAGTTGGATGCTTAACCAACTGAGCTATGCAGGCATGCCCCCCCTTCTCTGGTTCTATTTTCTTAAATTCGCACTAAATAAATGCATTGCTTTTCAAATTAAAAAAAAAAAAGAGTTAAATTTAGTGAATGGAATATGCACCATACTCTGAGAAATCCTGACTTAATAAATAGTTTATTTGCTTGGTGGTAATATACATGATAGGTGTCCCTCATATGCATTGGGTTCTGCATGGGTATTTGTACTTCTCTGTGGTCTCCAGCATGGGATCCAAAACTACATTTTTTTTTTCCTCACACAAAAGCATGACAGACTTGAAGGAATGAGGCTGATGTAATCCTTCTTTACGTATTTTTTTTTTTTTTACAAACAAAATGTTTCTTTGCTGTACTTATATGTACATACCATGCATCATATGTCTGTATATACATGTAAACACTCAGTGACTGTGCTACAACTATTAATGGAATTAAAATCCTTATCATCTCATGTAGAGCTGAGGCTAGCCCAGTTGCAACACCTGGCCTGAGAAATGAGACTCTCCCAGAGGTTGCGTGTCCTAGGCCGTTGTGTCTTTCATTTGTACTTATGGTAGTGTGATGTCCAACCCATTGTGATGTCCAACCCAAGGATTTGCACATCCTTGTCCCTAGAACTTGTGAAGGGTGTCTTATGTGCCAAAGGGGACTTTGCAGGGGTGATTTAAGTTATAGATCTTGAGATGGGAAGATGATCCCAGATGATTCAGGTAGACCTGATATAATCCCAAGAGTCTTTATAAGTGAATGAGGGAAGAGAGAGAATCAGAACTAAGTGGGGGGAGATGTGGCAATGGAAATCAGGGTGATGTGATCTCAGAGGACTCAGTATGCTGGTGCTAGCTTTGAGGATGGGGCCATAAGCCATGGAATCCAGGTGGCCCTTAGAAGCTGGACAAGTCAAGAATATGCATTCTCCCCTAGGGCCTCAAGAAGAAACACGTTGATATCTTGATCTTAGCCCAGTGAGACCTATTTCAGACTTCTGACCTCTAAACTTACAAATTTGTTGTTGTAAGTCAGTGAGTTTGGGCAATTTGTTACAGCAGCTGCAAGAAACTAATACATGCACCCTAAGGGATCAGGTGGTTAAAAATTCCTTGCTTTCAACATCCTTCATAGGAAGAGGATCCTGTTCTTTGGCACCCAAGTCAAGCAGCTGTTTCTCAGGGAGACCTCTCCAAGCGACCCTGGCCAAGATGAGGGCTTTCTCCTTTTCTCCTCCATCCCTGCTGTTCTGGGGGCAGGCCTCTAATATCACATCTATCTTGCTCTGACAGTGTGTCTCTCCACTTAATAGTTTCCTGGGCTAGGGCGTTGTACCCCCACAGCCAACCCTTTGTCAGCCCCTGGAAGTTTTTGGAAATATTGAGTGTGTTCCTCAAGACTTTGTTCTTACACTTTCATGAAGTGGCTTGTTAAGGACACGGTCACAGATATGTATGCTCCTTTGTTCCCCCGCCTTGTCCCTTTCGGTGTGGTTGAAGGCTGTCCATGTACTTTCCGAAACTCTCTGTGGCCCTCTTAGGAATTGACATTTGAGAGTTCTTTAGTCACTTGAATAGGATTCATGACTTTATTTTATTTGGTTTTCTTTTAGAAATGTGTTGTCACTTTATGGAAATGACTAGGAAGTTGATGAGGAGTTTCATTGTCAACTCCTCTGTCAAACTGAACAGACACATACCCCGAGGCCTTGGTGGGATGAACACTGGGTCTAAGATCCACTGAGACCTGAAGGTACCAAGACCAGCTCTGTTCCTCCCTATGTGGCCTGAGGTCTGTGCTCTTGAGCAGTCCTCTGGTTAGTGATTATTCTCATGCCTGACTTGAGGTTTGGAAAGGATTATGATCACTCTTGTCAAGACACCATGTGTATTCTAAGCATTCATACTTTAGAAGCATATTAATTATACTCTTTATGGTGAAGGATTTTAAACTTTAAGAAATCATTTTCTTATTGAATGTGGCTTGCTATCTATGATGCTACCTTTTAAGCAAAATGTCATTCGCTTAGTTTGAGGTCATCTTACCACAGAATGAGCCACATCTTACCACATCTTCAGAGAGGCAGGCAGAGAGAGAGGAGGAAGCAGCCTCCCTGCCGAGCAGAGAGCCCAACTCAGGGCTTCATCCCAGGACCCTGGGATCATGGCCTGAGCCAAAGGCAGAGGCTTTAACCCACTGGGCCACCCAGGCACCCAGAGAATGAATGGTTTAAAAACATCTATGTAGTATTCTGTCACTGGAATCTTAGTGGCAGTTTGTTACAGCATGGAACATAGCTGGTGGAACATAGCTGGTCTTGGTACCTTCAATTATTTGAAATAGCTTGTTGTTGATTGTGTTAAGAGAAGTCAAGACAAGTCACAAGCCTACATTTTGTAGTTTGTATTGGTTTTGATTTCATGAATGGTGGTGGAATCAGGGGAGAGGGTAGAAAGATAGGACTCATGATATTTGTTATAGACTCAGAAGAAGAGCACAGAAATTGAAATAAATATGTCCATGATGATGTACTGAGTAGGTAAGCAGCACGCAGAATAAATATGGCAAACGTATGGGTGCTACTGATTGAACTTGGAAGTCTCATTCCCTTAGCTGACGTACATCACCCTAGTATAAACTCAACAGAAGCATCCTCTAAACTTAACGGAGCTGGCCAGTAAATCAAAACCTATTGTTGTTAGATTGTTTGTATGTTCATTTGAATAAGAAAAAATAAGAGGCAGAAGCAGAGGGGATATAGAGACGGGGTCGTACATTATTCAGAAATGTTCTGATGTTTTATTTTAGTTCATTCCTGTGTGTAAAGGTGGGTAGTCATGCTGTTTTCTCTTCCATCTGCTCCTCCTTTTTAGGACCCTCTTTATCTTCAAAGCATTCTTTGTCCCCTCTGTAGATAGCTCTCCTAACAGTTCTCAATTGAGTATAATTAATATGAAGTCAACCAACCTAACAGATCAGAAATTAAATCTAGGATTTTGATATGGGAAAGAAAAATTGTCCCTTTAAGCCCCCCCAAAACAAAGGTGGCCCCGCCCCTGAATGAATTGTTAGGTTAGTGGGCTATATCTAGGGATCCAAAGCCAAGAATTCAAGATGGTCTCCATAAGGACTAGAGCCAAGATCTGGAAAACTACTCTGGGCTGATTGGTTGGTTGGTCAGTCTGTCTGTCTGTTTCTCTATCTCCCTCCCTCATGATTTCTTCTCTTTCCACAAGTAGGTAGGTTGTATCAGCCTTTTTTCTGTATAGAGGAGAGAGCACAGAAAGTTGCTTACCCAGTTGGTTCTGCTCATAGCCCCACTTAGTCTCCCTCTTTTCCACTTCTGAATGTCTTAAAGAAGACACGGCCCAACCTAGCCTTTGTGTTGATGATGTATGGGTCAGGTTTCCCACCGGTCACTTATCTACCCACCAAGCACAGGTAGAATCACAGAATGCAAACTCCATACCCATCTGGGTGGTAGGTAGCCATGGTCTCAGACTTCATGAAGAGCACCTGTCACACTCCCGTGTCTCCAGCTCCAGCTTCTCTGCAGAGTCCCGAACTCCCATCTGCATTTTGTCTCCTTGCTTTGGGGCTTTCTGGGGAACTCTGTTTACTAAGCATCTGTCTTTTAGGTCCATACAATGTTTGCCTGTTTGTCTTTTATCTTTATCTGTGACAGGTTTTTTGGTTGACTTGTTACTATTCATTTGTTTTTTAAATTGTCTTGAACTTTTGCGGGTTTTTAAAAAAATGTTAATCAGATTTGATGGTCTTTTCGTTTAGGTCTCCTTGACTATAGAATGTTTAAAAATTATTTTTTCTAGTGCTTTTATTATTTTAATGTCTTACATAAAAGATGTGTAACATTTAAATCTTTGATATGCCTCATGTTTATTTGGAAGTTACATTGTGAGATACTTATCAAATGTATTCTTTCTAGTGGTATCATGGTCCCAAATGCCTAATTGTTAATTAATCCATTTCCCCCCACAGATTTGAAATGCCATCCTTATCATATATGGCTTTTCTAGGTATTTTGAGTTTAACTTTTTTAGCTTTATGTTTTTATAAACAGGCCACAAAAATTGAACTTATGTTCATATAGTATGTTCATTTTAGGTCAGTAGATTTGAAATACTTTCCCTTCTCTTTCTAGTAGAGAAACTACTACTGTAACTATCAGACTCCTGCTTTTAGAGTTATGTGTACATCATCTCTGACCTCTTTCCACCTTTGTTCTTATAGCTTTTTTTTTTTTTTTTTTTTTCTATCTAGCTTAATCCCACTTTCTGGCCATTAGCCACTTTAATGTGTCACTTCTGAGCAACTACCGCTCCCATCTCAAAAAAGCAGATCTGACTGTTCTAAAGGAAACAAAAATAGCAGAGCAAGAAGAGAATGTGGGACATTATTTTAGTCCTGTGATGTCATCAGTCAATCAGAGTCTGAATTTCCAAGTTTTATTTGCCAGCTCTGTTTGGATTGTGGAGTTTTGACTGGTTGGCTTCTGAATGATGTTTGAGAATCATTAATTCTTCTCAAAATAGTCTGTTCCCTGGTGAAAAGCAGCTGACTTAACTGTGTTTGAAAACCAAGTGGGAGCCATCATTAACTGACCTCAGTATGGGTCATTTTTAAATATTCCAAAAGGAAAAGCATATCCTTTGGTCTTTTTTTCTCCTTGAAGTCGGGAGAGGTGGTAACTCATTGGCTTCCACCTCTACTGAGCAGTTTTACTGAACAAGTACTGGCTTATCAAAAACTTAACCCACCAACTCCTGAAAACACAGAAGTTTCCAGAGTTTAATTTTCCTTAGAGCAACTTTTTTTTTTTTTTATTCCTTAGCCAAATGGTCATTCTTTTGAAATGGAAAATTGTAGGCAAATGTCAGAAGGCTGGAAAACCATTCATGTTATTTCTAAAACAGTTAAATCCAATCGCAACCACAATCTAGTCAATTCAGTAATGACGCATAAAGAGGTAAAATGTGGAGGCTTGTATATATATATGCCATGTCTTGCAGTAACACACCAAGTGGCATGGATCCAGAAAGGTCATCCTTGTGTGGTCATTTGTAACCTTATTACAAGAAGGAAGGGAAGAGGCAAGGGCAGTGCTGTAACATTCAGCAAAATTGCCCCAAAGTATGAAACTAAAGACCGGAATGATTGATTGTGGGAAGGTTTTAGTAAATTATACTCAAATTAAAACATGAATTGCATGGGGCACTGGGTGTGGTACATAAACAATGAATTATGGATCACTGAAAAAAATTAAATTAAAAAAATTAAAACACAAAGCGAGAGACTTTAAGTGAAATTATATTGCAGTATGCAATTCACTCACTGAGACGAAATTTTTGAAAGAAGATTGAATAATATAAAGAACCCCCCCCCCAAAAAAAACAAACAAAAAACCCCTTGAGATTTAGCTGGGGAATACAAGCTTTTCTTTGTTCACCCACCCCCCCACCTGGCTGCCCCTTTATTCCCCACCCTCAGCTTCGAAAATTGAACACCTGTCAAATTTTTCTTTTTCCTTTCATTTCTTTGGCTTGTCAGAAGAAAAAGGTCCGAAGTGATCGCCAACTGTACTTTTTAACAGACAGAAGGCTGTAATTGAGAGTAATTCCTCTGCAATTTTGGAGACAGGGGCTGTTTCAGACTGGCTTTCAAAAGCTAGGCTAGAGTAGATATGCTGGTTTTCTGTAAGTGAATCAACTTCATTCACTGTGCACAGATCATTTCTGATTTTTCCCGAAATGCAGAAAGCTACACCGCTCACATTAGTGTCCTTCTTTTGGATGAATAGGAATGTATTCTATTTTTAACATCTACTGGGTTGCCCTGAAGCAAGAAAGAAATTGCTTTGTGAGAGGTAGCCTGGAAAAGTCTCATTTTGAAATCGAGCATTCTTAAGAATGGTTTGTTCTTAAGAGTGGTTTATTATGCTTTTTCTGAGAAGTTTGCATCTCTGTTCAAGATTTATGGTGAAAAATGTGTGTTTGTCTTTAATAGAATTAGAGGCAGTGTTTTTCATCTTAGTATGGAACACACTGTGGTATAATTCAGAAATGTTTTGTAGTTGCTGAATTGGCTTCTTTATAAAAAATTGATTTCTGTCAAAACTTAGAGAATAATGAAGGTATCCCTTAACTCACCATATGAAACTTCATGAAACCTAGGTCTATGTCCAAAATTTTCACTGCTTATTAGAGTTTCGTGTTCAAAGGGAGGTACATTTAAAAAAAAAGAAAGAATTGTTCTGAAGGAAACATATACACTTTGAATCCAATTTGAACTCCTTGTCATATCTAACTTTATAAAATACAATCTCTCAATTAAAAGATACCCCCCAAGGGGCTCCTGGGTGGCTCAGTCAGTTAAGCAACTGACTCTTGATTTTGGCTCAGGTCATGATCTCAAGGTTGTGAGACTGAGCCCCATGTCGGGCTCTGAGCTGGGCGTGGAGGCTGCTTAAGATTCTTTCCCTCTTCTCCCTCTATCCTCCATTCTCCAAAAAAAAAAAAAAAAAAAAAAGACCAACAAAACAAAAAACATGATAGAAGTCCATCTTCATCTACAGTATAATGTGTAAATGTGTACATTTTTTTTAGCAAGTAAAAAAAAAAAAGTGAGGCAGAAGGAGAGAGAGGTAGGAAACAAGGTGGGAATGTTTAAACTTGAAGGAACTGAATCTTGTTTCCCTTTAAGGTAAAAGTGATTAAAAAAAATAAATTAAGACCCCTTAGCTTCACACATGTCTATTACATCTGGACATTCAGTGGATGATTCTGTGTTGAAAAAAAAAAAAAAAATTTGTGCTGACCAAAGGTACAGATGGGTCTGGTCATGTCATTAGTCACAGAGAATCCTGTGATGTTCTCTGTAATACAAAAACATCATTTTAAAAATACATGTGACATTTCAAAGGTCACTTTGAATAACCTCCCTTTTTATTATCATGTAATAATCATTCATATAAGAGCCATAATATATAAAAATTCCTAAATAAATAAATAGAATGGTGATTTAAAAAGCTCAATTTAAACACGACATGAAGGTGTGATTACCAGCTATGATCAGCAAGTCTGAATTATATCATACTTAGAGGAGAGACATGCAAATGAGTGAATTAAATTAGGAACACAAATCTCTTACTAAATCAGCATTTTTGACTGTCGGAACCTGGACCAGAGTGCATTATTCTTAATAGACTGTGATTTGTATTAAAATAGGACAATAAATCTGTTTATTAAAATTTATTTGCTGCTTGTTGTTGGGTCTTTCTGGCTTCGTGCAGAGCAGGGCGAATGTATTAGGCAGGGCTGGTGATGTGGGAGGAGGCCTGCCATTTTTGTAAGTGCTTACACACAGTCTGCAGAGGACTGATGAGCGTGGAGATGAGATCACATTCTGCATTCACTATTTCCCTTTGCAGTGATTCACAGGAAACCCAGGATGGCTTCTGGGGGCACCAGCAATGGAATGATCCAATGTTCCCATTTGAAAAATGCTTATAGACTTTGATCTTCAGAGTAAAACCTCTCACTTGAATGTCAGGCTCACCTGCTTGAGTTCCATATGGTTCGTGGTAAATCATCCAGCTCGCTTTTACTTCACAAAAGCAAGTTCACTGGTAGGATTAAGATATGTTGATTCCGATTTGACATTATACAGGCTGAATCCAGTAGGAGGCTTTTTGTTTCACGTTCCCTGGCCATCATGGTGAATGTGTTGGAAGAGGACCGAAAAAAAAAAAAAAAAGCATGGTCTACACTGTCGGACCCCGTCATCCCCCTTGCAAAGACAGAAGACCTCTCTGAAAGACAGAAAGGTTGCTTTGACCTTGTCTTGGCTGGCATGTTTTCAGCAAACTCCCATCATAATCTCATTCTTTTTGTAAAATATGCCTGGCTTCTGCATAAATGTAAACTGGTGAAGTACATAATGATCCCACAGCTTTAATAAGAACTACACATTGGAGGAGTTAAAAAGCTGCTGCCATTGGAATTTAAATATCTCATGCCTCCTAATTTGAGGCAATGTAGAATATACAAAGGAAATGAAGGTATGGTCATATTAAACATCCCATGGGCCATCTATAATTGGGGGGGGGCATCTTCTACCCTTTCTGCCGCTTTTCTATTCCAGTTTTCCTTCCCTACTCTTAGCATTAACCTTCTGTCTTCTAACACCTTCTCTCCTTGCTGCCAGAGATCATGAGGCCCACCTATTATAGCAGAGCATTAGTCAGTGATTATAAGTCATTTAGGAGATGCAGAACATTCTGGGCATGGTCTAGCTCCATTGTGATCATTTTAAGCACTCTTGGTCTGACCCGCATATACACCGATGGTGCCACCACAACCTTCAGTTATCATGTTGCTCTTGGCTCAATGTCAAATCTTCTTGTCATCTCAGATTTCACCAATGCTGAATATTTCTTAAAAGCAGTTAGCTAACCCATAGAAATCCATTCAGTGAAGCTTTGATAGAATCACAATGGCAGTTCAATGAAAAAAGGATGTCAAGAAATGATGCTAGAGCAATTATATATCCATATCCAGAAAAATATGAACCTAGACATAGACCTTGTACCTGTAATTCAAATAATTCCAAATGAGCGATAAACATAAATATAACATGCAAAACCATTTCTAAAAGAAACAAGGAGAAAAATCTATATGTTTTTAGATATGGTGGTAAGTGTATAGAAACATCCATGAAAGAAAATCTGGTAAGTTTTATTAAAATGAAAAACTTCTCTGCAAAAGATACTAGAGAATGAAGAGACAGACTACAGACTGGGATAATGGAAAACACAAATCTGATCAAGAACTTGAATCCAGGGGTGCCTGGGTGGCTCAGTGGGTTAAAGCCTCTGCCTTAGGCTCGGGTTGTGATCCCAGGGTCCTGGGATCGAGCCCCACATCGGCTCTCTTCTCAGCGGGGAGCCTGCTTTCTCCTTTTTCTCTCTGTCTGCCTCTCTGCCTACTTGTGATCTCTGTCTGTCAAATAAATAAATAAAATCTTAAAAAAAAAAAAAAAAGAACTTGAATCCATAATACAGAAAGAATCCTTGCAACTCAACAGTAAGAAAACAAGTTAATTAAAAAATTAGTAAACAATCTGAATAGACACTTCGCTAAAGATACAGAGGTAGAAAAATGTGCACATGAGAAGATATTCAACATCATCTGTCAATAGAATTGCAAATTAAAACAATGAGGAGATCCCACCACAAGCCAATTAGAATGACTAAAATCTAAAACACGGGCAATACCATTACCACAGAGGATGTGGAGTAACAGGAACTCTTACTGCTTATGAAAATATAAAATGTTACAGCCACTTTGGAAGACAGTTTTGCACTTTATTACAAAGCTCAAAGCATTTTATTGTGTAACTCAGCAATTGTGCTTTTACACATTTACCCAACTGACTTGAAAGTTACGCCCCCACAAAGCTACACAGCAACTTTAACACCTGTATTCATAATTGGCAAAAACCGGAAACAAACAAGATGTCCTCCATAGGTGAATGAATAAACACATTGTGGCACATCTGTAGAATGGAACGCTTTTCAGCAACACAAAGGAATGGGCTATTAAAAAAAAAAAAAGGTGTGGGTCTATGTTAAATGCCTATTGCTAAGGAAAGAAGCCAGTCTGAAAAGGCTACATAGTGTATGTAGCCATTTACAAGAAATTCTGCTACAGATAAAACCATGGAGATGACAAACAGATCCATGGTTACCAGAGGTTAGAAGGTGAGGTTCAATAGATAAAACACAGGGCTTTTTCTTTTCTTTCTCTCTTTCTTTTTTTTTTTTTTTGCAGGTCAAACTATTCCATATGATACAGTAATTATGATTATATGACACACTTGGCATTTGCCAAAACCCATAGTATTTTACATCTCCAAGAGTAAATCTTAATGTATCTAAATAAAAAAAAATCATTGAGGTCTGGGGGATACCAGGATGGAATATAGAGTGTCACAAAAGAATCTATATATTACACATGTATGAAAGAGTCTTACTAAAGCAAGATGAGAGAAAATGTGTTTACTAACTTTGGAAATGAATGGAGTTTGTACGACTAAAGGCAAAATGAACTGTACATGAGTCCTATACCCCATTTGATCAAATTACTTTACACAGGATTACAGGTTAACAATTCTGAAACCTTTATCTATGTATATTGTAATTGAACAATTAGGTAAATAAATGGATGCTGGATGATGGGAGCCAGGTTTCTCGCGGTTGGAATAGGAGGTCACAGATAAGCCAGGAGAGAAGGTTGGGATGATCCATTTGATGATTAACTATAATTTGGAACATCCAACTCTATTTAGCGTAATATAGATCTCAGTGATTACATATCGAGGTATTTACAGAAACATGTATATGTCTGGGTTATAGGACATCCCTTTTTTCCCTTGTTCTGTTTATTCTGGGAAATACAAGTACACCTAACACTCAGATCTTGATTTCTAATACCAGTTTCCAATAAAAGGAACCAGAATTCCTTGAGGGGGAAAAAAAAAAAGGGGCTCATTTTACGATGGTGGCAAGAAATACATAACCTAGTATGAAACACCGTGTACTGCCAGAAAGTGAGAAAGTGCTCACTAAGCCAAACAAAACAAAATAAGTCCACAATAATGGGGATGGGTCAGAGGGACAGAGGAAGTGACTGGAAGAGCTCTGGATTGCCGAAGATGGATCACGCTAAGCAAAAGGAGGGTAGTATCAGATTATAACCCAAAGCCTAAAATAATATTCTTTGAGTAGATGTGGATAGAAATAAATGGTTGGCAAAATGAATCAGTGGGAGGCAAGACAAATCTGTGCTGAAGGATTCCTGATAATTTATGGAGGTGATCCACCATCAAGGAAATGAAGCATTACTCCCCACCCCTTTCGGGTGGGCAGCACACAGTGTGGTTGTTGAGAGAGAACAGTGCGGAGAGAAGGAAAAGTAGTAGCTTTAGTGTACAGAAACTTTTAAAATATTACCTCTGCCAGATGGTGAACATGAACACCACCAGTGGTAAGTCATCTCGGTGATAGGTACCCTTGATAGGACACAATGAGAACAGCACTTTACCTCTGTGATGTGCCTCCCAGAATACCGGAATCCCAGTCTAATCACGAGTACGTTAATCAGGCAAGTTTCAACTGATGGTCCTGGTACAAAATACCTGACCAGTAGTCCTCAAAACTATCAAGGTCTCCAGAAACAAGGCAAGTCTAATAAACTGGCACAGCCATTTGGAGTCTTAGGAGACCCGATGAGACATTAGTTAAATGCAGTATCTTAGGTTAGGTCCTGGAACAGAAAAGGAATACCTACTTGTGACAGGTAAACAAAACAAAACAAAACAAAACAAAAACCCCAAAACCCAAAACTGGGGCATCTGAATAAAGAATTGATTTTAGGGGACGCCTGGGTGGCTCAGTTGGTTAAGCAGCTGCCTTCGGCTCAGGTCATGATCCCAGCGTCCAGGGATGGAGTCTCACATCGGGCTCCTTGCTCCGCAGGGAGCCTGCTTCTCCCTCTGACTCTGCCTTCCACTCTGTCTGCCTATGCTCGCTCTCGCTCACTCTCTCTCTGACAAATAAATAAATAAAATCTTAAAAAAAAAAGAATTGATTTTAGTTAATAATGTTTCAGTGATGGTTCAATAATTGTGACAAGTCTACCATACCGATGGACGATGTCAGTCATAGTAGAGACTGAATGTGGAGTATCTGGAAACTCTATCATCTTCCTAGTTTTTTGTAGATTTAAAATGATTTTACAATAAAAAGTTGATTAATAACAACAAAAAAGCAGATCAGTTGATTAGGATCAGAGTCTGGGGCCAGGAAGAAAAGGTTTTTTGTGTTTTTTTTTCTGAAGTGGCTGAACTAAGTGGGGCTTGAGTTTGAAGGGTATTTGGGAGGGAGAAGCATGTTAGCATCCTTTTTTTTTTTTTTTAAAGATTTTATTTATTTATTTGACAGAGAGAAATCACAAGTAGGTAGAGAGGCAGGCAGAGAGAGAGAGAGGAGGAAGCAGGCTCCCTGCCGAGCAGAGAGCCCAATGCGGGACTCGATCCCAGGACCCTGAGATCATGACCTGAGCCGAAGGCAGCGGCTTAACCACTGAGCCACCCAGGCGCCCGCATGTTAGCATCCTTTAATCAGTTGTGCTTACAACTCAGGCAGTGGTAGGTTTTGGAAAGAATGAATGTGGATGGGGACACTTACTTGAGTCTTTGATGTGACTATTGGTAAGTCCTTCGGGGGTCTGTGGACTTTCTGGTCTGGCCTGTGGGGTTTCTAGGCTAGCGTGGTAGGATTAAGGGTCTGTACCAGTCAAACTTCTTAGTGGCGTTGTTGACCCCAAACAAAACACCTCCAAAATAACACCCCCCCCCCAATTTTTCTTGATATTGTCCTTTCCCTTGTTCTGCTGAAAGTGATACTTTATATGAGAGGCTGTGAGAGACACAGGATGACATCCCTTTTTTCCCTTTCAATGGGGGGAAAGTAGTCATTGGCAGGATCTTTTAAAAGAGAGAAACCCTCTTCAATATTTTCTTTGATTTTAATTTTCTGCTTTTCAACCCCCTCCCTCATGTCTACATTTGTAGAGAACAAAAGGAGGAACCTCATACTCTTCTGAGCAAGTTTTTAAAAAAGAAAGTCAACCAAGACTGTTCCTCCTGTGACTAGATGCCACTAAATAGGAACCAGTACCATCTGCTGACATGTCTTACACTATTTAAAGGTGCTAATAGGCCCTGCTCTGACAGAGCGGGTGCATTATGGATTGTGTCGTGTTTGCTGCAGGCCAGTTGATGCTGCCTGGAGAGTCTGGAGGAACCCAACCCAACAACACAGTTCTCTTTTACAGGGAACTTGCATCTCTCTCTGTACAAAACATAGTCCCGTTGTTTCATTTGTTGGTTGGTTTGTTTACACAGCAGCAGATAGAGGAGGGTTGCTACATGGGTTTGTAAACGTGTAGGGTTGCTAAGACCTAGTCATAGGAGGGGAGTAACCGCCATTAGGGAACAATGGAGAGCTATGTGTCAAGGAGAGGAAACACCTCAAGTTTCATTTGAAGTGAGATATAGAATAAATTAATAAATACCCATTAAAATATGAAGTGTGTAATAGTGTCATAATGAGATAATGTGATCATTTTTGTAGGCTCTGAGGAGCTGTGGGAATAGAAGTTAAAGTCAGTAAATGCTGAAGCAAAACTTTGGACCATTTTCACTGATCAGTATGAGACCGAATTGCTACTGTACCGAGTTTTTCTTTTCATTATTAGAATAAATATCATTTATTATCTATAAAGGCCACTGGGAACAGGGATGGCCCTGGTGTGATAGTGGATTTTGGATCCCTGCATTTTAGCTATATGTCCTTGAGGACTTCCCCTACCTTACTGCATCTAGGTGTCCCCATCTTTAAAATGAAGACCGCCTGTAGACTCATTGTGGAAATTAATCGTAACAGTCAAGAGTTTTCTATTTTTTTTTTCATTTTACAAAAATGCTTAGTAAGAAGTCCTATCAGTGTGGCAGTTTAATTCATGGCAGTTTACAGGAACTGTAATTTTTCTTCCTAAATCATGTTTTAAAAAAGGAAGTTAGGGGAAGTTGGTGGGAGATGAGGTAATGGGTGAAGGGCACGAAGGAGGGCACTTGATACAATGAGCACTGGGTGTCATACGCACGGATGAATCACTGAATTCTACCTCTGAAACTTATAATCCACGCTGTGTTAACTAAATTGAATTTAAATTAAAAAAAATAAATAGAAAGAAAAATAAAATAGGAAACTAAATTTCATGATAACCAAATAGAAGATGTTTAGTTGGGTTAAAGTATGTAGACTATTTTAAATCTTCTAAATGCCATACAAAGCAATATCAGGATACTTGATTCTCTCTATACAATCTGGCAATATAGTAAATAAAAGAGAAATTGTGAAATTGATGCTTGGTTCACCCGGCTGCAGATTTGAACTCTAGAATTTATATTTGGCCTTCTATTTTGGTTCTGAGAAAATAAATTCTCATTAATTTTTCTGAAGGCGCATCAGCACCAAGTCAGAAATGACCTCTCTTCTTCTTCTTCTTTTTTTTTTTTTTACACCACAAGCCCTGTTTTTCTAATTAAAATTAGAATTAAAAAGTAAAATGTACATCATCCTTAGTGCCTAAGACAAAAAAAAAAAAGTTAAAAATCATAAAGAAGCTGTTAGACATAGTACTTCAAGATATTTCTTGCCGAATAGAAAAATAGTCTTTGGCAGATTCGTTTTCTGCTTGATTTTTGTCTCAGTGAAAATTCCTTCAGCTTTCTTTTCATTTCTTTCAAGGACTGGGATTGGGATGAGGGTGAAATGTGGAACAGCAGGTGGTCCTTAATTCTGGCAAACCCAAACTGTCCTGTCATGTTTTAATGATTCTGTTGCAGGTGTGAAAAGTTTTTTCCTTTCTCCTTTTTATAACTCTGCATAAGCACAAGTTGGGTTATTTTTATTGCAACAGCATGGTAGATTTTTCTACTTTTTGTCTAAAACTTGATTCACTGTCCCCCCTCCTCTTCAATCTTCCTAGTTAAAAATCACTTGAATATTGTGAATTTTTCTACCGAAGGGTTTGAGTGCTTTTGGCAAGCCCTTGTAGATTCTGTTGGCTGCCTCAATGGCGTCACCCATCATCATGTCTGGAGACGGTTTTTCCTCCAATCCATGTGCTTAACTTGTAAGAGTTTTCCGTTGGCCACATGTGTATGGTAGAGTGCTCACAGAAGGCTGTACCAAAGGTCAAAGCCTATTCCTCAGAAAGTGTTAGAATTGTGGCTCAGATTTCGTAAATGTACCTGGTCTCATAGATCAGGAAAGAGATTTACTGGAGAATTATTAGTATAATAGCTATTTCCTTTCATGTAGCAAGGAAAACCAAGGAAACCAAGGTACAATGACTAAAATGTCAGGAAGCCATGACAGGTGGCTTGGGGTTTCTTTAGTGTTCTAGACCCTGGTTGTAAGCTTGCCTATTTTCTTGCCATTGAATTTCTTAAAATTCAAAACAAAACAAAACAAAACAAAACAAAAAAAACCTGTTGCCTGTTTCTTGTAACTCAAAGAAACCTGTATTATAATCTGATATATGAGGTTCTACAGCTATGTATTTTAATTTCTATAGAGCCTTCTATCTTGGCAGAAGGGCCCTGTTCTTTAAAAAAAAAAAAAAAGGCATGCCCTCCAAAAATCTCACATTGATTTACTTTGGCATATTCCGACAAAGAGAAGGTCACAGAACCAGTCGAATTTCCATTTTAATGTTTTAATTTCATTATACTAAGCAGACAGTTGGAAAGAGAGGGAAAGCATTAACAATATTGTGATGTCACACAGGACAAATATTTCAACATGGTTCAGTTTTGCAGAAATCTGCATAGTGTGAAAAGATGACACCCATGTTGTAGAGGGGACGGTGTCTTTCAGGTCCCTGCCTGGCCATTTCTTGACCTTTTGACCCTGAGCGGGTCATATGACATTCTTGTGCTTGAGTGTCCTCTTCCGTGTGAAAGAGAATATTGGCACCTACCAGAGAATTGTGATGATTTACTGCATTTGGAAACCTAATGGAATGTCATTGCACAGCAGATGGCAATGCACGCTAGTTCTTTTTTCTTTGTTTCCCTGCTCAGGAAGAGCTAATTCTGAGGAACTTGCGTTTTCTTCCTTTTTGCCTACTACGTGTCATACCTCCTATGTGTTAAGAGTTTTAGAGTATAATTAGCTTATAGGCGGTCCCATGTTTCCCAAAGTGTATTTTATGGGACTCTAGACAGATGACAAGTGGGGTTTTATAAAGAGAACAGAGGAAAAGTAAGCAAAGCCCAACCCATTTGGGAGAAGGCTAGGGGCAAAATCATAATTTTTCACAGCAGAACTCCTCCGAACCTTTAATATGTTTCTGCCATAGTAAATATCCAGGAAGAGAATTTAGAATTTGAAACATTCCTGCTTTGTTTGATCTGTGAAAGGCTTTCTTCAAGGTATATCTTGTGGGGTAAGATTCCTGAGGAATAGATTTTTTTTTTTTTTTTTTTTGAGGGCTGGAGTGGGTGGGAAGGTTTAAAGAGCAAATAAATTGTTATTTAAAACTTAGGGTTGATCCACTAAATCTGCTTTGATCTTCCCATGCTCCCTTATACTAGTGGTGGTTTTCCCCTGATAACCCATTTGGGAAGTTAACAGTCTTAAATGAAAAAAAAGATGGCCTTCCTCTTAGGTCGTGTACAAGAATCGGATGGGAATGAGGCATTCCATCTGTGTCTCGGGTACTAATGAGCCATATGTCCTTCCTTAGTTCTCTTCTGTTTTTCCTGAGCGGAAACCTCATCTTACATCATTCCATGAAATAGAGCATTGAGGGCACCCCATGTCAAACATAAGTCTGGTGTCGCAAGGCTCCACGTTGGAATAAAAGCAATTGTAAACATCCCTTCCCGTGGCCGGAACTGATTGGATCACACTAGGAGCTTGCCGTTGCTGTGTTAATCTTGTGTAGTGCACCTAGCCCCTAAAAATGCTTGGGGTTTTAATTTCTCATACTCTCTCAGATTCACTGCTCTGACCCAGTCTTACACCCAAATGTGATGGTGATCAAGTAAAGAAAAAAACAGTGTTTTTGTGATCTCAGTTGACATCATTGAATGCCCAGAAAGGAAGACCTTAGACAGTGATTAAAAAACCCCTAAATGCAAAATGCAAAACAGTGGTGCTAAGGCTGGTCCTCTCAGGAAAAGCCTCACACCACAGTGTGTTCCAAAATGGGATTTGTCTTTTTTGTGGCCCTGGTAAGCCTGTTCTGTGTTGACCTACTGCTCTGTGAAGGGAATGCATTTAGAAGCATAGCTTGTACTTCATGTGTTGTTTTGTTTTTGTTTTTAAACTATTGCATTAGAGACAAATCGATTCTAAGAAATCCCTCTGACTTACTAGTATCTGTATTAATGCATTCCGTTTTGCCTCTGCTGATTGTGCTAGTACATTTGTCAGGCATTTTCCCTTTTTCTGAATTTAGTCACTCACTACTGTTAAATTCTAGGTCAAGTTTCCCTAGCTTTGTTTTACTTGAGCCTTATTGAGGCTTATTGTGTAGTTTTCCAGACTCCTTTTTCCCCTCCTTCTATTTTAATAGCAGGTATTTAGTTTTATGTGTAGCATTTCTCATTCCTAGGGGGCATGTGTGTAATTTGTGATTTTGTACATGAGTTCCCAAAGGCCCCTTGCTAGCTGCCTGGGCATGCTCTCTCCCCTCTGATTTTTCATTATTTTCTCCCTGGGAGCATCGCATTTCCTTAGGAGCATTTCATTTCCTCCTCCTATGTCTGGTCTTGCTTTGATCCCTGGCTTTCTTCCTTGCTTTGCCCTCCTCAGTGTCTTTCCATGACCTCCTTCCCCTAGTTAAAGGAGAGAAGGCACTCAGTAGCCCAGAGGAGTTCCCATTTCCAGGGAACAGATTTTACGGCTTGATGTTGAAAGCTACAGCAGGACTATCCTGAGCTCTGTTGTGTAAACAAGCTTCCTGTGCAAGTCAAGTCTCTCCTGTGAGCATTTACACGAACTCATCTTCCTAAGATGGCAACATTGTGGGGGACCCTGATTCTCCCAGTTTTTGCAAGTCCTTGGGACACTCTAGCCTCACCATGAGCTCTGGTTTATTTGACTTGCATTACCCCCTACTCCTTGTCTATGTTGACTAGCCAAGGGATTGTCCATTTCCATAGGACAGATGTCTTCTCTTGGGTTTATTCTGTGTCTTTGTTTCTCCAGAGTTTCTCTGTGGCCTTCTAAATGTAAATCTAAATTAATTGCTATTAAATAGTATTTAAATATTTGTGTTTAGTCATACTAGCCCCATTTCAAATGCTCAAGAGATAATATGTGGCCAGTGGGCTACCATTTTGGACAGAACAAATATAGAATATGCTGTTGTCACAGAATATGCTGTTGGAATGCTCTGCTAAAAACTGAGTCCTGATTGATCTGGGTTGAACCAAATAGTTAACCTTTGTTAAATCCACGGGCTTCTGCTAATTTTAAGTGTGCCATTGTTACTAGTTCTGAGTCCTGTAATACTTTGACTTCTAAATTGGTGAAAGATTTGTTGGTACTACCCTAATTATATCTCTCCAGTTTTAGCAATTTATAATGGACATATAACATTGTGGAAGTTTAAGGCATACAATGTGATGATTGGATGCATATATATATTATAAAATCATTACCTCAATAATGTAATGAATAATGTAATGTAATAATAATGTAATAATAATAATGTAATGTAATAATAATGTAATGAATACCTCCGTCACCTCATGTAATTACCTTTGTGTGTGTATGTGTGAAGATTTTCTCTCAGCAACTTTCACATACACAATACAGTACTATTAACTATAATGAACGTTTGTCAGCTTTGCCCATCATCTCCCTAAATCCTCCACCCCCAAGCTCATTCTAATTTCTGTTTCTATGAGATCAGCTGTTCCAGATTCCACATGTAAGTGATATCTTACAGTATTTGTCTTTCTTTGTCTGACTTCATTTAGAATGGTGTCCTCACAGTCCATCCATGTTGTCATAAATGACAGGATTTTCTTCTTTCTCATGGTTGAGTAATGTTCATACACACACACATACGTACATACCCCTATCTTCTTTAACCACTCATCCAAAGATGGACACTCAGGTAGTTTACATACCTTGGCTGTTAGTAATGCTGCACTGAATACGGGCATGTAGGTATCTCCCTGAGATCCCCATTTCATTTCCTTTGGTCATATACCCAGAAATGTGATTGGTGGATCCTTTGGTGGTTCTATTTTTTATTTTTTGAGTGAACCTCCCTACTGTTTTCCACTATGGCTCTGCCAGTTTACATTCCTACCAACAGTATATAAAGGTTGCTTTTCTCCACATCCTTCCCAACACTTAACACTTCTTACTGTTTTTTTTTTTTTTTTCCTTTCTTTCAAGAGAAAGAATGAGCATGGCAGGGGTGGGGGGTGAGAGGGAGACAGAGAATCCTAAGCAGGCTGCATGCCCAGCTGATGTGGAACTCAATCCCAGGACCCTGAGATCATGACCTAAGCCAAAATCAAGAGTGAGTGGCTTAACTGACTGAGCCACCCAGGCGCCCCACCATCTTTTATCTTTCTATTAGTAATCATTCTAATAGCTATGAGGTAGTATCTCATTGTGGTTTTGATTTGCATTTCCCTGATGATTAGTGATGTTCAGCATCTTTTCATGTACCTTTTGGCCACTTACATGTGTTCTTTGGAAACATGTCTATTCCAGTCCTCTGCCCATTTTTATTTTTTTTAATCAGATGACTACTACTACTACTACTACTACTACTACTATTTCTCCTCTTCCTCCTCCTCCTCCTTCTTCTTCTTGCTATTGATTAAAATCATTTTATAGTTTGGATATTAGTCCTTAAACCAATATATGATTTACAAATATTTTCTCACATTTCATAGGTTGCCTTTTCATTTTGTTGGTTATTTCTTTTGCTGTTCACGGTTTTTTAGTTTGAGCTATTCTTACTTATTGATTTTTGCTTTTATTGCTTGTGCTTTTACTGTCCTATCCAAAATATTATTGCCAAGAACAATGTCTAGCACATTCTTCCCTATGCTTTCTTCTAAAATTTTATGGTGTCAGGTCTTGGATTTAAGTCCTTAAATCTTCCCTATTGAGTATTCTTGGACCCCTTATTAAATATTAGTTGATCATATCTATGGGAGTTTATTTTGGGCTTTCTATTCTGTTCTACTGGTCCATGTGTCTATGCCATTGCTACCCTGCTTTAATTATAATAGCTTTGTACCATATTTTGAAATTGGGAAGTATGATGCCTCTAGGTTTATTCTTCTTTGGGGGGGCTGTTTTGGCTATCTGGCATTTTGTTGTTGTTGTTGTTCCATACAAATATTGAGATTTTTAAAATTTCAGTGAAAAATGCCATTGGAATTCTGATAACCATTGCCTTGAATCTGTAGATGGTTTGGGATAGTATGGACATTTTAACAATATTCTTCTGATCCACTGACATGGAATATCTCTTCATTTGTTTATGTTTTCATCAGTTTCTTTCATAAATCTTTTTACCTTCCCAATTAAATTAATTCCCGGGTATTTTTTTTGGTTTTGATGTTATTGAAAATGGAGGATTTTTTTTTTTTAATTTCTCTTTCAGATATTTCGTTGTTAGTGTATAGAAACACATCTGATTTTTGTAGGTTGAGTTCATGTCCTACAACTTTACTGAATTTGTTGATTAGTTTGGATAGTATTTTGGTTGAGTCTTTTGAATTTTTAAGTATAGAAACATATCACTTGTAACAAGCAACAATTATACTTCTTCCTTTTTAATTCAGATGCTTTTTATGTCTTGCCCTGCCAACCTGTTCTAGTTGGGAATTCTAGTACTATGTTGACTAAGAGTGGTGACAATGGGCACCATTGTCCTTTTCTAGATCTTAGGGAAAAAATGTTTAATTTTTCACTATTGAGTATCATGTTAGCTTTTATTAGCCTTTATTATGTGTATAGCCTTTACTGTGGTAAGGTATCTTCCTTCTGTACCCAGTTTATTGGTGGTTTTTCACATGAAATGATGTTGTATTTTGTCAAATACTTTTCCTGCATCTGTTGAAATGAACACATGATTTTTGTCTTTCATTCTTTTTAATGTGATGTATCACATTTATTGATTTGTCTGTGTTGAGACGTCCTTGAATCCCAGCAATAAATCCCACATAGTTATGGTATATGATCCTTTTAATGTGTTGTTGAGTTTGATTTGCTATTACTCTGTCAAAAATTTTTGCATCAGTATTCATCAGAGATACTGGTCTGTAGTTTTCTTGTGGTATCCTTATCTTGTTTTGATAAGGGTTATGCTGGCTTTGTAATATGGTTTTGGAAAATGTTCCCTGTTCTTCAGTATTTTGGAAGAGTTTGAGAAGGATTGGTGATAATTCTTCTTTAAGTGTTTTTCAGTCTGTTGAATATCTGGTCCTGGGCTTTTCTGTGTTGGGAAGTTTCTGATTACTGATAAAATCTCTCATTTTAAAATCTCTCATTCAGATTTTCTAGCTCATTGTGATTCAATCTTTGGTAGGTTTTACATTTCTCTGGAAATGTTTGTTCATTTCTTCTAGGTTATTCACTTTGTTGGCATATCATTTTTTAAAGCAGATTGTTATGATCCTATGTATTTCTGTAGTATCAGTTATAATGTCTTCTCTTTCATTTCTGATTTTGAGTCTTCTTTTTGTTAGTCTAGCTAAAGGCTTGACAGTTCTATCTTTTAAAAAAAATTAGCTCTTGTTTCGATCTGTTCCTTTTCTGATCTCTGTTTCACTTATTTCTGCTCTGATCTTTGTTATTTTCTTCCTTCTGCCCACTTTGGTCTGCTTTGTTTCCTTTTGCTAGGTCCTGAGGTATCAAGTTAGGTTGTTTATTTGTGATCTTTTGTTTGTTTAATATATGTATTTATCACTATCGCCTTCCCTCTAGGAATTGTTCTTGCAGTATCCCATACGTGTGGTTGCGTTGTTTTAACATTTTCATTTGTTCAGATTTTTTTCAACTTCCTCTTCCTCTTTGACCTGTTGTTTGTTCAGGATGGTGCTGTTTAGTTTCATAAGCACATAGGTTTTCTAGCTTTTCTCTTGTTGATTTCTGATTTTATTCCATTGTGGTGGGAAAAAAAAGTATAATTTTAACCTTCTTAAATTTCCTAAAAACTGTTTTGTACTAATCCCATCTTACTGTTTTCTGGCTATTTTATAACTCTCGTATTCCTTCCTTTCTCTCTTTCTGTCTTCCTTTGTGAGTTGATGATTTTCTGTGCTGCTATGTCTTGATTCCTTCTCTTTGTTTTTTTGTGTCTCTCCTGTAGGTTTTTGCTTTGTGGTTACCATGAGGCTTACATAAAACATCTTATAGATCTAACAGTCTATTTCATGCTGAGAACAGCTTAACTTTGATTGCATACAAAAACTCTATTCTTTTACTCTTTCCTTGTGTTTTGAAGATACCATTTACTTCTTTTTAAATTGTGTATTCATTAACACATTAATGTGGCTGTAGTTACTATTAATCTTTTTGTCATCTAACCTTCTCATTAAACTGGTTAACACATCACCATATTATAGAATTAAAGTGTTCTGATTCTTATTATATACTTACTTTATTAGTGTGTAATATATTTTCATGTTACTAATGTCCTTTGATTCCAGCTTGAAGAACTCCTTTCAGCATTTAACAATGCCCTAATTTTTAAAGGAGGTACAGGTTTTTGGGTTTTTGTTTGTTTGTTTGTTTATGGTTTTCTTTTATTTTTACCTTACTGCTGCTCTGGAAAACTCTGCATTTCTCATCTTTTTTGTCTTTTATGGAATATATAAAATAAACTACACAGTTTTTGTCTGCTCTCTGCTCTTTGTCTTCTGAAATGTACTTTATAATTTTGCTAATGTTGCCATTTAGACCTTCCAAAGAGCCATTATACTCAGTAGAAATAGTTTAGGTTTTTTTTTTTTTTTTTTTTGCCTTTTCTCCTCTCATCCCCTCTCTCTTCTTGCTTCTAAGGTATTATGACTAGAAAAGACTAACATGTAATTATGCCATTATTTCAGACCCTCAGATGCCCCATAGCACAGACTCACAAGCAGGTGATCATTTCCAGGCTAATAGCAGGGGCCCTCACCCTACTTAAAATTCTACACTCTCCTCTTCAGACACTCAGATGGCATTAGTTTTACGTTTATATAACAATGTGTCTTGCTTAAGCTTTGCACGGTTTTAGTATGTAGACATTCAGAGTTCTGTGCCACGATTATCTAGATTCTAAAGCTTCATGTTAATAAATATCTAGCTCTGTGGGGAAAGACAGGGGTTTTATTAACATGCAGCATTAACAGCATTGGCTCTGTGGATAGGTTGACATAGTGTCATTGTTACAGAAGATAAAATTTGAAGGAGCATTTGTGGAGCAGCTAACAATGGATATTAGAACAATAGCTCAGGATTTTATGGTAGTTTAATCATTATCCACCCCCATCCTTTCATTCAATCCATCAACTCATATTTCTTAAAGTTTACTACATGCCAGGCACTGTGTGTTCCGCTGGGGTGATTCAAAGGCAAGGAGAAGACACTGGTGGCGAAGGGAAGCCGGTCTGATGGTGGAGAAAATGGGAGGGTCTCCTCCATGAGCCTGTGACCTGTGTGGCTGCTCAGGGCTCCAGGCTCAGAAAGCCACCCCCCCCCCCAAACTTGGCTAAACGATCTGCTGTCACTGTGCTGAGATTCTTAATTTTGAACAAGATGCTGCCCCCATCCCCCATTGTCGTTTTGTACTGGACTCTGCAAATTATGTAGCTGCTTATGGAACAATGTTGTAGTGAGGCATAGGAGGGTGACTTAATCTAGATGCAGAGGATTTGGGAAGGCATCCTGGAGGAATTGAAATCTACATTGAGATGGAGAGGAGTGGTAATGGGTCAGACAAAGGAGAGAGGCAGAGAAAAACCTCTTTATAAGTTATAGGTGGGCAGGGCAGAGAGATTCCCAGGGGTGGGTGTCCCAAACCATCATGCCTCCATCTTCACCTTTAAAATTGACCTGTCTCATGGGCCTACCCTTAGAGACGGTCAGTTTGTTTTTGCCCTTCATTGTTTCCGTCTGATTTTCTTTGCCTAGACGGGAATATCTAAGATAAATCAGGCTATAACATCTGACTTTCTTTGGTGGCAGAGATTGCTTCTTAGGCAACAGCCTACATGTTGACAACAGCCTTTTGGGTAATGGAAATTAGTTAGATGAGCCTGCTGAGGTCTGGGAAAAACTGGAGAGACTTTCTTCAAGGGTTCAGAGCATTGCACCCTTGTTGCTCTAGCAAACTGTGGCTAAAATATCCAGTAATTCCAAAGAGAGTAGAAAGTCTGGATCTTTATGTAAAAATACTTCATGTTATATTAGCACATGATATAAAACATTTACACATATGATTGGCCAAACAAAACTTGTCTTTTGGTTATATATAACCCTCATCACTAGTATGTAAATCCGGAACTCTATTTCTTTCCAAGAGGAGCTAGAAATCTACAAAACTGTAGATTTCTTCTTCATAGGGATGATTTTATTTTTCCCATTTTCTTTTTTTTTAAAGATTTTTATTTATTTATTTGATAGACAGAGATCACAAGTAGGCAGAGAGGCAGGCAGAGAGAGAGAGGGGGAAGCAGGCTCCCCACTGAGCAGAGAGCCCAATGTGGAGCTCGATCCTAGGACCCTGAGATCATGACCTGAGCTGAAGGCAGAGGCTTAAACCACTGAGCCACCCAGGCGCCCCCCCCCCATTTTCATTTATAAAAGGTAACCTTTACTGCAGACTTGGGAGAAGCCTCTTACATAGGTGGGTTGTTAAAAGCATGGACCGTGATACCTCATACCATATACAAAAAATTAACTCAAATTGGGCCAAAGAACTAAATATAACAGCTAAAGCCACAAAACTCATAGAGGAAAACACAGAAGGTAATCCTTCTGTGTCCACAATATAAACAACTCAAAAATAAGAAGACAATCCAATGGGCAAAGGACTTAAGAGAAATTTCTCCAAAGAAAATAAACAAATGACCAACAAACATATGAAAAGATGCTCAACATTATCCGTCATTAGAGAAATACAAATCAAAGCCCCAGTGAGATACCACTTTATATTCTCTTGAATGATTATAATCAAAACACCAGATAAAAACCCATGTTGGTGAGGATAGAGACAAATTGGAACCCTTGCTACGTGGCTAGTGGAAATGGTATAGCCACTGTGGAAAACTGTTTGGTAGTTCCTCAGAAGTTAGAATTACCTATGACTCTAAAACTCTACCCACAGATAAACCCAAAAGGACAAAAAAAAGATAATTCATGAAATACTTGTACATACTAATTTAGAGCAGCACTATTCAGAATAGCCAAAATGTGAAAAGAACCCACATATTTATAAACAGATGAATGATTTGTGGAATATACTGGTGGAATATTATTTAATCATAAGGAACCAATGAAATATGCAGTATCTGGGGATGAACCTTAAAAACACTGTGGTGGGTAAAAGAAGGTGGACGCCGTTGGTCATGTATTCTATGATTCCATTTACATGAGACATCTAAAATAGGTGAACCCATAGAGACAGAAGACAGTGATGGTTGCTAGGAGCTAGGGGAAACAGAAGATAAGGAATTATTACTTAGTGGATATGGGTTTAATTTGGGATGATGAAATGATGTGGGACTTGATGGAGGTACTGGTTCTACAACACTACAGATTCCTAAATGACATGGCATTGTTCCTTTTGAAATTTACCTCAACTAATAAATAAGTGTAGACCTTGAAATCAGATAGAGTTGTAACGATGTACCAACTTGGCTAATCATTAGCTGTGTAATTTTGGTCAAATTGGTCTTTTCTCTCTGAATCTCAGTTTATAAGGTGCATGTAATGACGAATTTTCTAAGGTTAAAGCTGATTTCATCATGGACTTGCTCAGAAAGTGGTGGGTCTAATGTCTTGCCCATAATGAGTCTTTCGCAAATTTCAGCTGCTATGATCATGATTTATAATAATCGCTATTTTACATGATTGTTACTGTGATCATCAGACGAGCAAGAAAAAAATGTTGAAGGAATCTTAGACATGGTATGCATATGAAAAATGGAGGTAGGGGAAATATATTTCAGTAGATGCCAGTGTGATACAGTAATATTTAAGGGAAGCAAAGGGAATGTACAGTGCGATTTCTCTATCAGTTCTACTGAGATGTGAGTTGGTATCATAGGATACCAACCTCCATCCTGAAGCATTCTGGAAAGTTCTTTTTTGGAGTGGCCTCTCCTCAGCCTTCAGCCTTGTCTTGGTGCCCAGCCACTGGCCACTTTTTCTCACAACAGAATTTCTATTCTTGCAGTCTTTTGTTTTCCCATATTTTTATGCCCTACACAGGTACCTTCTAGGTCTGTTGACTTCCTACCTCTCAGTTTACATCTTCATTCCTTCAGGAGGCCTCACTTGAACCCCCTTAAACTCCCTTTGATTTTCCTGTTATGTGTTTACTTAAATAATTATTTAAATAATAGCTCTCTCCCCTACTAGCCTGGACTTTCCAGAAAAGCTAGGGCTGTGTGGACTTTTTGCACATCATTATGTTCCTAGCACTGGTTCAGTACCTAGCAAATCAAAGGCATTAAAAAAAAAATTGCATGGGGGTGCCTGGGTGCCTCAGTGGGTTAAGCCTCTGCCTTCAGCTCAGGTCATGATCTCAGGGTCCTGGGATCGAGCCCCGCATCGGGCTCTCTGCTCGGTGGGGAGCCTGCTTCCCCCTCTCCCTCTGCCTGCCTCTCTGACTACTTGTGATCTCTCTCTCTGTGTGTCAAATAGATAAATAATTTTTTTTAATTGCATGAAGAAAACAAGGAAGGATTATTTTGAAATAAAAAATACCACTCCAAACATGGGAGGTTGTGACTCAAAAAGTCAACAAATAGTAGGTCCCAGTAAGAGGTGAAAGTGGCCATTTTAGTCTGGAATTTTATATTTGCTTTGGAAAACAGGGGAAACCATTCAGCAGTTCCACATCCAGTTGGCATCTACAGTGCATTGTCCTCTCTGGAGTCTTTCTCTGCTGTGAGAGGTTTGCTGTGTGACCAGTGTCACAAAGGTATGGCAGGTGTAATGGAGTACTGAATCATACGGCCAAATAAGACAGCCTAGAGAGTTCCAAGTGCTCAAACTTTTCTCTCATTGTAGTCATCTGAGATTTATAGAAGAGGAAGAGACATTTGCTGCAAAATGTAGCATGGGAACCAACAGTATAAAGTTATTTCTGGTCGGGGGGGGGGGGCTTTTTTGGGGGGGGTATTAGTTGAAGGAAAGCAGGTATTCAAAAAAGTTGCATCCCATAAAGATAGCATATTAAAAATTAGGAAAGAAGACTGTGGTAGTGAAGTTACATTAAGAGATACAAATGTTTTAATTTTCTCATGGAAATAGGAAAAGAAGGGTCTATGAAAGTGTTTAGTTTTGCCTGGACCCTGGTATTAGCTGGGAGTAGGAGGTTATATGTTATCCTTCTAAGGAGGTTTTCAGTTGTCTGCACAAAGTTGGGTCCTTGTGTTTGCTTGTCGAACCACCTCTAGACATCAGGGATTTGGGACCACATGTCACGTTCTTGGGAGAATAGCTTAATATTTTGGCACTGGCATTACTGTTTGTGAGAGGAAAAAATAGATAATAGGCTTATTCATTAAAAACACAGTATATAGGTTATCTCTCTATAAACATCTGCCCCAAACTGAATACCACATGGAGGTAATAATTTGGGGTCAGATAGATATGGGAGAACACGAATTTTTCCCGTTTGATCTTGCTGGGATTTTGACGAGAAAAACAAACCTGTTTTGATTATCTTTCATTTTTAAAGGCTCTGAATTTTAGAGATAATTTTTGAGTCAACAAAGATCCATTTAAAAAAATTATCTATTCATTGAACAATTATCCAAAGTCTTCTCACATCATTTGTTCTAAGTGCTGATGTTACATAGGTGAGCAAGATACGGTCCTTTCGCTAAGGCAGTTTGTACTTGTAAAGATCATGCCACATTTACATCATATGTGGAATGGATTATCCATTGCAAGTGATTAAAATGTATCAGAGTAACTTAAGCAAACAAGAGGAGTTATTGGCTCAAATAATGATACTTAGCTTCATTTGTGATTGCAGGTAGAGACTCATATATTGTTAAGAATCTCTGTCCATCTCTCCATTCTGCTTTCTTTTAGCATACCTTTACTCTCTGGGAGGTTTTTCCTCTATAATGACAAAGATGGTCACTTGCCTGCCTGCCTGTCACCTATGTCTGCATCCAACCACCTTATTAAGCCACTGTCAGGAAAATCTCTCCCAGGACTTTCAGCAAAATCCTTAGAGCAGCTCTCATAGACAGGGTGCGGTCAGAGGATGGATTGTTCAGTTTGGTCACATGCTTGTGCCTAAAAGGACCCCTCTCAAAATGCCCGGACTGAAAGTACGTAAAAAATGATTTTTCCAAAGGAAAATTACATGGGAGTGATGAATGCTGGGTAATCAGAAGCAGCAGATGTCCATTCCATGTTGCATGATCATTTCTGGCATATACACAACTACACTGTTTTTGTTTGTTTGTTTGTTTTCTGGCCAGTTGAAGCAATTTATAGATCACTGCTGTAGATTTTTCTCTCTTCACAGTTTTATTCTATATTGCCCCTCCTGGGGATTTTCTTTTTTTCCTTTGCTGAATTCTTCAGTTGATGTTTTGTGGCCGTGAGGACCCAAGTTCTTCTAATGGCCTAGAGGTTTCTGCTGAATGTCACCAAGCAGTCAGCCTTCTGTTCCCTGGGGGGCTTTCATCTCCTGAAGATGTGTGAGAACCCCCAGGGTCATTGACCCTTGGTGCACTTGAAGCCTCATTTTCCTGGAATGTACTGAGGAGCCTCCTAAGCTTTGATGTAAAAACATGGACAATGACATTTTTAAGGGACTTTAATGTTTCCCTGTTTCTCTGGGGAGTTGCAAAGGTGAACTCACTTTGGGTTACCATTTGTTAATTTAAAAGAGTGTTTACGACACACACAAAAAGAGTTTTTAAGGTTTTCGTTACACTTTGTCTCCCCATCCATGGAAACAAAGCACAATGTTTGTGAAACGAACAAGACAGCGACCATGTGTGTAGCGGCTACTTATTCTTCTGTCCTTTAAGTGATGTCTCTTTGTGTCCACCTTTCTTGTGCTCATTCGCATTAATTGTGTTCCATAGTTTTCAAGGGTATTTCACTACCCTGGGAAGTTTTATTGTGATTCTTCAAATACTCTGTTTCATTAGAATTCCTGTTGTGGAATCTGGATTTCCACAAACTGGATCGGGGTTTGTCAATTAGGAAAGATGGGTCAGTTTTGGGCTGACTTATCTGCCCGTTTTCCCATGACCCTCCATCCTCATCACTTTGGGCAATCTTTCCATTAGCTGAGCAAGTGTGCTGACCTGAAGCATTTTGCTTATTTGACCAAAGAGAGACCACTGACCACGTAGGTCATCCATGAGTTTTACCCAGTGTTTAGAGATTCTTTCCGCTGTGTTTCAGGGGCTCCTGAAGCGGCTTGAAGCTGGGTGGTGAATAGCATCACATACCCCGTTGAGTCAAGTCAGTGTTTAAGGTTTGTTGTCTGCTGGGGTCTGCAGCTTTTTCACCTATCGGCTTTCAGCAGGATTTACCAGAGCAGTGGAGAAAAGGAAGAATCTGCAGGGGCTTGACTGCTGTGGCAGAAAGGGTATCAATCGTTACAGAAATAACCTTCAACTTTTTCGCTGCACTGCATGGGGCCATTGACAAGTCACAGGATATAGACTGTCACCCAACATAGAAAAGCTGACATTGATGAAATGCAGGATAAACATTGCCGATCTCACCTTTAAAAACAAGGCTCTTCCTTTTATTTTATCTTCCTTAAGAGTGAAGTCAATAATCTAAACCAGGAAGAATTAGATTTTCCCTCCTCCTCTCTCGATGCCCTCACACCACGCTGGGAAACCCTTTGGCAGGAAGGCCGTGCGTACCTGCTTCTCCAAGATCACTTGCAGAGGGGATTCTTTGCATCCTGGGGAGAGATGCCCAAGAGTGGTCCTTTATCTTGCAGCTGGCAAGCACAGGTCATTAGCTTGATGGTTGGTGTTGGCAGGGATCCATTAACGAGCACCCTGCATAATCAGAGCGCTCACGAAAACTGTTAATAGACAACATACTTGAAAATGAAGGCTAGAATATGCTCCATGTGTTAGATTAATTACATCAGCCTAATAGCTGTGGAGAAGGGGTGGAAGGTAACTCTCTGCAGGGTTGAAACCTATCAGTCTTTTGTCTTCCAACAGGGGATTCTTTTTTTTTTTTTAAAGATTTTATTTATTTATTTGAGAGAGAGCATGAGTGGGGGGAGGGGAAGAGGGAGAGGAACAAACAGATTCCCCACTGCGCAGGGAGACCTGATGTGGGGCTCGATCCCAGGATCCTGAGATCATGACCTTGAGCTGAAACCAAGAGTCTGAGGATTAATGGCGGAGTCACCCAGGTGCCCCCCCACCTCTCTACCTTGCAATAGGGAATTCTTTCAAGTGTTTATCACCAGGTCCCCATCTGAACACCAATGAGTACTGACTGGAAATCTTTGGAGCCTCTGTGACCATGATCATCAAAATGACATATAAATGCCTAGCCAACTGTAGGGTCTTGATGAGACTAGGAAGACCTGACACCTTTAAATTTCTACAAATATTAATAGCTAGAGTAGGACTCAGAGCAGTTGTCCTTTTGTTTCCTTTGTGTTGTAATAAGCAAAAAGGAGAAAAATGGATTTCCCATGAAGTTCATAAAGACTGCACGGTTCATCCACAACTAACACAACATTGTTACTCATTACTCCTTGACTCACTGTCCTCTATCACAAACTGCAGTGTCTCTAAGTACCCTATGGGTCCTGTGCTCGTAATTCAATTGGCGTATACTGGTTAGATACCTGACGTGCTATCACCGAGGCCCCTCAATTGCGATGATCTAAGAATCTAAACTACAAAATGCAAATATTTATGTATGTGTGGGTGTCTCTGTATATACGCATACACATGTGTTTGTATGCACACGCGGACACCTTGCGGTGGCCTACAAGCACTCTAAAAGAATGCTTTCCATATAGTACACAACACAGTTGATTCTCTCATTTAACAAATACTTATGAAGCATTTACGGATGCTGTTTCAGGGATTGGGGATGACTACAGGGTTTATAGTGAGGGTGACAGTCACAAAACGTTTGACTGTGTATGCGATTTCATATTCCTAAGTGATGAAGATACCATAGAGCATGTTAGGGGGAAGAGAGGGTTGGGGGCGGAGGTGTAATTTGAGCAGAACTCTGACGGAAGTGAAGGCTCTCATGGGAGAAATTGGGGAGGGAGGGAGCTTCCCAGGTAGAAGAACTAGCTCAGAGTACTGACCTATGTGGTGGGATTGGCATATTTGAGGAGCGGTGACTGGGCTCAGAGGAGCATTAGAGGAACTGGACTCATGGCCACCCAAGGAAGCTGACCTTTCCTCTCCTGGGAGATGGGACAAACGTTTTCTGAAGGTCCTTCTTTCCTGCTCTTCTTCTCTGCTTCTCACCCCTAAATCTTTTTTAATTTAAGTGGGCAGAGTCCTTCCTTAAGCCCTCCCAAGTACAACAGAAAGCGAATTCAGCGAAGAGAAAGCAAACATTTACGACCCATACCCCCCTTGGAGGAAAAACCCAGGGCATGAAGGAGGTAGCACAGTTTTTTTTCTGTTCTTATATCTCTGGCCTTTTTATTTATTTATTTATTTATTTATTTATTTATTTATTTGAGATCTTATTTATTTATTTATTTGACAGAGAGAGAGAAAGAGAGTGAGAGAGAGCACAAGCAGGGCAAGCAGCAGGCAGAAGAGGAGGGAGAAACAGGCTTCCTGCAGAGCAGGGAGCCAGATCTGGGGCTCCATCCCAGGACCCCGGGATTATGACCTCCGCCAATGCTTAGCTGACTGAGCCACCCAGGCATCCCTAAATCTCTGGCATTTTTAAAGATACAAGTGAGGGTCATAGAGTGCAGATGCTGGGGGCTGATTGCCTGGATAATTATAGTGCCTTATTCTCAGGGAGAGTATGAAGATTAAATGAGGTAGGCCCTCGGTAGTGCTCAGCACGCTGCCTCTCCATGTTGTATGCTCTGAACCCCTATCTGATGTATGTTTACACTGAGGATGAGTGTTTCTGAAGGCTGGAAATAACAACCAAAGACGAGTCTACTTTCCAATTCTTATGTAATTTATCTGAAGTATTCAACTCGTACCTTGGAATAATTGGCCTCTAAGTCTGAACCCTTAGGATGTGTAAGTAGTCTCCCAAATCCTTCCTCAAAAATACACTTTCCATTTTTCATGCTCCTCCGGGATGTTTTTCTCCTCATTCCTTCATACACAGGCCTTTCTTAATTTTTTAAACCAGTGCAAATTGAGTAAAACCAAATCCATGTTAACAGAAGCCAATGTCAGTCACGTCTTTTGGTTCTGATAATTTGGTTAAGCCTAATAATATGAGAGAGATATGAAAGAGCTCACATTATAGAAACTTTTCCATGATGAGTGTTGAGATGAGTCGGCTTTCTATATTTTTACTGTGGATTTTTATTGAGCAGTAGATGAAAAAGAACAAAGCAGACATCTATTCATGGACATGGAAAGATGGCCAAGATTCAAGGGAAAGAGTAGGTACTCTGTGGCAGTAGGAGCCCATTTGTCTCTCTCACACACACACACACACACACACACCACCCCCCTCCTCCTTCCCTACCTACTTGCCTGAAATTGTTCACCGAGTGTATCCCTGAGTACTGGACTCAGTATTTTCACGTTACGCCCTTCTGAACTGCTTGTGTTTTCTACCAGCAACAGACTTTCTACAGTTTCTGAGTGTATACCTATATGTATAATTATATTTACATATTTCATGAGTGCTAAGTTGGCGGACAAAGTACACTTCTTGGAGGAGAAGTGGTATGAACAGTGATTTTTTTTCCTTCCCTTATTTTGGAAAGTAGAGGCCTATCACGATAATCTTATTTGATATCCTTAGCCTTCACTCTCTAGACCTGCCAGGCTACCAAGCCTCTTATAAAATATTACAGTCTCTCAAGTTATTTTAAATTATGCCCCCTCATAACAAGGTGGAAATAAAATCACCTATGACCATGAGCTCTGTGGATTGTGCGTTTCCCAAAGTGACATTAAGTGGTGTCCCTCCATGCATCAGTGGCTCCAACTCACCCTCCATTTCCATTTTTAAATTTCTGAATAAGTTTAGCACTTTCTGAATAAGCACTTGTGCTAAAAGCACCAGAGATTTAAGGCTCTTGATGAGTCGCTGAACACCTAAAAATCATTCTGGTGATGAAGCCCAGGACCCAGAAGGAACAGGGTGCACTCTTGGATCAGAATTCATTCATTGCCTAAATCCAGCTTGAGTATCCACTCTGCACGCAGCGCCTGCAGCCCTGGTCGTGGGTGGCACCAGGCTTCCTGGCAGAGTGGGCTTTTCTGGTGACCCCGAGCCCGCCGTCTGCCGACTCTGTTTCCCAGAGCCCTCATCCCTCCCTTTCTCCTCCCATCTGCCTTACTTGACTCTGTTAGAGCATCTGCCTGACCTGTGAAAACACTGGGGCTTCTGATCACTGGTCTCAACTTCCTAAGAACTTAAATTCAGTCTGAGTGAAACTTGCTGTGGTGTTTGGTGTTGTGTACAGTGTCACCCAGGTTGGTGTGGTTATCTGAGCTATCTGTCCTGGAAAATTGGCCTGCACCAAGCAGTAGGTATGTAACAAGAGTTGGGCCAGGGTGAAAAGAAAACTGGGCAAAGGGAAAGCTTGGCCAATGTAGCATTCTGCCTTAAATGTCCTCTAGTCACCTTAGATGCCGCTGCCCCCGAGGAGGAACGGGAGTGGGGTGGCCGGAGACAGCGACTCAGCGCTGGCAGGCATCCCCATCGGCGGTGAGTCAGGAGTGCTGAACACACCTGTAGGCCGAATAATTAACTTGACAGCTTTATAGGAAGGCTCTCTTTCTCATTTTTTTTTTTTTTTGACCAATTACTTTCAATAATGATGGCAAGTCAGCATCTCCCTCTGACTGTGTTGGAGATTATTATGTCAAAAGGGCCTCTGTAATGTCTTCTGCGTCTTAATAAACCTGTCAGCTGAGGTTACGTTGTTTTCTAATTTCTGTCAGGGAAACACGGGCTGGCACAGCCGGGCAAGGAGGCCAGGTCGTGGTGCGTGCCTTCAGGTTGGTGGGATGAGCCGGCATGCCCATGGTGCCATGGCTGTGTGGCAGCACTTGCCAGAGAACACATTCTTCTTTTAATTAGGGCCCCACGGACAGGTGGTGGGATGTCATTCTGTAACCCTTGGGTACCATCCGGGACACTGTTAATAACCTCTCACCTCCTCCTCTGGCAGGAAGTTCTCCCGACGTTCTGGGTGTATGGTCAGTATTCATCCTGCCCCGTGATTTATCTTCCCAAACTCTAACTATGGTGGCGAAATTATTTGTGTTCAAAGAAAACAAAAACAAAAACCTTTCAGCAGTGTTCTATCAGGTACTGATTTGAGTATGTCATCTCTGACCCAGCCCTTTTTAGGTCCGAATTCAGAAAGCGTGCATTTTTCTTGGAATCCTGCTTTGAGCCAGGCACAGCCCTGACTACTGGGTATGTAGGGATGAGAAGCCAGCACTACCCATGCCTTCATCACACTCACGGTCAAATACATGAAATGGTTAAGTAGTGACATACACAAGCACATGTCAATGCACTGGGGCCAGTGCTCTAAAGGTACAGAAAGTGGTTCCAAAAGGCTATAGACTGGTGATTCTCTGCCAGGAGTGCCTTTACCTTCCAGGGCCATTTGGCAATGTCTGGTGACTTCCTCAGGTGTCACGACTGGGAGGCAGAGGCTTCTGGCAACCAGTATTGCTGGCTTTCTACAATGCACAAGATGGATCCCACACTAGAGAATTACCTGACCCCATACAGCAGTAGGGCTGAGGTAGGGAAGCTGTGTTCTTGAGTATGGGGTCTGGTCTGACCTGGAACTCTAGGGAGGATTCCTTGAGGGAATCCTGAAGGATGGACAGGAGTCAGCAAAAGTGGTGGGCAGATAGGTAAGAATGAGTTCTAGACGGAAGGACACATGGACAAAGAAAGGGGCAGAGGATCTTGGAGGAACTGGAAGTGTCCAGTGTAGCAGGAGATCAGGGGACTTGCAGAGGGGGACTGAAATGGGCATGAGGGGAAGAGGTTGTGGTCTCTGTGGGGCCTTGTGGGTCCTAGGTGGGCATGAAGACCTCTCACGTGGTAGTGAGATCCACTGTGAGTTCAGAAACTCGGGGGTGGTAAAGGCAGATGTCTACCTTTGGAGGTGACATTGTAGCATGTGTTGTCACAGAAAAGAACACAAGTTTCAGAGCTTCATATACCTGGACTGGAATCCCAGCTCTGTTTCTCATGACCTCGGTAAGGTTGGTCACAGTTGCTTAACCTGCCAGTCATGCATTTCTGCATGGGGACAATATTGTTCACCCCGTTGAGCCAACACAGAGAGTGTGGGAAAAAATGTACATACTGTATCTTTGTGCAACTTTTCCCTCTTGGTTTTAGTATTGACCGAGGCTACAAGGATCTCATCAAAAACCAGGTGAACTCCGTAAGAAACTGGGATTCTCCTTATTAGAATGTTTATTTATTAATTTTTTTAAAGTTCTAGACCCTGCCATAAGGTCTGGTTGTTGTGAGCCTGCATCCTTTCTCCATAGGAGAAATCCTAGTGGGTCTTCTGGTTGAGATATTTACCTGAGTGGAGAACTCCATTTATAATTCAGGCCCCCTGTTACCCATGGAAGCCCCAGGAGAACATTCCTCTTGAAGGATTTACTTGTGAATATGATTTGTACAGTGTTTTTAGAAATCTGTAGGGAAAAATCTAGCAGGGTGCTAATGGTACAGACTAGAGTCCATTCTGGGTTCCAATCCTGACTTCTTTTTTTTTTTTTTTTTTTAAGATTTTTTTTTGTTTGTTTTAAAGATTTTATTTATTTATCAGAGAAAGAGAGGGGGAGAGAGCGAGCACAGGCAGACAGAATGGCAGGCAGAGGCAGAGGGAGAAGCAGGCTCCCCGCCGAGCAAGGAGCCTGATGTGGGACTCGATCCCAGGACGATGGGATCATGACCCGAGCCGAAGGAAGCTGCTTAACCAACTGAGCCACCCAGGCGTCCCCTGAATTCTCTTGTTAATTGTGTTTCTTTTGTAGAGAGCTTGCCATCAATACAGAAGGTACAGATGAAACACAGCTCACAAAGTTAGTGTTAGGATGAAATAAAATCCTCCATGTAGAATTGTCGGAGGGCAGCTGATAAATATGGAGCATTCAACAAGTAATGTTTTTGGAGAAGAGAAAACTGGACTCCCCCTTACTATGAATGCTTTGTCATTCTGCTTTCCAAATACTTACAGAAACGGAATCTGTTGCAAGTGTTAATGCCTTAAGTAAATGAAGGAACACATCAATCCAGGAATAAACAAACGAATGGGAACATTCACAACTGACCACTGCTTCTGGTGTTTGGTCCAAATTCTAGCCTTTCAGTCACAGAGGATTTAATGAGACAGGTGACTATAGAAAAATACAAAAGTTAGTTTCAAAAGTAAAAGATCTGCCATGGAAGCTACTAGAAAATGACAAAACAATTTTTAAGAGTACTGTAAATCGTCTGTCTTCTATTGGAAATCTAAAACCCAGGGCCTTCAAGGGAGCTTTTCTTTCCTGGAGTAATAGGGTTAGAATGACTTTGAAGAGGTCATTCTGCCCTTTCCTGTCTCTTGTGAGAGTTGGAACCTTGACATTGCACGTTCTCCTGTCCTCCCATTCTCCCTAATACATTTCTCTTGGTGCTCTGCACTGGTCATGGCTTTGCTGTTGGAAGTGCTTCCCATTATCAGGCTTGTAGTCTTCTTACTGTTATCCCCAGCCTGGCCTTTATTCCATTTCAAGCAGAGATGCATGATCCACCTGTGCCAGAAAGGGGTGAATTTATCCACCCTGCGCTGACCCAGCAAGATCCTTGAGGAGGCAGGTGTGAGCGAGCCTGATGCACATTGGTTTTCCCAGGTGCCCCCTCTGTGTGCGTCTCCATATGCTGACTGTGACTTTCAGCACTGTCTTCCTTTCATTTAGGAGAAATAGGGCCACACAGCTGCTAGCTTATTTCTGTCTCTTCTATTGGTTCTGCTGTGTTTTCTCCCCCCAAATGGAGGTCCCTCCTGAGTTACCTATCTTGAAACTCTCTCCACGTGCCGTGTACCTTCTGTTCCTGGCAAACATCCTTTCCCCCAAAGCACGCGCCTGTGTTTTTCTTCCAGGAGGATCGATGCCCTTGGAAGCATGTTCTTGCCTGTTGATGGAGCCACATCAACTCTCAGAGAAGCTGGCCTCGGCTCAGGGCTTGCCGGTGACCTGGCATTTATGAATCGCATAATTAATGCTTGTAAATATGAAATGCCCGCAGGTTCCTAAGCACTGGGTGCAAGTCAAGCCCTACCCTGTCACAGTCAGGGATATTAAACATTTGTTCAGGAGTGGCCATGACTGTGGCAGGCAGTTTGGCTTTTTACAAGCTCTGCAAAGAATACAGGGAGGATGTTGGTTGTATCGACTGCCACAGACTTTCTAGCCAGAATGACAACACAGTTGACAATGCTACTGATCTGCCACTTCTTATTGGTCTGATAATTAAAAATGATGGGCCGACAAAAATAGAGGAGCTGAATATAGCCACACAAAACTGGTCTTCTCTCCCGATTGTCACATTCCTCAGGAGGTACATGGCTTAAGGGGGCAGAAGCCAAGTCAGATTTAACAGCCAGAACTGCACTGTCTTATCTTTTTGCCATTACAAGGATGTCACAAGGGAGTTTGTGTTGTTTCCATGTCAAAATATGGGATGGGTAACTGTTCTCTTTTGCTGTGTTGGAAGGAGAGGTAAAAGATTTTGTGAAAATGATCAGTATCTCGTTTGTGGTTCCTACTTCAGGAAAAATTTGAATTTGTGTTTTAATTAACTTCTCCCACTCTCTTGCTCTCCCTCCCCCTCAGCTCTGTTTTACAAGTAACAATGTGTTATTGGTTTGGAATTGATTTGGGTGTCATATGTTGTCATTTGATAAAAAACTGTTTAGCTAAGCTGCTTGACATTACAACAGCTGGTAATGTCACTTTTGTTAATGTCTTTAACCACATTTTTAACAAAACAGCAGATGCTCATCACAAACGCCATTTTTCCTTCCCTATCTGATTCTGTAAAATCAGCTTAACTGGAGGCTCTGACTTGAGCAGAAGTCCTGGGAGTGGATGGCTCGACTTTAGAAGAGGGCGCGTCTCTTCAGGAGCCCGAGTTCTTGGACAATGCTGGAAACCAAAAGATTCTTGTAAAAGGGAACAGTGCCAAATCTGGTTTCTTCTTGGAGAAGAACGTTCTGAAGACGGGAAAACGTGGTCTCATGTGGGGACAGGGAGTCTTGGTTTTGTAACTGTCCAGCAGCAACATGGAGCACAGATGAGCCAGGGTGCCCAAAGTGGACCAGAACTTTGATGACTGTTGATTGTATGATGTGATCATCACTTTTTAACTGCTCATTTTTAGGAAGGGGGAAAGAAAAGATCATTCAGACCTACTTGCCCTCCCTCTATTTCTTAACCAAGACATTTTCTAGTTAGGCAAACACATGCACACACACACACACACACACACACACACAGAGAGAGAGAACAGGATTAGTTTTCTGAAACATTTGACAGTCAGGCAACACAATGTATAAATTCCCCTGAAAGATTTCTGCTAAAACAGTTTTCTGTGTAAAGGACATCTTATTTTTAGGTCTTCTCCCCACGTTCATAAATTTTTACTGCCTCGTTCATAAGTGTTTGGAAGTACAGTCTTAAAAAGATTGTTCATGCTTTTAGCAAGTATTTACAGAATTGATGTTGCGTATGGGGCAGTGTATCCTCCGGGTTAAAAGCATGGCCTCTAGGGTCACAGGTCCCGCCATGTGGTAGTGTCTCCACTGTTTATGCCCCGTGTGACTCAGGGCATGATATTTAACTGCCTTGTGCTTCAGTTTCCTCACCTGTAAAACAGGGACAGTTCTAGGGCTCCCTGGGTGACTCGTCCAGTTGGGCGTCTGACAGTTGGTGTATGAATGCGTGTGTGTGTGTGTGTGTGTGTGTGTGAAGGAGATCTTACTCTTTGTATGTATAAAAAGCGCAGACATACATACAGTAAATAAGTAGATATTCAGCATGTCTTTGGTATTAAAATTTCATGGGTAAGAGGTGATTAGGGAAAGAATGTGTAAAGAGGCTTCTTACGGGGACAGGACTGGAAAAAACAAAGGATTGGCAAACATGAGTCTAAAACCAGTATTGATACCCTCCAGCTATAGGTCACCAGGAACATACTTGGACTTGAACAAATTATTCCAGGAGGGAGAACACACACCATGGAGAACCATGGGACCTCTAAGAGCCTGTAAGAAAGGATTTGGACATGGTTGGGTGATTTGGGGAGGGTCCACTGAAGTGAGGTTCATCCTGGACAGAGTGCAGTCATAAAGTGGGGGCCAATTTCTATTATTGGGTATCTCAATAAATATTCTCTATGGGGAAGTCAGGGTAGAGTGAGGCTAAAGCTGTAATTCATGAAGCAGCGGCAGTCACTTGTATTAGCCAAAGGAGGAGGACATTGGTATTTTGAGGATTGTACAGTAACCTTGTCTTTGTCAGGTGCTTAGACATTTTGTCAAGTGGCCTTGTCTTGTCCTACTTTATCTGAATCACAGAGTGACCTTTCCTGAGTTGTTGGTGTTCTGTAAGATTGTTTATGTCCAGTAGGAGAACCGTGTGGCCCAGCTATGACTGCCAGGCCCACTTCTAATGCTGGTCCCTAGGTGTAAGGGTCAGAACAGGGTCCTTTGGTCTGGGGCCCTTTCGACAACCCACCCTCCCTCCCTTCATACCTCCCTCCTTCCTTCCTCTCTGCCATCCCTCCTGCCCTTGCCCCACCCCCACCCCCGCCACCTCCCAGAGTAATTCCGTCAACCTTGCCAGATATTGATTGGAAGATGAGTCGGTCTCAACCAATTTGGGCCACAGAGCAGCCAGGGGAAGCTTGCTCATGCTTCTAAGAAAGAAAAGCCGTCTTTTTCAGGAACTGAGCAAGAAACCCAGAGCACCAATCGCTCCCGGCAGTCCTTTAATCACCATGTGGGGAATAAGCCTTAGGACAGAGCCTTCACAAAGTCTGAAGAACAGACAACTCAGGAGACTCCCCCCGCCTCCCCCCTGCTGCCGTTGCAAGTCACGGAGTCTGCCTGATTTCTGCACATCCTGTTCTGCGAGATGGTGACTTTCATGGTTCTGTGGCTAAAAACAGTTTGACTAAGGCTCCTGCATATTTCTATCTGTGAGGTGCAGACATGTCTGAAAGGTTATATGTAAAGAAATTGTACTTTTTGAAATCATGAACATGTAACTTTTTTGGCTATACAACTCTGTGAGGAACTCTTGAAAAAATATGTAAGTGGGAAGATGGACTGCTTATTCATGGGATATTAATTTGCTTTTGAGGAATTATCCTCCAAGCCACGTTTCCCCATGGAGAAGCTCAGAGACGCACCCCCCCCCCTTCACTCTCCCTTTCTCACAGAGTTTTCACGTGTAGGCTCACGGGGCCACCCGCATTTAGCACATCCCCACATCATACCTCTCTGGCAGCTAATCACAGAGTGGCTGTGATTATGCTTGCCTCAGAATATCATAGAATGTTCAAACTGGAAGGGACCTTTGAGGTCATCTCATCAAAACCATCATTTTAAAGATGAGTAGACCGAGACCCAGGGAATTGCACCTTCTCAAAGGTCAAGCCACCACAGGCTGAGAAACTGGGCTCAGGCATGCTGCAAGGGAGCGAACAGACTCTTGGTTCACCTTCTTCCGTGCTGAGTCCTACACCCGTGGTGGCCCTAACGAGTCATTGCCTGGGCTCCCCTCTACCAAGTGTGCGGGGCCATCTACAAATCAATATTTATTTCTTTATGGGGGTAGTTATTTAAATAAAGAGATACCTTATTATCCAAAGTGTCATATCTAATGCCTTTGTCTTGGGCATTTAATGATATATAATGATATATGAAAGAAGTATGGTTTTTCTATCATATTAATCCACCTTAAGACCCAATATTATTTCTATTGACATGGGGAATTGAGTCAGAATTTGTACATTGTTCTTCAAAGTATTGAAGAGAAATTGGCTTGTGTGCTCTTATCATAGACTCCCTAAAGCTTTTGTTTTATTTTCAATTTTTAGGATTATGTGTCTGAGGTGAGGCTACTAAACACTGAGAGTTTTTCAACAACTCCATTTTAAGACAGTTTCTTAATTTTTAAATATCTAAGTGATCTTTTTGATAGTGTTATTTTCTTAAGCTAGAAAATAGTTCTAATCTTGGGATGGTTACTAAGCAACAATTAAGAAGCCATCTCAATAGCTTTTGAAAGCTACTGTTTACTTAAGAGGGAGAAATGTGTGGCTTTTGTACAACTTATGTCTATTAGCAGTGAGTGACACTGGGGGCTGAGAGTGCAGGAGAATAAGAGCGGGTTGGACTTGACCTGTGTGGTGGTTTGGATGGGACCAGTGGCCCCGTTAAATTGCCTATTTTTCAGTTCTGGGTTTCTATAAGGATCACAAATAACAAACAAAATCCAAAGCATGGTGTCAAAACGGTACTTTTGAGTAGTGGTGAAAGAATCACAGGAAAGACCCAGGAGACTGCTGGGTTCAGAGGTCACAGGATCCATTACTTTATTGAGACAGAGTATTTCATTGGCCCAGCCTGGCTCATGACCCTGCCCTCTCTGGGCTGGAGGGAAGGCTTGTATTGGACTATCTGACCAAGACCACGCAGGTGTGAATGAGGGATGGGTCTGCAAAGGGAAAACGGTGTAACGGGACAAATTTGCAAAGAGTGTTGGGCAGGAAGCAGTAACAGAGTGTTCTAGGTGGTTTGGCTTCATGCCTAACTTCACTGCATGGAATGGTAGGGGAGCGGGGCATGTGGGGATGGTGTCCTGCTTTTGCTGTGTCAGGATGGGTATTTGGCATGAACTTACTGGGTGAAGCAGTTTGGGGTTGAGGTCATGGGAGAGTACATGGAGGAAACCTAACTGCACCATCCCTCAGCTTTAGCTGAGATCCACAGCTTTGCTCTTCATATCTGAACAGATGTACTATGTGGAAGGGGGATGCTACCGGCTCTGTGCCTCTCTTATTCTTGAAGAACCCAGTATGCTTCTGGGTTCTCTGCCATGATGGAGGACACTTCACTGTGATATCTCTACTTTTCTTTCTGTCGTTGAAGAGTTTAAATATAAATTGGCTTTTTGCAAGAAGCACATGTTTCATATAGGCATAAGTAAACTGTCACAGAGATCATTTAGAAGTAGAAAATGATTAATTGTACCTTTTAATCATAGTTCCATTATCATATGAAACAGTCATGTCATTGGACCCATTTCACTAATGAAGGTTTTGCACCACCAGGAGCATATTTGCATTAATGAGGCATCACAGGTTATTAATTGAAATCTAATAACAGTTTGGAATATTTTAAGTTTGCATTAATTGGAAACAGAATTGTGAACTTATTGGCAATATACCTCTTGTCATCTTAGAGAAATGTTTCCTTGATGGGATATAAAGAGGCCATTTTTGCACCGGTTGGCATTTCTGACTCTTATATGTTGATTTTATTTTCATGACTGATTTCTTTCCTTTTTTTTTTTTTTAAAGATTTATTTATTTATTTTACAGAGCAAGAGTTTATGAGTTGGGGGAGGGGAAAGAGGAGGGAGAGGGGAAGCACACTCCCCACTGAGCGTGGAAGCCAGCAGCAGGGCTGGACACCAGAATCCTGAGAACGTGACGTGTCCTAAAACCAAGAGTCTGACGCCCAACTGACTAGGCCACGCAAGTGCCCTTTGTGACTGGTTTCTAAAGCAGAGCCTTTTGGTATGTCCAGTATCATACCAAAATCATATGGGTTCTCTCCTAACAAACAAACAAACACGGGATGTTGGGTTTTTGACGTGTTCATCAGTCAACTACTTAGGGAAAGAATGTGGAATGAGGCAAGTGTGAGTCAGGGAAAGGAAGCTCATTGACAGCTGTTCTGTCACTGAGTCACCTGTCCGGGGAACTCTTGCTTGGCCACCCTACCCAAAAATGGTGCCTTTGTCAGGCCCCTTTAGTGCCCTATTTATTTCTTTACCTATGATCAATTGTAATTATGTTTACTCATCTTTTTCCCTCTGTCTCATTAGTATACATCTCTAGAGAACAGGAACAATGTGTGTTTGTTCATCCTATCTGCAGCACCTGGCAGAATGTATAGCATTGTTGAATGGATGAGTGGATCCTGGCCTGAGCTGGAAGAACCTAGGGAGAGTGACTTCCCACTGAAAGCTATAGTAATCTGCCTGTGCAGAGGTTAACTCTTGGGTCTGCAACAAAATGATAAAATGCCAGATTTCAGATGTACCCCAAAATTACTGTGGGACCTTGGTGTTTCTATTCCAGAAAATTGGCCTTAGGATACCATTGAACTTAACTCAGTCTGGATTGGTGTTCCTGAAACTGGGGAAAAAAAAAAATGAGAAAAAGTAAGCATCCTTTGGTATTATGTCCCAGGATGACAGACTGAGAGCTGTGTTTTCTATCATTTCTTAATTAAGGATTTTGTAGAAACCAGCATTCATGATGAACCTTGAAATAGAATTTCAATATAATATAATTGGCACTTTTGTTAAAGCTCATAGAAACCAAACAGGCAGCCTCAGCTGGGTGTAGCATTGAGGGTATAAGAGGGTAACTTTAGTTGGAGTTTAGAGCCCATGAGGGTGGGCATAGAGAAGAAACACTGTGGGAACTAGGTCTTATTTTTCTTCTTTCTTTCTTTCTTTTTTTTTTTTCTGATAAATTGTGTCTTTTCATTTGGTGTATCGTGAGGGAATACAGCATGATGGAAAGAGTTTTTTTTTTTTAATTAAACATTTTATTTATTTATTTGACAGAATGAGCCAGCCCAAGCAAGGGGAGCAGTAGGAGAGGGAGAAGCAGGCTCCCTGCTCAGCGGGGATTCCCACGCAGGGCTCCATCCCAGGGCTCTAGGATCCTGACCTGAGCCACAGGCAGACACTTAATCATCCGAGCCACTCAGGTGCCTCTGGAAAGAGCTTTCAAAAGGCCATTTAGGAACCACAGATCCTGGTCTGGACTTTACTACTTAATAACTGAGAGACCAAGGGAAAGTCTGTTTTCTGAATCTGACCTGGAAAATAGAGACATTTGCCTCATATGGCTTATAGAATTTTTTATAAAATAGTTGTGGAGGACAAAGGTACTCGATAAATTGTAAGGCACATGCAAAATATTACTATTATTCATTGAATGGCTGAGGAGGAAAAGCAACCAAAGCAGTAGAAGAGAACTTCACAGAGGACACCTGGGTTGACTCCCAGTTCACTAAAAGTAGTGACCCTTATTTCTTCATGATGCTAAGTAGTCAAGGTTTCACCTGGCTTCCTGTGGAATTTTTAAAAATCCACTGCCCCTTTTTTGGAACTCAAGTGTGAGCATGAGTGAATACTGAGGTTGTGCTTTAAGCAGCTCAGAGACTATGCAAATTAAAGTGGTGAGATACAGTGTTTTCAACTACCCATCTGGACAGGATTTTTTAAAGTCATAATACCTCGTATAGAAGAGGGTGAAAATGAATGAGCATTCTTACAGCCTGCCGATGGGACATGGAAAACCCGTATAGAGATTATAGGCAAGACAATGTGTGAAAGTCCATTTTCCTGAGGAGTCATGACAGATTTTTAAAAGAACAGCTTTTTATAGCTTTTCCAATCTTCTTCTTCTGCTGTTACATTCAGGTTCAGAGCGTTTTTTGGAAACCTGGTTCTTTTTCTCTTGGTTGGGAACATGTTTATTCTCTGTGTATTGTGTGAAAACTGCCTGTGGGCAGGAAAATCCACATGTATGTCTGTATATACACATACCCTGATCTTTTGACACTGTAGAAATCTCTGTGACCTGGTCTTCCTAGAGAAAAGCTCAGTATGTTTCATTTCTCCGAGGGAGGCACACCATTGTTAATACTAAGGAATGTGTGCAGGTAAAAATGTGCTCAGATTATTTAGGACATCAGAAACCACTGTAATTTGTATATGTGTATATGTGTATGTATGCATCCTATTAAACAGCCTCAAGATAAAATCACCTTGCTGATAACGTCTTAAATATGCAAATATGAATGCCTTTCACTGCTGATTACATGTTCACCAAGAACCAAAAATAGTTGCCTCTAACTATATCATTAGCTTTTGTAGTATCTGAACATTGGTTTACCTTTGGATTATGTTATAGCCAAATTGATTGATTAATTGATTGATTCATTCATTCGCTAAATACTCCTAAAGTAACTTGTACACGTTATGGTCCTTGTGCTATGATTCAGCAGCACGGCAGACATCCTTGTGGCCATGGCAGTTACATTTCAGTGGAGTAGAGAGATAATTAACAAGTCAACAAGGATATAATGTAGTTGCAGGTGCTTTGCAGAAAATAAAGCAAGAGGATAGTGAGTGTTGGGAAGGGATGCTGTTTTTAATAGAGTATCCAGGGAAGACTTTTTGAAGATAGAATGTTTGAACTCTGACTGGAATGAAGTAAGGAGTGGGGTTGGGATGGGAAAGCTGAAGGGGCAAGTGTTACAGGCCGAAGAGTATAGGAATAAAGTCCTGGAGGAATGACAGGGCATGCAATGTTGAGGGAAGGACAAGGACAGCAGTGGAGCTGGAGATTTGTTTGAGGGGTAGGCATTGAGGTTGGATGGGTAGGCATGGCCAAATTGAAGCAAGAGAACCTTGCAGGCTCAAAGGAATTTACAATGGGAAGGAATTACAGTGGGAAGACAGTGGGGAGTGTTAAGTTTTGGTGTGATTTGATGTATTTTTAAAAAAGAATGTTCTGGTGTTCTGTGGAGAACAGAGTATATGGGAATAAGTTTGGAAGGAGAAAGACTGACTAGGGGGTTTAGGGAATAATCCAGAAAAGAGGTGATATTGCCTTGGACATGGTGGTAAAGATGGTGGGAAATGATCAGAATCTTGATATATTTTGAAGACGTGAAGATATATTTTGAAGTTATGTAACTCAGCAATACGAATTAATGTGATAAAATCATATCACATGATGATATGATCTATGTGCTGATTTTGGAACCTAAGATTTGGTTAGATAGGACCATACTATTCTTAAATCTAAATGTGTAGGGGATGGACAGAAATACGAAGTTGTGAAAACTCTCAGGTCCAGTCTCTTGCATCCAAGTTCTTTCGATGCATGATTTCCCCACTAAACCCGTGGAAAGATCCCACTACGAATCCATCCAACATTGTGCCTGATGGAACACGACGCTGCTGTAGTGAGCGTGTTGTTAATTCCACTGTGTAGTAAATATCAGTTCATGCTCATCTTTAAAAATATATATATTAAACATTATATTTCTATTAGTGAATGACCAAAGCCAGATAAAATACTGAGATGTAGATTTCTGCAGTTTTCCCCAAGGGGTTAAAACATTGCCATCTTCTGCCTAGTGTAAGGGCAACAGAGACTGACTCCAATATATTTTATCTGTAAAGGGAGATCCCAGTGTGTATTCCTCAAGTCCCATTAGGTGGTTAAAGGCCTGCAGACTTCATCTGGCCTAGCCAGTGGTGGCAGTATGGCTGCAGAGCTCCAACAGAAGACAAGAATCCACTTCTTGTCTGCTAGCTCGTGTGGACTTTCTCGGGGTTGCTCTAATTGGAATGGGTTAGGTCATGCGTCTACCACTCAACAAATCTCAGTGGCCAGGGGAGTGTGATGTGTGTTTTGGCTTAGCCTCAGACACATTCTTCAAGCCTGAGGCTGGAACCTTAGAGGTCGAGCAGGATTGAGTCCCCAGATGATGCAAACATTGTTGCTGGAGGAAGGGGGAGAGGGTCATGGAAAACAGCAAATGTGATGACTGTGCCATCACATCCTTAGGTCCTCTGCAAGCTTCCTCTAGATATCATGGAGCTCCTGGCTGGAGTGACAGATACACTGTGATGAAAATACTACATTATTCTTTTCATGTTGCTTTGCCCTTATAAGCTAGAAAGAACGTGCTATTCTGAGATGGGCATTCTCAAGACATCTCGGTGGAAGAAATGCATTTTCGTTTTCAACAGAGCCCATCACTTTTGACCCTGAAAAGGCAGGTTGAAAAGTAAATCCAGTGGTTTCTTATGAGCCTACCTCTGGGAAGTCAGGGTCGATGGTACCCATTTCCATCGCTGTCTTTTCTAAACCCTAATGCATGGATGCCAGAAAATGGAAGAGAGAAAGGCTGAAGGAGACAAAGAAACAACATCATAAGCATTTTCAAACTCTCAACAGCAGTGGTTTAACACCTCTAAGATCTGATTGGGTGATTTATTTGAAGGAATCGGTTCTGAGACGGGTTTTGGTTTCCAAAGGGAATTATTTCACTTGGCATGTCAACAACTACAATAAAAATGTTATCAGAGCGGAGGGAACATCTTCTTGGTGGTAGAAGAGAGCTTGCTCTAAGGATTACTGTTACATAGACAAGGTCAAAGAACAGTAGCTAATGAATGCGGGGGGAGGGGAAGAGGAGGCCGCAGAATGAAAAATAAAAGGGTGATGTTTATGCTTACTTTGTTAAGGGTACATTTATTTTTAAGGAACAGGTTCCAACTTTATTAAAACAGTGCATGCCTAAGAATAAATTAAAATACAGTACACTTAAATAACACATCTTTCTTTTCTCTGCAAGAGATTTAACTCACTGAAAAATCATAACATCTTAATTCTGCAAAAGTAACCCTTCATCTCATTTATCTTACTGGGGCCCCTGACAGGTCTCTGGTCGTTAGTTTCCAGGTGGCCTGACTTGTCAAACAATTCCGATGCCATCTTTAATTACCTTCCCCATGTAAGCAGTCTGGTAACTTCCCTCAACACATTTTTCCACCTAATATTTGCGGTTTTAAGTAAAAGACGCTACTGAGACTGTATGTGATATTAGCGTACTGTACAAAGGTGAAATTCTAACAGAAAGGTCAAGTGTAATTTAAGAAGATAAATATTAACTACACTGTTGCACATACAATATTTATTTTTCACTAGATGATGCCAGAAAATGTTTGCTCTTTTTTCCACATTCAAACTGTCACCTCATCCCTGACCTGTTAAAACTTTTAACCTATTTAAAATACTATGCCACTTATTTATCCATATGGCGGCATAGTATGGGACCTTGGGTTCATTAATACACACCCTAGTATAATGGCTTGTTGAGGAGAGAACAGACATTAAGCATTCCTTCCTGTGTGCCATTGGAATTGAAGGTGAAAACCTATTTTCTCATCAACATGACCATCTCATTCCTGGAAGTGGAATGTTTGTATCTTAGGACCCTCTTCTTGCTCAGAGCAGGCAGCATTTGTCCATTTCTCTTCCTTCATGAGTTTGATACATGAAAGGGTAGTTTTCATGTTAAATCACTACAAGGAAGCCCCTTCTTCAGGGAAAAGAATTCATGACAGTTGGGTTCATCAGAACCCTCCTCCCCTTCCTGACCCCCACACCCCCTACCCCACCCCAGCTGCCCCAGTTTTCCACTGCCCTCTGATGGGCTGACTAAGCGCTTGGATGATGCAGTGATGGTTCTGAAAGAATGCTTAAATGGGCCTGGACTTGTTTAACTGATGAAGAGAATTCTGAATGTCATTTACCAACTGCTGCATCTCTTGTGGGGCATGTTAAGTGGGATATCCCTGTAACAGACTTGATTTAGTGTTCCAGAAAAAACACAGAAAGGTGGACTTAATGCGCCTTTGTTCTTGGGGAAAAGCTCATTTTTTTCTTTGTTGTTTTCCTGCCATTTTCTTCTTCTTTTATTAATGAATAAAAAAGAATAAGATTATAACAAAAAACAGAAAACTCTGTGGACAAGCAGTGAAAGAGCTCTCCAGGCTAAAGGCTCAGGGTGAACTTGATCCCTCCTTGTCTTGGAATTGACTTTTAACTCTTTGTTATGATGTTCCTGACAGCCAAGTTGGGAGGCAAACACATAGCATAGCCTTTATCTTATTCCTATAATGCCTCGTGGTTTGAGGGTAGGATATATCAGTTTTCTTCTAAATCCAGAGCTGCTGAGGTCTTGTCTCTTGAATTCTCAGTAAGACTTATAGTGCAGGTGGAGGGTTCTTTCTAAAATTTCAACTGGTGCTCACACTCGGTGGGCAAGGGAAAGAGTTTCTGCAAAGACGGAAAGTTATAAGCATCTCTTTAGCTTTCAGTCCTGAAAGAGGTTTTGCAAACATTTGTTTGTATTGTTGGAGGCTCTTTCTTCCTGGTCAGACTCATTAATACCCTTTTGTGAGTACTATTTTGCTTTCTCAAAAAGCTTTTTCTGAACAGCTTTCTCTGGTGGAAAATCTAATTTAGTTGCAAGCAATATTACCAGTTCCGCTCCTTTATTTTTTCTTCTTCATTGAAAGGAAAATAAAAGATTGTGTGTCAAATAGAGATGTACGATTTATGGCATTAGCACTTCCATTAATAAATTTATGCAGCAATTATATATCTTCATATTTTGTATCTATCCATAACTGAAGATGGCTTCTTTATGTTGCAACAGGGTATTCTTCTTCAAGACACATTTTGTTATTTTCACCTTAAGCTTTTGACCTGCATTTTCATTGGAAGTAGACGTGTGGTAGGGAGTTCTGGCTGTTTTTCCAGAAATAGAGTAAACTTTTACCTAGATTTAATCTTAGAGCTATTGAAACTTAGATGGTCTTTGTGGTATTTCTCTGCAGAGTTTCTTCAGAGAACTGGTCTTTCCCCCTAAGGATGAATCCTGCTTCATCCAAATGACTTGAAGGTAGCTGCCCCCTTCTCCCAAACTGGGTGATCAAAGTATTTTATTCCTTTGCCATCGTGTTTGGTTAGGAAGCCACGCTATTTCCAGCCCTTCTGAGCAATCCCCCTGCTGTTGTCTTTGCCACTGTATAGAATGCACCCGTCTGAGAATGACATCAGACAGAGTGAAGCGGAAAGTAGAGGGGGAGATGGGAGCAGTTAGGGTATCATTTGGGTACCCAGATCTAGTGGTGTCCTGGATTTAACTCATATCAATGCACAAGAGCTTTCTTGAAATTATCAGGAATTTGTGAGCTGGCTGATGACATGTGGGTAGCTTGAAATCGGCAATTGCCAGAAATCAGGCCCCCTCCATTAATAATAATAATAATAATAATAAGTATAGGAAGTATAAACATATTGTTAAACATTTCCCAACTGCCCCCCTGCCCTGGTCCGGGACTATTCCAAATAAAATCAGATGACCTCTTGTCATGTGAGCTAATTAACTCCCTACCCGTTTCCCCACCTTTATTTTATCCAAGTTAAATTGAGTTGATTTGCCGTCGTATGTAACATGTAGCCAGCCAAGTTATGTCTTGGCTAAATTATTTATTTTGGCATTGTGATAAACATAGTTCTTTTATATCACATAGTAGTTTAAATATGGGAACCAGGGGCACCTGGGTGGCTCAGTGGGTTAAGCTTCTGCCTTTGGCTCAGGTCATGATCTCAGGGTCCTGGGATTGAGCCCTGCATCGGGCTCTCTGCTCAGCGGGGAGCCTGCTTCCCCCGCTTCTCTCTACCTGCCTCTCTGCCTACTTGTGATCTCTGTCTCTCTGTGTCAAATAAATAAATAAAATCTCCAAAGAAAAATAAAATGTGGGTACCAACACAGCTTCTGATTTCAAAAAAGCTGGATGCTCCTGTTGGGTATTACAAAATATCCGAAGGGAGTAATAGGAAATTTCTAGAATTTCTTGAAGGCTCATCATAACCTGACAGATTATTCACTGTTCTTGGGGAGCATTTATGTGGCCAAGGGAAGAAACAACAAAACCTACTTTGCGAATCAGTGGTTATAATGTAGAATTCATAACGTTTGAGGGGGAAAAAAAAAACCAAAAACTGGGCAGCCTGGAGTTTTGAGATAGTCGAGTGGATTATTTTGTTTCTGAAATAGATAAGAAGTAGCTCATTGTGCCAGTGATAATCAGTTCAATCAAGCTGTTATGTCAGGTAGGCCCATTTCTTTTATTACTTTGCATGTGTGAATTCTGCTTGCTTTAGTTTCTGATAATTAATGAACACTGTGGACCAGAATACCCATCTCCTAGAACTACATGATTTTGTGGTGTTCACTGCTTTTAAACAGTCCCACTGGTCTTTTTTTTTTTTTTAAGTTGTATGAACTAAATTTGAAGAAAAACACATTAGAAATGCTTATATCCAATGTTCATTGGGTTTGTATTTAATTTCTAAGAAGATTTATGACTGGTTATTATCATATGCCTCACATGCTATTGTTTGAAATCACTGGATAATATGCAAGCCCGAGTGGTGAAACTTGTCCATAATTTGTATGTAATATGGGTGCAAACTATGTCATCTGTTTGAAGAGACAAGAGAGAAAGTTCAAGGGAAATTAGACAAAAAGCCTTGTGTGTTCAACAGTGCAGTTTCCTATGACACTGAGGTTTGTATATTATTTTCAGTATAAAGTAGTTTAAAGGAGAAATATATTATATGTAGATTGTCCATCTGACAGAACACAGAAAGAGGATTTCACATAGGTGAGAGCTAATTGAAAGGTAATGTTGGGGTATTGGGCCAAATTTCTTTGGGTAAATCTATACCAGTGGGATATTCTAAAATGGTATTATTGGAATTTATGTTTTCTCTTTAGACCAGTTGGGAGATATTCACACTGTATCACACTTCTCTTTATTTACAAAGCACTTTTTTTGGGGGGGGGGGCAAAATATTTTAATATTTTGAAATTGAAATTTCAGTTGAAATTAAGGAAGTTTTATATTTGAGGGAAAAATTAAGATGTCAATCAACCCAGAAACTGTTCAAGACTTATCTACAGCAAATAATAATCAAGTCTATCTATCCTAATTTTGTCAACTGTGTCCTCTTAAACAAGGAGCATCTGTGTAACTATAAGAAAAACATTTGCCTCTTCAAGCCTCAGAGTATCTGTCCTCAAACAGTGGGTTGGAGAAAAAGTACCTGCCTTCTTGGATTATCATGTAGATATCATGAATGTTACGTGAAGTGAATGGAGTAATTCTTGGTCAGTGCTTAGTACAGTGTCTTGCACATCCATGCTACTGAGTAGGTGTTATCTAGTATCTAGCCTTGTTCATGAGTGAGAATCATTACCGATACTTAAATAAATCCCTACTACTTCTCTGTTCTGTGCAGACTGATAGAGTTATCCACATGAGAACAACTTAATCTTGGATCAATGCAACCATTTGAAGCATATGCCCTGTAACTTTTGAGTAAAGTGCCCATGTGAAGAGAATGATTTCTATGACCAATGCATTTCCATACATATGGTACCTAGTGAGCACCAGACATCTGGGCCACTTGTCATGCCCATTGCTACTCTGGAACTTGTGGGTCTATCTCTTTAAGTTATAACCATCTTCCCCCTTCACCTCTCATCCTCCTGTAAATGAATGATTACCTCAAGCCTCTTATTCAGTTTTGGTGACTGTCAGGGCATTTTCATTTAGTATGGTGAGGAACAACAGACATTTGGTTTTACTTATATTAACTATTGTGAGTTTCAGAAATTATAATAGTGAGGTTAGTTAAGCTTATAAATTGAAACTGTGAGGATATCCTTTTTTATCTGGGTCATGGTAATACATCTAGAATACATATTTTTGCCTTTTAGTTGCCAATGTATATACTGCTTAATGAACTGTCATTTGGTTGTTCTTGTATTAGTTTGCCATTGCTGCAAAGCAAATCACCCCAAAACTCAGAGGTTTAAAACAACTGTCATATGTTATTGCTTACATCTTTGTGAGTCGTCTGGGGTTTGGCTGAGCCGGGCTGGGCTCGGCTGGGTGGCTCTTCTCCCCACTGCAGGGTCTGATCCTGTTTCCTGTCCTTCAGCCTTTTTAGACTAGCAACAAGAATAGGCGTATACCATTTACTTCTCATGCTGAGGCAGAGATGCAGGAGGGCAAGCAGAATTCCTGGAGACCTTTTAAGGTCAAGGACTGGAACTTAAGACACAATATCACGTTTCCCCATATATCAAGGTCAGAGAGAATCCTAGGACCAAGTTCAAAGTCAAGGGTCTGGGGAACACATATGGACCCAGGAACCATGGCCCAGGGATGGGTGTGGGAAGGAGTAAAGCAGGAGGCCAACAACGCTATTACCATGGTTATTCTGTAAATCCCCGGAGATACTTGTCATGTGTTGGTATGAGTTCTACATGTTTGCTGTCTCTCACAAATCATCGTACTCTTCCTAGGCATTTAGTATACGCTGATCTCATGGGTACTGAAAATTGCACTGCATACATACTTTCTTTTTTTTTTAATTTTTAATTTTTATTTTTTATTTATTTTTTATTTTTTATAAACATATATTTTTATCCCCAGGGGTACAGGTCTGTGAATCGCCAGGTTTACACACTTCACAGCACTCACCAAAGCACATACCCTCCCCAGTGTCCATAATCCCACCCCCCTTCTCCCAACCCCCCTCCCCCCAGCAACCCTCAGTTTGTTTTGTGAGATTAAGAGTCACTTATGGTTTTTCTCCTTCCCAATCCCATCTTGTTTCATTGATTCTTCTCTTACCCACTTAAGCCCCCATGTTGCATCACCACTTCCTCATATCAGGGAGATCATATGATAGTTGTCTTTCTCTGCTTGACTTATTTCGCTAAGCATGATACGTTCTAGTTCCATCCACATCATCGCAAATGGCAAGATTTCATTTCTTTTGATGGCTGCATAGTATTCCATTGTGTATATATACCACATCTTCTTGATCCATTCATCTGTTGATGGACATCTAGGTTCTTTCCATAGTTTGGCTATTGTGGACATTGCTGCTATAGACATTCAGGTGCACGTGCCCCTTTGGATCACTACATTTGTATCTTTAGGGTAAATACCCAGTAGTGCAATTGCTGGGTCATAGGGCAGTTCTGTTTTCAACATTTTGAGGAACCTCCATGCTGTTTTCCAGAGTGGTTGCACCAGCTTGCATTCCCACCAACAGTATAGGAGGGTTCCCCTTTCTCTACATCCTCACTAGCATCTGTCATTTCCTGTCTTGTTGATTTTAGCCATTCTGACTGGTGTGAGGTGATATCTCATTGTGGTTTTGATTTGTATTTCCCTGATGCCGAGTGATATAGAGCACTTTATCATGTGGCATACATACTTTCTTATATTGGTTTCCAAGAAGCCCAAGAATGATAGGTAGTTGATTATGGCAGCCAGATTTCTGTGATTTTTATTCTTCCTTTCATCCCTGCTTTCATTTTTGTCTACCTTTGTTTTACTTGTTTATTTAACATCTCTCCTTAAGTTAGACTATTTTGTTTCTTGTAGGTATTTTGTAAATGTCTTGCATCATTTCTGATCTTGCATCATTTCTGATGCAAGAAGAAACATAAACATACGAATTAAATTTGACACAATGATTTCCTACCACTATTTGCCCTTTACCCAGTAGGTAGGGTTAAAAATAATAGAGTAAGAGCTGGCATTTATTGCACAATTTTTTTCTTCTTGGATCCTATGTAGAATGGTGTTTAACAGTACTGAATTCTGTTTCCACAACACCCTCACGTGATAGGTCCTTGCTTTATCCTTATGGAAGCAGATGCGGTCTATAGAACTTGTACAGTGTCTTATGGGTCGTAAATGCCACTGCTATGATTTGAACTGGTGGAGGCTGGTTTTAAATCCTATATTCTTGACCAGTAAGTTATACTGTTCTGTATTCTAACAGAGAAGTCTAAAAAGAATGGACAGTAATTCCTTGCTCTTTTCATGAGTCTAATTAGATTTTCATTCCTTACTCATCTTCTATTTTTTTCCAGTGTCTCTCATAAATATACCTAATTAAAATGTCGCCTGTTAATGGCTTGAAAATACCATTTAAGCTGTGTGACACTTGACATTCCAATCACTACCGATTAAACAGAAAACTTTAAGAATTTAAGCAAATAAAAGTGATTTATGAATCCCCCTTACTGGTACAGATATGTTTAGCACAACTGTCCCCGTATTTATGAGGAGCATAATACTTCCAGGTACATTTTATGTTTTCTTGCAGAAGTTTGATGGTAAATGTGGAAATTAAACTGGAAAATATGGATAAATCAGCACAATTCCAAACACCTGCTCAAAACATTCTTTTTATTGATTTAACAGTTGACTCTTTAGGGTGTTTTTATAAAAACATTGGCTTGAGGCAGAATAAGTATTCTCAGTGAATATATTTGTTGACATATCACTTAGAAATTACTATACTGACAGATTTTAGGCATTTTATATGAGTTTGAATGACAAGTAAAGGCCATTCTAGATGAGAGAAACTCTTCTTGTATTTTACTGGCTGATCTTCTGGTATTTATATACTTTTAGTCATAGGGCCTTCTTGCTGTGATCTTTCATATCTCACTTGGCTTAATTATTTGGAAAGTCTTCAATGGTTTTTTTTTAAATGGGAATTATGCTATTTCAGTATCATTGATTACTATACAACTAAAATTTTTGAGGGAAACTTTAAGTAATCTCATTTCCTTCAAAGTGCCTGTAGTACACAAAGCCCTGAAGGGCTCTGAAGCCATTTTGGTAATGATCACTTACTGTTTATCAATTATCTGTGCATATAGACAAGTGAAAGGCTTATTGGTTTTTCTTTAGTTTTCTTAAGGAAGGTCAAATGATGGCTGTCTCTCCCCCAGTTGTCTGCCCTTAAAATGACTGCGTAATGGATCACTCACAAACTGATGTCTCTCAAACTGAGTCCCATTCTTCCAGTGCCTGGAGTCATTGCCATTTCTTCAACCAGTAATATAGCTGTTGCAAATAGAAAAACATGAATTTCTTTGGGTGGCCCAAGTCAGAATCCATAGTTGATTTCATATATATATGCATGCGTGCCAATGGTAGGATAGGTACCCTCAATCAAGGTGCCCAAAATGATGTTGTTAATCTGTATCTCTCCATCTTTGGGCTCTACTTCTGCTATGTTGACTTCTATTTTGGTTAGGTAACTCCTTGTGGTAGTCATTGGTAACATGAGACTGTCCTCAGTAGCAGCAACCTCAAAAGAAGAATTTTTCCCAGTAGCTCTTAGCAAGAGTCCCACAGAGAACACTGATAGGTTCATCCAGACCATGCGCCTGCCTGAAATCCCAGAGCTGAGGTCAGGTGCCTCACAGGATGCCCCTCCTGTGATGGGAGGTGCTGTGCTACTCTACAGGAAAATTGAGATGCTATATCAAAATTCAGGAATGATTGCTCAGTTAAAAACAATTGGCCTATGTATAAATGCATAGACATAATAATCTATGAGGATAGATTCTTGATTGTGTTACCAGTCTATAATCTGATAATCAACCAGTTTTTTGTTTTGTTTTATTTTTTCCATGTCTTGCTACTTTATTTTTTTTATTAACATATAATGTATTGTTTGTTTCAGGGTACAGTTCTGTGAATCATCAGGCTTACACAATTCACAGCACTCACCACAGCATATACCCTGTCCAATGTCCATCACCCAGCCACCCCATCTCTATTGCCCCCCTCCCCTCCAGCAACTCTCAATTTGTTTCCTGAGATTAAGATAAATCTTAAGAGATAAACCTCTTAAGGTTTGTCTCCCTGTCTTGTTTAGTCTTATTTCATTTTTTCCTCCTTTCCCCTATGATCCTCTGTCTTGTTTCTCAAATTCCTCATGTCAGTGAGATCATATGAAAATTGTCTTTCTCTGATTGACTTATTTCACTTAGCATAATACCCCTCTAGTTCCATCCACATTGTTGCAAAAGGCAAGATTTCATTATTTTATTCAATCAATTTTTTTAAAGATTTTATTTATCTATTTGATAGAGAGAGATCACAAATAGGCAGAGAGGCACGCAGAGAGAGAGGGGGAAGCAGGCTCCCTGATGAACACAGAGCCTCATGTGGGGCTTGATCTCAAGACCCTGAGATAATGATTTGAGCCAAAGACAGAGGCTTAACCCACTAAGCCACCCAGGTGCCCCTATTCAATCAGTTTTTATTATGAAGGGTATTTCAGGTAAGAAAACACCGTTTGTTTTCCCTTTTTAAGTGGCTGATATATTTTAATTAACAAGATGTTCATTCTTTAAAGAAGGTCAGTTAGGATATAGTTCCATATGACAAACATGTACTCAGATTTTGTTTGTGCCAAAGACAATGCTTTATCCTGGAGGTATAAGAATGATGGGGTGCCTGGGTGGCTCAGTGGGTTAAAGCCTCTGCCTTCGGCTTATGTCATGGTCTCAGGGTCCTGGGATGGAGCCCTACATCGGGCTCTCTGCTCAGCAGGGAGCCTGCTTCCTCTCTCTCTCTCTGCCTGTGTCTCTGCCTACTTGTGATCTTTCTGTCAAATAAATAAAATCTTAAAAAAAAAAATGATGAAGTCCCTCTCTGCCCTTGACCTCCCACTCTCATCCTTAAGTGCAATGGTATAGCATACAAGAAAATGAATGGTTACAAAACTGTGTGATAAATGAAGTAGTTGAGAATTATTCAAGGCTTCTTGGAAGCTCAAGAGGGAAATCTAGTTTAGGCTGAGAATGTTTTTAAGCTGAGGTGGTAGACACTTTGTTGGGCCCATTTTATGCCTCTCCACCTTCACCCCTGCCATGTTCCTAAATGTTCCCTTTGCTTTCATTATACTAAATTCTTTTTAGTTCTCCAGTTAACCCCTTGTCTGTCATGTCTTCTTGCATTTGGTCTTGACTGTTTTTTGGTTCCTATACCCTTTAATTCTGAGCTGCCTCTTGGATGGCATACCTACTGGTGTGGATATGATGATCGGAGCCTTTCAACCTCCTTCTCATGTGCTTTCCTCTACCCCAAAGCAGGAAAGCCAAAAGTGACATTTCCAGACTCCCTTGCAGGTAGGAGTCTGGATATGATTTTTTTTTTTAACCAATTACGTGTATTTGAGTTTTAAAAAGCAGAACTAATTCTGAGACCATATCGTTTCTTTCTTTCTTTTTTTTTTTTTACTCTCCCTCTTTTTTTATCTTTTTTTTTGTGAGATTATTTAAATTCTGCTTTCTTAGAAAATTTTAATTACATAATACAGTGTTATTAACTATAGGCTTCATGTTATACACTAGATCCTCAGTCCTTATTCATCTTATAACCAAAAGTTTGTATCATTTTGCCAACCTCTCCCTATTTCCCCCACCCCCCAGCACCTGGCAACTAATTTTTTCTACTCTGACTTTTTTGTTTGTTTTTTTGTTTGTTTGTTTTGTTTTGTTTTGCTTTAATTCCACTTATAAGTAGCATCATGCAGTTTTTGTCTTTGTCTGTCTGGCTTATTTCACTTAGCATAATGCCCTCCAGGGTTATCTCTGGTATAGTAAATGACAGGTTTCCTTCTTTTTAAAGGCTAAATAATATTCAGTTGTACATATATTTACCACTTTTTTATATGACATTTTCTTGATCCATTTACTCATTCATGGACACTTAAGTTTTGTTTTGTTTTGTTTTTCCCATATACTGGGTGTTATGAATAATGCTTCATGAAATTTGGGAGTAGAGATACCTATTCAAGATAATGGTTTTGTTTCCTTTAAATACATACCCACAAGTGGGGTGACTCAGTCATAGATTGTTCTATTTTTTTTTTAATATTTTGTTTATTTAGTTGACAGAGATCACAAATAGGCAGAGAGGCAGGCAGAGAGAGAGAGGAGGAAGCAGGCTCCCTGCTAAGCAGAGAGCCCGATGTGGGGCTCGATCCCAGGACCCTGGGATCATGATGTGAGCTGAAGGCAGAGGCTTTAACCTGCTGAGCCACCCAGGTGCCTCACCCCCCCCCCCCACTTTTTAAAAAGATTTTGTTTATTAGATTGTCCTCTTTTTAATTTCTTGAGGGATCTCCATACTGTTTTCCATAGTGGTTGTACTAGTTTGCATTCCCACCAACAGTGCATGAGGATTCTATTTTCTCCACATCTTCACCCAGATTTATTTATCTCTTGTCTTTAGATTCTCGCCATCCTAATAGATGTCAGGTGATGGCTCTTTGAGGTTTTGATTTGCACTTCTTTAATGAGTGATGAGTCCCTTTTCGTGTACTTGTTGGTCATACGTATGTCTTTTTTGAAAACTGCCAGTCAGGTCCTTTGCCCCTTTTTATATTGGGTTGTTTGGTTTTTACTATTGAGTTGTCTGATAAGGCCAGTTTTTCTCTAGTCTCTACAGTTTCTTCTGGCTAGAATATTGGAGGAAACATTTGGTTTTCAGCACCAGTGTTAATACTATTCATATTCTAACTTCAGCACTATTGAAAAGCAAGCATGGCGTGTCTGGTTTTTTTGCTAGTGTAGCTCACAAAAAAGCCAGAGGTGTCAATGGTGATTCTTGTTCACAATTCCATCACTATTTTTCCAGCATGGATGGTTTTGTCCATGACTTCCTGAGTTTTTGCCACTCTACCAGTGGCAGAAGTAGCAGCATTTCTCAGGAGTCACCCTGGAGCCCTCACCTCCAACCCTTCCAATGACTTTGATGTACCCAGACCCTTGTTTTATCTCTATTTTGAGCAGCTCAATTCTGGCTGATATAACTACTCACTTCATCAGTGCTTAGTATCTGCTTAAAACTTGGATGTACCAGAACCTGACCCCTAAAGTTGTCATGAGGATGCAATGACTGGAGGCAGGCAGGGAACTTAGATCATTGAAAAGCATGTTATAGCCTCTCAGTGAATGGCACCTTTGGGCAAGGTGTTGTCAACTAGTTTGAACATGCTAGTTTTGTCCATTAGACAAGAAAATTTCTTTCTACAAGAAGCATCGTTAAACTCAAGAAAAATGTTTTCCTGCATCTTCTGAGAGAAGATGACTTTTTACTATCTTTTGTTGTTACTCAGATTCCATATAGCCTAACCTTTCTCACAGCCATGGCCAGATAATGGGAAGCTCTCTTTCTCTGGGCTCCAGTCCCTCACTAGGATGGCTCACACTGTGTACAAATGCATCAATCAATTCTCATGGTGGAGAGCTCTGAATAAGATGACTCTAACTTTTGACTTCCTTTTTACATCAATGTAAGAGTAGAATTTACATAGAGCTGAAAACCTCTGAACCAGTGTGGAGTAATTAAGCAGGAAAGTGGTTTTTACAGTGGAAGACTTTTGATCTCAATCACTAAGAATGTGAACTGAGTTTCAGTCTTCTTATCTTTAAAATGGGTATAATCAGGATCCCTCATGAGCATCTGGCTACAGACCTGGAAAGCACCCCCCCATATGTGGTTACTAATGAAGCAGAGGCAGTGATGGTCTAGATGATGTTTGAGTAGGACAGTGGGCTACAAGATAGAATAAGTATATAGCCTTTGCTTTTACTTCCATTGATATTTATTCAGAGTCTCACATAGGCAGACTTGGATTAAACCGTTATGCACATTGTGTCACTGAATCTTACACTTAGCACACTTAGTACGTAGATTTTCCTATCCCCATTTCACAGATAAAGACATTGACGAGATCAGGCGCGTTCAGGGTGGTATGGCCGTAGACCAGATAAAGACATTGAGTCAGCAGCATTGACTTGCCTGAAATGATAGGACTCATCTTCTTTCCTTTACAGACAGACCCAGAGGCCTCAGATTCCCTGAAGAACTTTTAGGTATTGCTGGTTATAAGGACATCGTGCCTGAGAAAGATAAAATTTAGATTCCTATGGGGTTCATGAGTTGCTCCTGCAACCTACACCCTGCTTTGTCTCTCTGTCAGTATCATTACCCCGATGGAGCTCCATTTGAACCATGACGTCAGCCCGCCTCTCTAAGTCACGTGATTGCTAAGAAGAGAGTGATTGACAGCTAGCTAGCTAATTATAGCCATTCCAGAGCAGAAAGCACAGATGTAAGCTTTTGCAAAAATGCATTTGGAGTTCCAAGGGGACCCTCGCCCCTCATCAACTTCAGTTTGCATTATGAAAAGATGTAAGAAGTGAGTAGAGTTTTAAAAATGTCATTAATTACCGGTACAAGGTGGCTTCCCCATCAGGTGGGGATTCCTTAAAAGGAAACCATTCTGCCCTGGGGAGGCAGGTTAACATTTGGGAAAGCTGCTTCAGTGTTTTTTGTTTTTTGTTTTTTTAATTAACTTTGTTGTTCTGTGCATTTAGTGGGAATGTAATAATTTGTTGCTTCTCCCTACCTGTGTATTTTGAAATAGAAAAGTGTTTGAATAATGCAGCTCCCTGTAGGTATTCATGCTACTGCCAAAAGGATACAGTATTTGAGAAAATAATAGTTTGTAATGAATATTTTTTCCTAATTGGAACAGATGAAATATTAAACCAGAGGTGATAAAATACATCTTATCAAGTCATTGGGTTTCACTTGCCATGTCCTGTAGAGTTTTACCCTTTTCTGGTATCAAGACTGTTACTAGCCCATAGGGCATGTTTGTGCACAATAGAAAAGGGCACTCTTTCAGGAGAGACACAACCTTACCTTATGGTGTGTTGCTCGGTGTATTAAGTCTGCGCAACTACATGTTGCAATGTGGGTAATAGCAATATTCAAGGTCAAGTGTGAGTTATCAGAAACATAATCCCTGCACTTGTTCATCCTTTGGGATGTGTGAGGTTACACTGAAGCCAAGCCTTCCATAAGGTAGAAATTGGATAATGGCTCAGCCCTGATGAGACAGTGCTCTGGGCAGGTTTGGGATAGAAAGGGGAGGAAGGTCAGCAGGAAGTTGTATGAGATGTGAGCCAAAGGTTTACATGTGCTTCCAGTAGTAGTGAAGATGTTCTGGAATCTGAAATTAAAATTAGGTTTGCATAATACCACAGACCCTGTAAAAAAAATTTTTTTTATTATGGCATGATGAGGAACATGGAGTCCTTGTCTCTGCTAGTGTAAATGCTAATATTCCTCTAGCAGTCAGGAAATATAAGAGACGACAGCTCTGGAAATCCCCTTGACCTTGAGCTCCCCAGTTGCCACCCTCCCTGTCCTCCTCCTGCCTTGCACTGATGGAGGTGTGCTGATGTAACAAAACAGTTAGCAGCAAGAGGTAACATGACTTGGGCTCCTGCTGCTTTCCAGGCAAACGACCAACAAGAAAAATATGTATCCCATACTTAGTATGTGCCAGATGCCCGAGATTCAATGATAAACAACTTAGACTCTGTCCTTTACCACATGGAGTTGACAGTTTCATAGAGGAAGTGGACAACAAGCAAGATGAATGAATATTTTACTATGAATGATGTGAAACATTATGAAAAAAAATTTAAGATACAATAAGAACATTATGAAGATGGGGGCGGTGCCTAGTTTGGATGGATTTAGATTTTGAGGGACTCTACCCATAGTAAGAAATTGTGGGAAACAGCCTTTTGCTCCCTGAAATCCTTCTATTCAAAAACAAAAGTGTCTCCATGTCTGGGTGTGTCTCAGTCGCTTAAGCATCTGCCTTTGGCTTGGGTCATGATCCCAGGGTCCTAGGATTGAGTCTCATATTGGGCTACTTGCTCAGCAGGGGGCTTGCTTCTCCCTCTGCCTGTGCTTCCCCTGCTTGTGCTCTCTCTCTCTGACAAGTAAATAAAATCTTAAAAAACAAACAAAAAAAAGTGTCTAATATCAGTAAGTGAGAACATCAGCATCTTGGCTTCACACAAGTTGCGTTGACCAAGATGGTGGTCTCTGCTGCATATTTTGGGGCTGTTTATGCTCTTGCCCTGGAGGCTTCAGCCCCCTGCCAGTGCCCAAGATGAGAAGCTCTGGCGGATCAGTCATGGCTGATTTTCCTCTCTCGGGACAAAGAAATCAGAGCTGGCTTTCTTCATGTAAAAACCTTTTCACCTCTTGCCAAATGTTGAAACGTCTGTGCTCTTCTCCCTGTGATGAGGGAAGAAGCTTGGAGAGGCTGGTGGTTGCAGCTATTCAAGGAAAGCTTTGGATTAAAACTCTGTTATAGGTGTTTCACAAATATCTGAATCGATTTGCTAGCTCCAGGCTATAGGGACAGAATCTGGGCTTAGCTGTTGGATCTGCGCAGCTTTCCCCTTTATAAATGGATGCCATGCTTAATCCTCAAGCATCTTTGTGCCTATAATCTTCTGTTTATGCTATTTGCCTGGCCCCTCAAGGCATTTGGAGCGTGTGACCCTTTACCATCAGAGCCCCAGGTGCTGAATCCATTCATCTGTACGTGCTCCCGGCAGGCAAAAGACTTCATCCGTGGGTGTCATCTCTGGACTTTGCTCATCTCTCCCCCAAAAATATTTTACCTTTGGACTCTGGCAGTGCCGTTTTCCCTCTGTGTTTTGGTCTTTCTGACACCTCCTCTGACAGCTTGCTTCTTTCTCTTTTTTCCCATCCTTCCATGCTTAGCTTGCTTCCCTCCTCCTCTGTCCCCTGCCGTCTCCTTGCCTCCGTCTTTCCTTCCCGTCTGCTCTCCCCTTCCCTCTCCCAGTCCCCTGCCCTTCCTTTCCCTCCTACTTTACTCCACCTTACTCCATATTTATTGGGAAAAAAATTGTTATTTTTTATTTTTATTTCTTAAGTTTAAAAATTATTGAAAAAAATTATTTATTAATAAATATGTAACTAAATATCCTGTGGTTGGAGGAGTGTGTCTGTCTGTCTTTGCCAGCAAGAGAGGCTGATCACAAACCTTCTCCTGCAGAAACGAAACCTTGGAAGACCCATAAACCTAGGGCAGGCTTGGTCACATACGTATTTATGTGTGAATGTGTGTGTACCTGAATTTCATTGTCAGTTGTCTATTGTGCTCCTTCTATGAGCCGTGTAGGTACAAGCCTATAAAACTTATAAAGCTGTATGGTCCCATGTCCCAGAAGTCTGATTCTCTACTATTTATTTATTTATTTATTTATTTATTTATTTATTTATTATAAAATATTTTATTTGTTTATTTGACAGAGAAAGATCACAAGTAGGCAGAGAGGCAGGCAGGGAGGGAGGGAAGCAGGATCCCTGCTGAGCAAAGAGCCCAGTGAGGGACTCGATCCCAGGACCCTGAGATCATGACCTGAGCCTAAGGCAGAGGCTTTAACCCACTGAGCCACTCAGGTGCCCCGATTCTCTCCTTTTAAAGAAGCTTGTGGGTGAATTTTAGAAGTTTCTTCATAGCCTAAGCTGAGAAGTACTGCACTTGGAACTCTTATTGGGAGCAAATGTGACAGTTCTCTGAAATAGAGAAAAAGACACTACTCCTACTAGATGATACTTTCCAGGTATCTCTGAAGCTAAGGGCCTAAGTATGTTACTTAGGCTTAAGATGTTGTGAATGTATTTCTGAACCCGTTTTGCAGATGTAGCGAATGTCATGGACATTTTCCAATCTCCAACTCTACCCAAATCCATTAGGCAGTTACTTATATTTAAACTTTATTTCTCCAAAAATGCAGCTGGATCATTGACTAAGTGTACCTCTCCACCTGTCTTCTAATAGCATTTCTCCCCAAATAGTCCCACTTGAATGATTCTTTCTGGCACCACATGAAGAGACTTCAGTTATATTGTATCTCAATGGGGACAAAATCAGACTTTAACAAATAGCTAATGTAAAAACTGCGTACAGAAATAAATAGACATAGGATTCCAGCTGGCTCAAAATCTGATTTTAGATTGAATGACAAGCTACAGTACTTTCTCTTTTTCACGGGAGGGGGCAAGTCCCCAAAATGGAAGTGTGTGTGTGTGTGTGTGTGTGTGTGTGTGTGTGCGCGCGCGCATGTGCGCGCACTTGTCTTCCCTTTCATTCCTTTGGAATAGTCATGAACATGAATTACCCTATTCTTTAGATTTAGATTATTTGAAATGCTTCCTCTTTTAAGATTTAAAAAAAGCAAACAAAACAAAATAAACAAGTCAGGAGAATCTGTGGGGGTGGTTAATGCTGGCTGGACACTAATGTGTGACTCAGATATTAATGCTGTCATAGCTGCTGTACAGTGGGTCATGTCAGGGACTCTGCCTCTGGTGCCCCCAGACCACTGAGAGAGCCTTCCAACTTCGGATACCCCACTTTTCCATCTTTATCTTTCCATCACACTAGTCTGTAAACCAGAGGCTTAAGACATGAACCACCCACTTCATTGTTCTCATGTTGTAACTGTAGAAACAGGTTCACACACACATATCTATGCTTGCCCTGACTTGTACCCTGGTTCATCCCCCTGGAGATGTCCTGGCAGAGGTCCAGCCCAGGTATTCTAATGACATTTGCCTTTTATTGTTTCTCTCCCAGTATTTCATTAGCAAGGGAAGGGGAGAAGTTTGTGGAGTGGGTCAGGGCAGAAGCATGGAGATCACTGAAGTTTGGCTGAGTACAATTGATTTTTAAGATTTATGGATTTGGGGTGCACCCCCTATCCCCTGCCACAAATCAGCACCAGCCTTCACTCCAGTCTTCTACTTCCAGTGTCTTCACTCTGGCGTTTAAAACTTCATACATTTTCAGAACCATAAAACATGTTCCATCCCAATAATAAAGACTACCAGCTTCCTATTAGATTCTGTAATATCCAGTCCCCATGAAATCCCTATTTCCTAGTCGTCGTTCATATTTCACTATGCATAAAATCACTTCTATATTTTAAATTTCTCTATTGGATAGATGTTTGAATATTAACTCCTTTAGTTACAATTTTAGAATCTCCTTTATCTCCAGTAGTCTAACTCAGGAAGAGATGTAAGTGTGATGTTCTTCTAAATATCATTCACGTATAATAAAATGTGTTAGATGGTGGGCTCAGCAATGGCAATTCTGATTTAAAAAAAAAATCTTTCCTGTCTACTTTGTTACTGCTGATCATTCTCCAGAGTTTTATTTCACTTACCTTCGCTGTTGAATGTGGAGCCATAAAAATCAGTGTAAAAATAAGCCAGTAGAAGTGAATGCAAGATCAGAGGGAAAGGCCTACCCAGATCTCTACTTATCCAGCATGTTGTACCAATACTTAGCAGTTTCTTAGCCCCTGTTAATCATGCAGATCATTTTCATGCATTTCGTAGCTAATGGCATAGACATAATTTTAAACCCACCTTCTAAGTAGAGATGGTATATCAGATATGTTATAGATCTGTCTCCATTCTTTTAACATCTGTCAAAGGTTCATGATAACGTTTCCCCAAACTATTAAGTTTGGCCAACCTCTTAATTTTCTTCCCTTTTCAAAAGGTTTATCTTTTTCTTCTCTTAAAGTAAACAGATCTAAGGTCATACGTTTTTTCATCTAACAAATAATTATTGACCTTCTAAAGCATATGGGGCTCGGAGTTAAATGCTGGAGATGCACCTGCGAGCGAGGTCAACCTGCTTTCAAGGTTTGTATTAGAGTCAGGGAAGATACATCTCTCAGACACACACCCACAAATGAAATAGTTCTTAGTTGTAAGTAAGACAGAGAATGGCAAGGCTGGAGCCAACTTATATAAGGAGGACATGAGAAGCTGTCTGGAAGAGGCATAATATCTCAGCCCTCCCCACCTCCCCAAAATGAGAAGGCCTGGATATAGAAGGTAGGCAGAAAGAAACATATTCGATGTCAAGGGGCCAGCATATGCAAATGTTCTGCATGGGGAAAAAAGTTTATTCTGTTTAATGAATGTCAGAAAGACCAGTCTGTACATTATGAATACGGAGATCTGGGCAGATAACGTGGAAAGTGTGAGGGGAGTTTGGGTTTTATTTCCAGTGCCATGGACTATTGAGTCATTACTGAGTTTTAAGTAGGGTGTGGCCTGTGCGATTTGCTCTGAGAAGAGAACAGGGCTGCTGCATGGAGAATGGACTGAGGTGGAGGTGCCTGGTTCAAAGGCTCTTGTCGCAGTGCTGGGGAGAGATGACTAGTATGACTGCAGTAAGGGGTGTTCTTGGATTTAGCCTCAGGGAGGAGGCAGAAAGGCCAAAGCAAGGAGCCTTCTCAATGCAGCAGAGAAGGAAGCACAATAGAGGGTGTTAGCTTGAGGGGATGGTAGGGACAGGTCTGTGGCGACCTACCTGGGTAGAAAGCTTCTTTTGTAAAGGCCACAGAATGTAGGCAGGCAGTGCTCTTGAGAAGTTGATAATGGAATGTAGGCGAATAATGCTTGTATTATTATGTAAAGCATGAGATTATATGTATTCATGAGGATATAGGTACAAATTAAAAGTGTATATATGGAGTGTATACATGGATGCCCTGATTATATTTTGAAAAACTTGCTTTTTGACATCCTTTCAAGTCGTTTTAGGGAAGGAAGCTTTTTCAACAGTCTGGGTGCTATTAATTTTTTTAAATTTTTATTTAAAATCTAGTTAGTTGTCATACTGCATAATATTACTTTCAGGTATACACTATTAATTTCTGTATATAATTTGTATCCAGAGTCACCCACTGAATTTTTTTTTTTTTTTAGATTTATTTCTTTTTTTATCTCTGAAAGAGAGACTTCAAGAACAGAGGGAGGGGCAGAGGAGAGGAAGATAATCTCCAACAGACTCTGTGCTGAGCACAGAATGTGACACAGGGCTGGATTCTAAGACCCTGAGATCATGGTCTGAGCCAAAACCAAGAGTCAGACACCTAACCAACTGAGCCACCCAGGTGACCCTGTATGTTCTCATTCTTAATCCTATTAAAATACAGGAGATCAGTTGATAGGAGAGTGTGATGCACATGTATAACTTGAGAGTCATGCTTCCTGGGTTCCAGTCTCAGACTGTCTCTCAAGAGTTGTGAAGTTACTTGGCTTCTCTGAGCCTCAGTCTGCTCGGTAATCGAATGGGGCTGACAGTGGTGCCTACTTTATAGAATTGTTGTGACCATTACAAGTGATGATCTCATTCAGCACTTAACTTGATGTCTCACACATGTCAAGAGTCCAGTAAGTGTTGACTCATAATTATGATTTCAGAATTAGAAAGCACGCTAGACATAGTCTTGTCTCACCCTCCAGTTTTGCAGATGAGAAAACCAAAGCCCGATATTACATGGCAGATATCATGCGGCTGGTTAGGGACAGTTGAGCTTTGGGTACTTTTTCTTTTGAACCACCAGTCATTATTCTGCAAGGTTCCTATTCATTTTTCCTCTTAGAATTTGCTTGCATGGGGAAAAAGAGCTCCTAACAAAGGTAGAAGAGGAATGACAAACCACAAGCACAAACAGACTATGGGTTTGGACACTGAAATGTGCATGTGTAAGAGAAAAGGAAGTGTGGAGAGACAGAGAATCCCAGAAAGACACAGAAAAATAGATACAGGAAGTGTGAATTGGGTAAAAAAAGGTATGTCATTTGAATGGAAATCTAAGCATCAAAAAGAAGACAGACCATATAAAAATTGAAAATTCAGTACCTCTAGTAAAAGATGTAATAATACATTATATATTTCTAAGACCCCAAATTCAGGAATGTTTAGATATTTTGTAGTCAACAAAGACTTGGAAAGTTTGGGATGAACATAAAAGTCACCAAGGATTAATGTGACACAGGCAAAGACAGTTAGATCTTATAATCAAAGTGTCCTAAACATCAAGAATTAAAAATGAGAAAGATGGCATGGGTTTAGAATAGCTAGGAAAATAATGTGGTTGTCCATACCAGCATAGAAGTGAATTCACTACTTATAGTGGAATTAGGACATCTCCCAGTACTTCATATATATTGTATTATTTGGAAGAAAAGGAATTAGTTGCAGTTTAATTAAGAGCCTGAGAATGTGACCAAGGGTATGCAATCTGGGAGAGTTTGCAGATTGGCTTTAAAATGCCTTTGATGTGTGGGTAACAAAGGATCATCCATACCTACATGTGTATAAAATGTTTGTTGAACTCATTTAGAGGAGACCCTCCTTGTAGGATTTAGATGCAGAAATTCATGTTGAGTTTAGAAAGCCCGAGAAGGGAAGGATAAAGAGGATACAATAACTGGGGAGGGAAGGTTTAGCATCAATGAGGCATCCGAAATGGCAACAGAATTATGGATAATGAAAGGAATCCATCCAGGCATCTATCCAGCAAAATGAATGGTTACCATATACAATGAACTGTGTTAGGGGTTTTGAGGGGCATGGAGGTAGAATAACCATGGAGCTTACCCCCAAAGGAGCACACAATCCAGTCTGAAAGATGATATTCATGCATTAGTTTGTTCTTTTGTGGGGCATTCATTGAATGGACTGTGTCATTCCTATGTTCAACCCTAATGGAAGACATTGCTCATCAATCCCAACCCTACTTCCAACCGGTCCGCAACTACTTTGGCTACCAGTTGCTTGGAAGAATAGTTCTTTTTCACTATCCTTGCACTTGGCTCTGCTGGGCTTTAAAGGTAGAGTTTGTATCCCTTTATACTGTGATATCCTAAGCACTTACCACGGTGTTCGGTATAGAATAAATGCTCGATTAAATTCAGTGTACTCTTTAAGTCAAACTTACCTTCTTATAGCTATTTATTCTGTGTTTTAAATGCTCAGCAATATATCACCATTGACCCTGAAGTTCCTTAGTATATACATTGTTTGTGCATATCTTCAAAATTTACCGATCTGAATATTAAAGTCAATTGTTTCACTGCAGTTGTGTGGCCTCCTAAGGCAGTAGAGTGTGCTTATTTAAGCATAAAGAATGAAATGTGTGTGGTTTCTCAAGAGTAACTCAGTGGATATGTGATCTTGTTGAATAGGAATGAGGCTCATGTCACGGAGAGTTTATTAACAACTAATAGCTTTGTGAAGTTGGGGAACATTTCCAGGGCTAAGTGGGAAGGGAGAGGAAGTTATTTTAATCACTGGCATAAGCCATTTATAGTCCTGTCATCTTCTCTGTCATGAAGATTATCACTTAATTATAAGATAACATGATTTGCTGTTTAGATATCCGAGGTAGAAATGTGCAGGCCAGGATCAAAGTGGAAATCAATTCTCAAAAGGTCTGGTACTAATTAATAAAGTTGGTGCAGCTGTGTACCTGTCAGCCCAGCCTGGGTTGGGGGGGTGTGTTTTCAAAACATTAGATGAGCTGAGTGCTCTGGCCACTAGTCAGAGTGGGGGGGGGGGGCACCTGTAAATACAGAAGTGGTGGCTCAGGCGAGTGGGTGATCCCCTAAGTGGGAATCAGTCAGGAAGGTGCCTGGTCTCTCTGTGAAGTCCCAGGATACTCCCCAACATCCTCCCCTTTGCTCACCTGCATGTGTCTTGAGTTGTGCAAGAAAATGACAGATCTGGTGGTTGCCACAAAGGCTGCTGGTTATGGAAGAATGCGTCTTTCTGGAGACGTGTGTTAGCTCACACCAGAGGGAACTCATAAGCAAATGTGTGTGTGCAAGTGGTAAGTGGGTGGTAGATTTCGACTTCCAAATTGCGCTTTCTGTCCAGGGCCAGATTTGGCATGGGAAGAGGGAGCTTCTGAAGGTTCACCCTGCAGGGATATTGTTGAGGTAAATTTGGCATTCCACCCGTATTTAGGAGGGTGTGCTCTGGGTTGGGTTGACCCTGGCTTGAATCTAAATTCTGTTGCTTAATATTTATGTGGGCTTTATATTTCTGAGCTCTGGGTTTTATGTTTTTTTTTGTGTGTGTGCTTTTTTTGTTTTGTTTTTGTTTTTTGTTTTTTTGGGTTTTTTTGTTTGTTTTGTTTTGTTTCGTTCCGTTTTGCAAAACAGAGGTAATAATATACCAGCTTCAGAAGTGCAGTTTCTGTAGAGTTTGGCATGTGAGATGTGTTCATAAATGGTAGCTGTTTCTTGTGATTTTTGTTATCATAGTAGTCCTCTTTAGCACTTCATGAGAGCAAGAGATGATGACTTTTTTGGTCTATTACCTTATTCCCAAACTGCTAACAGGTTGCCTATATTGAACTCCTAACCAGGATGGAGAGCCCAGTCAAATGAAGATGAGTGTGGGAGGGATTCTTTAGAAAGGGGCTGTTTCTGTTTGGAGAGGTGTGGATGGCATATAGGGGAATCACAGGGTAATGCAGAAGGCTGGAGGGAGCAGCACTGGGACTGTCAGGATACAGACCAAAGAGATGAAGAGAGAGAGTGATCCTGAACCATAGTATGAGAGGGAACTGGGAGAAGCAATCTGCCTTGGGAAGAACTGTGGAACCCTGAATCCTTTTTTCTCTCCGTTGATCTCCTGCTTCAACCCTCATTAAGCAGATTGCCTGGAAAGCAGGAAGGCAAGAAACCTATCAGTGTAGTCCATGCAGGCCAGCCTTTTGGGTCATAGAATAGGGCAAGAAGTGGGGGAATGGAGGGGCACCTGGGTGGCTCTACCAGTTAAATGTCTGATTCTTGATTTTGGCTCAGGTCATGATCTCAGGGTTGTGAGATTGAGCCCCATGATGGGCTTTGCACTGGGCATGGAGCCTGCTTAAGATTCTCTCTGCCGTGCCCTCACCTCTCCCATCCTCTGTAAAACAAACAAAAAAAAAAAAAATTAAAAGAAAATAAAAAAGAAAAGAAAAGAAAATGTATCCAACAGGCAACATGATTATCACAGTGTCTCACACATGGCAGGCTCCCAATAAGAATGAATTGAATGAATAACATCTCATAACTACTTAGTTAGATTAAGTTCTCTTCCTTCAGACCTTGTTTCTTGTGCTAAGCTCTGGAAAGAATAGAACAGTGAGTAAAGCCCAACCACAGCCCTCCCCTGCCGCATATCCACCATACTTGGATTTGGAAAGTACTTTATAAACATATTTTTTATTTAACTTAGTCCCCTTCTAAGGTAGGACTTATTATTTTATAGAGAAGGAGCCCTAAGTTTCAAAAGGTTAACACGCATGACCAGAGTCATAGAGCTGGGAAGAGAGCAGAGTGGGGACTCTAAACCCTGACTGTTGGGTTCCCCATCTCCATCAGGCTACTCTGGTTCCATGGCCTTTTGAGGTCAGTTTCTTTGGATGGGCTACTAGGTATCTCTGTACAATAGGTTATTGATCTCAGAATGCTTCTTTTCTTTTTTTACCTAGTGCTCAAATGGATTCAGTATATCATATCGTAGATTATTTTAGCAATATCTACCCCATGATTTCCAGAGGGGATACCCCATGTGAATCATCTGGGAACTTAATACAACGCAGAATTTTCAAGGCCACCTGGATTCTCAGGTCTGATCTGTTGCAAAATCCTCAGGGGATTGTGTAGCTTGCAGGGAGTAGGGGTAACTGATTCAGTGGCACAAGGCTAGTTGGTGTCAACCATGGGGATTCCACCAAATAAGAGTAGCCTCCCTAGAGAATATAACCTAAGGATGGGTATGTAAAGCTTATCTGGCTGAAGTTCTCTTCAGTAGAGGTACATCTGATAGCTCAACGTGAATTAGTTGACACTTTGATCGGACAAGAGGCAACCTAACAGCTGAAACTGATTTAATGCATGTAACAACCGCTCCCCACGTCTAGATCATTTTCAAAGGTGCAGTAATGGAGCTGCCTAGCGGTCTCTTATTTCAGAGGAGTATAGGCTGGATTATAGAAATAGGTACCCAGAGATGTGGAAAGGCACACTCATGAGTTAAAAACAGAAGATTCAAGCTCTGTTTGTAAGGTAGACATTTTATTAATGAACCTGATTTTAGAACAGAGTCTCACCACTCATGAAATACAAGCCTTCACCTACTGACTTGGTAATGCAGGGACTGCTGAAGACCTTTAGCTTTCAAACTGGTCTTGTGTCTCCAGGAGGTAGGTAAATTGTTCAAATGTTTTTAAGTATTTCTCTTGATAGAACTGAGAGCTCAGACAAATTTGAGTGGCTGATAGGAATAGCCTCATGTCACAAATATTTCTAAGTGTCTCTCATTTCAGGTAGGATCACTCCCAAAGGGCGAGGATGGGTTATAAATTATTTGAACAGTACTTGCAGTGATCTGCTCAATCCATAAGTTTAAGGTGGGAACCTACGTGATTATAGAGATCAAGTTGACCAAGGAGGATTTCTTAAGTAGCTGCTAGAATAGTTAGAATCATAATAGTTTCTCTATTGATCATATGAATATTTCAACACACTCTCTCTGTATGGGTATTAAAAATACATTCATTCTTTACTTTTTCAACATGAGCAACAATGCTTTCTATAATATGTTCAGTGAGTCTGGATATATGGCACATTTTTTTAAATGGTTTTTGCACATCCTCTCCCTAAGCCTGTGTTTACTGAGTTTATTCAGTCGTTTATGGACAGATAATTCCAAGCGTGCTATTAAGACAATGGCTTTGACTTTAGAATGAGTTTATATCTTTAAGGATAGTTTTCAGCAAATGAGCCAACCATATGTTAAATCAAATTTAACATCCATTATGAAACACTGAATCATATTTTATATCTCAGTAATGATAACAAATGATCGCTTATCTCATGTTCTTCTCATTTGTACTACTACTCATCCATCTTGCTAATATTGCAAAGATTTATTAAATGAATAAGTGTCCAACTATAACTGTTAATATTAATAGTGTCTTTTTATATTTTCCCATGCTGCCTTCCTTTCCTATGCTTGCTTAAGCCCTTTTTAATGTAGCTTTTAAAAACAATAGTTTTTCTTATTCTGAAATGATAATTAACAGGAAACTAGCAAGGTAGCAGTAAAATTATTTCAATGAAACTATGCAATTATACCAGCCCATTACAAAGTAGAAGATTTGCTATGTGCTCAGCACTAGAAGCGATGATCTTTTTTCACTAGAGTAAAATAGTCGATTTTAAAACTCTGGAAACATTTCAGATCCCTTATGACTTAAAATTGCTACTTGTGCAGTGAAAGTTTAAATCCGTTGAGTAAATTTGTAATTTAATCTTTTAAGTTTAACTAACATTTATTCTTCCTTCCTAAGTGCTTTCTGTTGGTGTAAATTGTAGGAAGTTGTCTCTCTCTTTTTGTAAGACTTCACTGTGGGCTTTTAACTCAACAGCTTCCAAATGAATAACTTCTCTGAAGCTCTGTTTCTAGAAAAGGTCCCCCTATTTCATCACTTGTCTCAGGCTGTACATAGGGGTCCTTACTTCTCCTCTGTGTCCTAAATTGAATGTTTTCAGACAAGGCCAATTTTTGCTGTAAAACGCTCTCTTAGATATTTAAACCTGCCCTGTGATCTTGTTACCAGTATATTTTTACCTAAATACTGAATTTCTGTCTCAACTGTCTGCTTGAGTCCCAAAACATTTGTGTTTTTCTCAAATCTATCCTTCATTCTTGATAAAACAATTCTGGCTCAACCTTCATGATTCCTAGCTTGATTTCATGATCTCAGATGTTCCTTGAGGGCAGGGATTCAACACAAAACTGCTCTGCATTCCCCCAAATTCCTGTTCTGTGTCAGATGACCCATATTGTGGAATCTTATTTAACGAGGTGGTTGTGAGCAAAATTTATTCGTAAATGGTCAACACCACACTAATATAGTGTATTATCTTTATGACGATAATATTATGGTTAATAATAATCATCTACTGAGTTAACAGGTTGACTCAGTACCTGGTACCCACCAGGAAATGATTCCTGCTCAGAGTGAATGCTTCTTTGTCAAATAGTTAGCAGTACAATTCATTTGACAATTATGGTTTGCTATATAACATCTCTTTTATTATCTCTGTGTGTCAAATTACTGTTTTAGCTGCAGGTTTTTAAACAATTTATTCTTACTTTTATTTATTATTTTTTCTTACTTTTTTGTGCATTTCTGTCATTTTTCCTCTCAGAACATAAGGTCCTTCAGGCACTCTGTCTTGGGTTTCTCCTCATTCCCAGGAAAGCAGCTTACCCTTAGCAGGCATGATAAATGATTCTTGGGGTGAATAGTAAAATAAAGCCAAGTCTTTAAAACACAATTATTTCTTTGTTGACTATAGGTACCAAAATATGACCAGACATTTAAGAAGTTGTGGTAAAGAAAGACTTGGGCTTTGAGGGGGAAAGTTTAACTTAAGGGGACATATTTTTGGTGACACTCTTTATAGAATTGGAACTGTAGAATTTCAGAAGCAGAGGCATGGGGAAGGCATGTGGCTCAGAGGGCCACGTGTTGTATTTTATTATAGGGCTGGAATTTAGAAACAGTGCCATGACCTCAGACAGGAGAGATGAGGTACAGGGGTAATGTGTTCTTTTATCAGGATGGAAATCACCCAAGTGAAATGAAGTCATGAAATGAACTCTTTTATGCACACTCTTTAATGAGTCCCTTGGCAGAAGTGGGGATGGATTAACATGGAGGACAAAATGGCCGGGTGTCAAATTAAGACTTTTTAATGTTCTTGTTTTCTTCCCTATGTCACCTTGGTCTCAGTTTCCCAGTCTGTAAAGTGGAGATGAAGCTTGTTACCAGGAGTGTTGTGGGCATATAATAAAAATGCATTTTAAGTGCTTAGAAATGCGTCAGGGAAAGATCAAGGAGTCTTGCTGCTGTTTTGGGTAATTATGAAACGGAGGTGCATGTATATATATATATAACAGTTACATTAGTGAGTATGTGTATTTCACATTCGTATATTTTACTTGGTAGCATTAATACACAACATGTAATTATGATTCATAATGTTGGACATAAGGCCTTTGCCTTCTCACAAATGTGATTGCTGAAGCTGGTGAACCATTAAAGGGTTAGTTTGAATTGCCCTTGCTTTAAGAGGGTCATTGCATTGAAGGCATGATCAGTGGTTTAAAAAAAATTAAAGCAAGTCACAAAAATATTTCAAGATTTGTTAATATCCGTTGAGGATTTCTGGACATGTGCTAGAGAGGAACCCCCAAATGATCTTCTAGGATTTTAGGTAAAAAGCCATTGAATATTGCTATTTCAAGAGAAGGCAACTTAAAATGTATAATATAAATCTAAAAGCAGAATTTCGGAACTGCTGTAAAACGTGTATACTTCTATGTAAGCAAATGGTTAAAAAAATAACCTAGTTGGGATGTAATTACAAGAATTGGTAGTCTGGGCGCCCCTGGGTGGCTCAGTGGGTTAAGCCTTTACCTTCAGCTCAGGTCATGATCTCAGGGTCATGGGATCAAGTCTCACATCGGGCTCTCTGCTTGGCAGGGAGCCTGCTTCTTCCTCTCTCTCTCTGCCTGCCTCTCTGCCTACTTGTGATCTCTCTGTCAAATAAATAAATAAAATCTTAAAAAAAAAAAAAGAATTGGTAGTCTGAGGCATCTGAACAATAGATAGTTATTGCCACCCTCTTTCTAGATCCTGTAGAAGGGAGAATGAGTACGTGCCCTGAAATTAGACAGTTACCTAACCTTGGCGTGATGCTAAAGCTGTTACTGGCTCTTCTGAAATACAGTGATCGCACATTTCCTTTAAAAAACACCCCGTTGAGAATGTCTCCCATTTGATCCACAGTTAGGCTTGCATTCTCAACCCTACAGTCAATTTTTATAATCCAGTTCTCACTACTGTCACACTCTTAATCAAATAGGAAATTGCATCCCTGAGTTTAGCCAAGACCGAGGGGGAGGATTGTGCATCATCAGCATACTGTTATCTAAAATTATACCATCCGCGGTGGAACCCAAGAAAGATCTGCGGGTGCCCAGCATAGGACTAAGAATTTCTGTTTGAGCTTTATTTATAGTATCTTTAACCTGTGGCCACTTGGCTTCAGGATTGGTTCTGACCTTGTTAAATATTTTGTTCTTACTAAATACGTACAACATGTGGTACATTGTGCTGAGCATTGGGGAAGAAACGAAAATGATTAAGACCCAGTTTCTGTTGTCAAGAAGCTGATCATCTCTTTGGATAGAGAGAGGGGCACGCATATGGTAGGGCTTGGAGCTGTTACGTGGTGGTGGTCCAACCAGCTGCTAGAACGCTGAAGTGGGAGAAATCAGTTTTGCTGGGCGGACTGGAAAAGTTTGGGTAATGTGAATTTTTAAAAATTTTTATTTAAGTTCAATTTCATTAACATAGAGCGTATTATTAGTTTCAGGGGTAGAATTTTGTATTTCTCCGGTTGCAGGTAACACCCAGTGTGTGTGTGTGTGTGTGTGTGTGTGTGTAACACCCACAAATGCCCACGAACCCTCCTTCATGCCCATCACCCAGTTACCCCATCCCCCCACCCAACTCCCCTCCAGCAACCCTCAGTTTGTTTCCTGTAGGTAAGAGTCTCTTATGGTTTGTCTCCCTCTCTGGTTTTATCTTATCTTATTTTTCCTTCCCTTCCCCTATGTTTTTGTTTCTTAAATTCCACAAATGAGCAAAATCATGTCGTATTTGTCTTTCTCTGACTGACTTATTTCACTTACTGTAATGCCTTCCCATTCCATCCATGTCATTGAAAATGGCAAGATTTTATTCTTTCACACACACACACACACATTTTCTTTAACCATTCATCTGTTGATGGACATCTGTGTTCTTTCCCTATTTTGGCTACTGTGGACATTGTTGCTATAAACATTGGAGTGCAGGTACCCTTCGAATCACTATGTTTGTATCCTTTGAATAAATATCTGGAAGTATAAATGCTGGGGGTAGGGTAGTTTTAGTTTTAACTTTTTGAGGAAGCTCCATACCATTTTCCAGAATGGTTGCCTCAGCTTGCATTCCCACCACCAGTGTAAGAGGGTTCCCCTTTCTCCACATCCTCGCCAACATCTGTTCCTGACTTGTTACTGGTGGGTATTCTGACCGCTCTGAGGTGGTGGTATCTCATTGTGGTTTTGATTTGTATTTCCTTGACGCTGACAGATGTGGAGCATTTTGTGTGTGTGTGTGTGTGTGTGTGTGTGTGTGTGTGTGTGCATGCGTGTATCTGCTGGCCGTTTGTGACTTTTGAGCTAGATCCTGGATGTTTCCACTGACAGAAATGTGACAGAAAGAGTAAGTTCTAAACATAGTGATTGGGCAGATCTACCATCAGGAAGAGGCACCAGACAGCTATGAGACTGGAAAGGAAGGACAGGAATAGCTTTCAGAGGATTCTAAATACCCTTTGGGGATTTTGGTACTTGGCTCTTAAGTGCTGGGGAGCAGTGGGATTTGAAATGAAGGTAACAAGCTCAAATATATATTTCACCACGATAAATGTGGCCACTTTGTGGCATACTTGATTAGTGTTGCAGTAGTGGGAACAGTTGAAGCAGTAGTGTTGGGAAGGAGAGAAAGGTCTGAAAATGTGAAAATGGAGTCATCTGTACACACGGAGTGGTTACATACTGACAGTGCCAGGCAGGTATAATCCAAAAGTTAATTTCAGGTTTCTAGCCCAGATGAGTTTCAGTTTCTGTAACTGAGAACTGACAATGAACCACACACAGAACTAATTAATAGGAAGCGTTGTTTCAGGGGTGCCTGGGTGGCTCAGCGGGTTGAGCCTCTCCCTTCAGCTCATGTCTTGATCTCAGGGTCCTGAGATGGAGCCCCGCACCGGGTTCTCTGCTCAGCAGGGAGCTTGCTTCCTTCTCTCTCTCTGCCTTCCTCTCTGCCTACTTGGGATCTCTCTCTCTCTGTCAAATAAATAAGTAAAATCTTAAAAAAAAAAAAAAAAAAAGCCTTGTTTCAGAGAAATGGTACATGTGTTACACACACACACACACACACCCATACATCCTCGATTCTGTGATGCTGTTGGTTCTAAGAGCACCATTGATTTTATAGTTTGGAAAAAAGAAATGCCATCATAGTAAGCACTTAATCATAAGATGCATTTCTACTTACTTATGTTACAAATGTATGAATAAACATCTTAAAATTTAGGAAATATGGCAATGACCCTTCAGATATTAATATTTAATAACTTATAGCTTATTGGACAATTATAATTACAGCAGATATATACTTTCAAATACAAAAATCCAATTGTTACCTCTTTTTGTATGTTAATTCATTGTGACCTTCAGAAAGTCTCTTCACTTCTGGGAGGACCAACAATTCTAAAGTGCCTTGAAAAAAACACACTATAAGGAAAGTCCTTGATATTATCATACCTCTATTATGACATTTATCCCCAAGCATATCCCATCATTCAAATGAAAGGAATGATGCTAGAATACTACCTATATTTAATATTTTTTAACTTTATTTTTCCAGTGTTCCAAGATTCATTGTTTACGTATCACACCCAGTGCTCCATGAAATAAGTGTCCTCCTTAATGGCCACCACCAGGCTCACCCAACCTCTGAACCCCCACCCCTCCAAAACCCTAAGTTTATTTATATTTAATATTTTTAATTAAATTAAAAAGTCAAACCTAGCTGAACTTTCACTGTGAAGTTTGCTCAAAGAGTTTCCTGGATCTTACAATAGCTACTATGGAGAGTCCAAATGTCCATCAGCAGATGAATGGATAAAGAGGATATGGTACACACACACACACACACACACACACACACAGTGGAATATTATGCAGCCATCAAAAATGAAATCTTGCCATTTGCAAGGACATGGATGGAACTAAAGGGTATTATGCTAAGTGAAATAAGTCAATCAGAGAAAAACAATTATCATATGATCTCACTGATATGAGGAATTTGAGAAACAAGACAGAGGATCATAGGGGAAGAGAAGAAAAAATGAAATATGATGAAACCAGAAAGGGAGACAAACCATAAGACACTCTTAGGAAACAAACTGAGCATTGCTGGAGGGGAGGGGGATGGGAAGGATGGGGTGGCTGGGTTATTGACATTGGAGAAGGTATGTGTTGTGGTGAGTGCTGTGAATTTGTAAGACTCATGAATCACAGACCTGTACCCTTCAAACAAATAATACATTGTATGTTAATAGTAAAACACACACACACACACACACACACACACACACAAACAAAACTAACAAAAACAAAAACAAATAAACAACAACAACAACAAAAGAATATCCTAGTTCTAACTTTGACCACTTAAATCAGAATTTGAGGGGAATAAAGCCTAGAATCCCATCTTCTTTAGCAAGTTCCACAGATGATTCTGATGTGCAAGGAGAGTTGATATTCAAGGTGTGCAGCACTTGTATTCTAGGATGTCAGGGTAGGGCCCTTGTAGTTGATGGTTTTCCTTCTGTTTTAGCATCCCTAATGTTATGTTGATAGAATAGGGGACTTTTTTCTGCTCAGTGGTGGTCCATACAGTCCTGCATCTTCTTGACCTTCATCATCTACCTCTGCAGCCAACTTTTTAATGGTATCTGCTGGTGTGAACTCTCTCAGCATATTTTTGTCTGGACACTCAGCATTAGCAAATTGTTGGTTCTTCATCATTTGCTTTGTTACAAGTTTAATAAAAAAAAAAAAGTTGGAGGGCACAACTTACACATAATTCACAATTTTCCCAATTAACCATATCATGCTCCTGAATTCTTGAGGACATAAAAATTTAATTATCTAGGCAATAAACAGTGAGTGTCTTTTTTTTTTTTTTTTTAGATAGGAAGTAATGGACTTTGGATCTATCCGGATTTAATGTTGACATTATGGGACAAGAATGCTAATCACTGAGCTGCTGCAGTAAAAAAAAAAAAAAAAAAAAATTAAAACCTCCTTTCCCATACAAAATTATTTTCAAATTTCAAATAGGTAAATGTAATTTGAAGTTGAACTTATGTACTCTCTTTCTGGAAGTTTACCTCATTCCCTAACCTCTTCTGTTTACCTAACTTCTTACTCACTAAATACAGACATTTTAAATGTCTTTGGTTCCTAGGGCTCCCAAGCCTGTAAAGAAATAATCTTTCCCTTCTGGACCTCAAAACCAACTACTGAAAATCTTATCATCCATTTAGTCCAATGCATATTAAAATTGAGCAATTAATTATCTGTAGTTCTAATCCAGTAAGCCTGTGCAATTAACATCTGGGATTCAGTTCATCTTTCTGCTGACTTTCTAATTTAAGGATTGGGACATGGTGGATCTCTCTAGAAGACATTTTTAACAGAGATTATTTCTTGTATTTAAATCCTCCTATTTTTTTTAACCCATGGAGCATTTTGTGCAATATTTTCATGACACTTTCCAGTTGTAACTTATTTCCTGGCGGGAAATTACAAGCAATAAATAAGTGTGTAAAAAAGTAGAAGCTACATGTAGTTGTATCACTACGTTATTTTTTATTTCTGAAAAATAACATATCAAAATTGCCTATAATAGCAAAAGATTTTCAAATAGAGGAACAGTCATTTGCTACCCGGTATGATTTTGTTGCTCCGATCTGTCTTCTTGGCTAAACTTCCCTGCCCCCACCTTGCCTGATACTTGAAACTAATTAAAGATTAGGGACACCTTTTATTTCAGTGCTAGAAAATCGGTAGATGAGGCATATTACAAATGCCAAGGAAGAGTAAATCCTTAGACCCTAATTAAGAGGACATGAGTAGGGGTGCCTAGGTGGCTCAGTGGGTTAAAGCTTCTGCCTTTGGCTCAGGTCATGATCCAGGGTCCTGGGATCGAGCCCTGCATCTGGCTCTCTACTTGGCAGGGAGCCTGCTTCCTCCCCTCTCTCTCTCTCTCTCTCTCTGCCTGCCTCTCTGCCTACTTGTGATCTCTCTTTGTCAAATAAATAAATAAAATCTTAAAAAAAAAAAAAAGAGGACTTGAGTAGTCCACAGTGGGTTCCCAAAAGCTGTAGTATTGTCTCACTCATAGGTCAACAGTGGAGGAAGTTGGGAAGGAAGGGAACTGCGTAACTGGTAGAGAAGAATAAGAGGGAGGTACTGAAGATAGACTTCATGCTTTTTATTGGAGACTGGTGCTCCAGTCTAAGTGGTGAAGCCCGATGTTCAAAGAACCTTCTCCTGCTGTTCTAGCAGATGGGCCTCCAATCTTTTTTTTATAGAGAGCTTTTATGTCACCTTCTCTGAGAAGTCTTCCTGGCTTTCACCTATTATCAGTTCCTTTGTCTTCATATTTCAGTTTTTACTTTACTTACATTACAAACCTCACTCTGAGTGTTCCATTTATCAGGAGTTATTTTTGTGTCTATTGCTGCTTTTATTTTTTCTGTCATAGTCCCTTAGCACAATACAGTAGTCAACAATAAATGTTAACAGATTTAATACATCTAGAAAGTGAGTATTTACAATATCATTGAATGTCTTTTAACTATAGTTCCAATTTATCAAAGAATATTTGAAATGTACAGAAAACAAATCAACATTAATTTTACTTCTAAGCTATAACCATTATTAGCACTTAGATGAATTTCCTCCCAATGCTTTTCTCTATTTATAGTTAAATGCAAATACATGGGACTTTTGTATATTAAAAAATGTATATATACATATATATTTACACAATTTGTATTTTGCTTTTATTTTGCACTTTGCTATTTCAACTTTTTTTGCATTATTTAGTATCCTTTGAAAACCTGATATCTTAATGGCTTTCAAATATTAGCTCTTGAATATCAGAATTTAGCTATTCTCCCCCTTTTTTAAAAAAAATAAAACCAAAAAACTTCTTAGAATAATCTTTGGATCTCTGATAATAATCTTGACATCAATTTCTAGAAGGGAATGTATAGATAGTTTGATGTATATACTGATTTGCCCTTATAATAGTATATATGTGTGCCTTCCTCTTTATAACCTCTGAATACTTTTATAAGGGGAAAAAAGCCTTTCTCCTAATAAAAATGCTGTGTCATTGTTTAATATTGTAGTTAATTGAATGTAGTGAAGTTGAATATTTTTCATTTTGTACTTACCCACATATATTTCTTCTTATGTGCATTATTCATGGTTTCAGTTGGGTTTCCTAATGAAGTGTTTGCATCTTATCAATTTGTAATAGCTCTTTATAGATATAGCTACTAGCCTATAATACATTTTCCCCATATTGTTTTTTCACATCATCTTGTTTATAATGGTTTTGGGGAGCTAAAGGTTTTAATTTTCTGTAGTGATACGTATCTTTTTTTTTTTTTTTTTTTTTTTTTTGTCATTTTATGTTATGTCTTCGTACTTGAAAGTCTGTTCCCATCCAGATATGTAGGCCTATTTTCTTCTAATTATCTTCTGGCTCCATTTTCTCCTCTTAATTCATTAGTGAATGTGATTTATTTTAATGTGTGACAGGAGGAAGAGATTTAACTTATTTCTCGTACGTAATTTGTTAATCGTTTCCACCGTTGTCTGTTGCCTGTTTTTTTGTTTTTTGTTTTTTGTTGTTTTTTGTTTTTTTTCCCAAGGGTTCATGCCTACCACCTTTACTGGATGATCCATTCTACACCCTGATCTCTTTCTGGCCTTTCTCTTCTGTCCATTGACCTAAATGTTTTTAGATTACATGCTCTCAACCATTACAGTTAACTTTCGCTACTTATTTTGAAGAAGTTTTACTTTTTAAACAAGTTTAGTCCAAGAGTGAAAGATTTCTTATCTTCTCACTTAATTTAGAAGCAACTTTGATATGTCTGTGTGTGTTCACCCAATAGCTTGTCTACAAGAATTGGGAAATATCTGTCAATTAAATTTACCATCGTATGATTTTTTTATGGGGGGAGGGGCAGTGGGAGAGGGAATGAGCAATTTTTTTTTAAAGATTTTATTTATTTATTTGAGAGAGAATGATCATGAGAGGGGGGAGGGTGAGATGGAGAAGCAGACTCCCCATCAAGCAGGGAGCCCAATGCGGGACTTGATCTCGGGACTCCAGGATTATGACCTGAGCTGAAGACAGTTGTTTAACCAACAGAGCCACCCAGGCTCCCTGGGAAAGAGAATTTTAAGCAGGCTCCATGCTCAGGTGAGCTGACATGGGGCTGGATTTCAGAACCCATGAGCTGAGCTGAAACCAAGAGTCGGACACTTAACCAACTAAGCCACCAAGGTGCCCCTAATGATTTTTAAGAGTACATTTTGGTAATGTTAAATACATTTGCAGTGCTGTGCAGTCCCTCTTTCAGAACTCCTTTCAGAACTCCTTCCTTCCTGAAAAACTGAAATTCTGCACTCACTGAACAACAACTCTCCTTTCTTTCTTCCCTGCCATCTGGCAACTGTCCTTCTAATTTCTGTCTTAATGAATTGGACTATGCGAGGTACCTTATGTAAGTGGAATCCTGCAGTCTTTTTGTGACTAGCTTATTTTGTTTAGCATAAGATCCTCAAGGTTCAGGGCACCTGGGTGGCTCAGTTGGTTAAGCGTCTGCCTGCAACTCAGGTCATGATCCCCGGGGTCCTGGGATCAAGTCCCACATCTCACTCCCTGCTCAGTGGGGAGCCTGTTTCTCCCTCTCCCCCTGCTACTCGCCTTGCTTGTGTGCTCTCTCCCTCGTTTTCTTTCTCTTTGTGTCAAATAAAGAAATAAAATCTTTTTAAAAAATCCTAAAGTTTCATGTAGCATTTGTCAGAATTTCCTTCCTTTTTAAGGAACACTAGGGTTCCTTCTGCCTTTTGCCTTTTGTGAATCATGCTACTATTAAAGTATTTGTGCTCATCTTTTGTGTGTGTGTGTGTGTGTGTGTGTGTGTGTGTGTGTGCTCATCTCTTCAAGAAGTTCCCTCTTATTCTTCTGGGTATGTACCCAGAAGTGGAATTTCCAGATCATATGGTAATCCTATTCTTCTTAGTAATCCTATTTTAAATTTTAGTAGGAACTGACATGCTGCTGTCCATAGCAGCTGTTTTACTGTACTGTTCATCCTCATATGTCATTAGAGCTCATTAGGCAAAGGACCCTGGTTTATGAATGGCCAGTAGAAAGGTCTAATGAGTGGCACAGAATCCCAAAAGACCTACCCAGTTAATAGATTAGTTGTATGGGTCACACACAAATTAAACAGCTTTTACTTTTTTATCCTCTTTTAACTTAAGGGCTAAACTGGCCTAGGAAGAATATAAAAGCTGTAGTGATAATATATTTCTGTAGTACATGGGGGATAGTCCATATATGTACACATTCAGCAGTTTATCCATTGAACTGGTATGTATTTTACACCATTATAGATAATGGGGTTACAGAAGTGAATGGGATGAGACAAAATCTTCACCTTCATGGAGCTTACATCCTAGTAGGGAAAGGAGATAATATACAAGCAAAGAATTCAGTGGGCCAAGACAACTTCAGAATATGGTAAATGACATGAAGGTTTATGAGTGGGGTAAGAGACTCAGCATTCATGAGGCAAGGCTACTTTAGACAAGGTTGTTAGGGAGGATCTCTTCCATGTGATGATATATAAGCAGAGACTTAGGGGTAAACACCGTGGTGGACTCTTCACCTAAGCCTGTCCCACCTAAGCATATCAGCCCATAGCATGGCCTCGTCTCTGGTATGGGACCATGGGTGAACAAGTGGTCTAAATTGGCTGATCAAGACAGAAGGGAGGGCCTCTGCTCCATGGCTCAGGAAGGGATTGTTGTGTCTCTGCTACTAGACTGTGTCAGAGGCTCAGACAGCCCAGATGCTGCTGACTTCCATCATGTTCTCCCGTGGGGACTCACCCCAGGAAGCTGACTTTCCTGTGTACAGTAGATGAGTTTACATAGTTTCTGTTCTCTGGCAGGAAAACGAACAGCAAGGATTTTCCTATTCTCTTTTAGCCGGGTTAGACTTACAGAAAGGGTTCCTCCAGGTGCATGCATTCCTGTGCTGTTGTGCCAAAGCAGGGGGTGGAGGCTGTCTTCCAGCACAGCTCTCCCTGCCTCCGCTGGCTAGAACAGCTGTGAGATGTGGGGATGCCCTGCAGGCACGCTCCTCTGTCCGTTCTCCAGTGTTCTGAGTTTTTAAAGAATGATTGCGATGGCAGGCACGGTGGGGACAGCTCTCTGATCTAGCTTCCTGAGCTCCAAGCAACAGCTCCAGATATGCCTTCCTTACTTGTTCTGCATGTCCTGAGATAGGTTCTCAGTTGTATTAGGGCTCTGAAGTGGCCTCCGCGAGAGTGACTCCATGTAACTTCCCTGTGGTTAGTGGAATACTGTTCTGGGAATTTTGCTATAGACCTAACCTACAGCCTGTTCCTTCAGCCCTTCCTGTAGACTTTGAAGCACCAACGTCCCCATATAAAATTACCCCTGCTTAAAATCTCTAGAGTGGGTTCTGGTTCGTGGGCTTGAATCCAGCTGGTACACAGATGCTTCTGGAGAACAAAGAGAAAGACTAACCTCCGACAAAGAGGAAGAACTGACTTTCTGGAGCCACTTCGAGTTTTCTTACATGAGACGATGATTTCCCTTATTATTCAAGTCCGTTTTAGTCGGAGTCTTCTGTCTCTTAGAACTGGAAGCAATTTTAAGGGATGCCGACAACAGAGATGAGAAGGAACAAATCTGAAAGATCCTGGGGAATCAGGTGCAGAACTGGGGGATGTTCAGTTATCTCATGGATGGGGGCTGGGGGCAGGGAGCGACTTTTAGCTATGCAAGTTTAAACCTGAACAGAGAGGTTGGGTCTGTAGATAGAAAACTAAGGTAGATCAAGAGCTAGCCCTAAGGCAGAGCCAAGAAAGAGATGACTTTTTAATTCCTTTTGAGAATTTGATAGCCTCTTGGCCTCTTTATAAATCAGAGCCACCCCCCCCCCACAAAAACACTGAATTTAAAAGTATGTGATTAAAGGACAACCAGTACAAAACTTCAAATGTATTTTATTTGCACGAAAGGTAATAGAAGAGGAAGATACTTTTTTTTTTTTTAAAGGCCAATGCCCATTAAAGGAAAGATAGCCCCAAAGAAACAGTTGATCCCATTGTTAGAAGAAAACTCATCTTCTTACGCTGGCGTCCTCTCTGGAGGGGCCCTCTAACAGCAGGCGTGTATGACGTACACCCATATCTAGAAGGATGCCACTACCAACTTTTATTACAGCATCTTTGGTGAAGGAGCGTATGTTTATCTTATCAGAGGGCCATTTTTGACTTTACTCTCCACACGTCTACTTATTCCAGATTTAAGCTAGGCCTTTAACCTTATTTACATGCATTTGGGAGTGAATTGTTTTAACACTGATCTAAATTCTAAACACGGACTATTTAAAAGACTGAAAGAAATCAATATTCAGTGGCACTCTTTGGTAGAGAAACAATTTATACTTTTTTTTTTTTTTTGGCATAGCAGACTGCTCTTCAATGGAACTGATGTGTAATACAGCTTACCTCTGACAACGTGGATATGTTAATTACTTCCAGCTCACATCATTTCAAAATCCGCATTATGAGGGACCTTCATAGGCTTTGGTGATTGTCTTATGGGGCAGGCAGAGGAAAGCTCAGGGGGAATTAGGTAGGCTATGATGTGATGCAAAAAGAATCCAAGATTTTAGTTAAAGAAATGTAGACCTGCAAAATTCAGCAAATCTGAAGGTCATTCATAAAGTAGAAAGAAATTTTTAGTGATTTTGAAGTCAAGCTTTCTTCCTCAACCAGATGATCGTAACAAGGTCTCAACCTCAGTGATTATTGAAATAAATAAATGAGTAATGAAATAAAATGGCTGTATAACATGTAAGATATGGTGCTTCCTGTCTTAGATAATTTATTTCAAACATCCTTACGAAGTCATCTTAGTACTGTTAGTCATATGAGTACTATTCCTATTTTATAGAAGAAGAAACAGAGGCTCAGAGAGATTAAGTCACTTTTCTGAGGACACACAGCTGGTGGAAGGCAGAAACGGGATTTGAACTCAAGTCAGCTTGGCTCCAAATCACACCTTCTTTACATCACCAAAACACCAACAATGTGCCTGTCTACTGACCTTTGGGTTTTCCTTGGAAGAAGACCCTTTTACTTCCCTCAGTCGTTTTGTTGAATCCTTTGTCCTGATGAGAAAGTAACAGAAATGATATATAAGCTGGAAGGGACGGTAAAGATTATTTAGTTCAACTTCATGTTCCAGGGAAGAACTTTGCAAAATAGTCCAGTGAGTTGAATAGTTGTGACTTCCTCGGCCTGTCTTCCGCACTTAGAGATTCAGACTGTATAGTTGTACGTTACATGCTCCAAAAAATCCTGATGTTTAACACAGCGTTTTCCAAATCTTTTTGACCACACACACTTGTATCATCATTCTATGGAGGCCACCCAACCCCCTCCGATCACAAGAGATGATGTTAAGAATAGAAGGTCAGGAAGATGGTTCTTGGGACACCGTTTTTCTGTTTCCTATAAAGCCATAACATTGAGCCAATTTTGGACTATCTGAGTTTGTGTGAAGCATTAAGACTATGATCAGAGACTCTAAAACAGAAACCCTTTAATAAAGGAGCCATCAAAGTAGCATTAAGAAGCTACTTTGGGCAATTCTTACAGTTTTTAAAGAAAAGGGTACGGGCACAGTTAAGCATCTGCCTTCGGCTCAGGTCACAATCCAAGGATCCTGGCTTGGAGCCCAATGTTGGGCTCCCTGCTCAGCAAGGAGCCTGCTTCTCCCTCTTCCTGTACCTCTCACCACTGCTCCCTTGCTTGCTCTCAAACAAATAAATAAAATCTTTGAAAAAATTAAAAAATAAAAGGGTGGTAGGGAATTTATAGCATATATGTCATGAATTTATTTCTGGCTGTGGTGGTGGGTTAGTAGCCGACCGCAGGAGGAAGGGGAGGAACCAGGCGGTGAGGGAGAGCTTTGCTGCAGGTCACTCTTGTGCAAATGTAGCCAGACTGGCTGAGAACAGGGCCTCCTGGTCCCTTGGGTTCCATTTTCACTTTTTTCCTCATTCTGTCTCTATACTTTACTGTATTTATTTACACACAAGCCATTTTCTGCAGCATTTAAGAAAACCATTAACCACTTACTTCTGTTTTTCTTGTAATGTATATCCAACCCCTTCTCTGTTCTGCTTCGCCAGACCTGCTGGGATTTGGAGGCCTTTGGAACAAGAACCCTGAGGGTTGTAATCCTTCTAGTTATTTGGCCAGAAAATATCTCTCCTTACTCTATTTATTCTCTCTTGAGGAATAAGCCAGAGGTGGTTGTTTGTTTGTTTGTTTGTTTTACCTTCCTTAAGATTCCCTTATAGAGTTAAGGTGGAGAATTATTTCACTTTTGAAATTGTATTTTATGGAGTTTAATAACCTCTGAGATGCATGAGATGACATAAAAAGTTCAAATATAGGCTCTTCTGACAAATTCCTTGTGTGAATGACATTAACTGAAAAGCAAATATTTCATCTCAGGCTCTTCGGCTGAATTTAGAAAATCAGACCCATTTTAATAGAGGTTGTGGGGGAGAAGAAACATCCTGGCTGAAACAGCATTTCTGGCCTGTCATTTTAATCTCTCTTTTTCTCCTCCCTTCCCTCTCCTTTACTGCATCTAGAGCAAAATTAACACCATCTGAGACTTTCTGCACTCAGAAGCTTCCAGGAGCATGGTGCAGACCAGCGCCGGCTATCTTGGAGGAAAGGGAACATTTCTAGGCTGAGGATAAGAGCATACACATGCTTGTCAAGGAGCAGGGGAAAGACAGGGCTTAGAAAATGGGAGGAACCAAGGCAAGCTTTAGGAACAAGAGAAGAGAAGCCCCACACATTGTAGCAGGATCCTTTGGGCCAGGAGGCCTCTGTGCTGCAAACCCTGGTGGGGAAGAGAGGAGCATCTGACCCCTCATGGGAGACGGGTACTTTGCCTCCAACCAAGGGTCTGCACACTAAGCATTCCAGCCACATGGGACCAGGACATCAGGACAGGTGGTAAGCCCTGGAGAGGCAGAAAATCAAAACAAAACAGATAACCAGGAAAACAGCCACAGCCCCCTTGATGGAATTGCATCACTCCAGTGACTTCTGGTGTCAGTTGCTGAAAGCCAGCTTTGAAGGTAACTCGGAACTAGTTTTCATCAGAAGTGGTTGTTTAGGCAAATACAGAATCTTCAACTGTGTCTAAACCTCTGGTCTGGCTGGTGAATTCAGGGACTCCCCAAGGTTAAATTAAGCAGTCTGTCAAAGTAATCAAACTCGTGTATACGTGAAGAGGAAGTCTTGGAGAAATTTTTGAAGTGCTTTTTGGCTACTCAAGATGGCCTTTCAAATCTTCCCCAGAATAGAGAGAAAGTATATGTGCCTGTATGTGTCTTAATGAAGTGATTGAAATTAATGGGCCTAGTCCAATAGATAACTACCTTTTCAAAGCAAACTTACAGTGCCAACACAGAGGAAAACCTTTCTGGCATTTATGAGAGATGATATTGAAAAGCTATCTGCATATATGGAGTTTATTTTAATCTCTTTCTTGGTAGGTTATTCTGATAAGAGCATGAATTGTTTATCTCTATTTTTATCTGTAAGAAAACCTGTCTATAACAAGATAGTTTACTGTGTAGTTCTATCTGTGGTATAGGCTCTGGATGTGTAAATTGATTCAACCACAACAGAATATTTAGTGTTAAAAAAAAAAAAGTATTAAGACTTTTAAAGGTCAAAATGTGTTTAATCAAATAGGCCTTTTGCTAGGTTTATAAATATTATCTAAGTTTATTTTCAAACGCATGTAAAAATACCAGGATTTTTTTTCCCAAAGGATTTTATACATATTATAAACCCAATGTGAATTATCATTCATATGTCTTCATTATATTTAGGCATAAGTATAGGAGAGACCTATATTCCAAAACTGTTTCACTTCATTATATAAAGAGCAATTTTCTCTAGGCAGTTTCACATTTCCAAAGGGTGCCAAATTAAGAAGGATAAAATATAATTTCATTTAATTTAGCCATAAAGAGATACCCCGTGGCTGGGGCTGGAAGCCACCTTTGGCGTTCTTTAGAGCCCACGTGCTGGATGTTTCCTGCCTTGTATCAACATTGTGGCTTGCAAAGTCACTCCTAGAAGTGAGAGACCAGTGGCGTGGGCGCCACATGTGCCTGGGGGAGGACAGACTGTCCCGGGGGTTCTTCATCTCCTAAGGGCACCAGGCCCTTGGTTGGGCACCTGAGATTCTGTTAGTTTGATTGAGAATTCTCTGCTCAGAAAATTCAGTCCCACTACTAATTTTACCATTTTCTTTTTCTTCTTTTAACATAATGTTGAAAGTTTTCAGAGTGAAAATAAAATACTTCAAGATGGGCTTTCAACTAAAAAAACAAAATCCACATTTATCTTTTTATAAATTTGGAGTTGAAAATTTGGGTGTGAAAGCTGCTGTATCTCACATTTCTGTCTTGCTAACATATTTAATTATACATGGTGGATCAGAAGAAGTTAGCTCAGGGTAAGGCTAATTAAGAGATGTTTCTTTGTAGGGACCGTTGGCTGAGTAGAAAACACAGCTTTGGAGTCTCCTGTTGTTCTGTGTTTCTACTCTGATCGCTAAAGCAAGCATAAGAGGTCAGCTGAGGTCTGGTCCTCTGCATTTCAAATAGAAGTCCCAAGAAAGTAGAGAAACCTCAAATATCTCCATCCCAAGAAACAGGAGTGTTTTTCCGTTTGTAATACACCACATATTTTGTTCCATGTTGGGATAGCACACCAAAGCTATATTGCTTATAGGCAAGATTTTTGAGAGATTTTGTGTTATGTGTGCCTGCACACCTGTTTGCATTTATTTCTAAGTTCTATACGGTGGCAATAAAATCCTAACATCTCTGAAATAAGATTGATACCAGCTTTACGGTAGGTGAGGCAGCCTAGACTGTGAACCAATGACTGCCTTGCACTTAAAGAATAAAAAGAATCATTTGTTACATTAAGCCTTTTTCTGGAGAGTTTTGTACGCAAACAACAACCTCATCATTGTTTGGTGCAGAGGCAACAGAATGAGTGGTCTTAATTAAACAGTGCTTTGCTGCACAAGTGTGAAGTACAGGAGCAGTCACCCAGCCAGATGTTGAAGCACACAAATTAGGCTTAATTGAGCTGTTTTATTGTTGGATTTTATTTTATTTTAAAATACACTAAGACAGTCAGAACTTCAAGAGGGGAAATTAAACAGCCCTCTTTGATTTTGGATTTAGCTGCCTAAAGCTGCTGGAGTTAATTTTTTTTTTTTACGTTTTTATTTACATTCCCGTTAGTTAACATACTGTGTCATCTGAGTTTCAGGTTGCACAGTGTGGTGATTCAGCATCTCCCTACAACACCCGGTACTCATCACAAGAGCACTCCTGAATCTCTATCACCTAGTTCACTGCCCCCCCCAACCTCCTCCCCTCTGGTAACCATCAGTCTCTGTAGTTAAGAGTCTTTTTCTTGCTTTGCCTCCCTCTTTTTTTTCCCCCCCTTACCCATAATCATTTGTTTTGTTTCTTAAATTCCACACATGTGTGAAAACATATGGTATTTGTCTTTCTCTGACTGGCTTAGTTTACTTAGCATAATATTCTCTAGTCCCATCTATGTCATTGCAGATGGCAAGGTTTCATTCTTTTTAATGGCTGAATAATATTCCACTGTATACCACATCTTCTTTATCCATTCATCAGTTGGTGGACCCTTGAGCTGTTTCCAAAGACAATATCACTCTTCTTTCTGAAAATTACATTCTGTTTTTTCTGGCGACTAAGTTTAGTTTAGTAGGTTCTTGGTGACAGAAGAGGCTCAGTTTGAACTCGACTTTGGTAAGGGAGCTGATGTCTCTGGTTTTCACTATGGACAGCAAAATAAAAACTTCATCTGGCTTACGGGGATGTCTAGAAAAGTCTCTGTTTCACTTTCTGATCTCACCTTCTCAGAGGTCATTAAATTGCATTTTGCTTTGTTATTTTTTCCTGGCAGTTCTCATCCTTAATCACTCAATGATTGTTTTTTATTTTGTTATCACTATGGATTACACTGCACTTGTCAATGAAAAAGTTACATCCCCTCTTCTCTCTCTTTTCCCTTTTCTCTTTTCCAGAAGCCAAATGATTGTTGTAAAAAATACAATTTAACTGGTCTCCCTTCAAGACTTTTACATTATATGTTCAAGTCGGTCTTTTCCTACTCTTGATGTAAAGTCATTTATAGTTATTCGGAATGGTTAAGGTCATTTCAAAGATAGTCACAACCAAGGCACCTAATAAGGATATAGACTTCTCTTCAGCAAGTGGGGTCTAGTACGGAGTTGGCATTTAATGAACAGTACTTGGTTGATGGGTTCAAGAGGTAACTTTCTTAAAGTTACATAACCCCTCAGGAGTAAAAACTAAATGAAAACTTATCTTTGATGTAACATTATTTAGTCTGTGGTATTATAGTTTGGTGGTACTACTCCCCCTGAACCACCACCAAAAATGACTTTTGATTTTTGTGCTGTGGCAAGGTTGAAAAAGAGTCTACTTTTCTCACTCTTAACAAAACCATTTAGGGATCAAAGGACATACATTTGAAACAGGAATATGAGCATATATCTGATAAAAGGTCCATTTATGCACCGAAATTGCTTTCTCTCTGCCTCAAACGTACCTGCAAGCTGGGACACCGGATATACCTTCTAACTCAGAAAATGACCTGCTTTTTAGAAGTGATTATATTGTGCTCATGCAAGACATCATTAAAATTGGTCGTAAAAGTATTAAAATAAAATATAAAGGGAGACATATTAGTAGGAGGGGGGCAAATATAGACAATGTATTTATCAAGTAAAGAGAAGCGTATCAGCCTATGAACCCAGTCATCTCTTTTCACACGATGCTGGGTGAGATGGGGAGAAGAGAGCTGCTTTGAAAAAGAATGGGCTGGATCTAGCTGGGAAGCGAGCTGTGTTACTTTTTTTTTTTTTTTTAATACAGACCCATGGGCTCATAAGCTTATAATTTTCATACTACAAGGCTGAATAATATTAACTACTACCTGTGCTCAGAAAGAAAAATTCGGGAGTTGTTTGACTTTGGACAATTCCCTTGTAGAGTACCTTTCCGAGTGTGTGATGTGGATAAGCAGTGAAATGTATCCTTGACTATAATTGTGATTTTATCTAATGTGGAGCTCATGTATTTTGGTATGTAAGTGTGTCACTTCTCTGTATTTAAAAAAAAAAAAAAGGCAAAATTATCCTGCACATCCTTTTCATTTTATTCTCCCTTGAATCCTATAATAGTCTTCATGGCATTGTCTTTAGGAACCTCAGAGTGGAAAAGAAATGAAGTTCTACAGAAGGAATATTTTTGCTATGGGTTATCTTTATTGCTAAGAGATCTTTCATCACATTACACACAAAGGTTTTTTTTTTTTTTTTTTTTGGTTTGTTTTTTTAAGTTCTTAATCATTTTTTTTAATTTATTTTTTTATTTTCAGCATAACAGTATTCATTATTTTTGCACCACACCCCGTGCCCTCTATAACACCCACCACCTGGTACCCCAACCTCCCACCCCCCGCCCCTTCAAAACCCTCAGATTGTTTTTCATTCCATAGTCTCTCATGGTTCACCTCCCCTTCCAATTTCCCCCAACTCCCTTCTCCTCTCTAACTCCCCATGTCCACCATGCTATCTGTTATGCTCCACAAATAAGTGAAACCATATGATAATTGACTCTCTCTGCTTGACTTATTTCACTCAGCATAATCTCTTCCAGTCCCGTCCATGTTGCTACAAAAGTTGGGTATTTGTCCTTTCTGATGGAGGCATAATACTCCATAGTGTATATGGACCACATCTTCCTTATCCATTCGTCCGTTGAAGGGCATCTTGGTTCTTTCCACAGTCTGGCGACCGTGGCCATTGCTGCTATAAACATTGGGGTACAGATGGCCCTTCTTTTCACTACATCTGTATCTTTGGGGTAAATACCCAGGAGTGCAATGGCAGGGTCATAGGGAAGTTCTATTTTTAATTTCTTAAGGAATCTCCACATTGTTCTCCAAAGAGGCTGCACCAACTTGCATTCCCACCAACAGTGTAAGAGGGTTCCCCTTTCTCCACATCCCCTCCAACACATGTTGTTTCCTGTCTTGCTAATTTTGGGCATTCTAACTGTTGTAAGGTGATATCTCAATGTAGTTTTAATTTGAATCTCCCTGATGGCTAGTAATGATGAACATTTTTTCATGTGTCTGATGGCCATTTGTAGGTCTTCATTGGAGAAGTGTCTTTCTGTATCTTCTGCCCATTTTTTGATATGATTGTCTGTTTTGTGTGTGTTGAGTTTGAGGAGTTCGTTATAGATCCTGGATATCAACCTTTTGTCTGTACTGTCATTTGCAAATATCTTCTCCCATTCCGTGGGTTGTCTCTTTGTTTTCTTGACTGTTTCCTTTGCTGTGCAGAAGCTTTTGATTTTGATGAAGTCCCAAAAGTTCATCTTTGCTTTTGTTTCCTTTGCCTTTGGAGACATATCTTGAAAGAAGTTGCTGTGGCTGATATCGAAGAGATTACTGCCTATGTTCTCCTCTAGGATTCTGATGGATTCCTGTCTCACATTGAGGTGTTTTATCCATTTTGAGTTTATCTTTGTGTACGGTGCAAGAGAATGGTCGAGTTTCATTCTTCTACATATAGCTGTCCAGTTTTCCCAGCACCATTTATTGAAGAGACTGTCTTTTTTCCACTGTATATTTTTTTTTTTTTGTTTTGTCGAAGATTATTTGCCCATAGAGTTGAGGGTCCATATCGGGGCTCTCTACTCTGTTCCACTGGTCTATGTGTCTGTTTTTATGCCAGTACCATGCTGTCTTGGTGATCACAACTTTGTAGTAAAGCTTGAAATCAGGTAACGTGATGCCCCCCATTTTATTTTTGTTTTTCAACATTTCCTTAGAGATTCGGGATCTCTTCTGATTCCATACAAATAATTTGACATTAATTGTCCAAAATAGTTTAATGAGCATGTCAGAAATATTATATCTGAAGATTCTTTCTTGTGTCTTCACGGGAGGTTTTGGATTGTGACTGTTTATGCCCAGGGACCTGGAGGCTCTCCTGGAAACACGAGTAATCTGATCGTTTGGACTAAATGTTTCTGCAGTAGCAGATACGAAACTAGAAAGTGCTTGCTCTTTTAGTGTCAGTTTTCCTTTGCTCTCATGTCTCATCTGAAATTCATTTATCTTTTGTGCTCAATGATCTATGCAACACAGTTCCTCCAGTTCCTCCCAATGTGGGAAACCCTCAGCACCATCCTCCACCGAGCCTCACGATTGGGACATGGAGGGCATGCGATAGTGGTAGTTAAATGGGACTCACTCATTCATCTAACATTTCTCTTGTGTGCCAGGAACTGTGTTCAAGATAAAGGTATGAATTAGCCTTGGTTTGTACACTACTGGGACCACCCACTGAAAGGCGGATATTTTAACAAATTATTGCTACATTTAACTTTGCCTTGGGACAGAATTCATTGGAAATCCTAGAGGAAGTAACAGTTAAACTGAGCCTTGAGCAGAGTAGGGCTTGAGTGGAGTAGAGGTGAAGGATGTCCCAGCAAGAGGCGGGAGCCGATATAACATTCTGGAGACAATGGCAAGAGTGACTTCCTTGTACAATAGCTGTTTGCTCAGCGTGCCATGTGTGATTAGTCCCTGTGAGCGAGTGCCAGCAGATGAGGCTGGGAGGAGTGGCAGGAGCCAGATAATGGCAGACCTTGTAACAGGATAGAATCTAAGTTCATTTTCTCATTCATTCCACAGTTCTTGAGTATCTGTGCTGTGTTTCAGGACTTACAGGAGATACAGTGTCTGTCACACGAGACTGACAAAGTCTATGTTCTCATGGAACTAAAAATTCCAGGAGGGAAAAATAGAAATAAATAAATACATATATAGAGAAGATAATTGCTGATTATGCTTTAAAAAATATCAGACAGGGAAAAAAAAATTTGATTGTGACAGGAAATAGCAGGAATGGAATAAAGTTACTCAGAGGTGCTTGTAGAAAGGGGAGTCAGAGATGTTCTGAGATGATGCTTAACAGAGATCGGAAGGATGACAGGAAGATGTTCTGTGGAGAGGTGACAGAACAGAGCTCCAGGGGTATGGACCAGTGCATGCTCACCTGTGAGAGAAGCCTGGCGTCCCAAAGTGCTGAGTGAGAGTGGCCCCAGGTGCAGGCAGCCATCTGGCCAGGTGCCACGTCACATCCTAAGGGCTTGTGCTCTAGCTTGCTTATTCTCCAAGCAGTGGAAAGCCACTGAAACATATGGTAGAAGTGTAACAACTTATATTTGTAGAAGGCCACTTTGGTTGCTCTTTGCAAAATGGAAGAGTGGGACAGGAGTGGAAACTGAGAGAACAGTGGGGGAAGAATATTGCGATACCCCCAAGGTAAGAGACAGTGGTGGTTTGCGCTGGTAGGGTTTGAGATAGAACTGAACAGTGTCAGACTATGTATTGGAAGTAGAACCAATAGGGATTTGAACCAGAATCAGGACATTAGCCATAAATGGCTCTGGATGTAACTGCGTTTTTGTCCAAAGGGGAAACAGTTCTTTATCATGTAGGCAATAATAGGGGAAGCGAATAATGTGAAACAAAGACATGTCTTTGCTTTGTCTTTGCTTTAGTTTTGTCTGGTTGTCATAGATGATGGTCTCTCTCCAGCATGACTACCTTTTAGTTTTAGGGATAAGAAAAGAAATTATGACTTTACCATGAATAGGAATAGAATGAATTCATTCCAGTCCCTAGCTGATCTTTGTCTTCTCAGCTCCCTCTACTCCAAGACAGAACAATTCCAGCAATCCATGATGTTTCTGAGGCAAAGGTAGGGAGGAAACTCCCTGAAGTGATGGGACCAGAACCACTCAAGGTCAGTGGGATGAGGCAGAAAGGCTCCTGAATATCCCTGCGGTGGAAATAACTTAGGATTTTTAAAGACCAGTTTTTATCAATAACATAATTCTGGGCTTGTCCAAATGCCAAAAGCAAATGATTTCGTTTGCACCTTGGCACCAATAAAGAATTTAATGGTTTCAAACAATAACAAAGAATTTTATGACAACACTTCTTGGCTGAAGAAGAAGGCTTTTCAGTCCCACCCCGAGCCTGTTGAGAACAGATTGTCTGGTTGGCCATCTCGTCAAGGTCAGAGTGGTGCTCTCAGCAAAGGGGCCTCCAGGCTGTTATTATTAGAAACTTTGGCTCTTGACGGCTGTTTGAATCGTGATCTTCAACACATACAACACATACAACCACCATTTATAGCTCGCTATAGTATGTGAACCATTGTGGGAGGTGTTCATTCGAGAAAATTTTAGCAGCTGCCCTGTCTCAGGCAGTGTGACTGCTCTGTGGGTAGATCAAGCCAGAGTTCTTCCCAGCAGATTATGTTCCAGTTGGTGAGATGAGGTAAGTATATAGATATGTCAGGTGAAGCCGATAAAATAATTACCAGGAAAGAGCCAAGAGTGTACAGAGGTAAAGGGGGTTGCATTCCACTCAGACAGTGAGAGAGGGACAGGGAGGAACATGATAAAATGCCAGGATCATGGTGTTGGGAGGACCATTAGAAGGACATGGGCTAGTATCTGACTCTTACTCTTTACTCTCTACTGCTTTGCTCTGCTTCCCAGTGGAGTGACCATGGGCACATTTCTGGACCCCACCTATAAAATGCAGATTATTGTATCTCCTTTCTGGGGTCTTTGTGAGAATGATGTATGGCGCATGGTTAGCACAGTTCCTGGCACCTAGCTAGCTCTCACTGTTGTCATTGTTGTAGCCCAACCTTTATCTGATAGAGTCTTAACATGCTGTCTGACCTTTCTCCTTGAACACTTCCAGTGATAGGGGCTCTTCTTCTCCGAGGCCATCCCATTCCATCAACGAATCATTTTAAATGGCAAAAGTTCTTAAGTGGCACATGGATAAATTATCAAGAGGTGACAATGGGGAAGGGAGACCTTTTCAGGTAGGAAGACCTGAATGACAAAGACCAGTATTAGAAGCAATTGTGGGGCATGTTCCAGCAACAGTATTTGATTCTTCTTGTTTGGCTACAGTATTGAGTTTCTGGGGACAGAGAAAAGGTATGAAGGGCAGATTGGAGAAGTCTTGAGTTCCAGGGCCACCAGATGGATAGGACCAGCCTTTTCACATTAGACAAGTCTAAGATCAGAGGAGATAACAAGTGCTAAGGTAATGGGATATTTGCTAGAGACTATCCTAGAAAACAGGCTTAAGAGACACCAAATAAACATAATATACATCAGTAGGGAGGTGTACCCTCTGTGTGCCGCTACCTTGGGCCCTGGGGGAAATTCCCCACTCATCCTGTTCAGACCCATTTTGAATAACAAGGGGTAAAGTGTTCCCTCCTTACCCTTCCAAGTTCCCCACCCGCAGTTTGGATTGCTGTAGTTTCCCAAATTGTAGGAAGTTGTATTAATTATAGAGGATGAGCCAGTCCAGGTTGAGCTGGTAATGGGATTGAAGTTTAGGGGCCCTGGCCTTGATATTGAGGTGAGCTTCCAGCCGGCCACATGGAATTCTAGATGGGCACCCACTTTAAGGTCTTTTTTTCCGTTCCCTCGGTACCCCAGAGTGAGACCCTCCCATGTCCTCCTGTCCCTTTTTAACTTTGAGCTTTTCTTAGTCTCTGGAGCCTAATGCCACTTTTGCTCTCTAAACATGATGTTAAAGTTTGTGCTCTTTATTTATCCAGCACTTTATTCTTTGAGTCTAGCACTTTCTCTGAGTCCACGTACCTACTTGAAGTACAGTTTGAACAAAGGGAAGGGGAGGGAAACACAGAAAACAGCACAGAACCTGTGACCAGAATGTCTGTGAGAAAAGAAGATAAATAGAAAACCTGAGGAACAGATGAGGCCTTCCAGGTATATCCTTGTAAACCCTAATCGTTCTGGGACTCCCTTCTCCCTGAAGCTGGTGGCCTAGGAAATGGTTTGGAGGAATGCAGACAGAGCAGGGTAAGAAACAGGGGCCCTGGAATTTACTTCTGATGGTTGATGACTCACTGATACCCAGAAAGAAGTCAATAACCTCTTTTATTTCTCACCTTTAAATTAAAAATAGAACTACCTTATGACCCAGCAATTGTACTACTGGGTATTTACCCCAAAGATACAGATGTAGTGAAAAGAAGGGCCATGTGCACCCCAATCTTCATAGCAGCAATGTCCACAGTAGCCAAAATGTGGAAAGAGCAGAGATACCATTCAACAGATGAATGGATAAAGAAAATGTGGTCCATATGCACAATGGAATATTAGTCAGCTATCAGAAAGGATGAATACCCAACTGTTGTATTAACATGGACGGGACTAGAGGAGATAATGCTAAGTGAAATAAGTCAAGCAGAGAAAGCCAATTACATGGTTTCACTTATTTGTGGAACATAAGGAATAGCATGGAGGGCATTAGGAGAAGGAAGGGAAAAATAAAGGGGGAGAAATGGGAGTGGGAGATGAAACACGAGACTATGGACTCTGGGAAACAAACTGAGAGTTTTAGAAGGGGGAGCATGGGAGCATGAGTGAGCCTGGTGGTGGGGGTATTAAGGAGGGTACGGATTGCGTGGGGCACTGGGTGTTAGACACAAACAATGAATCATGGAACACTACATCAGAAACCAATGATGTACTGTATGGTGACTAGCATAACATTAAAAAAAAAAAAAAAAATGAAGTAGTTGCACCAGAGTGGGCCCACTTAGATGGCCCCTTGCAGAGTGAACAGGCTGTGGTTTAACTTTTCTCAACCCCTGAGACATTGGGTTTCTCTGGTTCTTCAACATGGGTAGGTGGCTGGTTATCTGGAAGAAAATCTGCATTGAAATAACCAAGAATTGGATTCCATTCCTTCAGCCAGAGCTCTGCTTGCCTGTGCTTGGTGTCTTGTAAACAAATAGCCTTTCTCTGGAGCATAGCTCATTTGTGATACTGCAGTTTCCTAACCAGAAGAGGAGGAACATGCATCTCAAATAATTTCTTGAGGTTTTATTCACTGTTAGTTCAGTGCTGTTATATTTAGCCACATTTTAAGCTCTCCAATTTCCTTTGAAATGCACATGGGAGGGAAATGAGGAAAGCAATTGGAAAACAATAGAAAAGGCATTTAGAATAACAAGAGAAAGGCTTGGTGAAACCTACAAATGTTTGGGAAATACTTCAAGACTTTCTACAAAGCCTTAAACACACCACCTGTTTCTCTCATTTGGGGCTTAAATGGGATGTGTGCGCTTTCAAAGCTATCAAGAGCTATAGAAGTTTTGCCTTCCAGTGAATAAATGTAGGAAATGCACGTCAGCGCCTCTCGACTATCAGCCCTCCCTGCTTCAGACCTTTTTGAAGATAAGGCTTTATCTTGGCTTTCTACTTCCTGCTTCATTAATTGCCCGGCTAAGCTAATGAAGCCCATTTGGTGTTGTGAACATTCAAAGCCTCATCTGCATGAAAGCTAGTGCCCCTTAATTATGTAAAACAGATATTAAAAAATAATTCCTTGCCTCTCACTGGGATCAAGACTCCAGGGCTGAATGCTGAAATTTAAGCCCGTTCAGCGAGGTCCTTTCATGCTTATTATCATCCTCTGCTGAACTTGAAACACTATGGCACTTCCTACCAAGGTGTCATCTATCTATTTTATTCTTCCTCACCTGTGAATGATGGTGTGTGGCCCCAGCGGCACCCAGGTACCACCCCGTTTGCTTGGGGACATGAATCCTCCAACTTAAGATCACAATTTGGGAAATCTGATATGCTTTTGGCATCCCTCTTCTTTTCACAGGTGTCTTATTACATTTTGACAGGTGTCTGACATGAGAGGCTGTCAGAACTGGGATTTAACCTTGGAATGCCACCTTCAATTAGGGTGTTTCTGGATAGGAAACAATGAAATGGATCTGAGTGTTTGATGCCTCAGTCTTGTTGTATTTAATTTCATTTCTGTACCAGATGTACTATTGCTTGTGTGTGTGTGTGTGTGTGTGTGTGTGTGTGTGTGTGTTTTCCTTAGGTAATACAAAAATAGGTGCTGGTTGAGTTCTGTCACTAGAACTGAATTTGATGAGCTTTTCTTGCTGAGGAGGTCAGATGGAGTAGGGCTGTCATCCTAAAATATATGCAGTGGAAGGCAACACTGCTATTGTTTTGATACCTTCACACTTAATGGGGTTTTAATTTATCATAAGTGTCTAGACTGCTAATAACAATGAAACTCCTTAGAAATCATTCTCCAAATATAGGACATATCACAAAACAAATGATTGAGAACTCAAGGGAAAGGTTGTCAGTGGGAAGATGGCCTTCGGAACTGTGCCCTGAATAAATTCAGATGTTTCAGGACAGTATATCCTGTTTTTCCTCCCTTGGTGGTATTTATTTTTGTTTTTCTGGGGTTTTTTTGTTTGGGTGGTTGGTTTTTTGCTTTGTTTTGTTTTGTTTGCTGAGAGTACATATATTTAGCTGTGCCTAGCAATAGAGGTATGATTCTCACACTTTATAATATATGGTGTATAAAATGGGAGGGCCTCATTTGTCCTCATGGTAGTTTGGAGCTCGGCAGATGAAAAAAGGAAAAAAAAAAAAGTAAATCTGAAACTTTGATGTCTTTAGTAGGCAGGATATAGGGTCTCTCCCTCTGTCCAAGGATATCCTAATCCCTAGAAGCTGAATAGGTGTCATTACATGTCAATAGGGAATTAAAGCTGCAGATGAAATGGAGGTGGCTAACTAGCTGACCTTAACATTGGGAGGTTATCCTGGATTATCCCAGAGGGGCTGGTATCATCATAGGAGTCCTAACAGTGGAAAAGGGAGATGGAAGAAAAGATTAGGGTGATGCCCTGGGAAATGGACTTGACCTACTATTGATGACCGTGAAGGTGGTTGGAGTAGGGCATGAGCTAACCTTTAGAAGCTGATAGAGAAGCCTCCAGATAGGACCTGAGCTTTGCCCACACCTTGATTATAACCTGGAGAGACCCAGGTCAGACTTCCAACCTGCAGAAGAATAAGATGATAAATTTGTGTTGTTTAAAGCCACTAAATGGTAGTAATACGGTAGGCAGAGAACTAATACAGCACCTCATAAGTGAGGCAGTGGTTTCCTTGTTTTCTTCCCCCAGTTCATAATGTCTGGGCATAAAGCACCACTCTGCTTCCATTTGCAATTTCCCCCCTCTTTGATAACAGATGTCTTTGGCTCAAGCTGGTTCTAGCATTAAATATGTTCAGTTTGAATAGATGTACAATCTGTTTTCTTCTCCCTGACCCCTGATATTACATGAAAAATTACTTATAGACAGCTATTAAGACCATTATTACTGATTTTTTTTATTTGTTTATAGGGTTTTTTGTTCACGGTAAATGCTGTTGTTTTTGTTTTTGTTTTTATTTTTATTTTTATTTTGCTATTCCGGGAAGCTCAGACATCTCAGCCCATCTTGGTAGACTTGGGATGAGTCTGTCCTTGTTTCTCTCTGCCTTCTTTTCCTTCTGCTTCTTAACCCTCTCCTGATGATTTCTTGTAGGCTTTGTTTTCACTCTACTCATTCTTTGTCTGAGATATATGTTTGATATAAAAAAGGCAACCCTAGATTGAATCACTTGAGAAATGCTACCATGTTTTACATAGTTAATAGTTGGCCCTTAACCTAAAAATTGTATAGTAAAAAAGAAAAAAAAAAAGACCCTTAAAATATACAACATCCCTAAGTATTAGAAAGACCTAACGTTACTATCTCTATCTACTACGCCCACTCTGTCCTCTTTTTGGCACACATCACTGTTTCTTGAACTGAGAATCAGATGAAAAAGTTGGCTGTGTTCTGAGTTCATGTCATATGAAGAGGAAAAGATCTTGATGTAATGAATTCTCACATGGTCCCAAGAAGCTAGAATTAAATTAGTATAAAACAATTGCATTAATGAAATAGCTATAGTGTATAATCCTTCCTTCCTCCTGATTCATTTACAGTTCTGTATTGAGTGTTTGCCATATTCTAGGCACCGCTTCTGAGAACGGTGACCATTAGTTGGTTGCAGACGATCTAGAGGAAATTGTCCCTGTACTGTACCTTAAAGGACCTTTGTCTTTCTTATATGAGTCAAGAGTGATGGGGTGTGTGGGTCCCAGCTACCAAAGAGCAGACACCTAACCCTGATTAGCAGATCGGAGGCACCATGGTATGCCCCCAAGCCAACTTAATTCTCTTCTCTACAAGGGAAGCCCAGATGGCATGGAGTCTTCAACCACCCCCTACCCCTCCTCACCCCAGGCTGCCCTTCTATTCTCTAGCCAGTAGGCTCTAGGACCTGGTCAGGGGTATTTTAGGTGACATCTTGGCTACAACTGCAGAAGGGTTTTTTGTTTTTGTTTTTTACTTTCTTGTCTACAAACTGAAGACCCTTCCTTCCCATTAATCTATCCTCAAAGCATTTTATTTATAGCAGGTCAACCTTCCCTGACAGGCTTGAACAAAGTTCAGGAAAGCTTATGGGAGTGCAAATTCTCAACTGCCTGATTATTGTGCTGCTTAAGCTCTGTGAGACTCAGCTCTGCTTCAGCTAAACTGTGTGCATCTGCAAAGCTATCTTTACTAAATAGCTGCTATGAAGCAGTGCCTTTTCCAAGGGGAGGATTCTCTGTCACTGCGCCAGTAAGTTGGGGCCAAGAGGTTAATGGTCCTTTGTTGGCCAGTCTGAAGATTATGGCTAATCTGTTATGGATGGGTACGAGGAGATAGATTTCAAAATAGCATTCATGGTTTCACTCCTGCTCCATCTTTCTTTGCTCACCAATTTCCTTCACTCCTACCAAGAGGACTTTACCTTCACCGCAAACTCAGAGAGCAGATCTTCTCACAACAGGGCTTCTCAGATGCAATAATGCTCGTCTCTTCTGATCTGTGTTTTACCCAAAGCTTCTGTGGTCTGACTGGTAGCAGGTACGTGTTGAGCCCAGTGTCAGAGGATCCCATCAAAGGCTCCTTACATCATGTCAGCTCTCAACTACCCAAGACCTCAGCGTGTCACTTTCTTGGTAGACACAGAGAGAGGGTTGTCATCTTCACTTCATTGGTCATTCTAAGAGGCTCCCTTCCCTTCAATTACTCGTGGGTGTCAGAAGAAGAAAGAGAACACTGAAGAGGTATTATATGCCATGGCACTTCAAAGGTGATTACTTGTTCCTCCCATCAATCATGTAAAGAAAATTCTTCTAGCTCACTTCATAATCCTATTTTTCCTTTGAGGAGGGAGACTGACTTGCTGCCAAAGGAGCCACTGAATTAGCAAAGTCATTACCAATTTTTGAACTTATTAGGGCTTATTTAGCATTCCCAGACTGTAGAAGGGTTTGAAAAACAATTTCTCCAGGGGCAGGTATGAAGTGGGGCAGTGATAACTTTTCAGGAAACAAACTGAGGATTTGTTTTTCAGATTTTCAGGTTAGGAAATGATGTAGTCTTGGTTGGGCACTTAGTAAAGTGTTAAATTTGCTTCCAGCATTAAATGATGTGAGGTCATAGAGACCCCTGTTGTGCATTTGTGTGAGTGTGTGTGTAGTCATGTTCAGATTCCTTTTTTTTTTTTTTTAAGATTTTATTTATTTACTTGACAGACAGAGATCACAAGTAGGCAGAGAGAGAGAGAGAGGAGGAAGCAGGCTCCCTGCTGAGCAGAGAGCCCGATGTGGGGCTCCATCCCAGGACCCTGGGATCATGACCTGAGCCAAAAGCAGAGGCTTTAACCCACTGAGCCACCCAGGCGCCCCCAGATTCCTTTTTTGATAGATAAAATCAAGATAGTATATTCATTTTATATATGTAAAATATTTAGAGCACTGACTTGCATATAGCAAGTACTATATATCAGTGCTGGCAGCTGTTGGTACTGCTGTTGTTATCCCATCTATTATAATTCACATATTTTTGTTATTGTCCTATCATCTATAGATGGGTAAGCCTTTCATCCCTCCTATAACGTAATGAGATTGATTTTCTGTTGTTGTTGAGACCTGATTTTATTATTTAGATTTGTGACCCAGAAGGCCATCTGGCTGGCTATCTGGCTTCCGTCCTTCCATCCATCCTCTCAACCATCTATCCAGCCTGCCATCTGCTCATTTATTCATTCAACGTTTATTGAGCTTCATCTGTTTTGTGCCAGGCAGTACACATACAACTGTGGACCAGAGTCATAGTTCCCTCCTACTTAGAGCTCATGGTCTGTTGGGGAAACCACCAAAAACAACAGAAAGGGAACTAAGCAGAGCAATAAAATTAGGATAAACTGTACTAAGTATTCTAAAGAAATTAAATGTTTTATAAAGCCAACAAAGATTCATTGCTTGTGTTTGTTAAGACCACTGTTACTACCTCCTTGTAAGATGCATGCTTGAGGGGTGCCTGGGTGGCTCAGTTGATTGAGTGTTTGACTGTTGGTTTCAGCTCAGGTTATAATCTCATGTGTCATGGTATCGGGCCCCACGTTGGCTCTGTGCTCAGCAGGGAGTCTTCCTCTCCCTACCTCTCTCAAGTAAATAAAATATTTAAAAAAAAAATGCATTCTTGAGCTAATCCCCCAGTATTCAAAATCACCTTGTGGAACCATTTGGAATTATGTAGCCAGCTGTCATCCTTCCCCACACCAAACAGTGGACTCCATGTCACAGATGACCATTCATAATGGCCTTGCCATCACACTTGAGGCTGTTCTTATAAGTCCCTAGGTTCTTTTCAACCTCAAAGCCCACATTTGGGCAAACTACACTGGCCTAAAGACACATTCTCATGAAAATATTGTCTTATATACTCCTTCCTGATCAAGTCTAAATATTTATTTACTCATTCAGCAAATATTTGTTGAGTATCTACCTTGCGCCAGACCCTTTTCCATGTGTTAGCATATAAGAGTGAATGGTATGCCTAGTACTAATTATGAGACAAGTTCATTATCCAATTAGATATGTTTGTTGACATTTATAGTGAATGTTAAGCTTTAATTCTTATGTAACTGAGTGATGCATTGTCTTTAAACAAGGTAAACAGAAGGAAATGGAGCGGCATCACATCTATAAAGTAGGGCAGAGCCTAGTAATTTCTATAGGAGAGGCCCATGCCCAATGTTCATTTATATAAAGGAAGGAAAGATCTCTGATTGCAGAAACAAGGGAGGTGTTTCTGAAGAAGTCAAGACTGAGATGATTTGTGAATTATAGTTAGGGTTTTCATGACATGATAATGTGGGACTGCACTTGAGGTGAGGGGAGCATCATTTATTCACAAAGTTACAGGCTTGGGGTAAGGAAGTAACCAGTGTGGCTGGATAGCTAATCAGTGAGGGCAAGGGACCTGAAGGAGGGTCCTCTGATTAGCATTCAAATGCTCTTTCTTCTCTATCGTGTGATCATTCTAGGATCTTATCTCTCTACCTATAAACTTAATATTTAGAGCCACTTTTAACTGACAACTTACTATATGTGAGGTGCTTTCCAAATAGTTTTTCACTTACCCTCCTAACAGCTCTGTAGATCAGGTAGTACCTCATGTATAAAAATGAGGCAACTGTAAGTCAGAGAGTGCGAGCAACTCCTCTAAGGTCACACAGGCAGTGACTGGCAGATTTGGTATGCGAACCACATTGCCTGAAGGGCACAGGAGAGGTCATTTAAAGGACTTTTATGTAGTGCCTCCTGCCCTGCTTTCCTATTGCTATGCTTCTGGCTTTTAAAGAGTGTATCAGTTTCTGTAATGACTCTATTTGGCATCCAACTTCCATCAGACCAATGGAAAGTTTCTGGAAAAATATTCTGGCAAAAAAATAATAATAATAATAACCTCAGGATTTGCTTTGGCTTTGAAAGCACTGAAAGTAAAAAACCCTTATGGTCTAGAAAGAGTATTGGTGCCTGGTTGGCTCAGTTGGAAAATAATGCGACTCTTGATTTCAGAGTCATGAGTTCTACCCCCACACTGGGTGTAGAGATTACTAAAAGAAAAAAAAAAAAGGGGAGATAATAGTAAATAGTTTTGAATATGTACACATGCACAAGTCATGAGTCAGTGCCCTGCTGATTTATAGCTGCTTATGTGGAAAGGAAGGATTTACTTTAAGTATAGGATGATGTCTCATGGAATCTAAGTGAGGAATGTCCCAGTGCCTTTGGAAGAGTGTAGGGTAGAATAATCTGTCCTTGGTCATCTTCTCACTGCAGGCCTGCACGATTCTTTCTCTCTAAAGGCTGCTGACTACCTTTCTTTAATCCACATAAAAGAACACACAAGATTAGTGCAGAGTGTTCGCCAAGGAAAACTTCTAAATGCCTTGTATCATAGAACAGCTGTTGTGATTTCATATTCACAGTGACTTCAAGGAAATTGTAAGTAGATGATAACCCTAGGTACAAACACCTGAGTCTACACTCATCAGCATATTACTTCTATCTCCTCCTCTCATCTTTCTGTATTCACTGCTATAGATTTCATATTCCAGAAATCGTGGGTTATGGTGCTCGACAAACAGTTTACTGAAAGAATGAATAATGCCTTGTCTCCTTCCTATCACTTGTCTCAGTTGTCATTTTAACTTGACTTGTGTAATTATTTGATTAATGTCTGTTTGCCAACCAAGACTCAAAACACCATGACTCCCTTGCCTCTAATCTATGTGTCTGGCACATAGTCGGTGCTCAATATATGTATGCAGTGACGGAATGAATGACTCCTTGACTGTAGCACCCTTGTTAGGCTCAGGTGGGAACTAGTAGAAATGTTTTAACATCCAGCATTTGGAAGACCCCAAATTCTTTCTCCTTTATTCTATTTTTCAACCTAGAAAGGTTATATGTTCACATCGATAAATTGAAAATCACCAAAAATGGATATAAAGTTAAAAAAGTAAAAAGCTGGTGTCATCTTCTCTTTCTACTCCTGATTCTTTTTCTAGAAGTTACTCCTCTAGATCCTTTGGGGTATAGCGGTTCCCCCTGATTTGTGGGGGATACATTCCAAGACCCCCCTGCATGCCTGAAATGTATATAGTACCAAACCCTATATATACACATTTCCCCTATACATGCATACCCATCATACAGTTTAATCTATAAATTAGGCACAGTAAGAGATTAACAGTAATAACTAATAATAGCATGGAACAATTATAATTATATACTGGAATGAAAGGTCCATGAATATGATCTCTCTACTACTGTACTCACCCTTCTTCTCATAATGATGTGCGATGATAAATACCTATGATGAGATGAAGTGGGGTGAATGACATATTCATTCTGTCCTAGTGGTAGGCTGCTATTGAACTTCAGATGATTCCTTAGAAGGAGGTCATCTCCTTCTGGACCATGGTGAACCGCAAATAACTGAAATTGCCAAAGCAAAACCATGGATAAGGGGAAAACTGTATTATCCCTTTTGATGCTTGTTTCTTGAGTTTGTTTTTTTTTTTTTTTTTAAATCATGTTGCTATAAACAGTGTGATTTTTTGTGTGTGTGCCAGCTAATATATCGTGTATATCTTTCTTATCAATACATCAACATGCCTTTTATCACAGAGAGTGTCATACGGTTAATTTGGTGCTGAGAGACAATCACTTAATAACCAGCACAACCGAGCGTGCTGGAGGCCAATGCTGGCCCACTGCCAGTTTTTATACATAAAGCTTTATTTGAACACAGACCTACTCATCTGTTTATATAACATGTCTGACTGCTTTCAGGCATTAATGGTAAGGTTGTTGCAGTGGAGGCCATGTATCCTGTAGTACCTAAAATATTTACTCGGTCTCTCTTAAGGAAAAAGTTTGCTGACCTCTACTATGGGCTACTGCAGATCTGTCTACCACAGTCTTGATGACTTGGCAAGGACCCAGTGTCAAGGACCATGTGGCACACTCAGCCTGTTGGCAGAAATACTAAAATTACTTAGTGTTTGTGGATGTTCGAGTTTCCTCTTTCTCGTGGGAAGTTTTGACAAGTGACCCAAGTTACTGGGAAGGAGACAGAGAAGATGCCTGGCATGTGTCCCTGCTATTACTTCAATTTCATTCATTAAGATCCCTTTTACATTTCTCAAAACAACAACAACAACAACAACACAAAACACATAAATAGATACATAGACTCCCCACATCTATTAGTTTAATTGGGGTCTTCCTACTTTATTACTAGATAGTTAATAAACCAGGGCATAATTAAGCAAGAGCCCACATTTATTACCATCACTCAGTAAGTAGCATGATGTGTGAATTACATAGTCTTGGATCTCTTGGTTGGAATCCACCCACTGTTAATAGTTGGAGAGGTTCTGCTGGCAGCTCCATAAAAGTATGAATGACTAGCTCCTAGTTCCTTCCACAGGGCCATTTACCAGTCAGGAGCTCTACCTGAGTTGACTTGTAGTTGACTTCAAGATCGCTCTGGCTTTCTGAGTGCCCCATGTGGGAGTGTGATGAACAGAAGCGTGCAGAGCAGGCTCCAGCCCTGCCCGGTGGTGACCAGGCTTTGAAGGCATCTGTTCACTGTGGACCTTGGCCAACTTGTGAGTAAAAAGGAGCCCTTAGGTTCTGTAAGAGGCCTGGATGTTAAGTTTTATTACGTGGAACCCCCCAGAACCTTGTTTAAAAGATAAATCCCAGGATTCCGTATGGCAGATTCAGGATCAGTAGACCTGGGTTGGGGCCCAGAAATCCTCATTTTCAATAATCCTGTCTGGTGATTCTGATGGGAGCATTCAGGGACCAAACTTGGAGAAGACTGTCTTCCCCCGACACCTTCCTTCCTCCTCCCCTCCCCGACTTTCCCTCTCTCTCCTCAGTTTTCTTCCTCTGCACCCCCATGCCCATGTGTACACACGCAGACACAAAGGATGGCTGTGCTCAGGGGGTAGTCTGGAACTACTCATTCCTCTCTTCCCCACTCTACCCTAGCTTGTTGACAAGTACCTGTCTCCCTCGCATGCAAATGATTGCATCTAAGAAAATAACTGGATTCCATTCTGGGCCCAGATGTTGTCATCAAATAAAGATTGCTAATCCTCCCCCCTCTCAGGAATTCTGGGAATTTAGACAAGCCAAAGCTGGCTGGCACGTGATGTGGCCTCGGGCCAGGCCTGTCTCACTCGTCCTGTTAGAGAGTACCTAGCACAGCATTTGGTGAGCAAGTACTCGGTTGATATTTGGTGAATAGAAACAGAATGAAAAATCAGTGTGTGCATGAAATGAAGGACAGAGCACAGCTCGGAAATGTTACCAGTAGCTCCTTGGGGCTATCAGGCTCTCAAGTTGTTTTATTGACCTGAAACTAGGTCTCTTCAATCTCAGAGACCATGCATCTTGAAGGCTTGATTTGAAAGATGTTTCTTTCAGAGCCTTACCTGTGTCTGGAAGCTAGCTTCTCCCTTAGCAAATGTTGCCCCACTCCCTTTCTCATGAGCACTGGAAAACAAAATAGTGGATTTTCCTTGTTTTTACTTTTCTAAAATCACGGAAGATCTCTCAGGAAAGTCATTTTTGAGATTTTATGTACCCCGTTAGGTACATTTCAACCCCCTCTGATTCTTGTAAGTGTTTATTCTTTTCTGGATCCACATTTTGAACTATTGAATACTAGGAAATCACATTGAAATAAAATAGAAAAGATTCCACCCCACCCCACCCCCTGATGGCTAAGTAATATTCCATTGTGTATATGGACCACATCTTATTCATTCCTCTGTTGAAGGGCATTTGGCTCCTTCCACGATTTGGCTATTGTGTACATTGCTGTTATGAACATTGGGGTGCACCTTTTCAAGGTGATACATTTGGGAATTAATTCAGATTGAGTTATCAACTTTCTCCACCATTAAAATAACGACAATAATTGATAATCTATGATGTTTAAAACACATTGAAATGGAAAGATCTATAAAATTATCACATTTTTACTGTAACTTTTTAATAGTTAGCCTAAAACTGAAAATCTTGGGAATTTTTTTGCCCAGGCTTATGAGTAATAAGAAAACATTCCCCTCCCCTTATCCATTTTCTTCTTTTAGGTTAGAATCATCTGAGCTTTCTGTTAGAATCATCTGTGATTTCTAGTTGCTCAGGAACTTAGTCTGAAAAAAAAAAAAAAAAGAAAAGGAACTTAGTCTGAGTTGGGGAGAAAACATATAACTTGGCAGTTGGTAGAGTAACTAGGAGTTCACTCTTTATTTCCCTCCCACACATCTTTTTTTTTGTTCATTTGGAATTAATACTTTTTTTTCTTTTTCAAAACAAATACAAAACAAATAAGAGGGGAGAAATGGGGGTGGCTCACAACTGACTAGAAGCAGAAAGGAGGGCAGGAGAAAGATGTGGAAGGGCCCAGAAGAGGAAAAGGCCAAGGGACAGGACAGCGGAGAAGCCAGGAACAGAGCGGGGGCTTGGCAGCAGGATGAATTATTTTTAGATATTCTGAGATTTAAAAGTTAAAAATGAATCTCTCTTCTAAAGAAGCCCCCACCCACAGTGGCTTTTAGCCTCCCACTCTGAAAAGAGTAATGCCATCTTCAATTGTGCAGAAACATTTAAAAAAAAAAAAAACAAAAAACACAAAACTCTGAAAGGCCCCATTTAAAAGCAGGTGTGAGACATCTGTGTCTCAGCTCCTGACACAACCGCATTATGTCACTAGTGTTGGGATGACCTCCTGAGCCCCTGGAACTGCCAGGGAAGCAGTAGCTCCCTCTGGTTGAGTGGCTCTATTGGAGAGTCACCAGAAGGCATAGTAGCTAGGCTTATAGAAGCTTAAAAGGCTTCCAAACCAGCTCTTTAGGCACCTTGTTGGTCCTCACGGAGAGCACACAAAGTCTGATAATGATCAAATCTGATAATTCTCCTTTGTTCCACTGAACAAAGGAGAATCTCAACAAGACCAAGCTGTTTGTTCAAGAATACTTGCAATTTGAACTAAAGGGGTATGTGTGTGTGTGTGTGTGTGTGTGTGTGTGTGTCTGGTTTTGTTTGTTTGTTTTTTTGAACTTTCAATTCTGAAATAATTTTAGATTTGCAAAAACGTTGCAATCATAAAGAATTCCTCTACCTTCTTCCTTTAGGTTCTCCAGATAATCATACTTGGCCTTGCTTCATCATATTCTCTCTACATAGATAATTTTTCCTGAAAAGTTTTTTGAAATAAGTTGCAGACAGTGATGCGGCCTTGTTTCTTTAATACTTTGTTATTTATCTACTTGCGAGTATTTTTTTTTGAGCAGAAAAATATTTTTCATTCATTTTTTAAAAATTATGTTTGGTTAGCCACCGTATAGTACATCATTAGTTTCTGATGTAGGGTACAGTGATTCATTAGTTGTGTGTAACACCCAGTGCTCATTACAACATGTGTCTTCCTCAATATCCCTCACCCTGTTACCCTCTCTCCTCTGAAACCCTCCATTTGTTTCCCAGAGTCCCATAGTCTTTCATGGTTTGTCTCCCTCTCTGATTCCACCCCCTTCAGTTTTCCCTCCCTTCCTCTATGGTCCTCCTTGTTATTCCTTATGTTGCACATATGAGTGAAATCGTATGATAATTGTCTTTCTCTGCTTGACTTATTTCACTTAGCGTAATCCCCTCCAGTTCCATCCATGTCGATGCAAATGGTGGGTACTCATCCTTTCTGACGGCTGAGTAATATTCCATTGTGTATATGGACCACATCTTCTTTATCCTTTCATCTGTTAAAGGGCATTTGGCTCTTCCACAATTTGGCTGTTGTGGACATTGCTGCTATGAACATGGGGGTGCATGTGCCCCTTCTTTTCACTATATCTGTATCACTGGGGTAAATACACAGTAGTGCAATTGCTGGTTCATAGGATAACTCTATTTTTAACTTTTTGAGGAACCTCCATACTGTTTTCCAGAGTGGCTGCCCCAGCTTGCATTCCCACCAGCTGTATAAGAGGGTTCCCGTTTCTCCTGGTTCCATATATTTTAGTATGCAATTTCTAAAAAATTAAGGACATTCTCTTAGAAAAGGAAGGTACAGTTCTCAAGCCAGGAAATTAACACTGATGCAGTACTATATTTGATACACAGAATTTACTGAAATTTCTACAATGTCCTTTTTTTCTGGTTCGTGTTCCACTCCAGGATCCTGCCTCACATTTAGTTGTCATGTCTTTTGATCTCTCCTTGATGTCAATTCCTCAGACTCCTAGTCTTTTGTGATTGTGACATTTTTGAAAAATACAGACCTGTTGTTCTCCTGAATATCCCTTAATTTGGGTTTATCTGATAATATGATGTTTCTTCATGATGGGAATCCTATTTTGCATTTTTGACAGGAAAGTCACGGAAGTAGTATAATTCTTCTCCGTGCATTATATCAGAGAATGCATGGTGTCTACTTGTCCTATTCTTAATAATGCTTATTAGCTTTGATCACTTGCTGAATATGCTTACAGGTTTTTCCACTTCAAAAATTACTGTTATTCCTTTTGTAGTTAATAAGTATATCTTATAGGGTGATCTCTTTAAACAACGTAAATACCTTTTTCCCTATGATACTTTTGTTTTAACATCCACTAATGCTTTTTACCTGGAACAGTTATTATTGTGGAGATCTCCAAATGGTGATTCTTTAATTGAATCGTACTTTTGTGTTTATTAGTTGAATTCTAGGAGGAAAAGCTTTTCTTTCTCCTTTTTTTTAACTTGGTCGTTTATTTTTTATTTATTTTTTTTTTTTAAAGATTTTATTTATTTATTTGACAGAGAGAAATCACAAGTAGGTAGAGAGGCAGGCAGAGAGAGAGAGGAGGAAGCAGGCTCCCTGCCGAGCAGAGAGCCCGATGCGGGACTTGATCCCAGGACCCTGAGATCATGACTCGAGCCGAAGGCAGCGGCTTAACCACTGAGCCACCCAGGCGCCCCTGGTCGTTTATTTATATTAGTATAGACTCAAGTATTTACTTTTATTCTGTAAGTTATAATCAGCTACTCTTATTTCTTTGTTTTCTCAAAATTGTCTCAGGTTTTATCAGAGCAGCCCCTTCAGGCTAATTCACGTGTCCTTTCGCCATGCCTTCTGTAGTTTTTCAGCCATTTCTTATTTTCTGGCACCACAGGGTATTCCATCTTTTTTTCTTCCATGTCCTGCCCCTGAATCAGCCATTTCTCTAAGGAGCTCTGATTTTTTTAATTGAATAGTTGTGCTTAGAAACCAAGATCTGGATATTCAGTGTGCTAAGTAGTACTGGGATACCATTACTTCACAGCCCCCCCCCCCCCATGGATATACCAGGAAGTGCATGTTTGTGCACACGTTACATCTGTATCTTTATTTCTGTTTGTATATCAAAAACTGTAAATTCACAGTGATACTTCTAACCTATAATGAGTCCTCTATAGGCTCCTCTCTCCCTGAAATGAGTCCTTAGTTGCCATTGTTTTTAACACTTCTCTCCTGAATGCTTTTTTTTTTTTTTTTTTTTCCTTCAGGGAAAATATATTTCTGTGTCTCCTAAGTTTGATCTATTTTATTTAACCACGTATTCATTACAAACAAATCACCAGCATATACATACAGCCCCTAAACCCCACAAAAACAGCAGCTTATCTTTTTTGCCTTAAATTGTCTTCAGTGGTTGCATAGGAAAGGGGAAAATGAGTTTTCCTCCCACTTTTCAATCACTTATCATTTTGGTGACTACTTTACTTTTTATGCTTGTCTTAGGAGTAAAACAGAGTTTGATTTTTCTTTTTCTCTCTTGATTAGGATTGCTTTAATGGTTTTAATCATCTTGGCTTCTTTCATTTTGTTCCTTAAAACTAATTTGAAAACTAATTATGCTACTTGTAGGAATCCTCAACAGCCCTGTTACTATCCCGAAGTACTGTTATTGTCACTCTGTTAGGTAACATGAGGTAACAATTACCCCAACCTCTCTGTTCTCTCTATGCAGACCTATAATGCTAGTCCCAATCTGCCTCTAATCACCTCCTTTCAGAAAAGGAGGGAAAGAAGAAGATGAAAAAGAGCTAAATCCTTCTGAAAGCTTTTGGTTCAGTCTTATTAACTCACGGTGTGGTTTGCAAAACCTCCTTCCATAAGTAACACATAGTGAGTTTATGAAGAAAATATGAGTCATTTTCTAAGGTGGCTATTTAAAGAAAGAGCAATAGGCTTTTCTGAATTTCAGGCATATCCAACTTAATATTCCAGGACTAGGTTTCATTCTGAATATTTTGAATATTTATGGGCCTTGATGTGTGGACTTTTTAAAAGGTCACTTGAAAATGAAGTCACTTTTATTTTAAAGTTGGAGAAGGTGAACATGAAAAAGGAACGAGCTTTTAATGGAAACCAGGATGTCTGTTCTCCTGCAAAAGGTCTTAGTTTTCTGTAATAATTGTATTTTTTAATGGTGTTCCTCCTGTGAGACGATTGCATCTTGATGAATGAAAGTGTTTCAGCTCAAGAATTGGGATTCCCAAAGGAAACTGACTGTCATGTTGGCCTGGTGCTTTGGTTTCAGCCCAAGTGATCACTGAAGATAAGAACAATCAGCTATATTCACTTGCAACCTGTATACTTGTGTTTTTTTAGTTGAGATAATTCTGTTTGCATATAATAGTCCCTAGTTTAAGCTATCTTAAGGACAAAAGGAGCCCTTGTTATAAGGAATCAGGACTTTGCCATAAACCATAAGGGAAAGTGATAGGGTAGGCTTTATGAGAAGGGCAGGCCCCAGGATCAGGAAACAAGGGCACCATTCTCTTAATTTCTCTTAGTCTGATATAATATGGGGCCATGGGGTTATAGAGCATGGCAGTCCTAGAAGATGGTCCACAGTAAAAGGGATCTTTGGCCAGATTACTTTGGGAAGTGCTCCATACACATCTGCCAGATCTCAGAGTTTCACAATACCCATTAGGATATTAAAAGTCCTGAAGGCTGCATGGTAAAGAAATCTATTTAACTTTCTTTAACCCAGTGATTTCTAAGCATGCTGGACCGTTGCTTTGAGAAATCTCGTTTTAGACAAAGTACTGGGATAATAAAGAATTAAATCTAATTGGTTCCATGGAGTTCTATTATGTTGTGTTTTAAATAACATGGGTGAAGATTTATTAAGCAACTGGCTTAAGGTCACACTACTGTTTTTCAGACTCCTCGTCTAATGCGCTTTACACTGGTGCTGACAATTATGGGCCTTGGCTGATGAACTGTCCACTCATGGCTGTTTACTTTACCCATATCCCATAGGCCTACCATTTACAGAAACTCTCATTTTAAATATAGTGATTACCGGTTATTCTGTTGGTTCTCTTGACAGGCAGCCTGCTGTTTCACAGACAACCCATCAATCCTGGTTGAGAATGTACCTTTATTTCCCATGTATGACAAATATAGCTTCTGCTGTTTCTGGTCATAGGCACTTTGGTTCCAAATCTTGTTAAGATTTTTGTCATTCCAAATGACAATACTTCAGAGGAGTTGAAACTGTATAGCATGTTAGCCTCATTGTTGAATCCAACCAAATTCAATTTTGTTTGGAATTTGTCTTAATGCCCACTCTTTCAGTCTATTTTATTTATGTCCTGGATCCAGTGGAAGAGAAGCAGTGTGTCCAGTGTTCTAAAAGGCTAGAGATTCAGTGGCCTTCGTAAATAAATCCAAATGAATGCTAGTGAGGACAGTAGTTTTCCAGGGATAAGGCCTCTGGGGAAGTGAAAAGAGGGTAATGAGATCTCTGGAATGAAAACTGAGAAAAGTATATGGGTGAGGGGGAATAAATACCAAGAGAATATACTTTTGTACCATGTACCAGTAAGAGAAACATATTCTTAAAAGGATGCTATTTTTTCCTTATAAATAATTAGCAGGAATAACAGAAGCAGTAATATCATCATATCAGGTCTAATGTGTCTCTGGTCTATAAAGCTGGGCCAGGTGTTGTATTAAATACCCGTGAGATGCAGGTGTATTTCTCAAATATAGCCATTTGCTAACTGTTCTGAAGGAATGAACAAATTTTCATTTGATTCTACCTTGGGGCAAGAATTTTTGATGCTCGGCAGGGGGGTAAGTCAAAGATGAATAAGCTATCTCTTGCCTCACAGTGTTTAAAATGTAATAAGGGAGAAAAGACTTGGCACAATGGAAGGGAGGAGTCATAGGAGAGGTAACGCTGTGGAAGTTTAACAATGAAGGGGAAAGAAAATGTCACAGTGGGCAAGCATGGAGTAAGTTCTCACAGTGAGTTATGGGTCACAGGACGGTCCAGGGAGAGAGACCTGTTCAAAAACAGTTATGTAGTAGCATGGCTCTCATCTCTTTTGAGAAAACAGGTTTAGTAGAAGAATAAAAGCAGCAACCAGAAAGTAAATGGGTAAAGTGAGTGGAGTAGAGGTAGCTAGTATCCACATCTCTACTGAAAACATGAAGGATGGGGAAGAGAAGAGGTCTTCAAGTAAGAGAGAGAGTAAAATGAGAGAGATACCATATTTAGAGAAGAATGATTCTGAGGTTATTTGGTGTCCCAGCATAATGAGACGTAGATGATGGAAATAGAGCTGTCATCCTTATCTTTCATTCAGTAGAAGATACATTGTAAGATGATAAGCAAGGTTAATGAGTAAGGCAGTCCCTTCCCTCAGTAGCTTTGTTATACACAAACTTGTAATCTAATATATTTACAAACTTGTAAATGTCATATATTGAAGGGGTGCATGGAACCTTTGAATCTTGAGAAGATCACCCCTACTACTTAATATGCTCAAGGGACCTTATTTTCAAACATTAGGTGGGGGCACAATATTTACCTGTGTAGTTAACAAGCAACTTACTAACACAGTCACTTGAGTTGTTAATTAATGTTTAATTTTTTAATTGCTCACACCTGCAGAAGTTTCCTCCAATAGGAAAGAAGACCTAGTTTCCACCCTGGATGATTTGAGTTGGGATTTTCTTCTATGAATGTATAATTGATTGCAATCCCTGTTATTCTGTACGATTCAGTAGCACAATGCAGTTATCCATGGCGTGTGTACTGAACATGAGTTTAGAATAAGGCATGTTGATATGGGGTCCAAATAGAACAGATTGGTATGGGCAGGATGATTGAATCTCTCCCTTCAAGCAACAACCAGTTTAGCTGGGAAGAGAAGGCATGGATAGATGAAATAATAAGTAATTAAGAAAGTATTAAATCCCACTACAATGTAATGCTAGGATTCTGTCAGTAGAAGATAGTTCAGAAGCTTTGGAATGCTGTATAATCAAAGGGATTAAGAGCACATGCTCAAGATCAGATTGTATAGTCTGGAGCCCTGGTTTGTCCACCAGTTAGCTCTGTGACATTGGGCAGGTCACTTGATATTTTTGGTTCTCTATTTCTCTGTTTAATGGGGATACTCATATTGTATACCTCCGAGAGTCATGAAAAAGACGAAGTCAATTAATATATGTTGGTTTGCAACCTCTGGAGCTTCCTGAATGAATTTGAAACAGAACACAGGGAGAGACTGAAGAAAGAGGCAAACCACTCCTGACTGGTAGGCAGCAGGTTTAATAAGCAAGGAAACATGAGGCTTGTGTAAGACAGTTCCAAGATGAGTAGATCTCCATACCCACCCTGCCAGAATTTTAAAATTTTATACAGAGGCCTTAACTGGGTCAGTCACATGTAATATCCACATGGTCTCAACACATAACTCCCTCAAGTTGGTCTCCTTGGGGCAGCATCCTTATGGCAAAGGCAAGCAGACAAACATTCCAAGGGCAGGGGAGGGAGTAGGGAACCTTGTATTGTCTGGGCCCTGTTCACGGGTCAACAGGCAGTCATGCTCTCCTGATCACCTCCTCCAACATTGTATGCAATGTCTTAAAGAGTACCTGGTTCGTGGATAATCACATACAAACTCTTAGGTAGTCTTGTGTGTGTTGTTGGTGTACTCAGTTTTTTGTTTTATTGTGGAACTGATATAGGCTCCTCATTTTTTCCTCTCCCCTGGCTTGAATGGTAGGGCTTTGGGGTATTAAGTGGGTGTTTCTTCCCAGAACATGGTCCTGAGTTGACTGGAAATTGGGCATGCAAGTCAGAATGGGACAAGATGGAAGTCTTGAGTGGGAAGAAAAAGCTGTCATTGGAGGGATAAATTAAATGAGAAGAATGCCTAGGGTTTTCAGCTTTTGCTTACATCTTGTTCCTCAGAGGCAGTGGATAAGAGTGCTGACTCTCTGGGCATCCATCCATCCATTCATTCATTCATAACCACAGATCAGATTAAGCACATTCTAGGTGCTAGGCCACTGGCTACCTGGCTTTAGGTTGTGATTCCAAAGCCGCCTAGCTAGGTGACCTTAGACAAATTACTTCACCTTTATATGTCTCAGTTTCCACTTCTGCAAAATAGGAATAATTTTACTTCATTCAGAGGACTGGGGTAAGGATTCAAGGCCTGAAGTATCTTGGCCAAGCCCTCTGACACACAGTGAGTAACTAAAGCTGTCCCCTTTAACAAATGAAGGAATGGTCACAATTCCACCTACCATTTTTGTCACTTGGCAAGTCATTCGACTTGTCTTAAGTACATCTCAAATTCTTCATCTTTGAAAACAGAGCACTTCGCTTATATGGCTGTTGAGAAGATCATATGAGTCTCTGGAATAGTGCCTGGGTCAGGGGAAGCATCGTAGAGTGACAGCTGCTTCTGCTGCTGTCATTATTAATTATAGTAGTGATGGAGGTGGTGGTAGTTTTACCTGTGAGGCAGAAACTATCTTCCATAGTTTTACCATGGAAGATAAAGACACGGCCCTTGCATGCCCAGAGAAATACAGGGTCATGAGGAATCCAGGTTTGCTTTGTTTTCTCTGGGGGTCAGCTTATTAAGATGTTAATACTTTGCTTATTTTCCCTGACTGTTGAGTCATGGTAATTGGTATGCAAGAAATTACCTTCTTTCTTCTCAGCACATGTGTTCAGCATGTCTCAAGCTACTGTATTCTTCTGTCCCAGTCTCAACTGCCTGTGGCTAAGTGGATAGGAGGGTATTTCATAGAAATGTGCTCAGTAACCCCGAGCTCTGTGCCAGGAAAGAACAAAGCAAACCCTGACATTTTAATCTTTTGTGTTTTCTGACTTTGTGTTTCATAGTCCAGGTTGGGTTAGTTGCTGGACCAGCAATGTAAGTGTTTATAGAAAATGTGCAAAAACCCCCAAAGAAAAGAAGGGTTGATATTCATCAAAGTGTCTGATAGATCCAAGCCTAGGAAGCAAAGAAAATCTGTTCTCTGTCTCGTTCTCCCATCAGGCTCTGGGAGCTGACTTTCAGGCCAAGATGCCTTCTACTTGTATATATTCTCACCCAGTTTGGGGAGCCTTGCCTATAAGCTCATTACTCTCCTCGTAGGAAATGGTTTCACCTTCCCAGTTAGGAATGTAGCACAAGACCACCATTGCTAATCTCTCCGCACTATACAGTCTGCATATAGTCTCTCTATATAGACTATATAGTCTATATATATATACTATATATAGTCTGTGAAATCTGATTTCCCCATGCCATCTCTATTCCCTTCCCCTTCTCTTAAGAATGGTTAACCCTTAGGAGAATCAGGGAGACCACTGCAGTCAAAAGTCAGAGATTATCAAATTTGGATGTGCCTCACGGTCACCTAGGAGGCTAATTAAAGTGCTGAGTCGGGGCAAGGTCCCCCATTCATTGGTTTTCAGCTGGGTGCTGCATTGGGGAACCACATTCATGGGGAATAGTGATGCTGGTGCTCCAGAGAGTGCCACACCTTGCGACGTGTTACCCTAAGGAATGTTTCCCAGCCCTAAGCTATCTATGGATGTTGGCAGCAGCCACTCTACAGAGGGCAGAATTTGAGAAATTCTCTAGGATAATGGCACTTAAATAGTGACAGAAGTCCTGAGTTTCTACAAGTAAGGGATGGGCTACTGCCTGCAGAGCCATTTCAGGACAGAAATGAAGAGGACTTAGCAAACCAGGTTTTGCCTAAGCCAAAGAACTCAATTTTGATTTCCTTTTTTGCATGTCTTTTACTCATTTCCACTGGTGATTTCATTCAAATAAAAAGACGTTAAAAGCTTCTTACACAATAGGCTCTGGGACTAACAAAGAGAATAGGATAGACATGGTCTCTGCCTTCACAGTCGATGTTGCAGAGTGCAGGCGGACAAACTAGTAAGAAAGCACTTGTGCAAAATAATGACAGGTTTTGGGTAGTGCTAAAAAATCTAAACAGGTTTGGATAGACAGTGGAGGAGACATGCTATATATAGGTCAGGAGGAGCCTTACCCCAGAGATGTTAAAAAGCAACATTTGGAAGAGTGAACAGTGGTCAGCCATGCCTAGGGTGGAAACAGTCTTTTGGGTGAAGGCAAGAGCCAATGCAAAGACTAAGTGGGAAAATGCTTGGCATAATGAAGGAATGAAAAGGCCAGAACAAAAAGCTTACACTGCCCTGTCTCAGCCACGCATTGTAGTTTCAACTTTCCTAGTAGCCCCAGTAAAAGGGTTTTAAAAAAAAGTAAGTGGAATTAATTTCAGCGATGTATTTTATTGAACTTAGTGTATCCAAAGTGGTATCATTTCAACATATAAGCCACTCAAAACAGTACTAACATGCTTTTACATTCTGTGTTTCTTGTAGTAAGTCTTGCAAATCTGGTTTCTCTGTTACACCTCTAGAGCATCTCCCTTTGGGCTAGCCACAGTTCACGTGCTCAGTAGTCCCATGTGGCTAGTGGCTACTCTAGGGGACAGAGGAAAACTGGAACATAGTAAGCAAAAAAGAAAGTGGAATGGCTCTGCAGGCAGGAGCAGGTGAGAAAGGGCTTAGTAGACCATGGTGAAGCCTATATGAGGTCTGACAACAGATTTCTCTTAAAAAGACTACAACTGGTCTTTGTGTTGTCATGCGAGTGGACCTGTAGGCATGGCTCTCCTTCCCTGACCAGGAGACAACACCCCGTAGCAGATTTTCATCGAATCCTTTGAAGGTAAGAACAATACCTTCTAACTATTTTGAAGAAGTTTTAAGGAACTTACTGAAGAAGCCCACAGAGTAAAATTAGGAAGGAAAATCCACGTAACCGTGCTGCGATTTCTTCTTTCTCTCTGACGGGATCGTTACGTCAGACAGAGGCATCCTTCCTCTTGGCCTGCAGCTGGGTTCATTTTCTCTGCTTGGCATCTCACCTCTAAACACAGCTGAGCAGTTGGAGCCCACTACTGCCATCCTGGAAGGATCTGAATATTGGCAGTTAAGGAACCTGACAGAAACTCCCCAATCTCTATTGGTCTTTTCTGACCCATCCTTCATAAGACGAAGGGACATGTGCCATTTGGGTTTTTTAGCTGTGTCCGACATTAGGTAACTATGAAAACAATTCCTAATAATGAAAGTTCTTCAGGAATGGTGACTAGGTTCATTCCATTTCATCATTCACCGGAAGTCTGACACACTGAAGGAGCTTAGTACGTATTTGTTGGAAGAACCTGTGGATGAAGGAGAAACACTTTCTTGGGCACCAACCATATACCAAGTGCTTTTAGAAGCTGTTGCTACAATGCCAAGCGATTGAGAGACAGTCCACAACTTCCATTTTAATTTCTTGGTAGGAGCTGTTTCAGAATACCTAGGGAGCTTTTAAAAAATACAGATGTCAGATCCTTCCCTACCTGGTAGGTTAGTCCTTCAAGATGAGATCAGAAGCAGGGTCCCTCCCACATGATTCTGGGATGTTATGGACAGGGACACTGAGTTGGCAATTACAAAAGAGCATGGTCAGCATCTTGTGGGGTTTGGAGGGATAGAGACAACAGGGAGCCATAGAAGTGTGCAAGAAGGACCCCTGCACCAGCCCAGAATGCTTCCTGGAAGAAGCATGTGAACAGAAGGGTAAGAGTAAGCTGGGTGAGTGAAGAGCAAAGGGAAAAGCGTATCAGACAGAAGGAAGTTTTATGTCAGAAATTGCCGCAGTCTTTCTCTCACATTCTAATCGTCCCTCTCTTAGGATACCGTGTATGCCAGAGTGTTTGGAAAGGTATAAACCCCTCTCTGAATGTAAAATATTATTATTTTATGGATTCCGTTGGAGGGAACCTAAGTTGATTGATGGGTGAGGAGGATGAATATTTGATAGGCAGGGAATGAGCGGTACAGCACAGAACATCTTGGAGAAGCAACTTCAGTGGAATCACGGCAGACTTCTCCCCCAGCCCCGGGGCCCGGCATGAGTTGAATTATTTAATAGGGAAATAATGGTTAATCTGAAAATTTTCCCTAAAATACAGATGCCTCAGGGCGCCTGGGTAGCTCAGTTGTTAAGCGTCTGCCTTCAGCTCAGGTCATGGTCTCGGGGTCCTGGGATCGAGCCCCACATCGGGCTCCCTGCTCAGCGGGGAGCCTGCTTCTCCCTCTGCCTACTGCCTCCCCTACTTGTGCTCATTCTCTCTGTGTCAAATAAACAAATAAAATCTTAAAAAACAATTTTATAAATAAAATACAGATGCCTCACTTAGTGGCTTGGACTCCACCTCTCTAAGGGCAGGGCCCTCACCAGGCTTTTCTTCTGCACTTCCAAAGCCCAGGGCCTGTTGTACCGTGTATATTTGCTCAATGAGTCTATGAGTAATGGAAGTGGAAAGGGGACGTCAGCAAAGTTATCTCGAAATGATTTGGCATTTTGTCATGAATTTGCAACAAGTTAGGATTTAACTACCTTGGAATCATTTTGCTGTTGGTTTGGACTAGATGTATGTCTTTATAACAAAATGAATGCATAAATACTTCTCATATTAATTTTAAATTCCATAATAACAAAACCTGATGTTCCTCTCTTTTCCTGTCCCTCTCCAGAGGTTACCCCTATCTCAAGACTGGTATGTATCCTCTAGATTCTGTTCTGTCCCTTAAGATCTCTACATGCACAGTGTAGATATTTTTAAGAAGTACACGGGCAGAAGCACATTATTCATCTTGTTCTGTTTTGATTTTTGCCTTTAAGGATTTGTTTTGGCATTATGTCCTTGTCAGGGCATTTGTAAGGCCCTGTGTTTTTAAGGACTTGGCAGAATTTCATGAATGGAAGTACCAGAGTTTACTTATCCATTCCTATGTTTTAGTAATGTAGTAGCAGTATTGCAATAAATATCATTGTACCTATATTTTATGCACGCTACTGTATTTATTTAGTGTAGAGTATTAGGACTTTGGAAATTTTTTAGAGAATAGCATTTCTATTGTTCGGTCATTCCCCTGTGTGGGGTTAACATCAGGTATAGATATATTTGTTTTTTTATAATATAGTTTTAGTTCATAGCTTCTTATTTGGAACATTTTTTTAAAAGATTTTATTTATTTCAGAGAGAGAGAGATACAGAGAGTGCAAGCATGAGGGTGGAGGTACAGAGAGTAAAGCAGACTCCCCACTGAGCAGGGAACCTGCTGTGGGACTCCATCCCAGAATCCTGGGGTCATGACCTGAGCCGAAGACAGACACTTAACTGACTGAGCCACCTAGGTGTCCCCTTATTTGAAAATTTAATTGTAAAATTTAAATGTATTGTGGAATAAAGTACTTATCTAAACAAAAAGGCAATTGGTTTTTAGGTGTGTTTTGGAGCACGGCATGATTTTATGCCATTTAGCCTAGGGAACACTGTCAGCCAAGGGTGCTGCACTGCCCCACCATTCATATCCTTGTCCTAGTAGTAGTAACTTCAGGACTTGAATAGTGCACAGTGCACACAACCATACAAGCCCACCTTGATGTCTGGCATTTTTCACTGTCACTATTTTTATTATTTTCTTGTTCTCAGGATATCCAGCTAATGCTCAGTGTTTTGGCTGCAGAGTCAGGATTGGTTATCTTGTGCTGTTCAGAAAAAATAGGAAAGACATATGTCCCTTCAGGAAAGCAAACAACATCTTAAGCTTAGAAATAGACATTGGGACCCATCAGTAAACGTCCAGCTGAATGAAGAAATGAATGAATGAATGTAAAATGAAACCAAACTTGTGGCTCCCCAGACCATTTTCTACATCAATTATTGCCCCTCAGAGTGTTAGCCTGGACCTGCTGCTGCTGTTAGGTATGGGCAAGAGTGTGCTACTTTAATTGGTACATTCATCTGGATAACAAGCTTTAACTGGATGTTAATGATGGAAGGGGGTTGTCAGGTGGAAATTCCTAAAGCCCGCCACACTTGAGCTTTCATGTTGACTGAAAAGGAAAAGGAAAGCTTTGCTGTAACAGTGGCTTTAGCAAGATACAAGGTCTTCTCGGATCAATATCCACCAAACAACAAAGACAATTGATAACTTAAGCTGTGATGAGCCCGAGAGTACCTGTGGGCTCTCTTGACAAATGTGACTAACAAGTCCTTTATGTTGTACACCATGTAAGGAAGAAAGCAAAGAGGAAATGAGAGGGTTCTTTGCCTGGGAAAGCAGAATATAGTTTTGACCACCCATCTATTTTAGTAAGTTTCTCTATCTTTAGAAAAAGAGAAGTACATTCATTCACAGTGAGATTTTTTTTTTAAGATTTTATTTATTTATTTGACAGAGATCACAAGTAGGCAGAGAGGTGGTGGGTGGGGGCGGAATGCAGGTTTCCTGCTGAGCTGAGAGTCTGATATGGGGCTCCATCCCAGGACCCTGAGATCATGACCCGAGGCAAAGGCAGAGGCTTTAACCCACTGAGCCACCCAGGCGCCCCCACGGTGAGATTTCTTGCTATGTGCGTGCATAGGCTTATTCATCCACTCAACACATATGTAGTAAAGGTCTGTTTTTTGGCTGCCATTATGCGATGTCTTGGGATGTACTTTTGTGTGTGTGTGCAGTAACATGTACCCATAAGTACCACCATTTTAGATGTTTCTCCCAATGCAGACTTGATCTTAACCATCTCAGCCTCGGTACTGGATTGCCTGAACAGATGACGAGAGACTCAAAGTCATGTACAAGTTTACACCAGGGTAAGGTGCCTTTAGCACTGGGTCTTTTCTTAAGCTGTGTGGCAGGAGATGAGAGTGACTGTTTTACAGCATTTAATGAGAATGTTTGATATGCCTACCACTGTGACAGGCCCTGAGAGTGACTATAAAAACATATTACAAAGTGCTTTGTCAATGCTCACAGGTTTATAATACAGTTGAGTAAAATCAGATCCATAACAAATAGTTAACTGACAGTGCAAGGTGGCATATAATTCTGTGACCAGAAGTTAGGCATTGTGAGAGTGGGGGAAACTAATAGGGCCAAAACAATCTAAACCTCCACATCATTACTCCCATGTTTCAAACATGTGCTGTGAGGATGAGAAGAAAATGCCTACATAGAGAAAATGACAAAGTGCTCTAATGAGTAGAAAATGAATAAGTAAAATAAATAAGGCAGCATCAATGAAACTAAATTCTCTGAAATCATTGGGCCAACTTGGCAATGGGAAGATCTTAGATATCTATAGGAAATTCATTCTGAGGGTGAAAACAAAAAGGAGAACAAAGTGAGAAATGACTGACAAAAATAAGCCAGAAATTGACTCACATTTTAATTAAGAAAAAAAAAAAAAAGATCCCTCACACTTAGGGATTTCCTCAGAGAGCTGGGTAATTCCTGAGATTTTGTGCTAATGATTATCATCTTCTTGGCCCAGGGTATGTCATTGTCCATGGGAAAAGGAGCTTTATCCTTTGTAAGTTCAGATGCATGTAACAGAAAACCTGCTATCAGTGGCTTAATCAAATGGGATATTTTCTTATGGAAAAAGGAGATCTAGAGGTGGGCATATAAATGATTCTTTGATCTGTCCTTTTTCAAGATGGCTGCCATATTTCCTGGCATCTTGATCAAACTTATGGAAGAAAGGGAGAGAAAGAGGTGGCAGGAACAGTGTCTGTTCCCTTTATTGGAAGAGGACACACTTCCCCAGAGTACCCTTTAGTAGATTTTTGCTCACCTGTCTTCGGCAAGGAATTTATTGTGGTAGCCACACTTGGTTTCGAGGGGAGCAGGGAGAGTGAGTAGTGACTTTGCCATGGAATGGAGGCAGGCAGGAGAGAAAGGTTTGGAAATGAGCAGTGGATAAACCAAGACCGTTCATGTTCCCGGAATTTCATATAAGCAGTGTTTAGTACAAAATAAGAACCCAAAAGTGTAAGTTGAGTTGCATCTTGCTTTTGGCTGGCGATGATTCACTTTCTTGCTGTATAAAATGAGGTTTTGCTCAGGGGTGATCTATAATTAAAGGTGCTTGCCTCTTAAAAGTGTTCTAGAATTTTTCAGATACTTTTATAAAAGTATAAAACTTTAAATACTTAATATGCATGATTTCATTCAATCCTCACCATGCTTCTGGAAGGCAGGCACAATTGTGCTATCCATTTTAGAGATGAAAGTAATGACATTGGGGGCAGTTAAGTTAACTGTCTCTTATTGACTTAACTAGTGGTGGAGTTAGTATTTCTCCCCAGGTGACTGACCACAAAGGCCATTCTCCTATCCCCTAAATTTTATAGCTTGCAAGTTGGCTTCTAATTTGTTCCATCTAATATGTTCTGTCTCCACAGCCCGGCCACATATACATTACTCACATTATGATAATTCTTATTTTTCAAAAATTCCCAGTTTAGGTTTGAAAAGTCTTCTCATCTGTGAATGGATTATCTTCTGCCCGACCTGTGTTCAACTGCATATTCTTAGGTCAAAGGATGAGTCTAGAACTGGAATGAATGCAGTGTTCTCTTAGTGGCCTTGACCTGCTGTGTTTACCTTTGAATCTTAGTTCCACCAGTTGCTAGGTATGTGCCTTTGAAAAAGTTATCTGCTACCTTTAAGGGTAGTTTCAGATCACTGTAGTTTCAGATCAGACAAAGGTAGTTGTCAGATCACTAAGTCATACACCTGAAACTAATATAACATTGCGTGTCAGATAAACTAATTAAAAAGTCTCCATTGCTTATCTGTTTTGATCTATTGTCCTCTTTTCTCCAGATGTTGGCACAGTGAGGTTTCTTCTGTAACTTTTCACAAAAGAAAAACACAGATGTCACGCTAAACAAAACAACATACATCCTTTTTAAACTTTATTTAAATTACTCAATATTATATGTAATTTTCACACTTTGTTATTTCCCATCATATTATATTTTGAAGAATAGAACTACCTCATTGTTTTTCTCAACTTTGTACTGATGAACCAAAATATATTTAATCCAGTTGATGGCATATGGGCTCTTTCCTGTTTGGTTTGATACGCAGTGCTATGATGAAATTACTGTGTATCATTTTGGCAAAGTCTGTTTTTATTTTGAAGTATCACTGAAATACAGTATTACATTAGTTTTAGGTGTACAACAAAATTAATCAACAATATACATATTGTGAAATGCTTACCACAGTAAGTATAGTTCCATCTGTTCCCGTACAAAGTTAATACAATACTATTGACTATATTTCTATTTGAACATTTCACCATTGTGTCTTATTTATTTTATAACTGGAAGTTTTTATATCTTAATCCTCTTCACCCATTTTGCCCATCCCTCCACTGCTTTCCATCTAGCAACTACCAGCTTGTTCTCTATATCCATAAATCTGTTTCTGTTGTTTGACTTGTTTTTTAGGTTACATGTACAAGTGAAATCATGATATTTGTTAAGGTCCGTTCATGTTGTCATCAATGTCAAGAGCACAGTGTTTTTTTATGGCTGAATAATATTGCAATATATATATATATATATATATATATATATATATATATATATTCTCTCTCTCTCTCTCTCTCTCACACACACACACACACACACACACACACACATCTTCTTTATCCATTCACCTGTTGATAGATTCAGGTTGCTTCCATGTCTTGGTTATTGTAAATACTCCTGTAGTAAAAATAAGGATACATGTATCTTTTCAAATTGTGTTTTCATTTTTTTTCAGGTAAGTAACCAGTAGTGGGTGTTTGTTGGCCATCTTATGTCTTCTTTGGAAAAATATTTATTTGGGTCTTCTGTCCTTTTTTGGATTGAATCATTTGTTTTGTTGTTGAATTTTATGAGTTCTTTATATATTTTGGATATTAACCCCTTATTTGAAGGAGATCATGGTTTTGTTTTGTTGATGGTTTCTTTAATGTGCAAAAGCTTTTTAATTTGACATAGTCCCAACTGCTTATTTTTGCTTTTATTTTCCTTGCCTGACAAGACAGATCTGGAAAAATGTTGCTCAAAACCAGTGTTCAAGACATTACTGCCTATGCTTTCTTTTAGGAGGTTTGTGGTTTTTTGTCTTATATTTAGGCCTTTAATCCATTTTGAGTTTATTTTTGTATGTTGGGTATAAAAGTGGTCCAATTTCATTATTTGGCATGTAGCATTCCAGTTTTCCCAATACTATTTATTATAGATCCTTATTGAAGTGTTTTCCCCATTGTATATTCTTGCCTCCTGGTTGTAGGTAAAATAACATTGTTTGTGCTTATCTCTGGGCTCTCTTCTCTTCTATTGATCCATGTGTTTGTTTTTGTGCCAGTACCATACTTTTTTGATTACTATATCTCTGTAGTATAGTTGTGAATTTGGGACTGTAATACCTCAGCCTTGTTCTTTTTCAAGATTATTTTAGTTATTTGGCGTCTTTTGTGGTTCCATATAAATTTTAGTGTAATTTGCTCTAGTTCTGTAGAAAAATATTGTTGGTATTTTGATGTGATTGTATTGGATCTGTAGATTGCTTTGAGTAATATAGGCCTTTTAACAGTATTAACTTTTTCCAACCCATGAGCATAGTATATATTTCCATTTATTTGTGCTACCTTCAGTGTCTTTATTCAGAACGGTTTTCAGAATATAGTCTTTTACCTCCTTGGTTGAATTTATTCCTAGATACTTTATTGTTTTTAGTGCTTTCTTGGGATTGCTTTCTTAATTTCCCTTTCTCCTAATTTGTTATTATTGTAGAGAAACAGCAGATCTCTGTATATTAATTTTGTATTTTACAGCTTTACTTAATTTATTATTTCTAGTAGTTTTTTGGTCGAGCCTTTAGTCTACATATAGTAACATATCATCTGGAAATAGAAACAGTCTTATTTCTTCCTTACCAATTTGGATTTGGATGCCTTTATTTCTTGTCTGATTTCCACAGCTACGATATCCAGTACGATGTTGAATAAAAGTGGTATGAGTGGGGGCACCTGGGTGGCTCAGTGGGTTAAGCCGCTGCCTTCAGCTCAGGTCATGATCTCAGGGTGCTGGGTTCGAGTCCCGCATCAAGCTCTCTGCTCGGCAGGAGCCTGCTTCCTCCTCTTTCTCTCTGCCTGCCTCTCTGCCTACTTGTGATCTCTCTCTGTCAAATAAATAAATAAAATCTTTAAAAAAAAAAAGTGGTATGAGTGGACATCCTTGTCTTGTTCCTGACTACAGAGGACAAGCCCTCAGCTTTTTACTATTGAGTAGGATGCTAGCCATGGGTTTGCCATAGATAATCTTTATTTGCTGAGATACGTCCTCCCTAAACCATTTTTTTAAAGAGATTCTATAATGAATGGATGTCGAATTTTGTCAAATGCTTTTTCTGCATCTATTGAGATTATCATATGATTTTCATTTATTTTGGTAAGGAAGCACTTTGATTTGTGGATTTTGGACCATCCTTGCATTCCTGGAATAAATTCCACTTGATTGTGTGAATGACTCTTTTAATTTATTGCTGAATTTGGTTTTCTAATGTATTGTCAAGGATTTTTACATTTAAGTACATCAAGGATATTGGTCTTTAATTTCCCCTTTTTTGGTATCAGGGTAATGCTGGTCTTGTAGAATGAATTTGGAAACATTCTTCCATCTTTTATCATTTATTTGCTTTTTTTGAAATAGTTTGAGAAGGATTGGAATTAACTCTTCTCTAAGTGTTTGGTAGAATTCACCTGTGAAGCCTTCTGATTCTGGACTTTTATTTATCGAGAATTTTTTGATTAGTGATTAAATTTTGTTATTAGAAATTGGTATGTTCAGATTTCTATTTCTTCTTGACATAGTTTTGTATCAGGAAAATTATGTTTCTAGGAATTTATCTATTTCTTCTTAGTTGTCCAATTTGTTGGCATACTATTTTTAATAGTAGTCTATTATAATCTTTTGTAGTTTTCATTTCTGAGTTTATTGGAGTCTTCTCTTTTCCTTGCTGAGTCTGCCTAAACAAAATTTATCAATTTTTCTTCTCTTTTCAAAGAACAAGATTTATTTGCATTGATTTTTCCTATTGCTTATTAATATTTGTTTTATTTGCTTTTATTTTAGATTTTTATTTTTTTTATCCATCATTTTAGTTCTTCAGGTTGGAGCATTTAGTCCATTTACATTTAAATTAGTTATCTATAAGTATGTACTTAGTGCCATTTTGTCTATAGTTTCCTGATTGGTTTTGTAATTTGTTCCTGTTCCTTTCTTCTTCTTTTGCTATTTTCCTTTGTGATTTGATGACTTTTTAGTGTTATGCTTGGATTCCTTTCTCTTTATTTTTTGTCTATCCTTTAGAGGTTTTTCCATTTTGATTACCATGAGGTCTATAAAGCATCCTATGTGTATGGCAGTCTGGTTAAGTTGATGGTCCCTTAAGTTCAAACACATTCCAAAAGCACTACATTTTTATTCCCCATCTGTGTTTTAGTCATTCTTCACATATTTTTATTTTGTGTATCTCTTAACTAATTTTTGTAAATGTAATTGATTTTACTACATTTGCCTTTTTATTTTCATACTGGCTTTACAAGTGATTGATCTACTACTCTTCCTGTGTTTGCTCTCACCAGTGAAAATATTTCCTTAGATAATTTTTCTCCTATGGCCTTTTCTTCTCCACTTAAGAAGTCTCTTTAGCATTTCTAGTAAGGCCATTTATAGTAGTGGTTTCCTTTAACTTTTGTTTGTCAGAGAAACTATCTCTTCCTCAGCTCTGAATGGTGACCTTGCCAGGTATTTTTTTTCTTTCTTTCTTTTTTTTTTTTTTTTTTTGAAGACTTTTATTTATTTTAGAGAGAGAGAGAACATGCACACACATGTAAGCATGAGCAGAGAGAGGGGCAAAAGGAGAGAGAGAGTAAGAGTCTCAAGCAGACTCCCCACTATACATGAAGCCTGACACATGGCTCAATCCCATCACCCTGAGATCATGACTTAAGCCAAAATCAAGAGTTGGACTCTCAACTGAGCCACCCAAGTGCCACTAGGTATTCTTGATTATAAGTTTTTTCCTTTAACATTCTGGTTATATCACAATACTCCCTTCTGGCCTGCAAAGTTTTTGCTGAGAGACAGCTGATATATAACTATGTGCTTCCCTCTTGCTGCTTTTAACATTTTCTTTCTCTAATTTTTAGTATTTTAATAATGATGTGTCTTGGTGAGGCTATCTATGGTTTCTGAATGTGGATGTTTGTTTCTTTCCTCAGATTAGAGAAATTTTTAGCTATTATTTCTTCAAATAAGTTTTCTACTACTTTTTCTCTCTTTTCCTTCTGGAATCCCATTATATGCTTGCTGTTATTCTAAAGGTCTCTTAACTTACCTTCAATTTCTATTTTTATTTGTCCTTTTTGCTGTTCAGCTTGGGTGATTTCTACTACCCTGTCTTCCAGAGAGCAGATCCATTCTCATGTATCCTCTAATGTAGTCTTTTTTTCCCCTCTAGGGTCTTTTTAAATCTCAGTCATTGTTTTCTTCCCTTCTGATTGCTTGTTTTTGTACATATTCTATTTCACTGTTGGAGTTCTCATTGAGTTCATCCACTCTTTCTTCAAACCTCATGAACATCTTTATGGCCATTATTTTGAACAGTTGTCAAGTAGCTTGTTTATTTGTGTTTCATTTAGTTCTTTTTCTGTGTTTTTGTGTTGTCGTCATTATTGTTTCATTTGGAACACATTTCTCATTTCTCATTTTGTCTGGCTCTCTGTGTTTGTTTCTGTGTATTAGATAGATCAGCTCTGTCTCACACTATTGAAAATAATGGCCTCAGATGGAGGCTCCCTATGAGGATCCAGTAGCACAATCCTCCCTGGTCACCAGAACTCGGAACCCCAGGATTGTCCCCTGTGTGGGATGCTGTACGCTCTTGGGGTGGCAGGATTGTGACTGTTGTGGACATGTGAGTGGGCGAGGCTGGCCCCCAGCCTGGCTGGCTGCAGTAGCTGACTGCGACTACTGTGGGCACAGAGCTGGACAGTGCAGGCTTCAGTTGCTCTAGGTGTGGGAGGGTAGAAGTTGCTTTAGGTGAGACACCCTTCCCTATTGAGGTTGTCTATTGGATGTGGCAGGGCAACAGCTTTGGAAGAGTACCTGCTGGGACAAGGTTGGGTGAGGCAGGTCTAAAGGGAATATCCATGGTGGGGTGGGCATGCTAGCAAAGTTGATGGAGGATGTCAGAAGGGCTTCTTCTAGCATCCTGCTAGCTAGCCTGAAGGAGGGCAAGAAAAACGGTACCCACCAGCACTTCTTTTCTTGGAGAAACTTCCTATAGATCCCTGCCTTTGCAGAGTATGGCTTAAAAATTAGTCCATAAATCTTCACATTAACCCGGGTAGTTTTCACACTGCTGCCTCTGCTGTTCCAACACACTGGCCCTTTAAGAGTAGAGTCTCAGTTGGCTATAGTTCTCTGGCTCTCGTAGAGTTAAGTCCCACTGATTTTCAAAGCCAGATGCTATAGTTGCTTATCTTCCTGGTACAGATCTCCAGGGTGAGGGATGCCCAATGTGGAACTTGAACCCTTTACTCCTCCTGTAGGACCTCCTCACCAGTGGGTCTCTACCACGGGTTTGATTCCCAACTTGGTCTCTGCCTCTCCTACCCTTCTTGATGTGCCCCCCACCTTTATATTTTCAGCTGTGGAAAAGCTGTTATGTTCACCTTCAGGTGTTTTTCAGAGTGAGTTACATTATATGTAGTTGTAGCCTTGATGTGTCCACGGGAGGAGGTAAGCTCAGGGTCCTCCCACTCTGCCACCTCCCCAAGGTCCCTATTTTGGTATACGCTAAGTAGATCTATAGGGCAAATTTTTAGCAATGAATTAGCTGGTTTTAAAGGTATACAGATTTCCCATTCTATTTGGAGATTGCCAGATGTTTATTATCTAGGAAAGTTGAAACCACAAATTCCCTAACAAACAAGTAGAAGAAAAAATCTCCCATTCATCCATCCTCCCACCCCCATTTCAGTTGCTTGTCTCTTAGTAGCTTTCTAAAAGTAATTGAATGTCTATTAGGTTATTTCTATTTAGTAGGCACTCTGGGCTTTTGCCTAGAAGAGAAGCTGATGAGCTACAGGGAACACAGGGAGTCTGTGTTCTGGTTATTCTCAACCAATGTGAATTTGGCTGGACTACTTTTTTATTACAGAAATCTCATATTGTATAGAGACATATCTGGGGTATATCACTTGGTTTAAATGCAAGATTATTATTATAGCTTTGCTTATATTCAGTCTCATCTAATAATTGTCAAATTTGTCACTTTTCATGAGAATTTAAATCTCTCAACCCTTTCTGGGAATCTGTTTCCTCCGTCCAAGTATCTTGCAGTGTTTTGTCCCCTTCAACACGATGTGCTAGTTGTCCACATTTATCCATAACAGACCTAGTCTTAGGATTTTGTTTTTTATTTCAATTTTGATGGAAAACTGAAAGACATAAGAGAATGGCTCTCCTTCTTCCTACCCCTTTCCTTATTTCCCCTCCTCTGTAGAAGAGACTTGCCTCCTTCTGTGAAGACATTGTGGCCATCAGTATCCATGCCCTCCAGTCTTCAACTCTGAAATGGTTTGAGAAACTTGGTTCCAAGCAAATACATGTCCTCCCAAGGGAATTTTTAAAAGAAAAAAAAATCCTCCATATTATTACAATCTTGATGCTTTAATGATGTTGGTAGCATCTCCCTTACAAAGAAACTTTCCCACACTTCTTTTCTGTTTGTTTTTGTTTCTGTTTTAATTGATTGTTATTTGGCTGTCTGGATTCATAAACCAAGGGCTTTCTTAAGATAAATCCAACCCTTTGGTAGAAGGAAAAGTGACCTTGGGAGAAGGGGAGAACTTTGGTTAAATTCAGGCCCTACCATTTATTCATTGTGTTTAACATAAGTGACTTAAATTTTGAGCCTTATTTTCTTCAGTAACATAGAAGGAATAATTCTTAATGGATTATTTTAAATGTTGGATGTTGTAGACATCAGGCTTCCAACAAGGCTTAGAAAGCAGGAGATGTTCGTGAAATGATCGTGTTATGACTGGAACTCAAAATCCCCGTCATCTTCTGTATCCTTAAACTGAGTTACAGATGTTCTTAATTCCACAGCATAGAATACACACACATTCTGGCTGTCATTATTAGAGCACTTACTCTGCTTAACCCCTCAGGAAAGTGTCAGGGGAGGACCATGTCTAATTTTCTGTTTTGTTGCTGAACACATGTGAGGTACTCAGTTCTTATTGATTGGTATTTTATGGATTGGTAATCTTTCAGAGATATAAAAATGTTCCTTCCTTCTACCTTCTTGGTAACTACTTAAGAAAACTGAAATTCACTATATCAGAAACTGTTTGATTTCTTCTCTGCCTGCCTTATTTTGAGTCATGTTTCTTTTCTGGCATGAGACATATCATCATTTTTTTTCCCTTCTAGGCATAAATACATCTTTCTCATTTCTTACTCTTTTCCAAATTCCCTTTTACAGATCTTTCTTTTTCCTTTTCTCCAAAACATGAATTCTCTTCTGTTCTTCTGGTGGAAATTCATCTCTAGTGTCATAAATGGCCTATTTCTATGTGATTCTCCTGTCTACTTTCCTCCAGATGATATATTCACCTTATTTGAAAGAAAACATCATTTGTTTCCCAGCATCTGATCTGAATAACAGTGAAATGTTTGTTTAAAATTAATGCTTTAAGCAAAAGAATCCTCTCTGTTTACTTGACTTGCAGTATTTTAATATTTAACATGCTATGATGTAAAACTTGTGGAAGAAAAATATCCTGGTGTGATCTGGTTGTCTAACAATTTACATTCAGCTGCAATATTTTATTTGCTATAATTACTCACTGACAAAACAGGGAATCGAAATGCAAAAATACAAAATGCTCTTGGTTTGCATTTTATTTTGGAACGTGAAAAACCCTCCATTCTTGAGAGAGCAAGTGAGCATTTAAAAAGGAAACCTAGCTTAGTCAGATATCCATCTCTACACACCGACTCTCCAGCAGTAAGTCTCCAACCAGAGTGGCAACCCTTGGGCTTTCAGAAAGACTTTTTGTGAAGAGGCCGTGTGATGTGGACTTCAGGTTGGAGGGCAAGGCCTGGGATGGTCACATTCCATCTCTTACTCCAGACTCTCCCTGTGATTTTACATTGGTTCTTTCACTGTGCAGCATTGCGGATCTGCTCTGAAACCATTGAAGTGTCTTAGATGAAAGGTAGGAATCCACTGGGCTCTTGTTAGAGAATGTCCAACTCTGTTGCTCTTTTCCCCTCCTATTACTGACACTCTTGAAAGCGACAGGTTTCAAGGGGATTGTGGATCTGAGTGGAACATGACAACCAACACTCAGGCATCATGTATGTACCCACGATGACCTTGCCTCTTGTGAAAAAGGCCTTCCCCAGAATCAGAGGTAGGAGCTCTCCTCTGTCCCAATCTCAGCCCCCTCACACATCCATCCCAACCTTGTTGGCAGGCAGAAAATCGAGAAGAGTTTCTGTTTCTGAAATTCTGAAGAGGATTACCACAGTGTGTTTTTCCAAGAAATAATTGATAAAGGAAGTCAAAATAAGATTCTTCTTTATAATTAAACACAATGATGTTCTCCAGTATGAGAAAAGAAAAAGAAAAAAATTTTGATTTTTGCTTTACGTTGGGGCCAAAAAGTGATACTACAATGTAAAAATCTAAAACAGACTAAGGCATCTATGTATTGATTCTTTCTAACTCAAAATCTCATTTTTCTCCTAATAAGCTGTGTTCTTCCCAAATGTGCAGCGTTTTTCATGTAATTTATTCAAAGTAGGTAGTATGTAGGAGAAACCAATGCAAAAGAGTTTACAAGAACAGTGAACATGCGTTACATATTTCTGACATATAAAACAAGTAAGGAAAAAGATTAATCATTACACAAACTACATGTAAGCAGGATTTAGGGAAAATATCTTAGAAATAAAGGCCGTGTGGTATGATGCATATTAAAGAGGTTTTTCTACAATTCAGTAACAGAATTTAATGATCCTTAGTTAGTCTCCAAGTATTGATTCTAGGATCTAAATTCAGTTCAGTTTGATTTTTAGATAATTTGAACGTTGATTGAATTGAGGATTTCTTTTTTGCCCGAGAAACATTTATTTTCTTTCTTTCTTTCTTTCTTTCTTTCTTTCTTTCTTTTTTTTTATGTAATAGGAGGATGGATTTCTGCAAATATTTTATTTTTAAATGATTATTATAATTTCCAGTGTGTTTGTTATTTTTGTTTCTGGTTCAAGCAAATTGTAGAAGTTCCCAGGGTTAAAAATGCTACTTACCTATTGTCCTATTTCTGCCAATAATGAGCAATTGGATGACTACCCGTATTTCTCTTTGCATGTGGGCATGTTGTCGATCAAAATACAGAAAGCTCCTGGAGTATAGCAAAATGCCAGTGAATTGAAATTGCTTTCCATGGAGGACACATTATATGACCACCCTACTGACTGGGGCCCTGTAGAAGTTGGACTATTTTTAGATTTAAGAAATAGATACTAAGCTTTTATGGGGGGAAGGGAGATTTATAGCAAGGCCACATGGAGTCTTGCACTGGCAGAGAAAGCATCAAGAACTGAGGAAGCTCTCCACAGCCCTCACCCATTAAAGTCATGGTCAGAGAAAAGCTCTCTTGTTTTCTCCTTTGAGGCTACCTGGATTTCCTTGCTTCCTTGGTTCGTGGGCCATCAGGAAGTCAACTTACCTTGGCTGTCGTGGTCTCTCTGTAGCATATCTGTCCACTTCAGCTCTTGGCACTTGGTTTGTGGTTCCCAATTCACATTTACCAATTAAAAATATTTTGTTGCATTGCATCTGACATTTCTGTTTGTCTTTGTGTGAGGGCCTTACAAGTCCATTCTGCTATTTATCCCATTTGGACCTGGAAGCATCCTCAGGATCCTTATTAGCACAGTATTTTCAGCAGACTATCAGTGGATTAGAGGGAATATGCCTGGAATTGATAATATTTTGTATCACTTTAGCACTAACAAGAGGTAGGTCTAAGAGCTTTGGCATCAAGGTATGGTTTCTATAAAAGGGAGAAGTGGGAAATATTGTTTATATGGTGGTAAAATATACATAACATAAAATTTACCATTTTAATAATTTTTAATTGTACCCTTCAGTGGCATTGAGTATATTCATGCTGGTGTACAACCATCACCACTATCCATTCCCAGAACTTTTTAATCATCCCTAATAGAAATTGTGTACCTATTAAACAGTAATTCCCCATTTCCTTCCCCCCCAGCCACTGGTAGCTTCTGTAGTACTTTCTGTGTCTGTCAATTAATTCTAGGTATCCCACTGTAAGTGGAACCATATAATATTTTCCTTTCGTGTCTGGCTTATTTGACCTAGCATGATGTTTTCAAGGTCCCATGTTGTAGTGTGTATCAGAATTTGATTCCTTTTTAAAGCTGAATAATATCCCACATGTTGTTTATTCAAGGAATAGCATTTCACACTAGGCTTTCTAGGGCAGGAAAGGTATGGCAATGCCTCTTGGTCGCATGGGAAGGCTCAGAAGCGGAAGATCAGGCAGGGATCATACTCCAGATCCTTGTAGCTTTCTGCTTAACAGAAGTATGTCCTTGGGCATTTTTAGTTAACTCCCCTAGTTTGTCATCTGCCCTATGGATGTAATGATGCTGTTAAAGATTTATTGTGAGGTTTATGTAGAAGAATGCATAGGCTAATAGTAAGTGTTTGGAAAATTAATTCCACATTGTTACCCATTCCTCCAGGCTCAGAAACCCCTACCTATGACAAGAATGAAGAAGTACATAGTAGTGGGTGTTTGGGGGTGGGGGTTGGTTTTTATAGTGTAATAAGGAGGGGGGGAAACTTGTGTGTCCAGGACATGGATTCGAGAACAGTGAGGCCGAAATGGCAAGATCTTTAGAGTAGAAAGAGTGGCCCTGAGGACTTAGCACTCCGTGTATCTGTTGCATGACCTGGGGGTGGCTGGCATCACGGATCTGGTTGATCTCGAGAGCGAAAGGAAAGCGTGCCTCCCTGTCTACCAGGCTGAAAACACGTTTTCCAAGATAAAAAAGTCTCTACCCCTCTTTCAAACTGCTTTTGATATTTCCTATGGGGGAAAGAAAGTGTTTTTCATTTTGATAAAAAGCAATTTCTGGGTTCCTGCCAAGCCAGCAAAGACTCTTTGAGAAATGCTTCTGCTTTCCTGGTATCAGGGTGTACAATCTGCGGGACACCAACAACACCGCAGTGGCATCATTTAAGCAGCTGGCAAGGGAGGTGGCTGGAGGAACCACGGAGCGAAACCACGCCGACCTCTGTAAATGCACTCGAGTCAGAAGTGCATGGGTGGAGTCTAACTACGGGCTGGGCACGTGGAAACCTTCCGCAGGGCAAGGTGTGCAGGGAGTTTCTATTTAAAAACTTTTTGCAAATAACAGAACTGGGCTGGGGCGGTAAGAATAAGAAAAAAGAAACAAAACAAAACAAAAACCAGGACTACCCTATCCTCCTCTCCTCCCCCAACCTCAGTATATTTTAAATGGTTACTTTCGGGCAGTTTAAAAGCTTTTCGTTCCAAATGCATCCAAAGCAATAGAACCAAAAGCAGCCTGGTCTTTGTAATCAACTGCAACATCTCTGGGCATCATCCTGGGTAGAATCTGTGCTCTCTCTCTGTCTCAGAAGGGTTCCAAGCGGGCTGAACTTGAAGAAGGAAAGCAGAAGCGTTGTGTGCTGACCTACCACCCCGCATGGCCTCCAGACGTCCTGCGTGTGGGAACTGCATAAAGCCCGTGGCCCTTACAGAGAATGTGTTCTCACAGAGCTTCCTGCAAAAGGGGGCTGGTCACAAGTTGCTTTTCGGGGACATGCATGTGATTTGGTTGTGCCTGGAGCAGCTCTTTCCACACCTGACAGCTGGTGGTTCTTATTAAGTATTTGAACATTATCCAACATATCCATGTTGGCCAGCTGACTTGAGTACTTCCTGAGTCCTCAGGAGCCCTTGTTCAGCATCTTCAGAGTCGCCTAGGGAGGGTTGGGGATGCATGGGGCTGGGGGGGCAGCGGTGAGTGTAACCTCTGGAATCAGATCTGAGGTCCACTTCCTGCTCCTGTAATTGCTAGCTCTGTGGCCTTTGGCAAGTCATTTCACTTCTCTGGGTCGAAGTTTCCTTCCCTATAAGATAATGATAAGCCTGCTTCTTTGATGTGTTGTCCCCTTGATTCAATAAAATCAAAGATCTTTTCCTAAATGTTCGCACAGTGGTTGCCTTATAACCATTGCCCAGAAAATGTTGGTTTCCCCTCGTCTTTCCTCTCCTAGACTGTGGTATAATGTTTCTTGGTACAAATGCTGAAGCCTTGGAGCTCTGTACACCACCATCTTCATGACACGGAAATTGGCCAGAAATCTCAGGAATAAATCTGAGAATTAAAAAGAAGAAGAAAGCCTATCACTGTGCATTTGTCAGTTGGCATCTCTTTGCCTTCTCTAGTTAGAATCTTTCATAGTAAAGCAGATATTATTTTTTTTTTTCCACTCCTTGAAGCCACGTATGTCGGATGGTGTTTGACAGGCGTTTTTGTGTGTGCCAAAGGATGGGGGAAAGTGACAAGGAGAGGCCCACTCAAGATGTCACTTCTCTGGGCTGCAAGCTGGAGCTGACAGTGCAGTCCCTTCTGAAAAACCCCGATGGTGTGTTGGAGTGTCGTCGTGTCAAGAGGAGAGAAAGAGGCTGAATAGTCAAGGGTACCTCTCTCCTCACGGGAGAAAAGTGTTTCGGGTGTGGCACGCACACAGAAGGCTGTACTCTGGAATCAGGGTCATCCCTTCTTTTTACTTAGGTAGAGAATCGTATTGCGAAAGGATGTTTTTTATTTCCTCCTGGTGTTGGACAACTGTCCTCCCCTCCCCCCGGTCAAGGAAACACACGTGTGCACACACACACATGCATGTGATACCTTCAGTGGGAATTTGGAACAGGCAGCAAAGACATCCATTCTCTCTTCATTGGTTCCTTACTTTTTTTTTTTTTTAATGCATTTCTCACCAGTGACAGGTGGTGAAATGTCATCATTGTGGGTAGGCGAAGGATGGGATTTAAAAATTTTCATGTAATGACAGAGTGTGTAAAGAGATCCAAAGGCACAAATAGCTACCACCACCATGATCACACAACAAAAGAGACGAAGTAGCACTTATGGACTCTTGTCCTGTGCTTGGCAAGCACCTGGCACATAGTATCCACTCAGTACAGGCTGTGTTTGATATCATGAATAAACAGATCAGGCAGAAGCCTTGCTGTCTGTTTCTCAGTATTATCTTTAGTGAAAATAATGTACAGCTGTCAAGGTACGGAGTGGACTTCCTTGTCCCATCATTATGATAGAGTTCCCACTAATTTAAAAACCACGATGCTTACTGAGAAACACTGGCTAGGTGGGGGGTTTGTATATCATAGCAGCATCATTCCACTGGTGACAGGATCCCAGGAGGCATTTACATTGGTTCTGCCATTTATTTGTCTAAAGAAACCTTGTATTTTTTTTTTTTTTCTGATATGATCTTGGCACTTTCATTTATCTCACACATATAGAAAGTGCCTTCCAGGGCGCCTGGGTGGCTCAGTGGGTTAAGCCACTGCCTTCGGCTCAGGTCATGATCTCAGGGTCCTGGGATCGAGTCCCGCATTGGGCTCTCTGCTCAGCAGAGAGCCTGCTTCCCTCTCTCTCTCTCTCTCTCTCTGCCTGCCTCTCTGTCTACTTGTGATCTCTCTCTGTCAAATAAATAAATAAAATCTTAAAAAAAAAAAAAAAGAAAGTGCCTTCCAGGTTCTATGTTAGAATTTGCTGTAAGTCTGTGGTTTACCATGATTTCACACTACATAACCTTTCTCCTTTCATTTGCTGTCATCTGTTCCTATTTCTTCCCAATAATTGTTTGCAAACTTGTCATTTGGCTCTAAAAAGAAATTTGAATCTGATCCAAAACTTTTGTAAATTATATGATTAAGAAGCTGAATAACTCATATGTGGAGTTATTATCAAGTTAAACTGATTTTGCTACACGTAATAATAGCTCATATTTATAATGTTTTTCTGACTGAACAAAATCATTACATTTGTTTTTCTCTTAATAAATGTATGTGGGTGGTATCTTTTTTCTCAGAATTATCCTTTTGAAAAATACAGTGTACATCGTTCCTGATTCATATGTATAAGGTGCCTAATTGAATTAGGGCTGTGCATACATTTATGTTAGCAGTTGTGTTGAAAGGGAGAATTTACTTCGGTGGGTATGCATGTATGTGTATTTTTGTAAAGAAAACACTTCTTCTATATTTAATATTTGGGTGGGTTTTGCCCGTGAGCTTCATAGAAAGTTGTATCGGGAAAAGATGATTTGAAGAAGGGAAGTGGTGGAGATAAAGTAGTAAGAAATGATGAAGGCTAAGTAGGTGCAGCCAAGGTAACCAAGCAAGCACTTAGGTGTGACAGGTAGGAAAGGAAAAGAAAAAGTGGGAAGTGACATCCAATCATAGACCTGGTTTCTCCAACTTTTTACATGCCTTGGGAGACCTTTTTCCCTAAGGGTTTAACATTGGTTAAATGTTAACCATTTACCATGGTCTTGACCATCCTGCCAGCCGTGTAGTCCTCATCTTTCTTTGAACATGCGTGGAGCTCCCTTTATGCAGGTGCTGTGTTTGGCCTTGACCAGCACACATGCTGATGAGTGGTAACATATACAGGCAAAACACATGACTCAGAAACATTGAGGAGAATGACAACCTGAGTAGTTTCTTCTTGGATAAGGATTTGTTGGGTACCTTGTATGTGAGAGGCAGATTGCTAAGTGCTTGGGATACAAAGGTGCAGAGGCAGAAGTCCCTGACTTTATGGTGAGGGACCCAGTTGAACAAGTAAAGTAATGATGATGATGGACTGGCCCATATATGCACCTAAAGGAAAGGAAATGATTGGGATAGCCTACATTAGGTTTTGTGGTTAAGGCCCATGAGACGTCATCTCCTTAGGGCCAGTTGAGAGATCTGACAGGTGAAAGCAGAAGAGGTACCAGCCATGCTCAGGGTGAAGGGGAAAAACATTCCAAGAGACACCACAACCGAGGTGCTGAGGTGGAAAGGTGGTTGGCACGTTCTCATGCTTCTGGAAGTTCTCCTTGCACCTGAAGCGTTGGTGGGCAAGCTGAGTGTGGACTAAGTTAAGAGGGGAAATGGGGGGGGAGGCAGGTCACATGAGAATTGTATTTTTTTTTTAAAGATTTTGTTTGTTCATTCATGAGAGTCAGAGAGAGAGACAGAGAGGCAGAGGGAGAAGTGGGCTCCCCACTGAGCAGGGAGCTCGATATAGGACTCGATCCCAGGACCCGGGGATTATGACCTGTGCGGAAGGCAGATGCCCAAACATCTGAGCCACCCAGGTGCCCCATGAGGATTGTATTTTAAATGTAAATTTAAGTGTGGGGAGCAGGCAGATTTAGCAAACAAAATCACAGGACGCCCACTTAAATTTGACTCTCTGATAAAGAGTATGTGCTTTGGTTGTGCAAGTATGGCCCAACTACTGCATGGGCATACTTAAACTAAAAAAAAAAAAAAAAAAGAAAAGAAAAGAAACAAAAAATCTTTGTTGTTTATGAGAGTTAAGGTTAACTGGATATCCTATATTTTATCTGGCAATCCTGTAATGGGCACCGGTACCATCTGACCTGTGTATATGAACATCAGTCTTCTTGGGTGCCTTGCTAAGTGTCTCACCTGCTACTTTTAGGAGTCCCTGAAGGAGCAGCAGGAATGTTCTACCTGGTTCACATATTAATCACAGGATGGTTTCTAGGAGACCCTCTTTTCCTTCCTACTACTCTTAGGTAAGCTGCCTCCATTCTCCTCATCTTCTGGGTCTCTGTGTAAATGCAGCTCCTCCTGAGAACCCCAACCTTCCTTACTCTCAGAAGCCCCATTCAGTTCTCCCTATTATGCAATCCCACAGCTCCCTCTCCTTCCTCTGGTAGAGCATTTATGCCAACTATTATAATTGCTTCTCCTCTGTCTTTCCCAAGGACTAGGAACCCTCTGAGAGCACAAAATATATCTTTTTCCTTATTGATTGCCTGGCATCTAGCCCAGGGCCTGGAACAATGGACAAGTTCTATGAATGCCAGTTGAATGGGTGAATCAACTGTGTAACCTCTTTAGAGTAACCCTTGGGTCAATAAGTACAATCTTATGAATCTAATTTCTTTTTTTTTTAAGATTTTATTTATTTATTTGACAGACAGAGATCACAAGTAGGCAGAGAAGCAGGCAGAGAGAGGAAGGGAAGTAGGCTCCCCCCTGAGCAGAGAGCCCAATGTGGAGCTCGATCCCAGGACCCTGGGATCATGACCTAAGTCGAAGGCAGAGGTTTAACCCACTAAGCCACCCAGGCACCCCATGAATCTAATTTCTGAGCTATCTGTTGCTAAGGAGTTTATTTATTGAGCACTCCTTGCTGTACTCTTTAAAAATTTGGGAGAATTTGAATCAAAGTCTGTGTCCTTAAGGAGCTAGTAAATTAGTTGAGAACATGAGATAATCCAGAATACAGAGGATGAACAAGGCTATAGAAAGTACAGTGAAATGTTAGAATAGGTGGTAGAGTCCATAAGACTTAGAGATCCTTAACCCGGATATCACAGACCACAGGAAGGGCTTGGGGTAGCAGGTCTGCGAACTCTCTGGATTGTGTGCACAGTGTTAATATATTTCCTTCTAGTGAAAGTGTCTAGAGCTTTCCTCAGTTCTTGAAAGGAGGTACCTGACTCCAGCCTGAATGGTTGAGAATCATCTGCTCTCAGTACAACAGAAATCCATGGTGGACAAAAGATCCAAATACAAAAGGTGAAACTAGGAAACCATGAGGAGAAAATTTATGAAATTTCTTTATCATTTCATTCAGGGAGTAGAATTTCCTAAAATAAATAAAAGTGAAACTTGAGGAATTTAACTAAATCATAATTAAAGATTTGTGTTCAATGAAGAAAACCATAGAAAAATTAACAGAGGGCAAATCAAGAGAAAATATTGAAAATACTGATAGTGGGTGTTATACTTTAGATACACTCTTTTTATTTCTGCTTCTTAATGAACAGAAGTTTCAATGGGTAAAAGATATAAATGGGCATTTTAGAGAAGGGGAAACTTGAATGACTAATTTTTTTTTTTTTTGAGGGAGATGTTCAGTCTTATTAGTATTCAGAGACATAACTGTTAAAATGAGAGACATTTTCCCCATGAGGTTTAAAAAAATTAGAAAGGTAATAATTTATCAGGCAAAATGTGTGAAAACAGGAATTTTGAGGTTTGGTATGGTAAAGGATTAGAAACAACCTATCTGCCTATCGTTAGGAAAATAGAGAAGGAAAAATTTGGTGTATGCTTATGACAAGATACTGTGTAGTAGTCAAGAGAAATTAAAACCTAGAGAAGCACTGTCTGACAGAAATTTGATGTGAGTTGTATCTGTTTTTCAAGTTTGCTGGTAGCAAACTTAAAAAAGTTTAAAAGTATATTAAAAAAGTACAAAGAAATAAGTGAAATTAATTTTAATATTCTATTTTATTCAAGGCAGTAGATCCAAAGTATTATCCCTTTGACATATTTATATACAAATTATTGAAATATTTTACATTACATTAATATCCCTAGTGTTCAAGTTTTGGTGCATATCTGACACAGCATATGTCAATCAGATGCTAGATTTTCATTGGAAATACTTTACCCTTATTTCTGTGTTTAGATTTCATAAAATGTACAGCTGAAAAAATAGGTTTTCATACTCAAGATGTTCTAAAAATACTTAAAAGTATTCTAATAGTTGAATAAGATGTCAATTTTTAAATTTAAATTTAATTAAAATTCAATTAAAAATAAGAATTCAATCCCTCATTTGTATTACCTGCATTTGGAATGCTCAGTAGCTACGTGATGAAGAATTACAACTTAGCTATATAGGTGTTCTCCATAATATAATAGTGGAAGAAAAAAAAAGAATAAGAACAAGATTTATAGTAAAATGCCATTTTAAATAAACTAAACATATACCCCCCAAAATCAATACATTGTATTTTTTCAAAAAATATATATATAATGAGATTCATGGAAATATTTGGGAAGAATTGATCTCTAGCTACAGGGTGAGATAGCAGGATATCAGGAAGGGGGTATCTAAAGGACCTTAAGTGCCATCTAGGAGAGCTCTAGACTGTTAGAGTGCTCTGGGTCGAGGAGCTTACTCAGCTCAGTTCTGGGGGGGAAACAAAAAGCAATAAGCAGTACATCCGGATAGTGGAATGTCACTCAGAGCTAAAAAGTCATGGAGGAATCTTAAATGCATTTGACTCAGTGAAAGGGGCCAGTCTGAACAGGCTACCTACTGTGTGAGTCCAACTATGTGACATTCTGGAAAAGACAAAACTGTGGTGACAATAGAAAAGACCCGTGGGCTGCCAGGAGTAGTGGAGGAGATGAACAGGCAGAACACACAGGATTTTTAGGACAGTGAGACTACTCTGTACTAACACTGTAATGATGGATATACATCATTATACATTTGCTCGAGTCCACAGAATGTACAAATCCAACAGTGAACCCTAGGTAAACTATGGACTTGGGGTGATTATGATGTGACCATGTAGGTTCCTCCTTGGTAATAAGTGTCTCACTCCAGTGAGTGGCATTGATAATGGGGAGCCTACACATGTGTGGGGGGGGGGGGATGGGGGGTATTACCACCTTTGCTGTAAACCTGCTCTTAAAATAGGAAATTTTTTTTTTAAAGATTTTATTTATTTATTTGTCAGAGAGAGAGAGAGAGAGAGAGAGGGCAAGAGCGAGCACAGGCAGAGTGGCAGGCAGAGTCAGAGGGAGAAGCAGGCTCCTTGCTCTGACGTGGGACTCGATCCCAGGACGCTGGGATCATGACCTGAGCCCAAGGCAGCTGCTTAACCAACTGAGCCACCCAGGCGTCCCTAAAATAGGAAATATTTAAAGGTATTTTAAAAAGACCAACGCAGGGGTGCCTGGGTGGCTCAGTGGGTTAAAGCCTCTGCCTTCGTCTCAGGTCATGATCCCAGGGTCCTGGGATCGAGCCCCACATAGGGCTCTCTGCTCAGCGAGGTGCCTGCTTCCCCCCTCTCTCTATCTACTTGTGATCTCTGTCAAATAAATAAATAAATTCTAAAAAAAAAAAAAAAAAAAAAAAAAAGACCAACGCAAATCAGCTTGAAGCAGTGACAACATTGGAATCTTGATGCAGAATTATGGTTTCACGATCACATTTTCAAATACCGCTGTGGACGTTCCTTCTAAAACCGTAAACTCAGTCGTGCCAGCCACTCACAAACTTAGCTGACGGCACCAGAAGACATGATTATGAAAAAAATCAGAGCATTCGCCCACATGCTCTTTACTCCTGTGATAAACATAGTTTTTAAACATCACATTCTGACAACCTTTTGATAATGGAAAATCCAAAATAAGGCCTTATGTAATTAAAGCCTCTGAAGCCAGAGGTCTCTAAGGCTAGTGTGGTATGGAACATTACTATAATATGTATGATGTAAGGATTCAGTGTCTTCCCCCCAAAATTCATATAGAATTCCTAACTTTCTGTATGTCAGATTATGACTATATTTGGAGACAGACATTGACATCTAGGTAATTAAATTAAAATGAGGCCCTTAGGGTGAGTCCCAATCCAATCCTTGTAAAAAGAAGATATTAGGACACATACACTGAGACCCCAGGGAGGTGTCTACATAGAGCAGGACCATCTGTAAGCCAAAGATAGGGCCCTCAGGAGAAGCCAAACTTTCTGCCTGATGTTGGACATAGAGTCCCCAGAACCATGAGAATATAAATTTCCATTATTTAAGCCATTCTGTATGTTATTTTGTTATGGCAGGCCCTAGTGGCCCCATGCTCCTGAACCTTAGAATAGGTATATATATATATTTTTTAATTAATTTATTTATTTTCAACATAATAGTTATTCATTATTTTTGTACCACACCCAGTGCTCCATGCAATCCGTGCCCTCTCTAATAACCACCACCTGGTAGCCCAACCTCCCACCTCCCCGCCACTTCAAACCCCTCAGATTGTTTTTCAGAGTCCATAGTCTCTCATGGTTCACCTCCCCTTCCAATTTCCCCCAACTCCCCTCTCCTCTCTAATTCCCCATGTCCTCCATGCTATTTGTTATGCTCCACAAATAAGTGAAACCATATGATAATTGACTTTCTCTGCTTGACTTATTTCACTCAGCATAATCTCTTCCAGTCCCATCCATGTTGCTACAAAAGTTGGGTATTCATCCTTTCTGATGGAGGCATAATACTCCATAGTGTATAATGCCAGTGCAGAAGTAATAGCAGGAACTCCGGAGTCAGGTTGGATTGGTCTTAACTTCAGTCTGCAAATGGCTAGTTCTGGGCCTCTTTGCATGCTGCTTTCTGGCCCGTGAAGTGAGAGTGGTAAATTGTACCTGGTGGGATGGATGCTGGGAGAATTAAGTGGGTGTGTGGAAGGGGTTGCTGGATAAATGTTCATTATTGTCACGATCATTATGATTGGCTGCTGTGCTTCCGGTGTCATAGTTGCACTGAGGACATAGAGCAAATGAACCCCAAGGGCCAGGGTGACTCACTAGCCATTCGTCCCATGTCTGGTTTTACAAATCATAAAGAGATTCCTTTGGGAACCGTTGTCTGGTCTGCCCATTATTTTCTGTGGTTCACTCTCTGAAAGCATGACTTTGAATTGACCGCTGGAGTTCTGAAAGTGAACACGAGAGATTTTGTGTTCTCTTTTAGGAATTAACACGACCAGTGTAATGCACATAGTTAGAGTGGGCACTGGGGAACAGTGGGAAACCGACCTCAGCTGGTAGGAGCTCGAAAACACACAGTGGCCCATGTGGCCTTCTGTGCCCCCACCAGCCTTGGAGAGAGCCAGCAGCGTCACGATACGGATTCTGTTTTGTTTTATCGATAATACTGTTTTTCTTCTGCAATGAATTGAGGACAGAATTAGCCTTCGCAAATCAGAGGGCATCCCTGCTATTCACCCTCGGTTGTGCTTTATGGAACATTACTATAATGCGACTGCATTTTAGAACGCAACAAATTCTTAGCAAAATATCGCCGTGTGAATGCAGGCTCTTTGGGGTGTTTAAGTCAGTTACCTTTGCACATCAAGCTCTAGGAGATAAAAGTGGGTACTTAATATTCACTAGATATGTTGCAAATATCCCTGTTTATATGCTCAATTTCCTAAAATCACATAACCTTTTGTTATCTTGTAACACATAAAAGGGATGATTGGAGCTGAGAAAGCTGTTACTGTGTCAGATAAACAAGTCACAAAGTTCCATTGAAAGCACTTAGGGCCCTGCATGGCAATATGCCTTGGAGTGGAAACTTACATCTGTGAGCCCAGTCTTGGTTCTTGGCATATTTCTCAAGGACATCTCTGATAGAAAACATGCCGCTGAGCCTCTTTCTTAGAGCTCCAATATCCTACTACCTGTAAGCATCACTAGCTCTGTTTTGGTGATGTCCTGCCTTCCCATTCCCTCTTCCCCTGTTCTGTGTCCTCGTATCAGGATGCTTCTCGTTCAAGTGTCCTTTCTGAGCCAGAAGCGGGTTCTGTTTGTCTTTTTTATTCCCACCTAGCCGTCCCCCCCACCACACCCCGCTAAATTTGTGAACAAGTTCTAGTGTCCATGGAAGTGGAGAACTAATGCACTTGCCCGGAGGCAGTCATATATACTTTGGACAGGGGTTGCACAAAATTTTGCAGTCAGCTTGCAGAGAGAACTCTTCAGTTCCTACTTGTATAAACACTGACGGCAGGCTGGTCTGCACAGGTGCTGCCAGGGGCTGGTTATTGCATCAGCAGACACAGTTGGCTTGACCGTGGGGGCCGAACTGATGGGTGTTCTATTGGAAATCCACCTGTTCATTGAATATCCCGTGTTTGCTTAAATTGGTTTGATTCTGCAGACTGATCAAACCGGCTATGTGTGAGATGATAATAGCGGGGAGTGGGGGAGGGGGAGGCATGGACTAGGAAAGGAAGCATATGAAAAACAACTTTTAAATGTTTCTGGTGTGTTAGATACTTATTCTTAATTTACACAAATGATCCAGTGCCTGTCTGTCCTTACTCACATATGAAATATTCAAGGAAAACCATAAGATGAATCCACACATACTTCTAGAAATACAAGCTTATCACTACTAATTATAGAAGAAGAAAATTTTTGAAGGGCTTAGGGTTTGACTGTAACCAAAAATTCGAGTTCCCAGTAGAAATACACTGCATCTCCACACTAACCCTCCTTCCTGAGCTCCAGATCGTCAGAGCCAACTGCTTGCTGGTGATTCCTACTTAGATGAACTGCTCATGCCTTTCCAACCCTACTCGCCTCTGAAAGTGCTCCCTCTTGGCCATTCTTCATTGCAATTTTTCCAGTTGGAAATCACCCATGTTCTCTGTCTTCTTCATCCCCCCCATTGAGAAACATAACCCATCCTTTCAAATCTGCCCCATAAATATTTCTCAGCTGTGTCCACTTATTTTTATCCCTAAGATGCAAGTCTTAGAAGGAAAGTGGGTGGAAGAGGGGAGAGAGTTTTTTCACTTTTTTCTCTAAAAAAAATTAATTGTGATAAAAAAGAATTTCAAAGTTTATCATCTTAACCCTTTTTAAGTCTACAATTCCGTAGTGTTACGTGTACTCACATTGTACAATATATCTCTTGAACTTTGCAAAACTGAAATCCATACTCGTTAAATAATGCTTTCTCTTTCTCTCCCGCTCTTTCTTTCCTTCCTTCCTTTCCTTTTCTTTTTTCCTTTCCTTTCCATCTCTTTCCCTCTCTTTCTCTCTTTCTTTCATCTGCAATGGTCAATGTGAGCAAGCAAAAGAAGATAGATAAAACTTTGAATCAGTATAATAGTAGTTTACCAGTGTTTAGATATTTTGAGATTCCTAAATGATGAGTATCAAGGGAGATCATTCATCGATGGCTCTTGCCTTGTGAGCTCATGGTGTCCCTATGACGCGGTGGTGGGGGGACTCCTCCCAGCATTTTCACTAGGTGTCCACATGGCCTTAGTTTCAACAATAGGAACAGAAGGGAAGATGACCTAGGATAGGCACTATTGCTTGTTTTTACAAACTTATCATTTAGAAGAGAGCTTGTGGTAGAGAATGAGATATAGGATCTGGATGTGAGTCTCATTTTCATCATCTATTTATGTGTGACCATTTGCCTGCATCATATGAAGTTTTGGTTTTTATGTAGTGCATTCCCTTTTGGGAGCCTACAGGAAGATATTCTTGTTGTTCTTCCCATCTTCCTTGCCCTCCCTCCCTCTCTCTCCTCCTCCTCCTCATGATCATCATCGTCAACAGTAACACTATGGAGACACGTAGCCAAGGTGTGCTGGCAGCCAAAAAAGCAAGGGGAATAATATTTGTTTTGCAACGTTGTAGGGGAGCAAACCCTGGACACGCATATTGAAAGTCACTGAATGATGTCCCAGGGGCTCCTGCATGCTTCGCCAGTGCCGTCTTCTACTTACAAGTTTGAAGACTTTGTCCTGAAACTTCCTATGATGCTAGTGGGTAAAGGTTAACAGAGTTAAAACTTTTAAGTCTCTTTCATAAAAGGCAGCTCATCTATCAAGATATATTTGCTCTGTTATAATCAAAGATCTGTCAAAGCCTTCCAGCTTTTCAAGTAAACCCATATTTTTATGATTTTAGGGTTATACTTGGTGGTAAAATTTCCTCCAGGCTACAAAGCAGCACATGCAGTCTGTTCGGGAATGAATTTTTTTTTTTTTACGGAAGCCAAAGGAAAAAAATCAATTTAGCTGGTTTTGACTTATAACAGTAAAAAGAAAAATTGAGAGTATTGGATTTTGGATAAGTACTTTTGCTTCACAGTTTGAGGGTTGAATGGATGTTAAAATATCACTCACCACATTGGCCAGTCGTTTGGATTATTCTGTTTTACTATTTCGGAGCTATAAAATCAACCAAGTAATTAAGTGGGCTGCACGTTGTCAGATGTTTCACATAAAGAACCATTAGGCTTTTCAACACATCAAATACTAATCAGTTGGCTCAGGCTTTCTTTAGTTGAATATGTTATGTCACAGATGTAGACATGAGAAAAAGCCACCCGTTTCTTTCTAATGAGTGCAGAGTTTATTGCGAAAGGATACACATATGTACACACAGCACTCACACAATATTGGGCAATTGACAAGTTCTGAGGTTAAAAGAGGCAGTATTGCATAGGGCTTAAGAGTGTGGGAGTTGTAGGGTATGTGGGTGACTCAATCGGTTGAGTGTCAGGGGCTCAGGAAGCATGAGCTCCCTGCTGAGCAGAAAGCCTGCTTCTCCTTTCTGCCCACTTTTCCCCCTGCTGTGCTCTCTCCCTCTTGCTCTCTCTCTCTCTCTCTCTCTCACACTCTGTCAAATAAATTAATAAATAACTCTGTCTTTAAAAAAAAAAAAAAGTGTGTTGGGATGCCTGGGTGGCTCAGTGGGTTAAGCCTCTACCTTCCGCTCAGGTCATGATCTTGGGGTCCTGGGATCGAGTCCCGCATAGGGCTCTCTGCTCAGTGGGGAGCCTGCTTCCTCTTCTGTCTCTTCCTGCCTCTCTGCCTACTTGTGATCTCTGTCAAATAAATAAAATATTTAAAAAAATAAAAATAAAAAAATTTTTTTAAAAAGTGTGGGAGTTTTGTTCAGACAACGGGAGTTTTTATTTTTACCTTCACTGTGTGTTAGCTGGTGCCTTTAGCAATATACTTAATCTCTCCAAGCCTCAACTGTCTCATCTGTAAATGGAGTTGAGAACAGCAATATTATATTGTGAAAATGGCTTTAAATTGTGCACAGTAAGGGGTGCCTGTGTGGCTCATCCTGTGAAGCATCTGCCTTTGGCTCAAGTCATGATCCCAGGGTCCAGAGATCAAGCCCTGCCTTAGGCTCCCTGCTCAGCGGGGATCTGCTTCTCCCTCTCCCTCTGTGCTCTCTCTCTCTCTCAAGTAAATATATAAAATAATAAAAACTGTGCAGGGTAAGTGCCTGGCAAAGTGCCAGAAATATAAGTCTTAGAAAAAAAAAATGGGTAGTGCTATTACTTTTCCTATTATCAACTAAGCAAAAAAGATGGGTGGTTGGCCATTATTATTCATTTACATACAATTCTATTAAAATAATTATCATGGGCTTAATGTCCCTAGGAAATTGGTGAGGGCAGACTGGTCATTTCTATGCCTACTGGACATGTCTTTACACAGTGTCACAGTGTTGCTGATGCTTTTTAACTAGAGCAAGGGAGAAGGAAATAGAAGTGAAGTGCTTTCCACAATTTGAAGATGGGTGTTCCAGCTCATCTACATTTCTGCAGGATAGGGGGACTGCCACCAAGAGAAGTTAGGTTCAATAGCATGGAATTTGCATTTTGTTCCTCTCTGTTTCCCTCCAACATAGCATCGTGCCTGGCACAGAATAGATGCTTATATGAAGCAGCCAACAGAGAAATGTGTTACGATAGCATCTTTCCTCTTTGATAAGTGACTTTTTAAAGTCAGAACTCTTTATTTTTTTTTTTTAAATTCCTAGCAATGAGTTGAATTTTGTGACCTCCAAAACAAGGTATATTGGGATCCTAACTCCCGAGGGTCTCAGAAAGTGGCTGTATTTGGAGACAGGGTCTTTGCAGAGGGAATCCAGTTAAAATAAGTTTTTTAGGGTTGGCCATAATCTAATATGCCTGGTGTTCTTATTAAAAGCAGAATTTGAACACAGACACAGGCACATACACAAGGAAGGTGATGTGGAGAGATACAGAGTGAAGACAGACATCTTAAAGCCAAGGGTAGATCCTTCCCTTACAGCCCTTACCTGAAAGGACCTACTTTGCCAACACGTTGATGGTGGGTTTCCAGTCTCCCAAACTGTGACATAATAGAGTTCTTTATTTAAGGCACCCAGTTTGAAGTGCTTTGTTCTGGCAGCCCTGGTAAATTAATACAGTCCGGACACAACAAAGGGTCTATTAAGGGTAGGATTATTCAAAAATGGAAAAGAAAAAAAAAAAGACAAACAAGATACTTGAGATTGCTTTCTCCATTTGAGAAGTTTGGTCAGTGGATGTTTATTTGTAGCACCTGATGTCAGTATCAGTACCCAAGGTCAGGGGTCTGGTTCTGCTAAATTTCAAATGTCTTTTCCTGGGAGACTGGTCCAACACAAAGGGCTCAAGGAAAACTGGAAGAAATATGTCCTACCATCTGCAAGAGGCATGTTGATACACACCTTCAGTAATATCCTAGGTGGGTCCTCCTCTAAGTGGGGTATGTGGAAATCAACCGTCATCACAGAAACATAGAAATAAGAACGAATGATACTTACACCCAATGCTTCTCTAAAATGTGGATTTTTATGAAAGCTAAATAAAATATTTATCCGGAAGGGAAATAAGAATTAGGAAAGATTAAAATGGGATAGGTACAGAAAAATGATTTTGAGTAGATTTTTGGTTAAGAATAAATGAATCTTTCTTCTCTCAAACTTTGTCCCAAAACATTATGTGTTGTGGAAAGGTTAAGAGACCATATGTGTACTGATAAACAAAACTGCTCAATAATTGGGAAAAAAAAATGACAGAAAACAATGAAAGTCCAAGTTTCTTCCATGGGTATGCTACCTGGGTCTCAGTGGTGTCCTGTCCCATTGACAGCAGTCAGCTCAGATGCTGAAGGTTGATAGAGCGGGGTCTCTTACTGATTGGAATGCCAGAATTAATAAAGCCATGAATTGAAGGCAAGTTCTAATCCAGTGTTCCTTGCCTTCTTCATTGGCCTAAAGGTAAATAGGTCTGTAGCTAATTAACTTAGAGTTTCTTTGAGAGGCTTGATTCCATCACCAGGGCAGTAATTACTATTCAGGGCATTACTATACTTTGATGTTTGCCTGAAGTGTAAATTATTAGTGTCTGAAAGAAGCCATTGGCCCAAAAGGAAAGCATAAGAGACAAAATAGGAGGAGGATCAAAGTACTTCTGAGCTGATTTTCCTTTCCTCCTCAGAGCACATCATTCAGCCAGAGATGCCCCCTGACACATTAGGAATGCCCCCTGTGGATGAGGAGGTTCCAGAAGCAGTGGCATCTGCAGTCTTCTCCTGAGGGTCGTGGCAGGTGTGGGAGCATAGGCTGCTGATAGGAAGGCTCATGGTTTAGAGGTGGGATGTGTAGAAGTATTCTCTGCCCTGGAAATTCTTGTTTGGTGACCTGATGTTAAATGCACCAGAAGTTTCTCTATTCAGAGAAATCACTCTGGAATTCAATTCAGAGTATATATGTGTCAATGCCAGTTTGTCTCCTTTTTAAATGCCCCTTTCCAGATTTTAGGAGAACCATGGGTTTGATACTGGCAGTTTCGAATACAGCTTGAGGCCCCGCGGTGCTTCCTTCCCTACCCAGAGTGGCCTTCAAGGAGTACAACTCAGATGCTTAAGGTTAATTAAAAGAAAATTCAGTCTTTATTTGAATAGCTCAGAGAAATGGGATCTAGTTCCTTCCCCTCCATAGTATTTCTCTAATCCCTCAAATCTTGGTGTCCTGGAGCTGCTCCAGAGCCATTCAGACGCCAACTCCACAATCTTTGTCCCACAGTCTTGCCCAGCTTGCTTTCTTCCCCTTTGTTTCCTCTCCCACAGTCCTGAATCTTCGTAATACAGACATGGCTCCCTAGTTCTTTACCCTGCCTTGGTCCTTTGAGCCACTTTTACCGACCCAGAAGCAAAAGAGATCCCGGAACCAGGCTGGGGAGAATGAGATTGACAGAGTAAGTGTGAAGAGCACAGGGCGGGTCACATGTGAATGACACGGCTCTGTTCCACCCATACTCATCATAATTTAATTATGCTATGAAGAAAGGAAGGTTAAGAAGGAAGGCAGTTAGCCTTTATTAGGTGCCTGGATTGTTAAGACCCTGAGTTTGGGAGACATGTTTCCATGTATCCCTCTAAAGACTGCTGATGGTTGCGGACATACCATGATTCTGGGGTCCTGTCGTTATCGTAGGCCTCCCTGCTCACTGTTTATGTTTTCATCCTGCGCTACCTCTGGCATATATTCTGCTCTCCCTAAATACAGAGGGTATTCAATAATGAGTGGGTTAGGGACTCTCAGGGCAAGTTTGCGAACTTGTATAATCTCTTCCACCTCATTGATGAAGATACTCAGACTCTGAGAAGCTAAATACTTTGCCCAAGTTGAGACTGCTCCCAAGTGCCCATGCTGATGCTTTCAACTCATGTATTTGGTTCGAAGATTTTTTTACTAGATCACGCATTCTGAGACAGTCTTCCCCCATCGTTTGCCTGTTGTAAGAGCATTGAAGTTACCAAGCGAATGCCTATTAGAGCTATCTTTTGCTTTGCAGCTACAAAATATTCCTATTACAATGACAGGGACGGAATGTAAGACTAACTGAAAGTGAGGTTTTTAGTACAACTTTATATGCAAAAGATGCTAGATTAATGATGAACGGGCTCAGTTATAGCCTAATTAGCTGTTGTTTTGATTATCTGCATTCTCTAGGGGTTCCTGTCCTCTCATCTCAGATTTTAGAGGTTTGTGGCATTAGACACCACCCAAACCAGTCACTTTTAAACATTTTCTGTTCTGTTTTTCACCAGTACGGTCTTTGGTCAAAGACAGCCTTATGCCAAAACGAAGTGTGTAATCCTGAAAGTAGTGAAGAGAGAGAGGCTCTCAAAACTCATCTTGCCCCTTTTCTCCAGATTTAGACTTCTCAGAAGAGAGCTTAACGACCACTGACCTAAATAAGCCTCCTTAATTTTATAGATAAGGAAACAGGAACAGGGAAGCCAAGCCTCCTTGGGAAAGTTACAGAATGATTGGTGACCCTGGAAGGTTTGAGAAGTCAAGCCAGAGCATTTTATACTGTATCACCTAGAGCCACGGAGAACAACCAGAACAGCAAAGCACATCCTTATCGACCATTTCATATGTCAAGCACAGTGTGAAGAGCTTTACACCTGCCTCCTCTGTGAATCTTTTTGATAACTCATGAAAGAGATGTCTGTCCCCACTGCATGGATAGTGAAACTGAGATACAAAGTGGTTGATCATATTGACCTAAAGTCCCGTGTCAGGAAGCAGAGGGTGGCCAGAGCCAGGCTTCTGGTCTGCTAGCCCTACTTTTCCACTCACTCCCTCTCGATGTCCCATGTAAAGCCATGAATTCTCTTTCATTAACTTGAATAACTTGTGTAGTTCTTTTAATGAATTCCTCCCACCCCCACTACTTGCCCTGTAATGTGGGATGCTGGTTCCTGGAATGATTTTCTTGTTGAGATGTACATTGTTGCAGACCCTGATGTAGGATCTCTGAGGGTTTGCCAGAATTGCCAGTGGTTTGGTCTGTCTTCATCCACCAGCTGAATCTGTCCCCCTCTTCTCTCTCTAAACATCTTGAGGTACCCCTTACATGTAACTGCATCACGTGTGGTGGTGTGGAACCGTGGTTAAGAATCATTGCCCTAAAGGCTGTTATCCACAGACAATGTGATTTCACATTCTGTAGTGTTCCCAGAGCAGCTCTTCCCTGTACACTAAGAGAGCATCCCTACATCTGCCCACATTCCAGAGAGCAGGAATTGTTCCCTGTTATCCTAATGTGTACTTCTTCTCTAAGTTAAATTTGCCAAAGTCTTTGGTCTCTAGCTCACTTGACACAGCTGACCCTTCTCTTCTTCTGGATATCTATGTTTCTCCTGACTTTGCAGACACCTCCCATTCCTCCTATTTTTCTCCTGTCCTGCAAACTCCTCTTCAGTGTCCTTTGTGGGGTGCTGCTCCTCAAATCAATTTGACAAAATGTTGGAGCTCCTCTTCTCTCTATCCTAGGCTTCCTTCTCATCTCACAGCTCATCCAGAGAACATTTGTTGTTCTGTGGCTGCCAGAGAACTGGCTCAATGTCAAGTATATGACCTCTGCTGGCAGAGCTTTTTTGTCTCATTTGCTCACTGCTGTGTCTCCAGTGCCTCGCATAGCATTTGTCTCGTGGTAGATACCTAGTAAATATTTGTGGAATGAATGGTCAGTGTGTCCTGAATCAATTCAACTTCAGAGCTTTGTCATTTTCTACTTAAGGTTTGTTCTAGCAAAATCCCCAAAGAAAGCTAATGCCCCCAGGAAAGAAAATAAAACATCTCTCCGTATATACAGATATTGCCGAGGCTAATTGTTCAAAGCAAAGTGCTGTGCCTCTGTTAGACTCACAGGTACTCCAGAGAAAGTGATGAAGTGTTTGAATTATAATCAGTGTTTCGATATTACAGTTTTAGTTTTAATACTCATTCTAGCTAAGTTAATGTTTTTCCAGGACTGTGCTTTTTACAGTCTGGGGTTTTAAGTTAACCACTGTTTCTTCCTCCCAATTCAGTTGGTAAACCTGACAAGCAGCAGAAGTTGGGGTTTATTTATTTATTATTTATTTATTTATTTATTTGTTCTTTTATTTTTCCCTTGTAGATTATATTGCTAATCATTTTTACATGTGTAGGTGACCCCTGCGGCTAAGATGGTAGGTTAGATTGTTAGAGAGGTGGACACATCAAAACATGTCCTGTCCTACATGTTCTTATTACAGTGTGATGATGAAACTCTTCAAGAGGTGAAGTTTACCTTCCCTCCACTTGAATCTGAGTGTGTCTTTGTAAATACCTTGACCAGTAGAATGTGGCAGAAGTGAAGCTGTGTGAGTAAGGATGTAAGAATACATCCTTATAGAACCTGGGTTTGCTTGGCAGAGAAAGAAAACCCTTTCTCTGTCTTGGGATATTTGCCTTGACAACCACAAGGCAACATGTGAGTAATCTGGAGCCATCATCCTGGAGATTCCACATGGGGTTCCCATATAAGGCTAGAGAGGGATGCCCCTAACTGTGTGAGTCTTTCCAGCTCAGGCTCTAGTCATGGATACAGAGAAGCCTTTAGTATGACCCCAGTATAACCACTGATTTCAACTTCATGAGAGATCCAGAGACAGAATCTCCTAGTGGAGATGCTTCAAAACTCCTGACCTATAGAAGCCATGAGAAGTAATAAATGGTGACTGTCATTTAGGTGTCTTAGCTGTGGAGTATTTTGTTGCATAACATTTGATAACTGGAACAGTAGGCACTATGTGTGTTCAATTTTTCATATAGAAATTTGATTATTGTTCAGTTTGGTTTTGTGATCTTTGTTTCATACCAGGTAGATATTTCTCAATGAACATTAATTTTCTTTTCATATTGCTTTCTTCTACTCTACTGGAACATTCTGCTATAAATTCTTTATCAGCAACAAGTGACTTTTTCAAGTAAAACATGTATCCCTTTCATTTGTTACCAAAATTTCTCCCTTAGGAATACTTTGAACAGAATTCCAAGTGTTTAATGTTTGCACCTTATTGAAGGCACAACTCATGAAAATAACGAACTGTTGAGCATTCATGAATATTGAGGCAGTATTAAAACCTAAAAGAATTGTATTAGAAACTCTCTATAGTCATATCTGGAAATGTTATTTAATGGTACCTTTTTAAAAATTTTTCTTGACAAATTTCCAGAGAAGGTTTGTATTTGAAGTTGGTATTACCAGACTCTCAGAAAAATATACAGTGTTATTTATAATGCAGTGGGTTTGGCAGATTCTGTATGAATTATATCAGTGGTTAATGGTTGTAAATAGTCACATTTTATTCCCACTATATTCTGTTGAATTAGGTAAGAAAGATTTGATTCAGATCAATAACTGTGGCACATAAAATAATAAACCCTTTCAAAAATGTAAGAGTATAAATTATGTGTGCTTGTTGAAATGGTGAAAGACTGAACATAAAATCAGAAAATATTATAGCTTGAAAACCTAATAATCTATCACCTATTAAAATATAAAATCAGTAAGAAATAATTACTCTGAAATTTAATAAGATTTGGAAGGATGATTTTTTCCTTCTTAGTATGGAAGTAGTTCAGTATAATTTTACTTACTTGATCTTAAGTAAGCTAAACAATCAGGGTTGTTTATCAACTGTGGTGAGACTTCCCAATGCCTTTCGGTTATATAAGTAGACAAAAATACATTGTGCATGGATATTCCACCTTGTTCCAGAAAGGGCTCAACTCAGCTTACATCCATAGGAAGAACATGTAATAAAATAATCATAGAAATTAATTACAGTAAGAAAACAAGAAAATTCACAAATATATGAAGATTGAACAACATGCTACTGAACAACCAATTGGTCAAAGAATAAATCTAAAGAGAAGTTAAAAAATGCTATGAGACAAACAAAAATGGAAATATGATATACCAAAATTAAAGATGCAGCAAAAGCAGTTCCAAGAGGAGAGTTCATAGTGATAGATGCCTACCTCAAAAAATAAGGAAAATCTCAGATAAACAACCTAACATCAGAACCTTACAGAACTAGAAAAACAAAAACAAAAAGAAATGAAACCCAAAATTAGCAGAAGTAAATAACAAAGATTAGAAAAGAAATGAGTTAACTAGAGACTAAGTCAGTAGAGAAAGTTAATTAAACTGAGACCTGTTCCTTCAAAAAAAATTTTAAAAATTGCAAGTTTTTACTCACCAAGAAAAGGACTCAAACTCAGAAATGAAAGAAGAAATATTACAACTGACACCATAGGAAAACAGAAATATAATGTCTATATGATCCAGCAATGCTACTTTTGGCTATTTATCCGAAGTAAATGAAAACACTAACTTGCAAAGATACATGTACCCATGTTCAAGGCAGCATTATTCACAATAGCCAAGAGATGGAAACAACCTAAGTGTCTGTCACTGGATCAATAGATAAAGAAATATATATATATATATATATATATATATATATATATATATATATATATATATATATATGAATAATATGAATAATGAATGCATAATATCAATAATGAATAATATGAATAATGAGTAATGAATAATGAATAATATATATGAATAATATCCCATTGTGTGATTGAAATATATATATATCGATATATATATCGATAGATAGATATCGATATATCTATTATATCTATTATATATTATTATATATTATATATAGATATATATTAGATATATCGGTATCTATCTATCTATATATATATCTATATATTTCACACACACAATGGGATATTATTCATTCATGAAAATGAGTGAAATAATGCCATTTGTGAAATGGATGGACTTTGAGGTCAGTAGGTTCAGAAGTGACATAAGTCACAGAAAGGCACATTCCATATGATCCTTCTTGTATCTGGAAACTAATAGAAAAACAAAACAATAATAGCAACAAAGTCAAATTCATAGATACCAAGAACAAATTGGTGATGTGGAGTTGGGGGGTGGGGGGAAATGGGTGAAGGCAGTACACGTTTGTTAAAAAATAGAAAACTAAGAAATTTAAGAGTAAGACTAAAACTTTCATGTTTTCTTGTGTTGTTAATGGTGTCTTAATGATAGGCAAAACATGGTAACATTGGCAGTTTTCTTCCTTGCACTAATATTATCCAAAATTGTCCAAGATTTAGTACATAGACTTTGTTTTCTTTTTTTCTTCTAATGATGGAAATCAAGTTCCTTTTACTAGAGGTGATTTCTTTTAAAGCCAGGTTAAGGACTAGAAGTTTTGGGGCAGGGTATATTGCTTCCTCTAAGTAATGGTTACTGTACTGAATAGCCTGGAATCTTTAAATCTCTGGTACGCATATTGTGGAAAATACAAATCAGTCTTAAGATGTGACCCAATGGGTTTTTGCATTGAGGAAGAGTAAAAAGCATTGATGGGGCAGTCATTTATCTTCTATTTAGAATTCTCCCTATATCCACGTGCACCCTGAATACAGTGATGTAAAGGACATAGACACTCTTTAAACAGCACTAGACAGAGAAGTGCAATGAGTTGCTGGTTTAGGGTGGTGGGATTATGGGTTCAGTTTTATTTCATCTTTATGATCTTTTTAATGTTGTTTTAAGTATCTTTATGATATAAATAAGAGAAAATAAAAAAGGTTTATTACTTATCAAGTATTACTGGCCTCCAGGGTATTTGAAGTCTTTGGAGATGAAGTCTCATTATGCATACAGTCTCATTCAATCATTCAAGCAATATTTATCTAGCAAGGCATTGTGGGAAGCATAGAATCCCAGTGGAGACACTGTTCTCATATAGCCATAATGGCCTTAAGAGGTAGGATAACGTGCTGTGTATATTAAGAGTCTGAATGGCTTCCTGGTAACAAGAGGTACCAGGGCTGTCTATTTGAGGAAATAGAATCTAACCTAGATATGAAAGAATTACAAGACTGGGGGCATGTGGAGATAAGAAGTCATTGATGGTATTGAACAAATGATTTCAGTTCCCTTTCATTAGGCTTATGGTAGAATTGTGCTTGTGGTTCGATGGAACCACATGGCTATTTATGGCAATAAATTGTGTCACTTTTTGTCTGAGCAGCTAATTTACAGTGCAAGACCCACAGAGTTTTTTTTTCTTCTTGGCACGGATCCTAGCCATGTTTGTGCTGGTGATTTCTCCGTCAGCCTGGATGCCTTCCAGCAGACCTCCTGACTTGTTATCAACTTAGTATCAGGCAAGAAGAAAACCTTTGTTGTTCAACCCACTGAAATGTTGGGGCTGTTTGTTAACACAACACTTATGCTATTCTAGTATTATAGAGGGCAATGATTTTCAGAGCGGAAAACGATATTAAATGAGATATAAGGAAGTTACTGTTGCTTGGAGCCTGAAGTTACTGAGAGTGGTGAAAAACAGGGTTGAAAAATGGGAGGACCTATCACAGTGAGCCTGGAACTATGGGCAAATGCTCAAGAGAAAACAGATCTTTGCAGGGTGTCTGGGCCATACACAGGATATATTGCGTTATTTCATGTTCTACCCCCAACTTGAATGTATGCAAAACATATTTCCTGTGAAACCTTGACTAGTTAAAACCCCAAATCCCCCAAAACACCAAAATTTAAAATAAATTTTGTTTTTGTGGGTACAATATCCGAAATGATGCCTTTTCTCCATATTCTGTCACCATTCTGTGAAGTCCATGCAGCTGTTGACTGCTCTGTGATCTCTGGACCTTGGTACTCTTTCTAGAAACTTGGGCACTCGCTGACGTGAACTCTAAGCATGATTTACTTTTAAAGATTTTATTTATTTATTTGAGAGAGAGAGAGAGGGGGACTAAGAGGAGTATGCGGGATGGCCAAGGGAGAAAGAGAAACTTGAGCAGACTTTGTGTTGAGCACTGAGCTGGACACAGGACTTCATCTCATGACCCTGAGATTGTGACCCGAGCCAGAATCAAGAATCAGACATTTAACTGACTGAGCCACCCAGATGCCCCTCAGGACGGTTTTATTAGTGTGAGGAGAATCTCTCAGCCATGAGCAGATGGCTTGATCCTCTGCGTCAAGTTTGTGTATTCATTGCTCTGTGTTCTCTTTTTCTCCAGAGCACGATGAAAATGAGTTAAGGTTTATAAAATGTTTGAAGAAGCATCAGGAAAAAAAATACCTTCCGTATGAATGAGATGGTAATAGTAATAAAGTTAGGATTGAACCAGAGATTGGTGAAGGGAATTTAGTTTGATTTGCCTCAAACAGGCTCCATGCTATGAATGATTGGTCAAGTTAAATCTTTTTTTTTTTCTGAAATTCTTAAGCATTGCCATTTCTATCCAGGGCTTTAATATCATTTTAATGCAGTTTTTTACATGTGAATTAATATAATAAATGTCAATGTTCAATAGAATAAGGTCACATTTTACTACTTTGACCAGAAGTGTAATCTTCCAAGATTCAATTTTATTACTATTATAACAGTCATACTGGATAAGGTCACCAATATTTCTTTCCAAATGATATAATATATGACGACAGCCTTTATACCAGCTTTAGTTTTTGTAATCTGGATTTATATTCTGAAACATGTTGACAAAGATATACCATGGGCATTTCTTGGTCCAACGGCAGCCCGGGGAAGATGTTTCCCTGTAATTTATGGGAAATTTGAAAATGGATAAATGAAGTAGTTGAAATGTAGCATTTTCTTGATCACATCAGCCCCTTGCCTACAGATAATTAAATTCTTGTGGGATTTTAGTCTGCCACTTGAAAGGGAAAGGTGATGTTTGAAGACCTTTCAATAAGTGAAACGGAGAATTGCTCTCTGTTCACTGGCTTTGTGTGAGCCAGCCAGCTGGCTAGCCCTGTACAATCCATTTGAGTGACATGTTCATTGAATCAGAAGAGTCCGGGGTTGTCAGGGATGGTAAAGGACAACTAGAAGAGCCATTCACCTTGACCTTTCTCTGCAACATCCTCACCAAGTGATCAATCTCCGCTGGCATAGCTCCAGTGGGGATAACAGGAGTATCTACCTTATGACACTGTTGGGAAGCTGAAATGAAGGAATATGGAAAGGGGCTGAGATGTATGTCTCCCACTTTGTAAATGCTCAATGGAGCCACTGTGGTTTTTGTTACTAGGAACATCTCTGGGCCACCATTACCTCAGGAGACAGTATGTTTCCATTTTCATAGAGCCCTCACATTAAAAAAGCTTATTCGTATATTGAGCCCAAAGCTAACTTTTGTACTTTTTACTAATTGATCTTTGCTTTGGCTTTATGGATCATAAATAATAATGATGTTGCTAATAGTTGGTAACTAACATTTATTGTGTTTATTGAGTGCTTACTATGTGCCAATTACTCTGCAGAACACAATCACCTTTAAAAATCATTTTTTAAAAGATTTCATTTATTTATTTGAGAGAGAGAGAAAACAGTGTGAGTGGGGTGGGGGAGGGAGACAGAGGGAGAGGGAGAAGCAGGTTCCCCACTGAGCAGGGAGCCCAACATGGGTCTTGATCCCAGGACCCTGGGCTCATGACCTCAGCCAAAAGCAGACACTTAACCAACTGAGCCAGCCAGGTGCGCCCAAAATCATTTTGAGTTATTTCAAAATACTCAGAAGTAACAGAAATAATTTAAAGGATGCCTTTTGACCTTCACCAGATTGAATAATTATCTAGATTTTGCTACACATATTTCATCTATACATTTCTGTATTTGCTAAAATATTTTAAGGCTGTTTTTAGACATAGTTTTATCTCAACCCTACCTATATTGGTATGCATCTTTATAACTGTAGAAATTTTCTAATGTAACTATAATACCATGATCATATCTAACAAAATTAATAGTAATTTCCTGATATGTAATACTCAAGCTTCTGTGATTGTTTCAACATGTCTATTTATCATTGATTTGTTGAATCAGGATCCAAACAAAATCTTCACATTATACTTGGTTACTTATTTTAGTACTTTTAGTACAGTATTTTTTATGTTTTTTTGATTTTTTTTAATCAGATCAATTGTCTTATCTTAAAGACTGCTCTGTAATTCGGATTTGTCTATTTCTTTCCCTTGGTCTTCTTTAATTTGTTTCTCCATCTTCTATTATCTTATAAAAACTAGGTTAGCTCTAAAGAGGGTTGTCTAGTAGTGTAGATACTAGTTAAATGTGGCTATTTAAATAGAGATTGATTAAACTTAAAAAAAATTTCAAAAATTCACTACTCCCTTGAACTGGCTACGTTTTAGGCATCTAGTGGCTGATATATTAGGTAGCCTAAACATAGAACATTTCTATCATCACAGAAAGTTCTGTTAGACAGTGTGACGTGAGGATTGACTATCTTCAGATATAAGCATTTGTGGCAGTGCTGTGTGCTTAAATCACATCTAATAGGGAGGCATGGTGTCTGGATGTCCCACTCTTAGAGTCCTGACATTGCTCAGCAGATTTAGGTATTGACATCCTGGCCCATTATTATAAAGTCCCCAGCAACCTTCCATCAAAAAGAGGAGCTCTTAACCTTTTGGGTTACGTGGGCCCTTTTGGCAAGTCAGTGAAGCCTGTAGATTTCTTCTCCTGGTAATTTTTTAAAAAAGATTTTATTTATTTGTTGGAGAGAGAGAGAGAGAGAAAGAGCGAGCACGAGTTGGGGAAGGGTAGGGGAGACAGAAAGCAGACTTCCTACTGAGCAAGGAGCCTGATGTGGGGGGATTCCAGGACCCTGAGATCATGACCTGAGATGAAGGCAGATGGCTAAACGACTGAGCCACCCAGGCATCCCTTGATAAATTTTTAAATGAGGAAAACCAAGTGCGTACAAACACAGAGAAAGTCCGTGTTACTGAATAGTAGGTTTTTTTTCAATATTAAAGAGCAAAGTTGTGGTATAGTAAAATATGCATGATGTTCTTACATAGTAAGTAACAAGAACTGGTAGGTATAATGACTTCTATAATTTTCTAATACTCCTAGAATTGATGAATATCTATAGAGTAAATGATTTTTCAAGATGTCTATAACAGATATAAAGCTATCGCTCTCTATTTTTTTTAAATGTCTTTGAATTATCCTATGACAAAGTTCTAGATATTGCTCTTACTCCTTGGTTTGTTATTTACATTTGTGATTTGAGGAGATGCAAATTAAAAGTTAGTGAAAACAGATACGCAGCTTTCCCCCTCATTCATCTTCATGCGTTCCTTTTCTTCTCATTGTGCGTCTTTTCTTCAGTGTGGATGGGGAATGACCCCCCAGGTGGTGAACCCCTAATCCAAGTCCTAAATCATCCATTAACAATTTTACATGAATCAGTTTTGTTTTGCTTAATTTTTTAAATTAATTAATTAATTTGTCAGTGAGAGAGAGAGAGCAAGCGAGCACAAGCAGGCAGAGGCAGAGAGAGAAGCAGGCTCCCCGCTGAGCAAGGAGTCCGAATGCAGGACTTGATCCCAGGACCCTGGGATCATGATTGGAGCCAAAGGCAGCGGCTTAACTGACTGAGCCACCTAGGTGTCCCATGAATCAGTTTTTTTTTAATTAGGGTTTGAAAATGGTGGTTTCTGTAAATCTATTGATATTCTTTTCACTTTTAGAATTGGAGTATTTTTTTTTTTTTAAGGATTTTAATTTTTTTGTTTGACAGAGTGAGAGAGCACAAGCAGGGGGAGCAGCAGACTTCCTAATGCGGGGCTTAATACCAGGGCCCTGGAATCATGATCTGGAGTCGAAGGTAGACGCTGAACACACTGAGCCTCCCAGGCGCCCCCAGAATGGGAATACTTTAGATAATGTCCCATCACTGAAACGATTTGATTTCCCTGAAGTACAAACTGAATAAATAATACCCATTTTGCAGGCGAAGCTGCTATGACTCAAGGAGTTGATTTGCTCAACACCAAATAGCTTAAAAAAGTGGGAGACATGAAATACGAATCCAGATCTGGGTCATTCCTCAGCCCACATGTGTGACTGAAATTCTGTTCCACCATTTACTAGTTGTTTTCTGTCATTTACTAGTTGGTTTGTATTCTCCCACTCACTACCAGGTTAGCCGGCATCTTCCTCTTCCCTACAGGACAGCCGTTGCAATGCCGTGGCTTGAAGGTTGGCCCTTGTTTCTGCATTTCCATTTTGTCTGATCTTCCTCATCTATACTTATCCCTTCTGTGAATGTGCTATAGGCGGTCCCTGGTGGCTCCCATGTTGACAGAAAACTCCAAGAACAGCCTTGCCAACAAAGATCAGAGTGAGAAATCGCCTCCCTCAACTCAAAACCAGACTGGCATTCACATTCTGAGAGAAAATGTGTTTTGTGGAAACAACATTTCTCTGTCGACTCATCTTGAGCTTATTCTTAACAAAAGTTCCCAAGCTGTTTTCACACATGCTGCTGTGAAGTGAAACGTCTCCATCTTGTCGTTGAGCAAATGGTAGGCTGGACCTGGGGAGCTCACCCACTGCAAGAATTCTCATCTTCAGATTTGTCTGAGGGCAAAACCTAGGAAAAGGAATGACAACCCAGAGAATTTTCTGTTGGTGGGTGTGAAACATTAGTGAGGAGCACAACAGTTCTCTATTTTTTCTACTTTCAACTTACTAAAATAAGGCAATAGTTTCAGACTAATTCATTTATTAATCAAGCATCATTTTCAGCAGTCATGCGTTCAAATAGTCATTCACTTAAACATGCGTTGCTTCAAAACACCCTGCCACCACTATGCATGTGGTGTTTAGCAAGTGTGTTATGTCCGGGAACTGTACTGGGCATCAGGACGCAGCTGAACACCGGACAAGTCCCACCCGGACTCTCATTTCAGCTGATATTCTAGGCAGGAAGTAAGTAAACCTAAATGAATGCTTTAGTTCAGGATTCAAATCAGGTTCTGAAGGATACCGGCAAATGAAGAAGTTATGGAAGAAGGGTTGCTTTAGATGGAGTGGACAGGTCCCCTAGAAGGTGACATTTGAACTGAGACCTCGCCAGGGCTCCAAGTGCTGGGCTATAGATTGAGGGATGAACGTGGGGAGGTGGCCTCTGTTCTAAAGAGCACTGGGACTGGTAGCAGAGGATTTGCTAGGGGAAGGGTCTATCGCAGAGCATTGTGAGGGGAAGGGTAGATCCATCTCTATCCCTTCTGTTGTCTCAAAACAAGGATTTCGGCAGGAATGTTGCTTGCTGTACATCATCCATATTAAATAGGGGACATGCGTGGTGTTGATGTTCCTTATGTAATTCACCTCCCTTCATATTATTAGGTATAAGAGAACATTTCATGGAGAAACTTTAATGCTTAACAGCCAGATTTAATGATGCATTGAGGGGTTAAGAGGTTTGGTAACATGCAGTTCTCTAGCTGTTTGGAGAAAAAAATAATAAATTGTCAACTTTTTTTTGCCAGAGAGTCTATTAGGATTCAGGGGCATGTGACAATAGGTTTACCCTTCCTGGTCAGAGTATTGGATAAATACATCTTTTTAAAGTCACTTGCAGTCATTGAATTTCTTCAGCCCACTCTGTCCTGCTATTACTGACAAGCACATCAAGTATGACATTAGTTCCTGGCACAGGTTTTAAATATGTGGCCCATTAACCATACCTCTTATTTGCCCTACACAGTATTTTTTATGAATTTGAAGTATTTACTGTGTACAGCAGTTTGGGACTGAAAAATGACCAGGAAAGCTGAAACCTTGCAAAGAAGTCTTAATAATGAATGGGGGAAAATTATGATGGTTCCATGACCTTTAAAAATGTTGTCAAAACACAATTCTTACTGTATGTCAAATGCATATAGGGGATTTTGGGGGAAAAAAAAAAGAGGACTAAGACTATTTAGTGCACTGGTAATTTAAAACACTAGAAACATTGAGAAAGTGCCCCCCGCCCCGCCCTTTGGAAAACATTTATCAAGAGTAGTTTGAACAGTGCTCGCCTGCCTTGTCTGGTTGTATAACTTAAAATACAGATGGAACATCTTTTCTCTGCCGTGGCAAATTGTCACATTCCTTTCTGAGTTTTGATCAGCTTCCAACATTTTATCCTCTGTGCTTTCAGTGTGGTGAAATAGGAAGTTGGGTTTTTTGTTTTTTGTTTGTTTGTTTGTTTGTAATTGTTAAGTGTTTTGCTGGTATCCCTTCCTCTGAGAGGTCTTCCCTCTTTTTGTCATGACGGCTTCCTGCATTTATGTCAGTACCTCTGCCTTAGCTGAGCTCCTCTGGCTCCAAGGTTAGTGTCTGAGCCGCAGCTTGGTCCACGTTCCCAACATTCCCACACTCGACTCTTCCTCCCATAACTTCCTTTATGTTTGATTCACAAGTCACCTCCCCCGCCATCATTTTTTGTTTCTTTGTTGCACTTTCCTATTTCGTGGCCCGTTCCCTCCTCTGCCTGTCCAAGTTTGTAAAATGTCACTGGGGTTTAACCAGCAGAAGACCAGGAGGCTCTGTGTGACCAATGACGGGTGCGTGGTGACCCATCCCCGGCAGACTTTGAAAGAAGTACAGTGGTTGATCACTGGTCAAGATGCACATCTGTTACCCACATGGTGGTCCGTAGACAGAAGATGTGGCAATGGATTTGTACTTTACGCATTGCCTCTGAGCTAACAAACAATGGTCACTGAAATCTGAACTACATTGTCAGGGAACTGGTATTATTTAACTAAACTGTGGTCATTGATATTTTCAAGTGTTAGAATCATGGTGAGTAAGGGCTGGAAGTTAAGTATAGAATTACATAGGGCCTCCAATTTCCAGTTTTGCTTGATAAAAAGAAACAATGAAGTAGTGTCCCCCCCATCTTGGGGTATGTATTTTCCCATTTGTGTCAGTTTTCCCAACTCCCTGTTGTTAGGTACCTGGGGCTTCTACTCCTGGCTGTCCAGTGTAGAAACAAGTAGCTGCTGGTGGCTCCTGGCTATAGGAAACTACTTAAGTGAAAATATAAAGTTGATGTTTAATTGTTAATTTTAAAATTAAAATTAATTAAAATTAAATGCAATTAAAATCCAGTCCTTCAGTCCCACCAGCCACATTTAACTGCTTAGTAACCACATGGGGCTCGTGGCTACTATATTAGTGTAGGATATAGAACTTTTCCCTCATTATGAAAGTCCCACTGGACAGCATTATAGGCATTGACTATATTAGGTAAATTACTATGGATATAAGAATATCAAAACATTAAAAATCCATAATAATCCCTCTCATTTGAATTCTTTTTTTTTTTTCATTTTTCATAGATTAAGCTGGATCAGATGAGATTCTAAGGGAGTATTTTTTTTTTCAAGGAGAGGCTTGGCTTTTTTGTTTTGTTTTTTCTCCATATGGAAACATTGATAATGATGGAACCTCTCTGGCTTAGTATTTGAGGTTGCGGTCTCCGGGAAAAACATTCTGTTATCAATAAGAAATTTGGGACGCTATTTTAGCAAAATGTGGTAATTCATATAATTTCTACTTTTTGGTAGCAAAGATGCTGGTGATGATGGTGATATTGGTAATGAGAAGTATTGGAGTCAATGTTTGATTTCCCATACCAGAAGATTATCAGGTAGCAAAGATATGTGCTTTCAATATCTGGGCATATAAGGAAATGGGAGTGAGTTTTAAAATCCTGCAGGAGGAATAACATGTAAATATAAACTTAGTAAGAAATTGCCAGAACATCTGTTTCTTCAATATTTTTTCTTTTCTTAGCCTGCTTAAATATTTTTTCAGTTATACACAAAATAAAATTAAAATACATAGAAATATTGGGTTTAAGTTGGTATTTTCATAGATTCTTCTGAGCTTGTTGGGTCTTTTCATTTAAACATTAGGCAAATGGTATCATGTGCTTGGCTGCCTAAACCCAACATCGGAAGTGAGAGCCTAGAAAAAAGTTACAAATCCTGATTGTGCTTCAATATTTTGAATGTCTTCAGTGCTCTTGGTTTTTTTTTTTTTCTTATTGTGAGGTTTTTTTTTATTATTGATAATTGTGTTTTAAAAAATTGATATAGTTCAAACTGGAGTGAAAGACGCTAACTATAGTCAGTTAACCTATCCCTAGCACCTGTTTCCAGCGGTGCTAGTAATGATGGGGGAGAAAAACAGAGAGAGATATGAGGTAGGGAGGTGGGTAGGTGAGTGGACTTTGAAAACAGAGCGATGAAGTTTCGTATGTGGCGTAGGAAAGTTCTAGGTTCTTCACGATAAGAACCCTCATATCAGTGAACAATATTCAAACCCTATTCCACATTGTGGTTTCAAGGGGGAGCATGCTATCCAGAAGGAAGCCTTAAAGGAAGTTACTTTTATTAATTTTTTAAGCAACCATTTGCTTAGTAGCATTCACTTTATGGCATGAAATATGCTATTAAAAATCCCTTATTGAGGCGCCTGGGTGACTCAGTGGGTTAAGCCTCTGCCATCAGCTCAGGTCATGATCCCGAGGTCCTGGGATCGGGCCCTGTGTTGGGCTTTTCGCTCAGTGGGGAGCCTGCTTCTCCCTCTCTCTCTGCCTGCCTCTCTGCCTACTTGTGATCTCTGTCAAATAAATAAATAAAATCTTAAAAAAAAAATCCCTTATTAAAAAAACAAACAAAAAACCCCTTGTAACACACCAAATGAAGTAGGTATAAATAGTAGCTTAGCATTAACAAAGACACTAGGCTAAGAAATTTGAGAAAGAAAGAATAGCTTAGGAGTTTGTGGTTTGAAACACTATATGTGTCATATGTGTGAAAATGTCTCTTCTACTACTGCTTTAAAGATGTCACAACCTTCCTTGTCATTGGCAGTTGACTTGATAAGAAGAGTTTAAGAAGCTGGAAAGAACAAACTTTGTCCCTTTACAGACTTTGGAGATTTTAGTGATAAATGCTGAGCTATATTTGCATACAAATCACTCTCTTGAAAAAGCCTGCTTTCTTGACATTTCTTGCTGAAATTTTTTTAAATTTATTTGTTTTTAATGAATTGCCTCTTTGTTTTTAGAGGCTGCCTGATTAACTTACTCTATTCTGGAAGCTACCAGAGTGACATTAAAATGTCTTTTGCTTCCTATTTTGGAAACATTTAGAAATCATTTGCTTCTTAGAGTTTTCACATGTTTTTTTTTTTTTTTCTAGTAGGATTTTCTGCATTTTTATTGTTGTAAATGATTTAGCCTATTCTTTAATTTTGAATGGATCACACAATCATCTTTATGTGTCCAGCTGTCTTTTGTTGGAAGAGACACATCTTAAACTGTTCTCTGCTGAATCAGATTAAAATGATTTTAGTGTTATGCCATGTAGAAAGAAATCTTTAGTTTGTCTTTTGTGGAGGGCTCATCCTTGTTCATCCTTCTGAACATTGCTCAGACACAAAATTAACTTTTTTTTCACATTTCAGGAGCGGGTCTGACATGGGAAACAAAGGCAGAAAAAAAATTAAATTTCCTTCCTACCTATAGCCTGCTGACAAATCCTTGAACAGGCAGAGTGACATTCCTCTAGACACCCAGCTGCCTCGGTGTTAATACTTTGCTAAAGGCAAGAGACAGTCTCTGCCTGACCTCCAGGATCCTGCAAGTCTACTTAAACATATAAAAATTTCTTTGGCAACCTCTTTATCTCCCCCTCTCCCCAAGATACATGTTGGCAATCATCCCCCAAGAGTATGACCTACCGCTATACATCGGAAGGGTCTAATAACTACAGTTTTATTGGACAGTAATAAATGACCGTTTCCCAACAATAGCTAGCCCTCTCAAGGTCCTGGAAACCTTGCTTCCAAATTCCTTAGAGACTTATACTCTCCCTAACTCCCTCCCAATCTGAAAGCATATAATGGGCCACATCATATGACCTGATGCTGGTCTTTCTGCCCATGGGTCCCGTCCCCATGCTTTAATAAAACAACCTTTTTGCACCAAAGATGGCTCAAGAATTTTCTCTTGGGCATCAGCTTCAAACCCTAACATCTTTCCTACATCAAGTCTATTAGATTCTAAGTTAAAATGGATAGAAATGTGAGTCTGTTTTTAATCATTCTCTTGGGAACTAATTTCTTGGGCATCAGCTTCAAACCCTAACATCTTTCCTACATCAAATCTATTAGATTCTAAGCTACAATGGATAGAAGTGTGAGTCTGTTTTTAATCATTCTCCTGGGAACTAATTCCAAATAATTTTTCTAATTCAAATCAGTGATTCTTATCTTAGTTGTAGTCAGGAGGCTAAGAATTTTTTGTAAATTCAAGACCACAGGAGAACAGTGCACACACACACGCACACACACACACTCATATCCATCCCATCTTGCCAGCATTTTCAGGAGATTCATAGGAGCCCTGGGGTCCATCTACACTCCCAGGTTTGTTGGTTTTGGGAAATCTGTGAATTCAAGAAGGAAAGGTCTCTAAATAGTGAACCATATGACACTGCCTCCCCACCCAGCTAACCACCTTCTCTCCTAAATTACACCACTCTCCCTACCCATCTCCTCAGGCCAGAACCCTGGAGTCTTCTTGGACTCCCCTTCTGCTTCTTCCCCACCCCCCATCAGTCAGTGCTGTTGCTCTTGCCTCAGAAATATGTTTCAAATTTTCTGTATCTACACTGTCACCACCATAGTTTGGGCTTAGTTGGAATCTCTTAGCTAGTCTCTGGTAAAGCCATCCCTAGCGGTCTTCTGCTTTTATCCTTGCATTAATTGAATCCTTATTTATTTATTTTTTTTCTCTACAGCATTTACAGTGCTCTTTCTAAAAGATAACTCAGATTCTGTTATAAATCTCTGTTACGCACTGCCTGAGATGCCTCAGAGGCTTCCCCATGCACGTAGAATTAGTCCAGCCTGCTCCCCCACCCCCAAAGCTGTGGAGGGCCAGTGCTCCTTCCTCGTGCTCCGGGTCAGCAGGCCAAGCTCACTCCCAGGTAGCAGTGTTGGTTTGGAATATCCTTCCCCCTTTACCATTGCATCTTGGCTTTCTTATATCCACCTTTGTCCCTTTCACAATAGAGGACATTTTTATCTGTTTCCTGCCTTTTCACCCTCTACAATGTACACTTCTGGATGGGAAGGAGCATGGTACACATGGCTAGTACCTGCTCTGTCCTAAGCATCCTACACAATACCTACCATGTAGGAAGCTTTTTATTTTTTTTTAAGTTTTTAATCTTAATTCTGATGTTTTAATTCCAGTGTAAGAGTATTAACTTTCTTAATTATTCTCTAAGTTAATAATTCTTTTTTTTTTTTTTTAAAGATTTTATTTATTTATTTGACAGAGAGAGATCACGAGCAGGCAGAGAGGCAGGCAGAGAGAGAGAGAGGAGGAAGCAGGCTCCTGCCAAGCAGAGAGCCCGATGCGGGACTCGATCCCAGGACCCCGAGACCATGACCTGAGCCGAAGGCAGCGGCTTAACCCACTGAGCCAACCAGGCGCCCCTCTAAGTTAATAATTCTTAATGAATAAATAAAAAACATACAACGTCCTAAAAAGTGTTTTGTTTCTACCTGTTCCTCCAAAATTTGGCTTTATGGCCTTCCTTCAGTAATTCACAGAGAAATTCATTCATTAAACACAGTACACCTTTCAACATGAAATATTCTCACATCTCTTTTGGGACTGAATTTGTTTACTTATTTATTTTGGTTGGGGGGGGTTAAGTCACATTCTGAGAATGTCCAATTAACATACTCAAGGCTCTCTGTTTTTGAAATAAGGAATTTTTCTATCAACATTTGTATCTGTCACCAAGAAAGACCTCTTCCTTTTTTTTTAAAAGAACATAGAACAATGTTATTCTCAGATCTTTCCAAGCTCCAATGAGTTAATGGTCTACAAGTTTCTCATTTAAAATGCAGGCACTGCCTTTGATGTGCAAAGGGAAGGGTATCTTATATTTAGTTTTTCTATGCCTTTAGCTGGGTCTCTCTTTGATTAAGAATTCAGAACTAAGCATTTTTTTTTTTTTTTAAGTAGTAAGTGCATTTCCCTTAATTATTTTCATGTATGTTAGTTGAGTCTGGTCTTGTTCAATGGTCTCAGAAACAATTTCTGAAACATTTTGAAGACACTTACGTGAAAGAATTGTTTCGCAGATTAAGCAACGAGTGAGTGTGCATGTCATTTTCTCTTCCACTAAATATTTCTTAACTGCCTATTCTGCACTATTCACACTGTGTGTGGCACCAGGAAATGCCATGTGAGCCTGTCTACTCGGGAATATTTCCTGTCTTCTAAGAATGCTTTCCCTGCAGAATATTCCCTTTTTTGTCTTACTCGCTCTGGAGAAGAGGCAGAAAATGGAGGCAGAGAAGTCTCCCATTTCCTATTTCTTTTCTCCTGTTAAAGAGTCTCTGCTGTTCCATATTTATATTTTGGTTGCTCTCTGCCTTCCTTAGTGTCCGAACTATGATGTGTGGCTTGCTTCATGGGCTTGTCCAACTGTACTGGAGATCTGATGGAAACTGGACTTTTCAGTGGCTCTTGAGTGGCATTAGCAAATCAGAAGTGGAATCCATGCTTTTCAGGACCTAGTGGCGCTTGTGTTGGAAGGAACCTCACTGTAAGGGAGTTTGGGTCCCAGTCTGTAGAAGCAGACACTCCAGACGTTCTGTCCTCATTCACATGCTGGTAGAATAGAAGCATACGTGGTCAAATGCTATGGAATTACTTACCTTGCCTTTGGCTTTCCAGCAGATCTCCAATGAATTACAGACCTTTAGCATTACTTCCTGATCTGTACTGGAATTAAAAAAACAAAAGAAACCCCAAAACACAATTTTTTGTAGAGTTTTTGAAGTGAACTCATAGCAGAGTATATCTGAAGTTTAAAAAAAAAATCCTCATTGGAGATGATCCTTAAATATTTCCTTCAGTTGACAAGTGTACTTAATTCTTCTTCTTTGCAATATCCCTCTAGCTGTTAATGCCTGAGACCATTTTTATGTCATTCTCATTTTGGGGTGTTCCCACTCCCATGTTGGCACACTATGAAGGATACTTTGAGTGACAGTAACTCTCTCTCTCTCTCTCTCTTTTTAAGATTTTATTTATTTATTTGACACAGAGAGAGAGAGTTCACAAGTAGGCAGAGAGAGAAGGGGAAGCAGGCTCCCCACCCGAGCTTCGATCCCAGGACCCCAGGATCATGACCTGAGCCGAAGGCAGAAGCTTATCCCACTGAGCCACGCAGGTGCCCAGACAGTAACTCTTTTTTAATACTCTCCTAACTAGAATTATTTAAATCCCATAGTCCTTAATGTTTCTCCAGGACAATATCAATAAGACCAGATTTTCATCACTCTTATTCAGAGACATTGCATTACCTAGAAATGACTTCCATATCATTGAGAAAGGGAAAATGTGAGCCCTGGGGGGAAATTCTATATTGCTTTCTCATCGAAGAATGGCAGATACACATGCACGTGGATATTCCTCCTTCCCTCATGGTAGACCAAACTAACAAATCCCCCCATTCTTCCCTTCTGATTCTTATCAATGTTTCAGAATCCTCTTCGAAATACTGCTTCAAACAGCTGCTACAGGTTAGTTGGGACTTAGCAAAAGAGATGAAACCTGTTTGACAGACTTGTTCTAGTCCCTGAGAACAGGTGATGAGCAGAGCCCCCTGCTGACCTGCGATGCCAGTCTAGTTTGATAGCACAACTGATGTTTCCGGTTGCCATGGAGAAGGAGAGAGAGCTTTGGGGTCTCACACTGCAATTCAGGGCTCTCGTCCATAAACGACGTGTATCACTTCTGCTCCCAATTCCCTGGCTAGAATTCATCTTCAGCTTCATCTAACCACAAGGATCTGGGAAGTATAATCCTACCTTGTGCCTGGATATGGCAAGAACCTAAACAGCCCTAATGACCTTTCTATCCCATTAGATGTATTTTAATGCTCACCTTCTCAACGTATTTCATTTAGCAGAATGTCATCTTGCTTTGCCCATATGAATTAACAGGATATTTATTTTTTGTTTGAAAAATAGCTGTCTTTTGGAGGCACCTCTATATTGAGATAAATGATGCTGCTCAGGATTCCCAAAGAACATCCCCTAGAACATTTGTCCTATGCAGTATTCTGCAAAGTAAGAATAATAATAATAGTAATAGTACTAGTTTTATTGTTAAGCAAATATGAGAAATGCTGCACAGCATCTCTGGTTTTTGAGAACTCAGAATGCATGTTAGCATATTAAATATCCTGATGACTACAGTCTTAAAGAAACTTGTTTCACTTCATTTCATCTGGTGCTTTTTAATCCTCACGAAGCACCCATGTTTTTCCTCCTGTCTAATGTGTGATAACATCTCACAAAAGCAGGGTTCTGGTGAACCGCTGTAGTGAACACCACAGTAGGCACATGGAGACTTCCACGACATTGGCGGCATTGAAATAGCCTAGATGATTTCACCACATGGCCTGAGCCAAGATTTTCACTTATAATTGTGTCGCCTTGGGTATGTGGTTTCACATCATTGGCCAGACCTTCTGACTGGGAAAAAACGGGGGTGATATTACCTGCCTCAAAGGGTCACTGATTATCACTGGCACATAGTTGGCCGCAAACAAATGTTACATGCTCTTTCCTTCCCCTGCTAACATTATTCACTTGGCCCCACATGTTTAATTTAATGCAGGTAAGCTTTTCCCATTCTGATTTTCTTAGGCTAATCAATACAAGATTCCTTTGCTTTGAAGAATACACAGAATAATGTGTGAAATTTAAACCCAAGAATCTGTACCGTAGTTCTTTCAGGCCACATGCTCCCCTTTGATTTTACTTTATTTGAAGGCCACCTGGTCACTTCTCCCTACAAATGTGATTCTCACCTCTGAGTGTCCATAGTGGTATAGGAGCTCGGAGCGTGGCTCAGGGCAGGTGTGCCTAGTCAAGGATACCTGCCTTCCCTACCCTCAGATGATTGAGGACTCACGTCCCTGTATGTCTCCAGGACAAAACATGAGTGTTCTCATGGATGCTTAGGAGATACTCGCCCTGAGATCCGGGAATGAGCAGAGTCCTATCATTATCTTAATCACACTGTCCTGGAGTTTATTATATTCTGGAAATCAAACTTGCTTAAAGTTAAATTCACGCCATTTATGCGTATGGTTGATGACTGTCCCACGATGTCATCATTGAGTTACAGTGGTGGGTGTGTTGATATCCAGTGAAGAAAGATGGGGCCCGAATGGACAAGTTGCTTCTTCAGAGTGGTATTGCTTAATTTGGGGAGGGGGGTAATATTTCTACCTTACTGATAAGAACATTCACAGAAGTGCTTGCACTGTGAGTAGTAGATTACTTTTAGAGATGCCACTGACTTTGAGTCAAAGCTCTGTAACTTTGCTATTTAAATGAAATAAATTGAATCTCCTCTTAAAAAAATGCCTCACCGTCCATCCTGTTGTTTTTGAAGTGACATTATGAATTATTTTAAACATTTGCAAGGGCTAGGATTATTTGTTAGAGCAAATAGCTTATTACACAGGGTCTCTAGAAGTCTGCAGTATGAAGTGGAAAATTCCTTGCTTGTCACTGAATGACATACTAAGCTGTCGTAAGATGAATACACACTCTACTTTTTTATTAGTTTTGAAGAATGACTAATTCTTCGTCATATTATTGGATACTGACTTCCTCCATATTCATATATGCACATGCTAATCAGCCTCATCAGAATCAATGATATTTTGATGGTTTGATTTATTTTAGTGACTTTTATATTCTGAATCCCTAGAATAGATCAGATATGGAAAAATAAATGGGAGCAAGTCTGAACAACTCTGAGAATAATATTCTGCTGTCTTCTTTAATTAATCATCTGAATCAGTACATTTCCATTTCTCTGTCACGACTCTGTATTTAAATATTTCTTACTTGTCATGGAAATGTACATAAAATTATTTTTTAGATCATCAATTATTATCCACGATGAGCAAATTTTAAACTTACCCCATTTATTTTGAATAAAAATGTAGCAACATGATGAACATTTGAGGTAGTTGGGCTGATTCTCGCTTTTGCAACCTTTCACTTTGTTCTTGACTCCGCCAGGGCCTTTGCAGTTGTTTGTGTGATTCTCAAGGCAGGAGAGAAGGCCAGAGAAATGACCCCTGGGTCTCATGGTACATGCCCACTCGGATTGGTGACAGCTACTTCAAGGGCAGGATTGAGAAGGAATCTGAGTCTCTGTGGTTCAGGGACAGGGTTACGGAGCTGATTATTGATGTTTCCTAGAGGGTTAGTGCTGGAACATGGTGGCAGAGGCTCACTGTTTTGTGGTCTTGTTTGTAATGGAAGGAGCTTTTGTTTGGGAAGGGAGACAGCTGAGTTTCAGTTCCATTTGTGAACTTGTGTGACTTTGTGGCACATCAGTTAAACACTCTATTCCCCCATTTTTCCCCCATCCAACAAGGAAGATATTGATGTTATAATAGTTGAAGGATGATATTTAAGGACTGTCCCAGCTCCAAACATGCCGTGGCTATAGATAGTCAACAGGTGTCTAAGATATCTTAGCATCTGGTCATTTTTATCAGATTCCCAGGACTTATTTTCACAGTTACTACCTGTAGTCCATTGTTATAGTGATGACCCCCGATGCGACATGACTGCCCCTGTCCCTACCTCTTTTTGGTGTGGTCTTTCCCCTCCTGTCAGGAGATGAAATTTATTTCTCTACCTTCAACCTGGGCTGGGCTGTCATTTCCTTTGACCAGTAGAATATGGGAGAACTTAAGCCTTCAGAGGCATTCAGAGTTTCTGCCTCTGGATTGGGATGAAAGTGCATGTGGAGCGAGCGCCCAGTGGATCCAGCTGAGCCCAGCCTTAGCCCTTCCTGCCAACTCAAAGCAGTCTCCTCTGTGAGACCAGCACAAAAACCACCCACAGAATCAGGACAAGAAAACAAAGTAGTGCTTTTTTAGGCCACTGTGTTTGTGTTTGTTGTCATAATGGAGTAGTAGGCAGCTGATAGAGAAGTTGGAAGTCAGTCACTAGGTCTCCTGTGACTGGAAGGTTCTAACAGTTGGTGCTGGCTATCAGGTGTGGTACCTTAGTTCTCCTCCATGTGGTTCTCATTCCCCAGTAGGCCACCTGGGCTTTTCACGGCATTTTGGTCTCAGTGTTCCAAAAGGACAAAAAGCAGAAGTTGTTGACTGTTTAGGGCTGACCCTGGAAAGTCACACAGTGAAGCTTCTACCACATTTCACTCATCAAAGCAAGTCCTAAGTCCAGCCCAAATTCAAGGGGAGAGGAAACAGACTTCCACTTTTGATGAGAAGAGAAACAAAGTCACTTTGCAAAGGGGCAGGTGGGAGGGACTTTTGTGGTAGTATTTGTAAATCATCTACCACACCAACTTCAAATGGAAGCAAGATTCCATTTGATTTCTTTCTTCCATTGTGTGTATTTGGGTTAGTTATGTGCCACCCAGGGCTCAGCAGAAGGTCTGGCATGTTGTGTCATCATCTCCTCCATGTAGCAAAAACACCCTAAGTGTTTACACCCAAAGGACAGAGACAAGCATTTCTGGTCTGGTAGTGAGTGAAGACAAAGAAGGAAAGGAAAGGCATTACCAAGTTTCTGGTGGTCCTTGGTCATACAAATAATAGTGTGAGAGAGTCAGTGACTCTCAATCACTGTCCAACAGGCCACCAGATTTTACAGTATATCTGTCAGCCTAACTCATTGATTTTGACTGTTGGAGCTAAGCTTCCTTCAGAATCTGCCAGCCCAGGGGAGCCAAAGTTACCTTGAAGTAAGCCAACCTCAAAAATCGAAAAGGGCCAGGTAGTAGCTATATTTGTGGGTGAGCATATTATATGTATACACTTGTGGAATCACTATGTCATACACCTGAAACTAATGTGATATGAATCAACTGTACTCAGTAAAAATGAATGAAGGAAGAAAGGCCAGGATGGAGGGAGGGAAGGGCCAAAATGGAGGCTCCACATCCCTCCATGCTTCCTCCTGGTGAACCCCTGGTGCAAGGAAGTTCTCTTATTCTTGAGGTCCTTATTCACAGTTCTCTGTTAGGATAAGGGCATGCTTAACAACTTCCCTTACCCAGCACTGAGGCTTCCTCCCATGGTGGGATTATGTATTTCCACTGCTTTCTTCATTCAAGACTAGGCGTCTCTCAGCATTTAGCAGTTTTGCACAGTATCTTAGTGTTTTGTAATACCCATGACTGTCTTCCACAAACAGACCCTGGGAATTCAGGGCACACTTCTAATAAGAGGGTGGGCAGAGACTGAGTCCTAATAGTACAAAAAAGTGCAACATCACAGCGTTGTGGTTAATAACATGGATCTTGGAATTGCATGGCTTGGGTAGAATTCTAGTTTTAGTCTCATGTTGAGTGTCTTGCACAAGTTTCTCTTTTTCTATTAGCTATAATTTCCTCATTTGCAAAATAGGAATTATAACAGTACTTTATGGGTTTGTTGGAAAGATTAAGTAAATGGAGAGTATACTCTAAATGAAACAGAGATTGTGTCAAAGAAGGAATATCTGACAACTTTCTTTAAAGCTAACCACATGTTGCTAGGCCATTTTCAAGGACAGATCTTGGCCTAAATTTGGAGAAATAGTTTCTGATTTTAGAAAATGGAAATGCAAGACCATGCTGAAAAGTTTATCTCACACCCCTAGGCAGAGTTAGATTCTGCCTCCTCTGAGCTCCCACAACATTCTGTACTGATTTCTATCAATAGTCTTCATCTCTCTGTGTTGTGATGATCTGTTTAGACTGTATGACAGTTTGGGACATCAGAGTGTGAACCCTTCAAGGTCAGTTACTCAGCTGTACTCATGTTGGCGCCCAAAAAACTCTAGCAGAAACCCTGGACTGAGAGGAGGCTGTAGTGGTGGGATAGATGGATGAGTGGGTTGCCAGCCGACCCACTGGTTGAATTACTCCCCCATTTGTAAAATTCACTTGAAATCTCATCTGCTCTAGGAAGTTGTCTTTGATATTCCTCTGCTATGAGGAGTCTCTTTGTGGACCACAGGAACTAAACCCTTAACTATTCCCTTCTCTTCTTAAGAAAAAATAAATAAAAAATAAAAAATATTACTACTGAATGGACTTGTCTCCTTTAGATTAGAGAGAGAGAGAGACCAGTTCCTATTTGATACTCTCTTTCACAGGTTCTCACCCATGATGGGTCCTGAATAAACATATATTAAATTCAATTCTGTAGATTAACTTCTTTGAGGGTTATCAGGCATGTTGGCTAAAAAGTTTCTTCAGAGGTATTAATCACAAGCAAAGAGGATACAAAAGAAGGTGTTGTAATAGCCAATGTATAATGTGGGATTTGCCCATTAATGATGCCTAGGAATCTCTAAATTAAATTATACTACATCTGTGATATTACCTTAAAACTACTGGCATATACAAAGTTGCAGTAGGATTATAAGAGCTGTCTGCTTTTTCAAAATTAATTTGGTTTCCCTGAGTTGTTTGTCTGTGGGAATCATGTAGCGCGTGATACCCACCATCTTTAAGCAATATGGTGTTTTCTTCCAAGGCTTATGCACTTATTTTGAGAAAACGCCTTTATTTTCAGTTGAATTTGTGAATAACATACTGTTCTAGTGCTTTCATGTGTTTGTAGATCATATGCTTCATTCTTCCAATTAAAGATGGCAGAAACTCCTTTAGTTGCATTGGGGAGCAACACTTAGGATTTACCTACATGATATCATCACTGTAACACATTTTCTGACTGGGATTAGTCTTTAAATGCATCAAAAGTGCTGTATAGTTCATGAAATTTCTCTATCGTGTTCAGGTGTTTTCCTTAGAACTGACAATTTTTAAGATACCAAAATGATGTTTGTCCAATATTCTATCTAAATAACACTATAGTCCTCACCTCAGGAAAAGAATGGAGCCCCCACATAGTTCTAGCTTCCTTTAGTTACCTCTTGCTGATGTGATTCCTCTAAACCAAGGGTTGACATTATAAGATCCATGGCCAAATATGGCTTGCCCCCCCCCCTTTTTAAATAGAAGTTGACTAGGACATAGCCATGCCTACTGTTATTTGTCTTGTCTAGAGCTGCTTAGGCATACAGCTCACCAAACTTTGAATTTGACCATCTGACGTGTTGCAGAAAATGTTTGCTGACCTGCTTTAAATCCTTTATGAACCTGCTTATATTTTTGGGAAACACAGAGTACTTTTATCAATCTTGGAGGTCACCTGTGGTTGCCCTGGAACCCTTGCCTCACTATGGTTCCCAGGTTGGGCTACATTGGGTGCTTCCCTCTGCCTCTTTATCTTCAAATTCTCCATCTGTACCTCCCATGGTACTATAGTTACCTGGTCCAGTGCCTGTCTCCTGGACTGGAAGGACAGGAGCAACTTCCTATTCTCTGTTGCTCTTCCCAGAGCCTGGCACAGCCTCCACACTTACCTGGTGCCCCTTGTTCACTGAGTGAACAAATAAATTGCAATCCTATTCAAACTATAAAGCAGCATTTTGGTAGATTTAGATTACCAGAGACTCTGAATAATTGAGAAACTACTTCTTTCTATAGTTTTTAATACATACATAAAAAGGATTTTTCACAAGGATTTTTACCCTCATCATTATATATCCTTTGTGCTCGTATAAAAATTCATTTACGTGAAAAACAAGTTTACGTTTTTCCAGCTCACATCTGACATTGGTTCCAATTATGCTACATGTTAGGAATAGATCTGTTTGAATTAAAAAAAAAAAAAAATCTTGCAGACCATCCCAACCTTGAGGAGATGGCTGGAAATAAATGGGTGTTGTCTCCATTTTGTCAGGGTCTTCGTGCTCAGAGGTAGCTGATAAGAAGGTCTGGTTCATAATGTATTCCCTCATTGCAGCAAAGCTTATTAAGTCTGGTGTTCCGGGCAGGGGTGAGCCAGTGGTAAACAAAGCAGTCTTCACTCTTGTGCAGCTGACATTCTCATTCAGGTAGGTAGTAGCCAACCCAGAAAACTGCCAGCTGGTGGCAAGGCCCCTGGCAGGATGGACATCGGGTGACAGAAGAGAGAGTCACTGGGTAGCTGTTGAAACTGGTGGTCCTGGAATGCTCCATGGAGGGGAGCCCTGGAATGAGAATCAGAATGATAAGAAAGAAGCAGCCAGGCGAAGATCATGGGGAATTGAATTGTAGGCAGAACAAACAGCTGGGACGAAGGCTCCCCCCATCTGGGAAGGAGTTGAATGTGTTAGATGAACAGAAGAAAGGCAGATGTGGCAGATGTATAGTGCAGAGCAGAACAGTGGGGGAAGAAAAGCAGCAGGAAGTAGGGTAGGCAGCAGTGGGGACATAGCCTGGGTTTGGGGTTAGGGCATAGGCTCTTTTCTGCTCTGGTTTCAGAAGAACTAAGGGATGGTGGTTGGTCCTGACTTCCTGATGCCATTTAGTACCTAGAATCTGCTGTTGGTCAGGTCAGTGACTCACACAGTAGCCAGGAGCTCCAGAACCCCACCCACCCTGTGTAAATGCAGACCCATCTACCTCCCTGTGGACTCCTCTGAAGCCTAGCCGTGTGTCCACTGCCAGGTCAAGATGCCTATTTGTCCATCCGCTGGGTCCCAGTAGCACAAAGACAATGATTACCTACATGAACACGTGCCTGAGTAAGCACCTTTAAAACTGAACCCTGTTTCATCCTGTCGTTCACACGGAGACATTGTTTGTTACAGGCAGATAAGAAGCTTTCTTAATAAAGGATTAGATTTCAGGAAATATACATGTCAGGGCAACATGACCTAAATGGGCTGGTGAAAAATATTCACCTAAAAGAGAATGCGTTCAGCCTGCTCAGCTGCTTTTTGACATGTTATTAGTGTTATTAACCTTCAATTAAAATAATAAATGTATATCACGTAGACGACCCTGCCCTTGTGTGTACACGGGATGAAACAGCTGACAGATTCAACCATTTTAATTCACTTCCGTAAATGTTTTGATTCATTAAACATTGGGTCAAGCCAATCCTTAGCATCAGACAAGAAGAATGAACTGATAATAAAACATCTTTATGGCATTGGGACGAAAAAAAATTTTCAGACGTCATTGATATTACTGAAGTTACATCAGGTACAAAGAATTTCAGATTCAATCCCATAATTCTTACAGTGAGCCGTTGTTTAAATAAAATGTCCTTCCTTCCCCACCTGGTCGCCGTGTTTAGACACAGCTCACCACGGCAATTGTGGGTACTGTTGGAAGCCCGCAAAGTTGTCATGTTGCTGTGGTTTGGTGAAGTCCGGCCCTAAGGGAGGGTCTGGGGAGGAGGAAAGAGAAGGGGGTGTTGGGAGGAGAATGATGGGAAAAGGTCTCTTTTAACAAAGAAAAGGCAACTCAGTGGGAGTGGAGGCTGGCAATCTGCTAAAAGGAAATGAAAGGAAATTCTTCATTTCTAAACGGTTCATTGACCCATGATAATAAAGCAGCCCTGCCAAAGAAGGATAATTATCTTTTTAAGTATCTGATGCCCTGTGGGTGAAGTCTTCCCTTCTCCTCTCTTGAAAAATGAACTCAGATTAAACAAATGCCCCTTTTCCTAGTTTACCGTTGACATGAATTTCCTGATTATGAGCAAAATTAATCAGTTTTTCCTCTCTCCGCCCACCTCCCCCTTCTCATATGGAAATCAGGCCCACCCAGCTGAGCTCAGTGCATCTTCCTTTGGGCTCTGAGTCCTACCAGTATGATGGGCCACAGTGCTTGATATTCTGGTGGGACTCGCAGTCCTAGAATTGGGGTTTTATTATGCCCCTTAGCTGCTTAGCGTCAGGCAAAGCACACTCTTATAAAACAACAAGAAACAGGAAAAAAAAGAGAGAAACAGAAAAGAGCACTTTTCTTCCTCTGTGGGCACCTGAAAATTAAACAAAAATTAATATGTCTGTCTGTGTATGTGTGTAAATTCGCACACACACGCACACACACACATATATGCCTGATTGTATGCATGTAGCCACATGTACGTGAGGAGTTCAAATACAAAGACAACTGAAATGTTATTGGTGCTGTAACATTGAATACTGATTTGCCACCAACATGTGATCAAACTCATCTTCTTTTTCTTTTCTTTTTTTTTTTTTTAAGGTTTTATTTATTTATTTGACAGACAGAGACCACAAGTAGGAAGAGAGGCAGGCAGAGAGAGGAGGAAGCAGGCTCCCCACCAAGCAGAGAGCCCGATGTGGGGCTCGATCCCAGGAACCTGGAACCATGACCTGAGCCGAAGGCAGAGGCTTAACCCACTGAGCCACCCAGGTGCCCCTCATCTTCTTTTTCTTTAGATCTTGTTTGTTCAGGCCAGTAGCATAACTATGGTGACTTGTCTTAAGATGGGTTTGTTGGCCTAAGTAAAAAAAAACCACAAAACAAAAAAAACCTGTTTTCTTAAGTCAATGGTTTACCTTTAGCTGGCTTTCTGAATTCCTAATAATCAACTTGAGGAACACTTGTCATAAATTGCTTAACCACGTGGCACATCTCTTATCAGAAATGAAGGGCATGGCACATTTTCAGAATGTCGACACTCCTTTTAAACATAAATAAAACATCTCCTATAGTATTTTTATTACGTTTTTCTCTAAAGAGATATTGAAATTAAAATTTTAATCATGGATATTCTGCTTGCTTTTCCAACCCAGTGCCTTTAGCTGCTGAAGAAGACAGAGCTTTCGAATTGGGGTCAGGAGATAATGGTCCAGAATAGATTTTGCCTCTTGGCATAATTATTTCAGCCAGCACTTGAGTCTCTCTGAACATTAATGTCCCTTTCCCTTAAAAGAATTTCTTCAGTGCGCCATCCAAGTATAATTAACCATGTTTATAAGCTCTTTTTGAACTTCTTGGAGTTTGGTGGTTGATAAATATTTGTTCTTTTATTCCTTAGTCTTTGAGAGTTCAGGCCCTGGGCCAAGGGGATTCAGTACTAGGGGTATAAATTTCTCGGTAAAAATACTACCCAAAGCAAGCGAAGTGTGCCTTAACAGAACTCACCACAGATGTCCTCGTGTGTCCCCTTCGGCCGGTGGAGCGTTTCCGAGACCTGCGTCCCGATGAGGTGGCGGATTTGTTTCAGGCGACCCAGAGGGTCGGGATGGTGGTGGAGAAACATTTCCAGGGTACTTCTCTCACATTTTCCATTCAGGTGAGTGTACAGATAGCTCAGAAGTTATTTTTCTTCCTTTTCACCCCCTAGCATTGGGCTCTCTCTCTTTTAAGTGGCATCTCACTGGTAAGGTGAGTTGTTCATGTCTTATACAGTAGCAGAAAAAGGTGTATCTAATCCAGGACCACCCTACTGTCCCACGGGCCCCAAGGTGGACTGTAGACTGTCAGCTGAGACACTGTCTACAGCATTGTTTACGAAGCAGGTGGGAATAATAAACATGTGATTTCATGGGCAATAAGACATTCCAGATCTATTCCCAGAACTGGGGCTGGACAAGTCATTTTTACTGCCTGGTAAATACGTCTTGAGCACCGCATGGACCTAGCCCTCTTCTACTTTAGGAGAGTAGAAACTGCCCTCAGAGGGTTCCTTTTCTCTTTAACTCAAGCCCCAGTGATCGATTATGGATTGGTATGAAGCTCGATTGATTGGATATTCTGTGTGGCCTGCTTGCCAGGAAGAAAATGAGACCCCCTCCGCCCCCAGATCACTGGAGATTTTTAGGGAGAGGTTGAACAAAGTGTGAGAGAAGGAGGTCGTGGTGAGTCATCAGTTGTGGAAATTGAGTAAATCAATAGAACATATCTTATGCCCCTTCAGATTCCCCATGGGAAGAGGGGGGGCGTATCAATATCTAATTATTAAAGTCCTTAACAGTCTTGAAATCGGATGACTCTGCAGGGACCCTTTGGAAAGAATTGGCTTTTTCCATCCTGTGATACCTTTCCCTAGGTGCTTTAGTTATGCAGAATACTTGCCATCCTCCTCCGACCCCTCTCATCTCCCCACCACAGACATTCAAAGACAACAGATAAAGAAGCCACTATTTTCAGGTTATGAAAGGCTTGGACTAAAACTGCTGTTAAACACTTCTTAGGGGTACCTGGGTGGCTCAGTGGGTTAAAGCCTTTCCCTTGGGCTCAGATCATGATCTCAGGGTCCTGGGATGGAGCCCCGCATTGGGCTCTCTGCCCAGCAGGGAGCCTGCTCTTCCCTCTCTCTCTGCCTACTTGTGATTTCTGTCTATCAAGTAAATAAATAAAATCTTTAAAAAACAAACAAACAAACAAAACCCACTTCTTAAAATTTTTTTTTTGCTGCCCTGTCTGTGTTGAGAGTAAACTTCCCTTTAAAGTGTGTGTGTGTGTTGTATGTCAAACCATTTGAGTACCTTCATGCAGGTAATTAATCTCAGGGTGGGTTTATCAAGCTTATGCAACAAATCATGTTTCCAGAGAGACCAAATGGAAGGCAAGTGGCTGAAGACATCTGTCAGTGTTAAATGAAATGCTAGAAGAAAATTCACATTCACTGGAAATAGCCAAGGCTAGTTATCTAACATGATTTACTAGAAAGTGAATCCCATAAACATAGGAACTGACTTGTGCATAACACTTGGAGTACTTTCATATATGCCATGTTTTCAAACCTTTTAAAGCTTTAAACCACACTAGGATATTTATTCCACAACAGTGTGACCCTTCCTTTCCATGGATACATATATAGACAAAGGAAACCAGAGTTTTACAAAATAGCATTTACCCTTTCAGTGCACTCTAATCGTTTTTGTTGTATTATCTGATTTGTTTTTAGTGCTGATCACAACCCATTAAGCTGACTTCATGACCCACTAATGGGCCATGACTTCAAGTTTGAAAACCACTGATGCAGAGTTCTACTTCATCTTGGCCACAGCAGGGCAAACATGCTTACCCATTAGTCTGGGTTGCAGAGGTAGAAAGACTTGCTAAAAGTTGCAGGGTTCTATTTTAGTTTTACAGTTTTTGACTATAGGCATTGCTTGGTATCTCAAACCCGCTAAACACTTGCTTTTGCTTTGTGTTATGATGATGACTGGGCAAGTTAGCTTATTTTCAGCTAAACCAATAGTTTTATTGGGTTTTAAAAAGCTGAGAGGAGGAACCAGGATGGGAAAAAGGTCCAGCAACAATGAATGCTCCCCTATCCCCCAACCTAAGCTCAGGACAGCCAGAGAAGGCCCACTCTTGGGTGATCTTCTCATATAAGACAACCCATTTCCTGCTTAATGGATTATGTTTACAGCAGGGTTTTTTGTTTGTTTGTTTTGTTTTTGGGTTTTTTTGGGGGGGGGTTTGAGTAGAGAACTCTAGTAATCAGACATTAATTAAACTACATCTGATTTAAAGATAACCAAAAGGTGTGATAATTTACCTCCCCAAACATTTCCAACCTTCCTTTAATGCAATTCAAACCATAGCCAAGAGCAAAGAGCATGGAAAGTGGCAAGAGGGTTGGCTCACTGGATAATTTATATCATTTTTATACATAACTTCTCACTTACTCTCAGTCGGAAATGGAGAACTGTCTGGTCCCACACATTTGAGGTGAATGGTCCCCATGAGAATACTATAAATTAACACACAATGAAATTGGTTCTAAATAATTAACGGGAGATAGTTCTGAATAAGCAGGAGATACCATCTATCTAGTATCACTCTGGTATTTATCTATTTTTTTTTTCCCTTCTTCCAGGATGGGCCTGAAGCTGGACAGACTGTGAAGGTGAGTGCTTATTACGTGCATACAAATTAATAAGGGGCAATTATGAGAACTAATAAAAATCACACTGAGCCATTTGCAGCACATTGCTGGTTCATTATGTTATCTTCGAGGTCAGAGAGACCCTCTGTGTTAGAGCCATAAATCCTGACATTATAAACTATGCCAAGCAATATGTTTCCCATTAGTTTACAAGACATTTACCTTTTGTAGTAAAGTTAGTATTGCAGAAATGCTAAAACAGAAGCTAAATCAAGAAGTCCAAAAACAGAGACTGAAGTCAAGGGAGTTCGGGTGAGGTCATGTGCAGGGTACAAGTGAACCCTGTGTGGACTGGCGGGTCCCATGTGAAGCTGGGATGTCTGTGTTCGTCACACACCCTCTTTCTGCCTTGTTGCTCTTGAGCACCGGGGACACGAGGTGCGAGCCCCCACTTCTCCTTTGCTCCGTACCCTGCTTCTCTTTCTTCTCTTTCTCTCCACCCACGTACCTATAATTTTCCTCCCTTTGTTTCTCATACCCAGGTTCTAACCTAGTGGAATCATTGGAGCTCAAAGATGGGTTTTTAACTGTGCTGAAAGAGGAAAGGAGGATTAGGATACTCTCTGCTTCCCAAATAAAATAAAATAAAAGAATAAAATCTTGGCTGATTCTGAAGCTGGGTTTCAGCCCCCTTCATACAAATGCAAATTCCTCTGCAGTTAGGTCCTACACCTAAATCATAGAAAACGCTTTTTTTTTTTTTTTTTTTTTTTTTTTTCAGTGCTAGAAATCAGAAGGAAGTCAAACCAGGGTGCTAATGTGATACTTTGTAAATTACGGTTTTAGGACTTTGAGACTGGCTGTGAATGGCTAAGGAAATGCTTGGCTCCAAACAGTCCCCCCCAAAATAGTCTTTTGTGGGGCACCTGGGTGGCTCAGTGGGTTGTCTCTGCCTTCGGTTCAGGTCATGATCTCAGGGTCCTGAGATTGAGCCCTGCATCAGGCTCTCTGCTCATCAGGGAGCCTGCTTCCCCCTCTCTCTGCCTGCCTGTCTACTTGCGATAGCTGTCTGTCAAATAAATAAATAAAATCTTTTTAAAAAATAGTCTTTTTTGATATTAGTTTCCATATGGTTTTAATGTTTAACAGAGCTACTATGGGACTTTTAAAATAAAATCTCTGGGAAGTACTTCAGAGGAACAAATGCCCTATAGGGACTGCCATCAAATTCTTTGTGATAATAAGGAGCTAGCCTCCTGATTGCTCCAGACATATGATGTCATAGGGACAGAGGGGATGCAAAGCTTCCCTCCAACCCACTGTCTACCCTCCATGCCAGGCTTCCAAACATGCAGCCACTAAAAAGAATATAATATGTGTAGCTTCTTTTTGAACTTGGTTCTTGAAATACAAAACACAGTGTTTAAACCTGGTTGCTAGTTTTTTAAAAACTCCGTATGCTGGGCATTTTGGATAGCTCAGTCAGTTAAGAGTCTGCCTTTGGCTCAGGTCGTGATCTCGGGGTCTTAGGGTCAAGTCCTACGTCGGGCTCTGTGCTCAGCAGGGAGTCTGCTTTTCCCTCTCCCTCCTCCCTACTCATGTTCTCTCTCAAAAATAAATAAATAAAACCTTAAAAAAGCAAACAAACCCTCCATAGGTAGATGTAGATTCCAACAACACTAGAATTAGTTAGATACAGTGTGCACTATCTAGTTTGACAGAATTCTTTCAGTGGTTGGAAGTCCAGCTCTAGAAGCATAGCTAATAATGTGGGAGAATGCACAGACTGATATGATGTACATATTAAACATCTCATAAAATTTATATGAATATATATATGTAGTATCTCAGAATTTCACTTGGAAATTCTGAAGGGGGCATTAAAATTACGTCCTATACAAGTAGGCATCGGATAGAGACAAAAAGTCAGTGAGTGTTTGCCAGGGGCTGGAGGAAGGAAGGTGTGGGGAGTGACAGCTCAGGAGTCCGGGTCTCTTTTTTAATGTTGTGGAATTCGATAGTGGTGATGTTCTTGCGGTGTAGCGAATATTCTACAACCCAGTGTATCGTACTTTTTAACATGGATGATTTTATCGTATTTGAACTCTAACTCAATTAAAAAGAATAATAAAATACAGTTAAAACAACAACAACAACAATAACCCAAAACCAATAAATGCCACGTCTAGCAGGGCTGGGCCCCAAGGCCATAGACTCACTGACTCTAATCGTGACTACCTTTTTGGTGTCCCAGTTATCTAACCAAAAATGTTAATGGTTTTGTTAGCTTCAGTAGGGTAACCCCTGGCCTATAGGGCTCATACATGAAGTGTTGAACGTGATTATTATCCTCACCACTGTTGTTACTCAACCTAAGGTGGTGGTAGTGGTGTTTTTAACAATCCTACATTTTTGAATTAGTAGATTGTATTACTTTGGACATCTCTCACCTGTTTCCAGCCCAGTCACAGAATTCCCCCATGCTGCGTGGGGTGCCTCTTACATCCTTTGTGGAATATAAAATGGCTAAAAGGTCACAACCACATACATGCCGATGAAACCCCAACCGGCGTATGACAGTTTGGAAAACTGTCCTTTTCGACGAAGTCCACATCTGCGAAGTTGTCTATGTTTTTCCAAGTGCATGCCTTATATTGCCTGCATTAACATTAATTTTGGTGTTAGTTAAAAAAATAATAATAATAAGTTGACCCTATCAGTTCTCATTCTAAATCTTTGTGTTTGGGGCTTGGGAATCTTCCTCCTGAACCAGCATATCTTTTCAGAGCATGGCTGTTTATCAGCCTTGTTATTTTATGGTGATAAAATAGTTGCTGGTAAGGGCCACATCCCCCTGACATATGGAAGCCAGCCTTCCAGGAGTCGGCCCCTCTAGGGAGAAGGGCAACCCCTCAGTCTTTAATTGTCAGCTTCTGAGCCCGCAGTTCAAGACGGAGCATTTCGTATTGAGAAATGCACCCAGATGCGCCTTTCAAGGTAGCACTTGACAGCCTGCCAGGGGAGCACACAGTGGCTACTGTGGGCTTCATCTCTGCTTCTGCCTCTGACTCTTGATATGCTGCTCGATGCCTGGGTTCGGAACCATTTGTGTCTCGGGTGGTGAGAACAGTAAGCCCAGTAATGATCTCTTCCCCTGGAGCCACCGTTGTTACTGTTAGGGAAGGTGTACCCCTACGTGAGACTCTTAAACGTGGTGCCACTGTAAGGTTTTTGTTTTGGTTTTTTTTTTTAAAGATTTTATTTGTTTATTTGACAGACAGAGATCACAAGTGGACAGAGAGACAGGCAGAGAGAGAGAGGGGGAAGCAGGCTCCCTGCTGAGCAGAGAACCCGATGCGGGGCTCGATCCCAGGACCCTGAGATCATGACCTGAGCTGGAGGCAGCAGCCCAACCCACTGAGCCACCCAGGCGCCCCTATAAGGTTTTTGTTTGTTTGTTTCAGGGACTTTCGATGCTGCTTTGCAAAGAGCAAGGGTGGCCTCATGTACTTAGTAAGAATTCATAGCAGGAAAGGGAATGGGGAAGTAAAAAAAGTGACCTCTTATTTTGCAGTTCATTATTCAGTCTCCTTTTGAATTTAAAAGTAATAAAGCCCTGGTATCTACCCGGTGATCATTGCAACTGTCTGGGCATCCTGCAGGCTTGAGAAATAATCTCTTTTTTCTGGCTTTAGGCATGTCCCATAATATACGTCTGCATATCACCGTACATACATTACAGCCATATGCCACTCTTATGTTAACCTTTTCTGACTCCCATCTCCCATCTGAAGTGGTTCTGCAGAAGCCTTTACTCCCTATCCTGTTCCCTTATTTGATTTCTTTCAAGGCATTCCTTACTGGGTTTTTTTGATTGTTTGTTTGTTTTGTTTTTTGTTTGTGTGGCTATTCTTGTATCTGTACCTATATTTCCATAGCTCCTCAAAAATGGTAGCCTTTGGGGACTTGCATTTTGTCATTGTCGACTATGGCCCTTTTGGGTGGTATGGGGGGAAGATAATGGGACTTTGATACAGCAAACCTCTGCTTGTCAGTTTCTAGCTTGAATTAACATGGAGCAGTAGATGATAAGTACTTGCATTTCAGTGTGCAGTCAGGGGTCTGGGTTTCTTGGGATTTCTCTCAAGAATCCCCTTTAGTGGGACGCCTGGGTGGCTCAGTTGGTTAAGCAGCTGCCTTCGGCTCAGGTCATGATCCCAGCGTCCTGGGATCGAGTCCCATATCGGGCTCCTTGCTCCGCAGGGAGCCTGCTTCTCCCTCTGACTCTGCCTTCCACTCTGTCTGCCTGTGCTCGCTCTCACTCTCTCTCTCTCACAAATAAATAAATAAAATCTTAAAAAAAAAAAAAAGAAAAAAAAGAATCCCCTTTAGTTCAGGCATCACTGACAAAGACCGAGAATTTCCACTAATCAGGTCCCCAAATCATATTCCAAAATGTAATTTCAGCTAGCCAAACCATTAGAGGCAGTGTTCTACCCTTTAAAGGGGATGTTCCTTAGTACGTTTAATGTGAGCTATCTTTTAGAGTCATGACTATGTGCGTCTTTGGGTGGGAGGGTGTTTTAGGTATATTAAAGTGAGAAATTTATGGCAGGCAGGTAATCTAGAATCTCATAAGAACTATTTATGGAATATGCTTGCTTACCCTTTTCTGTGTTTATGCACTTGAGTCCCCTACTTAGATATTTAATTTTCTAATATTAAGGCAGTGGGAAGTACCTTAATAACTATTGGTTTATTAATAGTTACTTTTCAGATTGCTAAAGAAACAACAAGAAAAGGAATTCTTTAGAAAAATGTGATTTAAAAAATTAAAACCAAGGGCCTCAGGGTGGCTTAGTTGGTTAAGTGTCTGCCTTTGGTTCAGGTCATGTTCCCAGGATCCTGGGATTGAGCCCAGCATCAGGGAGCCTGTTTCTCCCTCTCCCGTTGCTGTTCCCCCTGCTTATGCTCTCTCTCGTCAGATAAATAAATAAAATCTTTAAAAAAATTATAAAAATAAAAATTAAAACCAAAACAAAAGCAACTCTTCCATTTACTGAGAGGTCTCTACAGTCCTAGAGAAGATTTTCTACTGAAAATTTAGTAATCTTTTCAATTAATGAGCAAAGAGTACATTTTAGCTTTTTGTGAAGTCCAGTAGTTAATACACTTTGGTGTCAGTCAGAGGTTCCATAGGAACATTAGCTCTGCTATTTTACTGTGTGACTTTGGGCAGGACTCTTAACCTCTCTGGACATCTATGCCTTCATTTTTCAAATGGAGGGCATCATCTATTGTACAGAGTGATGTGAGGAGAGACCAACATGAATAAATAGCCCAGCCCACCACATACTGCCCCTGGGACCTTGGGCATGACTCTTACTATTAACCTTACCCTCAGTTTTCTCATCTGGAAAATAGGCAAAAACTGGACATAAAGAGAATATGCTTGGCACTGAGATTATCTGTGGCTCTGATAAGTTCACAACTACACTCTGAATTCTGACACTGTTAACTTTTGCCATTTTGCTTAAATTCTTGAGAAACTTTTTTCTGATCATATGACTTGTGTTTTTGAATATCGACTTTGAATTTATTATAAAAGTGACCAGTTGAATATTCAGAACCTACCTTATTAAATGGGAGAAAAAAAAAATCTTTACCCTGATATTTTTTTAGCCTCTGCTGTACCCCTCAGTAATAGGTAACTCATGGTTCTAAACCAACAGTATACTTCAGTTACTTGATGTAGGTTTTCACAAAGCAGAAATCTGTCTGCCCCCTTATGCTGATCCAGTAGGTCTGGCATGGGACCTAGGACTCTCTGCATTTTAACAGACACTGTAAGTGATTCCCAGGCACACCTTGTCTAGTGCATAGTATCGAACTGATGAGAAGATAGAGAGGAATCTCCATATAACTCCTTGCTTTCAAGACAAATGAATTCCTTTTTTTTTTTTTTTTAAGATTTTATTTATTTATTTGAGAGAGAGAAAACACAAGTGGGGTAAGGGTCAGAGGGAGAAGCAGACTCCCTGCTGAGCAGTGAGCCCGATGTGGGACTCTATCCTGAGAGTCGAGGATCATGACCTGAGCCAAAGGCAGACAGGTAACAATTGAGCCACCCAGGCACCCCATCACCCCAAATGAATTCCTAAAATTTGGTGCACACAGAATGGAGAAACAGATACCTTGAGAATGAAAATGATTTTATGTGACTGTTATTTTTTATTTTCATCTGTAAAGAAATTTCACGAAAGCTGTAATTTGCCAGAGAACTTTAATCCTCTGATTCAAGCCGTGACAAAAAGTGCCTCTCTTGTGTTTATATCTCATGCCTGCATTCCTGCCAGAAGAATTAGTATTTTAAGGACATAGTAGCTTTTATCTTGTGGAACTGCCTGAGAATTTATATCTCTTCTCTCACAGTGAATCCAGTTTGCCTGAATTTGGTAACCCCAAACCGATTTTGGTGCTCAGAGGATGGGTTTAGGTGTACATGTGGGAACAGACACCTCCAAACTCGCCCCTCCCTTCTGGCATGTATGTGTGTCTGACTCTCCTTCCCCTTCTGGTGATCTGGGGACACAACCTCAGGTGCCTGGCTCTCCAAGCAGGAGAAAGGAACCATGACCCTGCCTGTCTCCTGTTGGAAACTTCCTCTCTCCTATTAAACCTCCAGCCTTCTTCTAAGTAGGTTATCAAATCATTGTGTTTTTCCATTTCTAAAAAGTTGATTTTGATTTGCATGATGTCATGCCAAGCCCTGAAAGAAAAATTACCCAAGCCCCCTGGTGCTTTCTGGTGACTCTTTATTTATTTATTTTTCTCTGTTCTTTCACTGTCACAGGCAGCTTCGGTAGATGGGATGGGGGATGCTGGAAATGGAGTGAGGACGGAGGGGAAATGTCGTCAGCGTTCCACCTACTGACAAAGAGGGAGGACTCTGGAACCAGATGGCCTGGTTTCAGTTACAGAGCTGTCCCTTAGCAGTCAGTCCTACGACCCAGCGGAAGTCAACCTCTCTTAGCCCTACCATTCATTTATAGACTGTTAAAGTGAGAGCCTCAGTGATACCCCACCTCCTAGGGGTGTTGTGGAGCCCAAAGGGATTAATGCATGTAAATGCCTTTAAAACAGCCCTTGGCAGGCAGTCCATCTGAATAAGTGTTTGCTTTAGTTTTATAATTTTCACTTAATCCTCCAAACCCATAACAGTGGGCATTGGTATTTTACACTTGAGGAAACCACGGTGTATGGAGGTAGAGTAACGTATCAAACCACATGTGGCTGGCTGATGGGAGAGCAGAGATTCCAACCTAGGCCTGTCTGAGAGCCCTTCTCCATTGTATCATGTGGCCAGCTGCTCTAGAAAGCATGTTGCCCCCAGTAAGCACAGGGGAATATGCTCAAGGAGAGACTTTGTAAATATTTTGTCACCCTAACACAGATTAATCTGTATTATTTTGCTTTGCTTAGGATAACATTGCCTTCTCCCTAAAAAAATACCCAGAGGAGTCTGTCTAACTTTATTATACAGGTGAAGGTTAACTCAACTAAATGCTGCTTTATGCTGTGCATCAGTTCGTAGCAGAATGATACGTTTTAGATGTTCAATTTTTCATTAGCCTTACCAAACAAATTTCTTTATTAATTGAAGGACCCGACATAAGCAAAGTGGATATTTGGCTGCTAAATTTATTTTGAGATACGTAACACAGAAATATGGCCAATGTTGAAGATAGATTCTCAGTGCCGATGTATTATAGATTTCAGCAGGCTGTCTTTTACAACTGATGTTCAGACAGGGGGTTTTATTCAATCACTTGTCAAGTCAAATATCCTGTGAAAAGCAAAGGGCTTCGTAGACCCAAAAATGCTTTATTAATGCAAGATGTAATTATTCAGTCACCTTCTTACCTCTGTTGCTGCAGTCTGAGAAAGTCACTCACTCTTGCCATTTTGTTGTGGAAGACTAGGTACTCAGTAAGTCATCACTGAAGGAATCTCTTTCTCACTCTGTTGCTCTGTATGCTTTAGGCCTGGGAAATAATTTGTAGAATTCTCCAATTCCATATAACCAGCTCATGGTAGGTTTAAAGTTTTGAACCTGTGGCACCTAAATAATTGACTTGGCCAAAATGTCAACCCTACGTAAACAAACAAACAAAAAAGAAAAAAGAAAAAAAAAAAAAACATGAAAGAAGAGGTAAAGTTAGCTCAGCCCAATTAATCATGTGACAAGAATTCAGTTTTGTTGAGATGTGGTCATGTCAGTCTCAGTAGACGAACCATTTGTTATAAACCATACCACACACCTTAAATATCAAATGGGGAGGGAATGGCCATTAAATAATGTGTGATTTGGTTGAAATTGGACACTGCAGATGAGAATGACATTATAAACTTTTGTTTCAGGAGTTATTGAGAGCAGAAATAATAAAATATAGAAGCAGATTCCTTATAGACTGTCTATATTACATGTAAAAATGCAGATCTGTATATTGCTTAGAAATTTGGACACAAATAGGATTGGGACCTCCCTGCCCGGTGGAGACAGTAAGGAAAAGGAGCACACTGTAGGATTCGGGGGCACCCAGGGACCTTCAACCCTACAATTACGTTTTCTCTTTAAGTTCTGTTTATTCATTACATTATTTATATTTTATATCATTGATTTGATATTTTAAAAGTATTTTGAGAAACAATATACAGCTTTCTCTATAATTTTTTTTTTTTCACAGAGGTCCCACGGGAAGGTTTTCCATCAAGAGATGATTTTCATAATTCAATCTTTTTCCTTTATTGACCTTAGCATATAACCAGCTCTCATACGTCCTACATTCAGATTGCTGATGATGGGGCCCCTAAAATAGATTTTTTAAAAGCTTACCATTGATTCTATTGTTGCCCAGATTTAGGAACTGCTGTTTTATGTATTTCTACAAATACATTTTGATTCTGGGTCAAAGTGACCGAGGCGTGATTCTTGCTGCCATATCCATCCTGAGTTACTCCGTCCCTTTCAGGAGCTCTTCTTTGCCTTTTACACTGAAGCCATTAGTAAAATAATTAAGATCCAAAAGCAGTTGGAATCATAAGGATTTGATGACTGAGCCTGGGTCAGATGGAAACCAGCTTAATGAATTATAGACACGGCAACCTACAGAGCTACAGACATGGAAAAATTAGAATAATGACCTTCCTAATGACATTTAAGTGAGAAATACGGGCTTGTGCAGGATCTGTAATGGCCCTTGGGCCAAACACAGCCAGCAGTTCTGCCCCCTCCCTAGTGTGAATTATGTTAGGGCTGGGAAAGGATAATGTTGAAATTTTAACTTCACGTGCAGCCTCATAGCAGATTCCCTCTGCGGAGAAGCTGCTTGTCTGCCAAGATTAGGGAAATGGAGGCGGACATCTCTAGAAGCCTCCTGAGTCCCATGAATCCTGAACCTCAGGGGGAGGGGGCAAAATTCATGGTTTGAAATGCTTCTGGGCTCATTCGATGTAATACTTTGAGGTCCTGGAATGAAAACTCCCATTTCTTCCCCCTATTCTTAAATAAGCTTTTCTTGTTCCTGATACTACATGAAAAATCAACACAAAGTTTAGGTTGTTGATCTTGCCTACAGTGGTTTATAAGAATAAACAGCGTTGAGTGAACAAAGCGAACTCACCAAACACTCTTTTACTTCGTGATGAAATCCATTTATCCTAAGGTTCACATTCAAATATCCCACCGTAGGGTCCACGTATCTGGACCTGTTTCCTGAAAATATGTTTTCTTATCAGGCTTTGTGTGCTGGGGCCCTGGCAAACAACCCAGCTGGGCCTTTTATTTGTGTTTCCATTCATCCGTCAGTTATAAATGGTATAAATTCCCAGATGTAATCAGGTTACACAGTATAATTTTGATAAAACTGTTCAGCCATGCAAAGAGTAAATATGATTTCAAGCTCAGCTCTGCCATCAGATGACCAGAGATGAGAGTCACTCTCAAGGAAGAAACTCAGAGCCTGAGATAACTCGGAGAATCCCAGAAGGGGAAATGACCTTGGAGGGCATGTGGTATCCTCACCTGCTGTGCAAACGGTCGCCCTCCACAGCCTCTAAATTGTTCTGTCCTCTTCTTCTCTATCTGGAAACCCAGGCCACTTCTAGATTTGAACTACTCCGATCTGTGGTTGATGATGAGAATTTCCTCACCATTGAAGTATCCTGTCCCTACCTCGCAGGAAAAGAGCATCCTGTCTGCTCATGTTTTATTACCTAGCATTTAGTCTTTATTATTTTAATTTATTCTTGCCAGGTATTGTCACAGGATCTGGCAGACCAAGAAGAGTGAGACGTAGTCCCTGTCTTTAAGGGCAATCATTGAGATAAGTGCTTTCGCAGAGAAAGACTGAGGGTTTGCGGACGTTCTGTTGTGACTATGAATTCCTCTCCCAGGAAGTGTTTAGTGATCACCTGCTAGGCTCCTGGCGCTCCCAGGCACTGGGGTACAGTGGAAGAACAAGCATCTAAGGAATAACTCTCAACCTATTGTCCGTCTTCCTCTGTGCCCAAAAGGACATAAAAAGTAATTGTGAGTTCTGAGTGGTATTAACAAGGCAATAACAGGGTACCGAGAAAGGAAAAACACAGAGGGAGGAAAGATGGTGGAGTGGCTGCTCTAGATAGGCAGTGACTACTGGGGAGGTCAGCTGAGACCTGAGGAATGATAAGGATTCATCCCAACGGAGAGCTGGGGAGGAAGAGCATTCTGGGCAGAGGAAACAGCAGCAATGAGCTTTCCAAGTTCTGGGAGATGATGGATGCTCCCCAGTAGCAGGAATTTGGGGTATAGAGAGGTGAGCAGGAGTCATACAAGGCCTTGTACACCCTGGTAAGTAGTTTTAACTTGATTTTGAATGTATTCGGTATTTACATTTAATTCCAAGGGTGGAGGGTATTTCTCCTGGGGCAGATGTGATGGGTCACCTGAATTAATTTGGTTTTTCAGTTTCTAAGCTCATTTTTTCCAGAACTTGAATAATTTTGTCTCCTATCTATTTTGAGCACTCTGGTTATCTCTCTGGGATGCTTTCTCAATTCCTCCATTATCTAGCAGCCAAGACATTAGGGTGTGTTTGAATCCATCTCTAAATCTAGGTGTGAACTCTGCTTGGTCTAATTCAGGAATTGGCACACTTTTTCATACAAGTCCAGATATGAAGCATTTTAGGCTTTCAGGGCCAGAGGTCACAATTTTACACCTGCCTCTGTAGCCTGAAAACAGCCACAGAAAACATGTAAATGGATTTGCACTAATAAATGTGGCTGTATTCCAATAAAACTTTCTTTATAAACCAGGCCGTGGGCTAGATTTGGCCCACGGGCTGTCCTTTACTCATCCCTGGCCTAAGCCATTTCTCTCTGCCACAGTTAGGACTTCAGTTAACTCTCACCTAAGCCATTTAGAGGGTTGGGTTCCGTTCGCTTCAGGGACGGTTCTTCCCAGCATCGCGGAGGATTTATATCCACTGTTTGTGGGAAGGGACGTGAATAAGGAAGCAGGAGCCCTGACAGCTGTTGACAGCCACCTTATGATTCCTGGGGAATCTTGCTTTAGGACAAAGCAAATGCTGGACCGGAATGGCAGAGCTAGAAGTTGGACCCTTGGTGACATTCTCGAGTGGCTGAGAAGCCTGCACCACCTCTAGACTTTTTGGGTAGGCGATCCATTCAAACCCCCTCTTGTTTAAGCCGACAGAATTGCATTTTCTGCCACTTCCCGCGGAAAGCATCCTCAACTCAATCATCTGCTCGAAAATATTCAGTTATCGTTACTCCTCAATATGCTTAACTGGCAGTTTGCGTAAAGCGCGGCTGCATGTCTGCGATACTCATCACACGTCAATGGGAATCTTTGAGTGAAAGTTGGAGAATCAATGGCCCTAGAAAAGCTTAACTTCCAATAGGCTCCCTTTGGTGCATGACCACAAGGTAATTCCATTAACTTTAATGATGGTCGTGCTGTACAAAATGGGCCCTGTTAGTCTATTCTTCCCCTTTTCTTTAACATTAAATCTTATCCTGCAGCTAATTCTTCAGGGTAAGATATGTGCACCAGTGCCATTCATTTCTTGGCCTTTATTAATATATGCAAGACTCTCTCAGGGAAGGAGTTGAGTGCATTAAAAATGAATCCACTGACCCATTTGTCGACTGTGAGAAAACCCCAGTGTCGGGGACATCAATGGATTATTATTGATTGTTGTGAGATCCAATAAAATCATAAATATGCCTCAAACAATTACTGTGGCCACATTAGCAAATTATCAAATCTATAACTTGCTCTGGAGCTTGGCCTCAGAGATTTAAATAGAATGCTAGAGGGAGAAAAGTTGTATTTTAGGAATGTGACAACCAGGGCGAGGATAGAGAAATTTATGATTTAATTTGCCAGGCAATCTAATTGAGAATAACTGTTGGATTTCTAAAAAGTGAACTTTGATTAGGTTTAGCCATCAGAAATAAACTGGAAATATGGGTCGGTTTATAGTTTTCTGAGAGTCTGTCGGAGGGGGAAAGGAAAGTGTTCATTGCAAGGAATGACTTTCCCGGGTGACCTTCCACCCTGCCTCCTGTGTTCTTATTTCCGGTGTGCAAATAATTGGGTTATACCTGAGACTAGCTGGCTCTTTCCAGAGACGTGCTTTTTACTTTTCTTCACTGAGTGTCAATTTTCCCCCATTTAGAAATAAATCAATTCAGAATGAAATTACCCAGAGCATTCATTTTTTACCATCTAGTAAATGAGCCTCTCTAAAGAACACGAGGTCCTCCCTTTTCCAGTTCAGGCTTAATAGCATCCTCCTCTTGCCCAGAAGTAGTGCAGAGCTGTTGTCCCTGGCTTCTCCAGTCTTTTCATCTTTGGTGGACTGCTAGGCGGTATTTGCTTTGTAACATGTACACTGGCATGTTCATAGATCCCTTTGCATATTTTCTGAAGATCTAACGTGCAATCGGACTGCCGGGTTTAGATTTCTAACCCGTAGCAGGTTGGGACTGAGCTGCCTGTGGCCTCATCTCATCCATTAGCCATTATCATCATTCATCTGCAGCCCTGGCCTCAGCCGCACTCTGATGACAAGCACACCGGTGGCTAGGTTTTCAGGAATGGATGGGCTCATCTTTCAGCTCACTTCAGGAAAATAGAAAAGCAATTTGCACAAAGATAAAGGAGATTTCATAGTGATCAGGGTAGAACTGGCTAACGGATTTCTACAGGCAGTCAGCGAAAGCTTGAAAACCCAGCTGAGAAATCATAAATTACTGCTAACTGTCCTAATTATCCCTTGACACTCTGTGTTGAAACCTGACTAAATTTTGCTGAAACTTACAAATAGGAAAGAAATTTTAGGGTTTAATAAATTATCCATAATAGAAATGCTGGAAGAGAGAGAGAGGAGGGAGGGAGAGAGATGGCTAGAGCAGAGAGCTCATATTGATTACCCAACAGTTTCCTGAGCTTAGCAAGAGGTAGGGGTAAGGTGGGGTGGGGGGATGTGTTAGATACATTGTAATGTTAATTACAAACCTAATTGATATTCAGCAGGCTCATCAGGGTAAGGAAGACTATGAGTCAACTCCCAAGGTCATTACAGGAATAGCCATGGTAAACGTGTAATTTGTGTTAAGTTGACTTGTGAACATCACGTTCTTCACTGCAAACAACATCATCAACGTACTAGTTTTAAAGGGTCACACACTGACGAGATGTACATGTCTCGTTGTATTTTAATACAATCATCTTTTACTCATTCATCTTTCATGTTGCATAGTTTCAGCTTTACCTTCATCCCTTGTATAAATCATGTAAGAGTCTTCTAGAGACATCTAGCTTACTTGTTACCAGCTATCTTATTCCACTTTTAGATAACTCCAATTAGAAAAGTATGTTGTTCCTTTCCCATTTTCTTCTCTTCCTCCCCCTTTTCCTCTTCTCTTCCTGTGAACCAGCAGTCACAAGACTGGAATCTTGGCTCTTTTGTTTTTTCTCTCTGGAGTCTGGGCACTCTGGTCTAATCCTGTGTTTCTTCTGCCTAGAAACCTTATAGGAATTGGACGAAATATGCTCTTGTCCTTCTAAGGACTCACTGGTGACTTTAACTATGTATATGGCCTGGCTTTTCCTCCTTTGCCAAGCTTGTCCCTACATCTAGGTGTGCTCTGGGGATTCTTCTATTTTAAACACGTTGTCAAGAATCACATGGGGGCATCCAGATGGCATAGGAAGTGTCTAACTGCAGTCCTTGGTACATAGTAGGCTTTCAGTCAGTGTTTGTTGAACATGTCAATGGTACAGAGACTTGGGGCTGGGTGTTCATGCTGCAGATGAAGACCGTAGAAAACTAGATGGTTAGAAATACGTTGTTGACAGTTACAGGCACTGCTGTATGGTTGGGATTTATTGGCTCCTTCTCATATTTTGAAGACCACTGACCACTGGTCAATGATACAGGATCCTATGATGTCACTATCCGCAAGCCCAGCTGGGCAATAAATTGATAGAGCTGCTCTTTGATCTCACTGTGGACAAATGTTAGCAACGGAATGAATTCTGAACTAATATTCTTAATTAAGTGATGATCTGTGGGGGCTCTTTCCACACCAAGGGTGTTTTCAGAGACTGACTGTTCTCATGTCTAATACCCACCAAGCTTTCACGCTAATTATTTTCCCTCTAGCAGGCATATAAAAGTCACCTAGAACCCTTTGACTCTTTGGGGGTGACAATTAGAAGCATAATTTAATGAAAAGCGGCTAACTCATTAAATTCTGGGGGTTGGAAGGATCATAGATTCTTTGAAGTCGGAAAGCTATGAACTTTTTCTGTAGATAAAACTCAGGTATACGCACAAAATGTTCCATTTCATATCAGGGGTCTCCTGGGCCCCGTCACCTGTCTGTAGGTGCTCTACTGGCCTTACCTGAATTGCTGTCTTCCACCTACATTCAGGGGCAGGTAGAATTACTAATGTGAGTGGATGGGACAAATCTTGAGGCAGGTTGCAAAAAATCCTGTTCTCCCCATTTGGGAGATATACCTTGGAACTTGTGTGTCTCACTCACAGGAATTGTTTGCTCTGTGGATTCAAAGTCTGGCTCCATTGACTCTTAGTTGTGTGGCTTTAGGCCAGTGGCATAACTCTTGTTGCCTTTGTTTCCTTGTCCATGACATTGGAAGGAGATGACTCCCCCTTGCACAGGATTTTGTGAATATCACAAAAAGCTATGAATGGGGAACTCTCCCCACAGTTCTTGGCACACTGTATTTTTATTTACCGGTGATTTATTGAGAACTCTAGTGCTCGCCAGCCTCTCTACTAGCTTTGGTGATGACAACAGGCATGGGGCAATGCAGTCCTTACCCTCCATGAGAGCATCCTCTCGGGTCTTCCTCTCCATCACCCCTGTGTCAGGCGAGGCTCATGAGAACTTAAAGAGAAACCCCTGGAGAGGAGCGAGAGTGAATTCCAGTTGGTTTCCAGCCCCTCCTGTCATCCCATTAACGGGTCCAGAATTCTTACTAATGGAAGCACGCTGGTTTCCAAGCAGTGTGATCAAGGGGGGACAAATGTGCAGAGCTAGATTTTGCAAGCAGTGGAGTCTACCCAGTGTCCCTGGGAGGGTGGGGGAGTGTGTGTGTCACATCCAGACACACACACTGTCTGCCAAGCATGTGCCTCTGAGACGGGTGTTTGCTCCTTTTAGAAGCGGTATGTTACTAATCCTCAATTCTTTAAAAAAGATTTTTTTGTCCATTTAAAAAATGGACAGTAGCATGATTGAGAAAGTATTTCCCCCATAACCCAGCCAAGAAAGAACCTAATTCTGGTGTCAAATTTTTATCACAGAAGTGGAGATTTCCTCCACCTCTGAGGACCAGGTGTGACCTTAAACCACCCTCAACATTCACATGAACTCATTTTGGTCAGCTGTGAAATTTCACTTCCCTCTTCAAAAGACTCATTTTGACTTGAAGATAAAATTAGGAAACATGAGATGTTGAGATTGGAGAATTAAAAGGCTTAGACTTCAAAGAGTTAAATCTCAGGTTCCATTTAAGAGCACAAAATTGGAAGTTTCCTTGAAACTGAGATTGGAGGTAAGTTTTAAATGTGATGAGGTTTTGTTCTCTTTTTATTATTATTTTTTAAGGCCTCCACAAGATTTCCTTTGTAACTTCCTGTTGGCAACCGCTGAATCGTGGTGTCCAGGATGTGACTGTCAGAAGGAGGAACAGAGCTGAGGACATACTCCAGCCTCCACAGGGTGGGAAGTTTCTCCAGCAAAGTCAGGGATGGATGGCGACACTGCTTCCTTGGGAGAGGGGTCCTGCTGCCCTCCTGTCCCACCTGTCACAGTCCCGCTGCCACCTCCACAGACTGACCCCAGAGAACATTCGTTATGTAAACACTCTACCATCTGCCATGCTGTGGAGGCTTCCAGACTAGAACAGAAACAGGTGTGGTGTCAAAGTAACTTAGTGAGGAAACAAGCTGAAGAGAGAACTCAGAAATAGCCTGTCGCGTTGTGAGCTTTTCCTCACCCTTGGCCCCGGGACCCTGGCCCGGCAGCACCAGACCTCACCAGTGGCTGGCTCTTTGTAAGGTTTGTGAGGTCGATTTGGCCTGCAGCTAGGTTCTGGGTGGTGTCGGGGTGATGTGTGACTTGCCTGTGGCAACAGGCCTCCTGGTGGGGGTCCCTCAGCAGGCCCCCCTCGTGGTCTGCCGTTGGAGTGGGAGTGCCTTCCTTAACCTGCTCTCTCAGAGCCGTGCCTTGCTGGAGCTCTGAAAAGAATTTGTTCCTCTGTCAGAGAAGGCAGGATTCTTTTCCCCCTTTAGAACTCTAGGGAAGAATGAATTCTCAGGTTAAAATTCTGTCTGTGGAACTTCTCTTGTGATGATGTACCAAGGCCATTCTAGTTGAATTTTTTTTGTGGGGGGGGATAGTGGATTGTCAATATTCCTGAGAGAGGTGTATGTGCTTTCATTAAAGTAATTGATGGTTATCTCATCTTTCAATAATTGTCATGAACATCTATTTATGTTAATAGTAACACTTTGCATTTTTAAAATTAATTGACAGTTCTAACGTGCTTCACATCATGTGCTTTAAATGATTTGTACTGGGAAAAATAGCACAGGGGATAAGGCAAAATTCCAGGGTTCAAATACTGCCTTTATTATTATTATTATTATTATTATTATTATTATTATCAGGTATGTGACTTTGGGCAAGTTGTTTAACACCTTTGATCCTCGGTTACTTCATCTGTAAAAGGCAGACGATGATAGTGCCTGGCTTTGTAGAATTGTTGGGAGGATCATAAGAGTTCAGGAAAGTGTAGGACTTTTATCACAGTGCTTAGCATATGGGGTACCTCAGTGAATGTTAGCTATTATCACTGAACTATTAACATCAACAGTGCTCTTGTTACTGTGCTCCCAGCATCCTATGAAGTAGGTATGCTGCCAGGAATTTTATCTTAATTTAAAAGGTGAGATGACTGAGGCTCAGACGGGGAAAAGTGACTTGCTCAGGAGCTAGAATCCAGTCAGAGGCACAGCTAAACAGAAACTCAGACCCATGACACCTCATTTACAGGGAAAATGTTGGTAGAGTCCGCCCGATGCGCTCATATGGTCTGGTTTCTGCAGCCCCAGCCTCATCAGAATGTGGCTAACAAGCTCAACTCCCAGCAACAGCTTTTAAAGCAAAACATTTCATTGTCTGTGGCAGGGGAGGGTGGAATCTGGAACTTGATTCTGACACAGAGTTTTCTAAACAGGGAAAGCAGAGGCCCTTTGCAAACTGTTTGAGGTGTCATAAGTTCCACCATTCTCAAGCTGAATATGACATCTCTCTTAAACTAAAAACGCTTCCATGCTCACACTGATATTATTTTAGAATTTTTTATGCTTTTAAAATACGCTCCATGTATAACCAATTTTATCTCTTTTACTTTTTTTTTATTTTTTAAAAGATTTTATTTATTTATTTGACAGACAGATCACAAGTAGGCAGAGAGGCAGGCAGAGAGAGAGGGAGATGCAGTTTCCCCACTGAGCAGAGATTCCGATGTGGGGCTTGATCCCAGGACCCTGGGATCATGACCTGAGACGAAGGCAGAGGCTTTAACCCACTGAGCCACCCAGGTGCCCCAATTTTATCTCTTAAAAAGTGATCAGTTACCAGCCTTGAAAAATGTATGAGGAACAGTAACAAACAGTATGGTTCATTGGCTTGGTAGAGTGTAGTTCTGAGCTCCAGACTTAGAAGCTCTGTGAGACTTGGTACCTCCTTCCCACAGGTATGCAATTCTGGAGGAAGGACAGGAAATGTATATAAAGAACCAACAACAGGGCAGCATGTTGTAAGGACCAAGCAATGAGTTTAAGGTGAAAAGTAAATACCGTGGATTCAGAGGGTAAAGAAAGTGTCTTAGGTAGGAGAGAACTTTCTCTCTCAGTGAAGCCATTCTATAAGAAGATGGGTAGACAACAAATTGCCTGTGGGAAATAGTAGAGGCAGGATCCATTAATAGGATTAAATATGCTTGTCCTTTTTGGTTTTTAGCAAGTTATTATTTTGTAATACTTGAACTTCTTATGGGTAGAATCACTACCTTGGAGCATAGGTGGTGTTGTTGATATTTTGCAAAGCTGTGCTAGTGATTTTCAAATCCTTTCTGTTCTGTGAGTAAGTGGCAGGTCAGTGTCTATTGCACAGATAACCTTTCTTTTTGGTGCCTTACTCGTGGTACTGCACAAAAAACATTATGAAACCCTTTCGAAGACGAGAAAATAGGCACAGGGCGGCATACCCTATGTAAAATCTCTAGTAAGTGTGTGGTAAAATTCAGGTGCTTTGAGTTCAAAGATAGGATATTATTTTTTGCCGCAGGTGTTTGCTCACTGGCTGCTTGATCCAGTCTCTGACAATTATTTTCTGTTTCCTGAAAATCTTGATAGGTATTGGTGCACACTTATAAAGAGCACTAGTAGAGAAATGATTTTGTTTTGGTGGAAGAGATGTCAATTGATCCATTTGAAATATTCTACAAATTGATTTTAGCATTAGTATTTGTTTAAATTAAAATTGGCATTTGTATTTTCCTTGGGAAACTTAATTATGCAAGTAATTCCTAAATGTACAAAAAGAAGAAAACAGAGTATAAGTCACCCACAGCAGATATATGTCTTTTATTTCTGGTGTGTTGATGGTAGGCTAGTTCTCATTGCTTAGCTTCAAAGTAACGATGTGCAGAAATAAATAATAGTATACTGATTTCTGGAGGGGGGAAGCAGGAAAAAAGCAGTGAACTCTGGGCTTCAAGCTCTGTATTCTTTATATATATACATATATATATGTATATATACACACACACACACACATACACACATACATATATTATATATTAACATAAAATGTATTATTTGCTTCAGGGGTACAGGTGTATGAATCATCAGTCATAAACAATTCACAGCTCTCACCATAGCACATACTCTCCCCAGTGTCCATAACCCCACCACCCTATCCCTCCCTCCCACCCCCAAGCAACCCTCAGTTTGTTTCCTGAGATTAAGAGTCTCTTATGGTTTATCAGTCTCCACGGTCCCATCTTGTTTCATTTTTCTCCTCTCCATTCCCCTCATGACTCCCCACCCTGCCTCTCAAATTCCTCATATCAGACAGATCATATGATAATTGTCTTTTTCTGATTGACTTATTCCACTTAACATAATATCCTCTAGTTCCATTCACATCATGGCAAATGGCAAGATTTTGTGTGTGGGTTTTTTTTTTTTTATGATTGCATACTATTCTGTTGAATATATATATACACATCTTCTTTATCCATTCATCTGTTGATGGACATCTAGGTTCTTTCCATAGTTTGGCTCTTGTAGACATTGCTGCTATAAATATTTGGGTGCAAGTGCCTCTTCGGATCACTATGTTTGTATCTTTGAGGTAAATACCCAGTAGAGAGATTGCTGGGTCATAGGGTAGCTCTATTTCCAACTTATTGATGAACCTCCTTTACTGTTAGAGTGGCTGCACCAACTTGCATTCCCACCAACAGTGTAGGAGGGTTCCCCTTTCTCCACATCCTTGCCAACATCTGTCATTTCCTCACTTGTTATATTATAGCCATTCTGACTGGTGTGAGGTGGTATCTCACCGTGGTTTTGATTTCTATTTCCTTGATGTCGAGTGATGTGGAGCATGTTTTCATGTGTCTCTTGGCCATCTGGATGTCTTCTTTGCAGAAATGTCTGTTCATGTCTTCTACCTATTTATTTCTTTTTTTTTTTTAAGATTTTATTTATTTATTTGACAGACAGAGATCACAACTAGGCAGAGAGGCAGGAGGAGAGAGAGGAGGAAGCAGGCTCCCTGCTGAGCAGAAAGCCCAATGCGGGGCTCGATCCCAGGACCCTGGGATCATGACCTGAGCTGAAGTTGGAGCTTTTAACCCACTGAGCCACCCAGGTGCCCCCACTTATGCCTATTTCTTGATTGGATTCTTTGTTCTTTGGGTGTTGAGTTTGATAAGTTCTGTAGAGATTTTTGGATACTAGCTCTTTATCTGATATGTCATTTGCAAATATCTTCTCCCATTCCCTTGGTTGTCTTTTGGTTTTGTTGACTGATTCCTTTGCTGTGCAAAAGCTTTTGATCTTGATGAAGTCCCAATAGTTCATTTTTACCATTGCTTCCCTTGCCTTTGGTGATTTTTCTAAGAAGTTACTGTCCCTGAGGTTGAAGAGGTTGCTGTCTGTGTTCTCCTCAAGAATTTTGATGGATTCCTGTTTCACATTGAGGTCTTTCATCCATTTTAAGTCAGTTTTGTGTGTGGTCCAGTTTTATTTTTCTGCATGTGGCTGTCTAATTTTCCCATCACCATTTGTTGAAGAGACTGTCATTTTTCCCATTGAACATTCTTTCCTGCTTTGTTGAATATTAGTTGATCATAGAGTTGAGGGCTCTCTGTTCTGTTCCATTGATCTATCTGTCTGTTTTTGTGCCAGTACCATACCGTCTTGATGATTAGAGCTTTGGAATAGAACTTGAAGTCTAGAATTGTGATGCCACCATCTTTGGCTTTCTTTTTCAACATTCCTCTGGCTATTCAGGGTCTTTTCTGGTTCCATATAAATTTTAGGATTATTCTTCCATTTCTTTGAAAAAAATTGATGACATTTTGATAGGGATTGCATTAAATGTGTAGATTGCTCTAGTTAGCATAGATATTTTCACAATATTTGTTCTTCTAATCCATGAGCATGGAATGTTTTTCCATTTCTTTGTGTCTTCCTCAATTCCTTTCATGAGTACATTATAGTTTTCCAGTACAGATTCTTTGCCTCTTTGGTTAGATTTGTTCCTAGGTATCTTATGGTTTTGGGAGCAATTGTAAATGGGATCAACTCCTTAATTTCTCTTTCTTCTATGTTGTTGTTGGTATATAGAAATGCAACTGATTTCTGTGCATTAATTTTATATCCTAACACTTGTGACACTTTACTGAATTCCTGTATGAGTTCTAGCAGTTTTAGGGTGGCGTCTTTTGGGTTTTTCACATAAAGTATCATATCATCTACAAAGAGTGAGAGTTTGTCTTCTACTTTTCCAATTCAGATGCCTTTTATTTCTTTTTGTTGTCTGATTGCTGAGTTTAGGACTTCTAGTACTATGGTGAATAGCAAAGGGACTTCTAGTACTATGGTGAATAGCAAAGGGACTTCTAGTACTATGGTGAATAGCAAAGTGGACATTCCTGACATGTTCCTGACCGTAGCAAAAAAGCTTTCAGTTTTCCCCATTGAGCATGATATTCAAGTGGGCTTTTCATAGATGGCTTTTAGGATATTGAAGTATATACCCTCTATCCCTACACTATGAAGAGTTTTGATCAAGAAAGAATGCTGTACTTTTTCAAAATCTTTTTCAGCATCTATTGAGAGTTTCATATGGTTCTTATTCTTTCTTTTATTAATGTAGTATATCACATTGATTGATTTGCAGCTGTTGAACCAACCTTGCAGCCCTGGAATAAATCTCACTTGGTTGTGGTGAATAATCCTTGTAATGTACTGTTGGATCCTATCGGCTAGCATTTTGATAAGAATTTTTGCATCTGTGTTCATCAAGGATATTGGTCTGTAATTCTGCTTTTAATGGGGTTTTTGGCTTTGGGATCAAGGTAATGCTGTCCTCATAAAATAAGTTTGGAAGTTTTTCTTCCATTGCTATTTCTTGGAACAGTTTCAGGAGAATAGGTATTAATTCTTTTTTAAATGTTTTGTAGAATTCCCCTAAGAAGCTGTCTGGCCCTGGGCTTTTGTATGTTGGGAGATTTTTGATGGCTGCTTCAATCTCCTCACTGGTTATGGGTCTCTTCAGGTTTTCTATTTCTTCCTGGCTCAGTTTTGGTAGTTTATATGTCTCTAGGAATGCATCGATTTCTTCCAGATTGTCAAATTTGCTGGTATATAGGTGCTCATAGTACATTCTTATAATTGTTTGTAATTCTCTGGTGTCAGTTGTAATCTCTCCTCTTTCATTCATGAGTGTATTGATTTGGATCTTTTCTATTTTCTTTTTGATAAATCTGGCCAGGGGTTTATCAATTGTATTAATTCTTTCAAAGAACCAGCTCCTAGTTTTGTTGATTTCTTCTAGTGTTTTTTTGGGTTCTATTTCATTGATTTATGCTCTGATCTTTTTTATTGCTCTTCTCTTGCTGGGTTTAGGCATTCTTTGCTGTTCTTTCTCCAGCTCCTTTAGGTGTAGGGTTAGGTTATGTACTTGAGACCTTTCTTGTTTCTTGAGAAAGGCTTGTGTTGCTATATTCTTTCCTCTGAGGACCACCTTTGCCGTGTCCCAAAGATTTTAAACAGTTGTGTTCTTGTTTTCATTTGTTTCCATGAACTTTTTCAATTCTTCTTTAATTTCCTGGTTGACCCATTCATTCTTTAGTAGGATGCTCTTTAACCCCATGTATTTGAGTTCTTTCTAGCTTTCCTCTTGTGATTGAGTTCTAGCATCAGAGCATTGCGGTCTGAAAACATGCAAGAAATGATTCCAAGCTTTTGGTACTGGCTGAGACCTGATTTGTGAACCAGGATGTGATCTGTTCTGGAGAATGTTCCACGCCCACTAGAGAAGAATGCGTATTCTGGTTGCTTTAGGATGGAATGTTCTGAATATATCTATGATGTCCTTCTGGCCCAGTGTGTCATTTACAGCCTTTATTTCCTTGCTAATCTTTTGCTTAGATGATCAGTCCATTTCAGTGAGGGGGATATTAAAGTCCCCTACTATTTTTGTATTATTGTCAATATGTTTCTTTGATTTTGCTATTAATTGGTTGATATAATTGGTTGCTCCCATGTTAGGGGCATAGATATTTAAAACTGTTAAATCTTCTTGTTGGACAGACCCTTTGAGTATGATATAGTGTCCTTTCTTATCTCTTCTTATAGTCTTTGGCTTAAAATCTAATTGATTTGATATAAGGATTGTCACCTCAGCTTCCTATTGATGTCCATTAGCATGGTAAATAGTTTTCCACCCCTTCACTTTAAATCTGGAGGTGTCTTTGGATCTAAAATGTGTTTCTTGTAGACAACATATGGATGGGTCTTGTTTTTTTATCCATTCTGATACCCTGTGTCTTTTGCTTGGGGCTTTTAGTCCATTTACATTCAGGATAACTATTGAAAGATATGAATTGAGTGCTATCGTATTGCCTGTAAAGTGACTGTTACTGTATATTGTCTCTGTTCCTTTCTGGTCTACTATTTTTAGGTTCTCTCTTTGCTTAGAGGACCTCTTTCAATATTTCCTGTAGGGCTGGTTAGGTGTTTGCAAATTCTTTTAATTTTTGTTTGTCCTGGAAGCTTTTTATCTCTCCTTCTATTTTCAATGACAGCCTAGCTGGATATAGTATTCTTGGCTTCATATTTTTCTCATTAAGTGTTCTCAATATATTATGCCAGTCATTTCTGGTCTGCCAGGTTCTTTGGATAAGTCTGTCAATCTAATATTTCTACCATGTGTGTTACAGACTTCTTGTCCCGAGCTGCTTTCAGGATTTTCTCTTTGTCACTGAGACTTGTAAGTTTTACTATTAGATGATGGGTGTGGCTCTAGCTTTATTGACTTTAAGGGGGTTTCTCTGTGCCTCGTAGATTTTGATGCTTGCTCCCTTTACCATATTAGGGAAATTCTCTACTATAATTTGCTCCAATATATTTTCTGCCCCCCTCTCTCTTTCTTCTTCTTCTGGGATCCCAATTATTCTAATATTGTTTCAACTTATGGTATCACTTATCACTTGAATTCTCCCATCATGTTCCAGTAGTTGTTTGTCTCTCTTTTGCTCAGCTTCTTTATTCTCTGTTATTTGGTGTTCTGTATCACTAATCCTCTCTCCTGCCTCATTTATCCTAGCAGTAAGAGCCTCCATTTTTTATTGCACCTCATTAATAGCTTTTTAAATTCCAACTTGGTTAGATTTTAGTTCCTTTATTTATCCAGAAAGGGATTTTATTTCTCCAGAAAGGATTCTCTTAATATATTCCATGCTTTTTTGGTGCCCATCTAGCACCTTGATAATCACCATTCTGAACTCTAGTTCTGACATATTACTAATGTCTGTATTGATTAAGTCCCTAGCCATTGGTACTACCTCTTGTCTTTTTTTTGTTTTGTTTTGTTTTTTTGAGGTGCGTTTTTCCACCTTGTTATTTTATCCAGATAAGAATGAAGAATGAGAGAACAAAATACTGAAAGGGTAGTAATGGCTCCAGAAAAATATACACTAACAAAACAAAACAACAACAACAACAACAACATATATATGTGTGTGTGTGTGTGTGTGTGTGTGTGTGTGTATGTATTAGACTGGTGCATAGAACAGAGGCACACACTTGATTTTGTGTGTATTTTGGTCTGTTGGAAGAAATTGTTTTCCAGAATTTTAAATAAAGAAAAACTTATGTATGTAGAAAAATAAAGGTAAAAAGGATGAAGGGATCAAATATGACTGTAAAAATAAAAATTTAAAAAGATTCTAATGAAGAAATTGTTAAGATAGGAAGTTGGTTGAAAAAAAAAAGAGAGACTAGAACAAAGCCATGTGCTCAATTTAGGGTATATTTTGTTATTTTAGAAGAAATTCTATCCGAAAATTAAGGAAAGAAAAACATATATATATACACACAAAAAAATAAGGCTAAATACAATGAAGGTATAGAATATGAGCTTAGCAATGAAAGTTAAGAAAATATTTTTTAAAAAGGTATTGATAAGATTAAATATAAAAAGGGTTAAAATAGGAAAGAGGAAAAATTTTTTTAAATAGAATAAGAAAAAAATAAAATTAAAAAAACTTAATTTTGAAATACTAAGGAATCATGGGGGGGAAAGTCATGAATTCTATGTTTTGCATTCCCCTAGCTCTGGAGTTCAGCAATTGTCATTGATCTGGTGAACTTGGTTTTGCCTGGATGTTCTTTCTGATCTTCTAGGGGCAGGTCCTGTTGCAGTGATTCTCAAATATCTTTGCCTGAGGCAGAATTACACTGCCCTTGCCAGGGGCCAGGCTAAGTAATCTGCTTGGGTTCGCTCTTGGCAGCTTTTGTTCCCTGAACACTTTCTGTAGAGCTTTGGAAGATGGGAATGAAAATGACAGGCTCCCAATCTCTGGTCCCCATTACAGCCAAAAGCTCAGGGAGCCCCTCCTCATTGTGCCCTCAGAGAAAAGCAGTCAATCCCTCCCATCTCCTTGGTCTCTGCCCACACTCTGTGCTCACCCAGACTGTGACTGAGCGTTTCTGTCTCTGGTGCATGGCCCTGTTTGGAGTATACAAACCCAGCCAATTCCTGCCATGTGCTCCCTTGGCAGTCCTTCTGGAGGAGGAAGGAAGGGGTCTCCCTGCATCTGCCACGTGATTGGTCTCCACTTGAGAAACAGTGGCCCAACTGTGCTTCAGATCATGGTTTAAGGTAACCCTGAGCTGAGAGCTCATTCTTCACCTCCATCCCTGCAGCTGACTTCCCTGCTTCAATGCCTGGGAGCTCTGCCACATTCAGCCACCCCTGGTCTCTTTGTGACCCTGTGGGTCCTGAGACCACATTGTCTCCACAAGGACTCCACCCCCGACTTAGCCTCTGGAGTGACGTCCCTCAGTGGAGCAGACTTCCAAAAGTTCTTATTTTTTGCTCCAATGCTCTACCACTTGCCAGGAGCCAGCTCTCCCCCGAAGTCTCTCTTCCCTTAGATTCTCTGGAAACGTCCTACTTTCCAGAAAGTGGTCAATTTTCTGTTCCTAGAATTACTGCTCTTCTTCTCTTCTATCTCCTGTTCAGTTTGTAGGTGTTCAGAATGGTTTGATAACTATCTAGCTTAACTCCTGGGACCCAATGGTATTTAGGTCCCCTACTCCTCTGCTGTCTTGCTCCTCCTCCTTCCATGCTCTGTATTCTTATACTATACTGGCTGTTCCTATGACTTGGGAAAATCTTCCCTTGTTGTTTTTTTTTTTTTTCCCCCCAGATCTCCTTTTCTTCCTTTCAGGTTTTTTGGGATTTGTTTTGTTTTTTTCCCTTGCCCTCATCTCCTTTAGCCTTTATATGTTAAAGCAACTTCAGTTGCAAGTGACAGAAGACCTAAACTGGTTAAAATAAATGGAGGATTTATTGAGTCATATAATTAAAGAGTCCATCTATGTTCTGACTTCAGGTATGGCTTGATCCAGAGACTCAATGACACAAGGAACCAGTGTCTCCCTTCCCCACACCCCATGCGTGTTTCTTTTCCTCTATCTTTCATGTAAAGCAAAGGACTGGCATTAATGTAGGTATCAAGATGTCAGTAGTGTGTTGAGCATCTTGACTCACATATTCGTGTTTCAAGAGCAGCTCAGAGGTGGGCAGGTTTGGAGTCTATTCATAAAGATACTCAAGAGCCAAGACCTGCTTTCTGACTATGATTCCAGAAGCATTCAGGACTCATTGAGGTAGGAAGAAGAGATTAACTGAGAGGAAAAGAAAGGTACTTCCTAGAGAGCAGCAGGATAGCAGTCAGTTGGGTAAGGCTGAAGGCTGGGATACTAATGTGTCTTTCTGTTTGATATTCTAAGAAGAGGCTGGGACAAGTGAATTTATAAGGAAGGGACAATATGAATTCAGTGCAAGATCCCATTAATCCCATTAGCTAAAGGATTGTGGGAGAACTCCTTGGGATCTCAATTTCTATCAGCATCATTTATGTTCTAGGCCAAATCAGGTCAAATGACACACAGCAAATACTGGGTGAAGAAACATCTTTCTACCTGAAGAAATTCTCAGTCCCTTTCCCAAATACCTAAATCTCCATAAGAGTCTGTATAATAATGGGTTTTGCCCTGTAGGTTTAAATTCAAAAAAGTTGTGATTTTCTGCTTGCAAGATCACAGGATGCTATGAAATCTCATTCATCCATTTAGCATTTACTAACCACCTGCTAAGTAACAGCCACTGTCACACACAGCCCGCTCTTTTGTATGTACTGCTAAGGAGAACAGATGTGGTCCCTCACCTCACAGGGCTGATAGTCTGCCAGAGTCTGCCACCCTTCATATTTACCTAAAATAGCTCATCTTGATTCTTCAGGTTTGAACCCATGGGAGGATTATTTCTAGGAAAGACACCTGGAAAATGTAATCAATAGCCATAATCAGCCCTCAGCCCCATTTCTCAAGACTACTGTGTGTCTAAAAATTTTTTATAAAAATTTATTTCCTGGAATCTTTTGTTCTTGATTTATGACAAAAGCTCTATAATGACTATTTTAAAAATGACTTAATAAGGCAGTAGTTTTGCCTCTGTTCTAATATGCCAATAGATCACTTAAGTGTCATTTGTTAAACCACTTAGGTCAATAAAAATCCTTTCATTTTTTTCCCCAAGTGGTCATTGAGCCACGTAACACCAGCCTTAGTCCTTTGCTCACACTGCTTTATCTGCTTTTGGCTGGCATGGGTTATTAGTAATTATTTCTTCACAGACTATTAGCCAAGAATTATCATGATACGGTAATGGTAAAGGTTCCCAAAGATCAAATGTCCTAATCAGGAAGCAAAGTGAAGGAGTAAGCAGTTCTTCAAAGTGGATTGAAATCTGGTGAGTGAGAATTGGCTCCCTCATACGCTCACATATAATTGGAAACACTGACTGCTTGCTTAATATGGAACAATATACTTTCTCTCAGTGTATTTTAAGATTTCACATGTATTCATTTAATAGCTGATGTACATGAACTAGCAACTGATGAAAATCCATGGGAAATAGAATTAGAAATCATTCTGACTGAAGCAAACAAGAGAGTTGGCACCACAAGCGTTCATGTTGTCCCCTTTCTCTCGTCATGCCAGATAGCTCCCTGAGCGCAAACAGATAGAGATCTCATTTGGAGGAGTTTTATAGTTTCCTTTCTGACTGCAAAGATAACGCTTGTTCATTGTAGATTTTTTGGAAAATACAGAAAAAATACAAAGCAGAAAATGGAAATCATCCATGGTTAAATTTATGTTTCAGCTGACATCTTTTTTTTTTTTTTAAACAACCATAAAAGGAAGTCTTCATAAACTATGAGGGGTTCTTATTATTTCCTACTCGTGGTTAAGGGAAAAAAAACAAAACGAAACAAACATCATACAAACAAGGTTTGGTAAGGTTATCTTCCCCATCCGTTTTTCTGACCTTTCTTCTCTGTTGTATTTGAGCTATATCAGTTCTCTATCCAGGGAAATCCCTGTCAGAGAAAAGAACCCCTCTGTTGTCTGTCTCTCTCTTGGTTTTTCTCTCTCTGATGTTTGTGGAGAGGAACATGTCATTTTGATATAATGATGTCTGGGAAATTGAGCACAATTTGTTAAAAATAAAGCCATGTGAAAATTATGAGAGGGAAAAAGGGAAGGATGACAGGTCGGCAGCTCTGTGTTCCCTGAGACCAAGTCCCTGTGAAGACACCAAACCCAGTGCAGCTGAGCCTCTGGTTGAACCCACATAGTGAGGTCTCCCTCTCTTCTGTTTAGCTAGAGATTGTGGAATATAATGATTTGCAAAATAGAAGCTTCTTTATACCATAATTTGATATTTCAGACCCCCACAAGCCTAGCCTTTAGAGCCTTATTATGCCACCATGAGGTAGTTCCTGGGAATGATTCTTATCTCTCCTAGACACCTGTAAAACTCCTTGTCAGCGAAAAAACGTTAACCCAAGTATGCACAAAAGAGCCTTGTCTTGCTCTAAGGGGAACCAAAGCTAAGGCCGTGCTTCATCTCCCAAATGGTGGCAGAGGTTTGGAGTCTAGGTCATTTGTATGAGAAAGCAATCATCTCATCCCTCTGTAGCCAACCTGACCTAGCAAGAAGGCTGTCTCCCTAGCCTCAAAGGTTTCCAGGGAATCAGAGCTCACACTGTCTTCCTATAATAACAGCATCTGAAAGGCTGGGGACACAGGGGGCTGACCTGTGAGACTATCAGCCCCTCCTAAATGGAAGCCAGTGAAAGACAGTGAAAGTCGCCATGTATCTGCTTTCTCACATTTCCAGGTACTTCAGATCCACTGACCTGCCCAGAACCACATTTTTTTTTTTTTTAAGATTTTGTTTATTTATTTGACAGAGAGGGAGTAAGAGAGAGCACAAGCAGGGAAAGCAGGAGAGAGCAGGCTCCCCATTGAGCAGAGAGCCTGATGCGGGGCTCCATCCCAGGACTCTGGGATCATGACCTGAGCCGAAGGTACTTGCTTAACCAACTGAGCCACTCAGGGCCCCCATGCCCAGAAACTCCTTAAAGCCTGAGTCGAAAGCCCTGAGGTGAGATGCTCTCCATTGCCTTCAGCCCAAGCTGCCCCCTCAGTGACAGCCATCTAGACAGCACTTAGCGCATTCATGTATCCATCAATCTGAGATCGTGTATGCTGCCAGCATAGATAGGAAAATCTGTTGCCAGCTAACTCCCCAAATACCACCTGTCCTTTGCTTTTAGGACTTTGGCCCTGTTCCATTTTGCTCTAGGGCTTCAATGCACACCTTCTCCCATCGTGGAGTGCGTATTCTCCCCCTGCTTCCTGAACCCCTACTCAAGCTGTCCATCTTCACTCTGTACCTCCTCCACAGGGAAGTCTGCCCTCAACTCACAGGTAGTTTGCTTTTTGTCTCCATTTGAAACCCTACTGTCTATGTGTGTTTATTCGATCAAAATCTGTCCTTTTCAGTAGACCGTCAGCTCAGGAGAATGGGACCACGTGTGTCCCCACTGCCTCACTGAGTGCATAGCCCAGAGGATTAGTCCAGGAAACACCCAAGGGAGAGATATTGTGATTAGAACATGGAGATTAGAGTCTGTTTATTTGGAAAAGGACATTTTCACATGTTTGCTCTATTTGATCATGTAATAAAGGAACAAGCCGTAGATTCTGTCAAGGCATTAGGGACAGAATAAAATACCAAAGAACAGGGAGGCGGGAGAGAAATTCATGAAGCTACTTAAATTTTTAATCCTACTTTTAAAGGGTAAAGTCAGATGTGTTTTCAAGCTGTTTCTGCATTTTTAGCGAGTGTAACTTTGGAATATTCAGCAGCGAAGGTGACCCGCGGGATCCCTGGTTCGGTACAGGAGGCTACCTGTTAATTTCATATTCTCTTTTCCTTTCAGATTTGCAGGAAGAGTCAGAGCCTCACACCTTTTTACTTGAAAAGCTCATACACGTTCTCTATAAACCTCCCCAATGTATAAAATAATTACCCAGGAGACAAAAGAGCAGGGCTCCTACAGTCAGATATTCGTTCACGAATCTATGTGAGGCATTGTTCCATCCTGGATCAGATTACAACTTGTTCCTGCTTTCAAAATATACTTCAAGTTACATTATTAAAATGCACCATAAGGCGTCTTTGTGTAGAAAATCGAAAAATAGGACTTTAGATGGGGCAGACTTCTCTAGTACCCCAAGTTTTTTATTTTCCTTGAAACATTCCTTCACTTTGAAAAATATAAGTAGGCCATGGAGAGAAATGCCTGATGTGAATTTCTTCTAATAGCCCCAAACTCCTCTTTCAAATTACCGCAAATGCAATTCAGCATTTTTTTAGTGCCAGATTGATGGGGGAAAGAAAGTGCGTATTAAGCTTTCTTTATTAATTAAAGGCAGTGAGGAAAGAGTCATCCTAGCTCAAGTTTATGAAAACAAATAATGTTTGAAAATGAGCTTGCAGTATAAAAGTGGCCAATGTTGTGCGTTAATAGTTGGTGTTTATGTTGGGTATCATTGCCTTGGAAGGGGCCAAACAACTAATTACTGGTGGGATTCAAGAAAGAAGAAAGTCACAAGATTTTGAATGGGATTTCAAGTAGATTTGGAAAACCATTCAAGGAAACTATCCAGAGAAACGATTCTGTTTTTGGCCTATGAGACAAGCAAGATGAACTAATAGATCATGCTTGGCTCTAATTCTTAACATTGTTCATAGCCAGGCTCTTTTATACCAGGTGAATGATGATCTGGGTCACCACCAAAAGTAGCTAGTAGAATGAAAACTTTAACAAAGTTAAATGTGTGTGTGTGTGTGTGTGTGTGTGTGTGTGTGTGTGTGTGTATGAATTATAGTACTTTCTCCTACCCAGAGTCCTCTGGACTCTAAGGGAGATCCAATCACAGCCATATCCGGGTGATATAGCAAAGGGAATGATTCATTGTAGGTAACCACAGTAGAAGAAAAAATGAAGCTTGGGAAGAAAATGGTCTTTGGAATTTTAATCCTTCTCTATATCTCTTGCTTTTTTGACCATCTTTCTAAAGGTAGAGTGCCCTTGAGTTTTATTTGGACAATTTCTTCCTGCTGAGAACTGCTAGGTTATCTTAAGGATGTGGTCATTTTTGTTGTTGTTGTTGCTCTTCTTCTTTTTTTGCATTTGGAAGGAATGATTCTGTCTTGAGTTTTCTCAGGAAGTTAGCAGTTTCAGGGTGAACAGTAATAAACTGTTGTATGCAGGGAAGAGAGCTTTTTCTCCTACCCTCTTAGATTCTCTCTCTGGTCCTGAGAATTAAACTGACAAAAGACAGATAAACAAGGGAGGGAGATTTACATTTTATTTGATGTTAATAGTTTTACACATAAAAGAAGCTTTCATATATGTAAGAAATGAAAACCCAAAGAAGCAGCCAAGTCTGAGAGCTTATATGATAGACAGTGGAAATGCAAAAAGACATTGGAAAATGGGGTTTGTGCTGGGACATTGCATAGTGGGAAAGTGACTAGAAATATATGGAGCAAACTAACAGAAGATAAGGGTTATTTTGGTAGGTTCATGTGTATATAAATTCCATTCGGCATCGACTTCCCATCCCTAGTGGTCAGACTGTTCTTGTCTTCCTGGTACTGGGAGGATACCTTTCTCCCAGGAAATTTATGTCCTGCTTTTAGGCAAAAGGGGGAAGGGAGAGAGCTGTTCCTGCAGCTATTATTTTTTCCATTGCTTTCAGCTCACAATTATTAGTATGCCAAAGTGGCATATTTTCCTATAAACATGTGCTTATCCCCTTTGCTTTAAATCCCTAAATGGCGGTGTTCACATAGAACAAAGGAAGAGGTACTTGTTTTTTTTTTTTTTTTTAAGTTTATATATTTTTCCTCTTTCCCCCTGTCTCCCTTCCCCCCTTCTTTCTCTCCTCCCCACTTCCCTCTCTCCTCCCCTCCTCACCCCCCTTCTCAGTGATGGCATGTTAAGGGGCCCAGGCTCTCTGAACAAATCATAAATGTCAAATAGGTTTCTTCTCGAGTACATGCTCTAGAAGATCAGTCATGGCTGTCTGGAGAACAGTACCATAAAGGCTTCCAAGGCTCATTCTGGGCTCATCGAGAGAGGGAGCTGTAATCAATGAACGTGTCTCTGGAGAGCGTGACCCACATATATTGGCTCATCCTGCTATAGGCCACACTAGATGCATCCCAACAGCCATCAGCACTTTGTTTTCTGACCATTTATTTCAATAGTCATTAATCAAAGAATCTAGAGGCTTCACAGAAAAGCAGCTCTAATGAAGCCAGACTCATTTCCCTGAGATGGGAGATGCCAAATGGTAGAGATCATCAGAATAAGTAAAATTGCCTGCTAGCAGATTCTAAATTACATGCATAGATGTTCAGGGTACAGTAGAATAGGCCTGACTTATCTTTTACCTCTACATATAGTCGATTACTTTCTGTAAAAGTGTAACAGGTTTATTTAAGGCAATGCTTGATGATATTCTAGGGTTTTACAGACAACTGCCCATATCCAGAGATTTGTAAATATGCTGCTTTACCTGGCCAGTGCAGATCAAATGGAATTCTGGATCATTTGGAAGGCAGAGGACTTTGTGTTTGAAATGGAGATCAGTTAGCTTCTGCAGGGCGTATTTGAAGTCACCAAGGCCCGTTTAATCCCCAGGTGGTCAAATTAACATTAGTCTTCTCTAAGTCCAGAAGCTTCACACCCCACTCAGCTATCAGAATATGAGCAGGCAATGCTGCAGTGCCTCTGGGCACAAGCCAACACAGGAAAGAGGTCCCCAAAGGGTTTTGAAAACAAAATATATCTCAGTGTTCTGTAATGGAAACTACTTCCTTCCAACATCTATCTGCTAGCTCTAGGTCTTGAGTCAGATTTATCAGTAGCTCAAAGACCCAACATAGCTGGAGGAGTGATAGGGAAACCCAAGACAAATGACCTTGCTATTTTCAAATTAGGGGCCATGCTGAAAGCTGTGTTGTGAACAGGCTGTGATATGCAGCCCATGGAATCTGCCTCATTCCAACTCAGCTTTGCTGAATATTGTCAGACTGTAAGCTTTGTTTTGTCCCTTAGTATATTTTCAGCACCTAGAAAACAGGAGCTTGGTCAGTAGGTGCTAAACAAATGAATGCATATTTTCATAGATGTATGTTACCGGTGGGAGCAAAAGAAGTGTGCTGTGGCCATATCCCTTGGGACTAACCCTTCTTGGACATACTGAGGGAGGCTATTCTATTACAAGTGCCTTCTCCTCCCCACTTCAGAGCTTTCTCCCACCAGTGCAAGGATAGAACCTAAAGTGCTGGGAAGTTAGTATCTCCCTCAGAATAGCCCTCTCCTGGAGTCTGCTCCGGGGAACCCATTCTGAAGCACTAATAATAAAGTAATACGGAGCAAAGATGAGAAGCTCAGCATACAGCTGCCACGTCTAGGAAAACCATTGGGTAGAACATACCCAGCAGTTAGTGACCGAGGAGTTTCCTCTTGGTATATTAAGGATAGTGTACTACTTATTGAGAGGCCAAAGAATTATTCAACTGAAGTCGTGGAATGATGATCCTGTAAGCATCTGATAGCGTTGTATACTTGGTGAATCAGAATCCGTAAAGGTGTGTTCTGTGCCTTGTCCTTCCTATCCATGGATGCTATTCTCCTTGGTCTGCCCAGTGTCCCTTCCTTATGCATCAGCAGATGAGGTACAGTAATTCACCCTCTTTGGCCACAGGGGTGATAGAGTTGTGGGCCCTTGACCCAAGGCAGGCCTTTTTTGTTTATTTTATGCTTTTCTAGTTCTGTTGGGAGAATTCTCCCATTCCTCCCTGATAACTAGGTTGGGGACTTCCTGAAGCCATGTTCCCTGGCTGGGCTGTTCATCTTCATTCTGAGAGAATGGAGCCAAAACTCAGAGGGGCAAAGGACTACACCAACTCCGCCTGGCCATTCTGGGGTATATTCATGTGAGTCAGATGAAATGCACCCTGCTTTTTTTCTTTTTTCTTTTTTTTTTTTTTTTTAAGATTTATTGATTTATTTGTAAGAGAGAGTGTGCACAAATGCAAGAGTAGGGGGATGGGCGGAGGGAGAGGGAAACTGAAAATCTCAAGCAGACTCCCTGCTGAGTGCAGGGCTCCATCTCAGGACCCTGAGATCATGACCCAAGCTGAAACCAAGAGTCAGGTGCTCCACCTGCTGAGCCACACAGGCGCCCCGATGGCTCCCAGATTTTTGTCAAGAAGAATCCCGATACAGGATACATAGGATTTCATCTGTTACCTCTGCCTCACTCTAATCTCTAATTTACTAAGGAGAAATTCAGAATCTGGTGATTATGCCAGTTATATATCGAAGCCCTGGGATGTTCTGGAAGCTGTTCTAAGAGAAAAGAGACTGTGGCTAATGTCATCATTGTGGAGGACCCATTCCCTTTCTGTGTGTACAGCGGAGCATAATGGACGAGTTGCTGTTTGAAGCACTGACTACATTGTAATATGTGGGTCATCAGCCTCAGGCCCTTACCTTGGCTCAGTTTTCTTCCCTTCTGTAAGAACCGGTCCACACTGGAAATTGAGCACAGTGTCCATAAAAACAGACTAAGGAGGGCAAAAACTCATTCTGAAATATTCCTGGAGCAAAACAGTTTTGATAATATATTTCGCTTCCACTGAATTGGCCTGGACTAATGCTATAGCCCTGCCGAAGTACAACGGGGCCTTCCTCCTATTTCTTTTGGATACTGTTCATAAAACAATAAATTAGGTTTTTTCTTCTGTGATTCCATTTAACGTCTGAATCTCCAAGGTTTATTATGGGCTTTTTTTTTTTTTTTTTTTTGAGAGTCTCAGAAGCTACAATTAAAAGACAAAATGTTCTTCTTTTTTTTTTCTTTTCTCTTAATGATCTTCAGGGAAGTTATTTTGTGTTTGTGTAAATATTCTAATAGGATTTATAAACCCTATCTCCCTCACTCTCATCTTTACAAGCTGAGGCAGTGCTTGAGAGAAGAAGCCCATACATCACTATTTATTCAGCTAATGTAATAGGAAGAGCTCTCTCTGGATAGTCTATTTATCTCTTCGCATTGGCACTCGGTAGAGGTAAGATCAGCCAGTGCTCAGCAATCCGGGAGTTCCTGTTCAGAAAGAAGTGAAGTCAACTGATTTTTAATAGCAGATCAATAGTGGGCTTTTTTCGCTGACCCTGGCAAGAATGTAAACTAAGAGATACCTTGACTCCTGGGGATTGTTCTGCTTTCTGTCATAAAATAAAATTAAAAATTAACCATATCGTGCTCTTCCTTGTGTTCCAGAAGATGATTAATGTTGATTCCAGAGCTGAAGGTCTTTTGAGTTCATCTGAGGTTAATTTGGCATATTTAGGCCATTTCACATTAAATGTTTTATGTGTGTTAACTTCTCTGCTTGACCATTTATCAGTCCGGAAACTCTGTAAGAACTGTTAATTATCGAGGCATCACTTTGCCTCAATGTGCAGGCCCTTGGATACCTTCTTTGCTATAAAACTGTAGCAATGTGGGTGGACTGTCGGGTGCCAGGGTGTTATCTAGAGGTTAGATAACGCCAGCCAGGCTCTGCCACTGTGGGAGTCTTGGTATAATGAAGGGATTTTGCAGGTCCCCACTGATGGCCTACTTATTCCTAGCAGGAAACCAGAGACTACAGTTCAAGGACAGCAGTAGAATTTGGCTATTTGTCACATTAGCGATGGCCCATATTTTAGTTGCCTTATGCTGTCTTAATCAGGCAATCAGCTGGAAACATGAGAATTATCCTGAAGTTTAGAAGAAAGATCAGGAGAAGACAACATTAAGTCCTCTGTAATATGGAGACAGTCCAGGAATGAACATTTTAATCCTCTTAGATAAAATTGAAAAAATGATAATTATTATTTGGATTCAGGAATAGCATAAAGCATAATGTTCTGCTACACTCCATTTCCATGAGACGCTCTAAGAATTTTTTCTTCTTGCAGCAAAGAAATCTGTTTACTTGACTTAACTAAATATTTGCTTTTTTTTTTTTTTTAATTTTACCATGGGCATGCCATGTTTTGATGTTATTGGTCTTGATGGTTTGGTTTCTTCATTGCTGTTATGTAGAATAATAATTAAAATTCTGTTGCTGCTTTGTCTTTAGATATTTTTGATAATAGAACTACAGAGATTTTCAGGGAAAATTAGTGTTATCAGAAAGGTGTTACACATCATAATTTAAGGTTCATAGTTAAGATTATGTTTAATTTTAGCACACATTAGAAATTATGATAAATAGCCATCATTACCTTTCTTGAAACAGAATCAATTTATGTCATTCTTCTGCTTAAAACCCTCTGGTGGCTTCCCATGTTTGTAGAATGGAACACACTTCTGAACCGTGGTCCCTGTGCTGCTGCTTTCTTCTTTCCTACCATTCTCCCCTCTCCTCCTTGAACACACAAGTCCATGCCCTTCTTCTTAATATTGGGCTTCTGTCTGTCTCGAATTCTCTTGTAGCAGATTTTTGCACAGTCTACATCTTTCTCATCAGCCCCTTTTCCCTTCGTTGCTTCTTCAGAGCCTTTTTCTGGTCCCTGAAAAGAAGTACCTTCCTCTACCTCCTGTGCAGCCATTAAATCTGCTCGCCTATTTTATCATTTTCTTCAGAGCAGCTCTTGCTCTCTTATAAGGACCTTTCTTTTTTTTGTTTATTGTTTCACATATGTCTTCTTCTACTCCATACACTCTGACCCCAGAGTAGGAGCTATCTGATGGCGGGGGAATTTGTTTCCACCCCCGACAGGCATAAGAGTGGGGGGTGGGTGTAATCATAACAAAGTAGCAAGTAAGGAAGTGAAGAGAAATGCCACGCAGAATCAGGCCCTAGTCTTTGAAGGAGGGACCTGATTTAGAAGCACCTCTGTAGTCTAGAATTCCCCTGTTCTGGAAAGCTGAAATGAAGAAACTACCAAATCTGCACTTTCAGCTTGATCCCACAGTGCCTCCTTATTGTTCTCATCCCTACTCAGAGCCCTTCTCAACACCCTCCCAGTGGCCCTCAGCTGGGACTGAAATACCTCCAGCAGTGCTGGAATAAAACACCTCCCCTCCTGAGGCAGCAAGCTGTACTTGACTGTGACTTCTCCACACTGACCTTGAGTGACACTTGATGCTCCTTAGACAGCTTGGTGATCCAGATAGCTTCCCCAGAGCTTGAAGCCCTTCTTTGCCTTCACCTCATCCACCTCACATAGACACACCCCACCCCCCCGAAATTCTGAAGTCCAACACAGGCTATAGCTTTATGGCTTAGTAACAACCTCTAACTAAAGCAGAGGCATTGAGCCTTTGGGCATCTGATGAAGTTAGGACCCCTTTCTTTCTTTCAAGTGAAGAACACAAATGTTTACTTTTGTGCGTTATTTCAACAGGATTGCTTACTGTCTCTTGGATTCACTACCCCTGGCTTGACATGAGACTTCATCATAGTGAGAAAAAAATGGGGAATTACCACTCAAGCCAATGTCCGAATGTGTGATACTCTTTAGTAGCTGGGAAGATGAGTCAGTTTAGGAAGTTGATATTGGTTCTTTTAGGCAGTGTCAAACATAATGGGAGAGAGGGAGAGTGGGGGATAAGAGCCATGTACACTTATGTGGTGTTTTAGGCTATCTCTTCACTGGAAAGAGAAATTGACAACATTCGAATTTGTTAAATTAGGAAGAAGAGTCAGTATGGTGTATTTGCCATCTGTCAGACCCATGAAGTCTTTGTTGTGGAAGAGCACTGCCAGCCAACCTTCATATGTTGGGAAAGAGCTGCTGCTTTATCCCCCAGAGTTAATAGAACCTTCCATTAAGAAAGTTATCATTCAGTTATAATTTATTGTTGTTCTTTATGTGGCAGGATGGTGACACTCATTTTTAGTTTCTTTCTTGTTGAAAATATCCTTCTCATGTGGGCTCACTTACCTGTGGGCAGATTGGGAGTATAAGTGAGATGCCCCTTCCTCAGCCAGGCAACAGATCACCAAAGAGCAGTCCCATCACCCCTTGGTTTAGAGTTTCAGAGTGGCCCCACTGACCTGGAATGTTCTTTGAGGGCATGCAAATTCTAAATGGGCTTCATCAGCACTTGCTTACCCCTGCTTGAGATATTTCTACTTACAAAGGATTTTGGTATCAATAGAAAACAAAGTGATCCCAAGAGAATCTCTAAAATATCTTATTCCCACAGCTGGTATTTTGCAAAATACTTTCCTCTCCCAAGACTATCAAGTAATTTATAAGGCCTCCCCTGTAAACATTTTCAACTAAGCATCTTGTTTTCCCTGAATCTTGGAAATAGAAATGTGCAAAATACATGAAAAAAAATGCATTGAGGGAAGCAGTAACTTATAAACTATGTTTCTGCCTTTGATGAGTTAGGTGTTAATGCATTGGCTACACAAACAACATGCAAGTCTAAAATGCCCCCTCACTTCCATAGCTTTTCGGGACTCCAAGTCCAGATCCTTGGTGCTTTGAGAAGGTTATTTGGGAGAGTCTGGGTGGGTCTTAGCTCTGGGGTATCTCAGCCTCGGTGTGACATTTTTAGCTACTTCTGTCAAAATAGTTTTCAGATGTTGAATGGGAAATCAAAACAATGTCAGAAAGAACAGAATTTTGATGGCTCCACAGGATAGTTTAGATGCATCTGTCTGCTGAATTTCTAAGCCCCCAAAGGCAGAAGATACTATTCAGTTAATTTTCTAAGCCTTAGGCTTTCTTTTTCTTTTCTTCTTCTTCTTTTTTTTTTTTTTTTTTTTTTTTTCTTCTTTTCCCATCAGGTCCTAAGCCTTCTTGAGAAATTTGGGACCTTCTCCTTAGGGGGAAAAAAAAATGTCTGTCTATCCAAAAGTTTTTCCATAATTTCAGGGTGTATGAAGTCTGCACCCTTCCTATACTTTAAGGTCCATGCAAGGACCCCTCAATTCTGAACTTCTGATTAGATAGTAGTTTGGGTTGTTTCAGAGAACTAAAGTGATCTGAAGAACACAACTAATTAATTAGCTCTTTATTCTAGTCTCTCATATTTATAGTAGGGCTTTTAAGGATACTTTAGATATTCAGATCATGGGTATAGCTAATTATACATAAGTAATTTTAGGGTTCTAACTATAATATAGTATGTTTTAGGTATCCCGTGTTCTACTTCCCTTTTCAGGAAGAAATGAAGTATTTTAAATTTTAAATAAGGTCCTAAAGTCCTAATTGACATCTAAGATAGACCTGTAAACCCAGCTTTAGGACAGAGCTTCCCCAAAGTTGCTGGCCAAGACCATGGACCTTTGTGAGGAAAAGCACACAGACTTCTGTGTTTAAGCCCAGTGTGTGATTCATTAACTGTGTGACCGGAACAAGTTGCTTAACCTATTTTGGTGTCTCTGTTTCCTCATCTATGAACACAGATTATTGTGGGAATTAACTGAGATCACAGATGAAGAATTCCTACATAGCACAGTGTCTGGCCCACAGTAAATGTGAAATATATTTCATAATACCATACACTTGGCTGATGATATTTTTGACCCATAATTTCATAGTTGTCCTAAAACTACGTAACACTTAAAAACAGAATACTGCCAATTGACTACCAACTTCTCAATATTACAATTATCTCTCTCTTTTGCCATGTGTTAATAGGCAGAATAACCAGAGCTATTAGCAATTTGGCCCCAAAACATCAGTATCCTTGATTCATTTGCTGTGTGTCTGTGTGTGTGTATGTGGGTGTGTGTAAGTCTTTTGTGCCAGGCCACAGATGACTACTTATAAATACATTCATATCTGTCATAGGAGATTCTCTTTGCTTTAAATTTGTGAAGAGGGGCTGTGGAAGGGAGCATTTCGTATTCAGCTTTTCATTGTTTGATAACACAGTGACTGTGTCTTGGTTGCTATTATCAAGATGTAATGTTAGATCCGCATTCTTTAAACTCTACACAAAAAGAAGACCTTGTTATTATGTGTAATAACCTCTGTGAGGTTTGGAAACTTCAGTGTGTTTCTTTTTATGACCCTTTCTCTTGGCTATTGATGTGGCCAATGGTGGATTCTTCTTCAAGGGCTGGCTTTCTTTTAAATAAGTGCTTCAGGGATGCCCACTTTCTCACTAAATATATATCAAAATTTTGGAAAGGGAGCATAAATTGTAGTTCTCTTAGCAAGGAGAACCCTCCAGGTTGCTTCAAAATAGGACTTTACACATGGAAGAAACAGAACACTGAAGTTTAGTGGCAAATTCAAGACCATTGGCAGCTAAGTGATCTTGAGAGAAATGGTCCCCTTTTTACCTGGGACTTAGTCTTTCTGTCTACAAAATGAAAGAATTGAAAATGCGTTCTAGATTCTTTTTTTTTTTTTTAAAGATTTTATTTATTTATCAGAGAGAGGGGGAGAGAGAGAGAGCATAGGCAGACAGAATGGCAGGCAGAGGCAGAGGGAGAAGCAGGCTCCCTGCGGAGCAAGGAGCCCGATGTGGGACTCGATCCCAGGACGCTGGGATCATGACCTGAGCCAAAGGCAGCTGCTTAACCAACTGAGCCACCCAGGCGTCCCGCATTCTAGATTCTTAACCTCCTTTGGTTCTTGGATCCCTGTGGCTGGCTGATGAAAAATACTTACCATTTACATAGACACAGATGGAACTGGAGGGTATTAGGCTGAATGGAACAAATTGAACAGAGAAGGATAATTGTCATATGGTTTCACTCATATGTGGAATATAAGAAATAGTGTAGGGGATTATAGGGGCAGGGAAAACTGAAGGGGGGAAGTCACCAGAGAAGGGAAAAAGCTATGAGAGACTCTTAACTATAGGAAACAAACTGAGGGTTGCTAGGGGCGGTAAGGGGAATGAGGTAATTGGGTGATGGGCTTTAAAGGAGGGCATGTGATGTGATGTGTACTGGGTGTTGTACCACTTGATAAATTCTTTAACACTACACCTGAAATTAATGATGTACTATATGTTGGCAGTTGAATTTAAATTAAAAAAAAAAAAGAAAAAAGAAAACTATGTCCTAACTCTGTAGTAAAAAGCCATATTCTCAAAGAACTTCACCAGATTCTCACGGCTCCCCACCTTCAGGGCCCACTCAGAGACTCCTTGGTGGTACAAGGAGCCTCAATTAAGAGCTCCCCATAAGATGTGCCTTCGAACCATGTCTGGCTCCCAAATTATTCTCCCAGTGCTGGTGGAAATATCTTGCATACTTGTTTTCGTGCTTGAATGTTTGACCTCTCTGGGTCAGGATTTCTTTGTTGTGTCTAAGTTTATCAACACAGTGGAGGACTTGGAGATGTTATTTCACTTGGCATTTTGAAATGACTGGCCTTTGAACCTACACTAAAATTTGCTCTCCCTTGTCACTATTTCTAGGACAAGCTCAGAAATGAAGATATTTAGAAAGTATCAGGCAATGTAGATATGATAGGGGCAGATTTCAAGCATCAAATTTGTTGGTTGACTGTGATAGGACTGGTTTGCAGGGAAGTGGGGTTATCTGCATGGGGATATTGAATACTAAAATTGGACCCTCCCTTCCTTTCCTCTTGGCATAAAGGACATGACATAAATGATTTAGTTGCCTTTGTCTGCTTCTTAAAACAACTTTTTTACTTGTATTTGTAGAGTACCTAATTCTTTGAGAGTCTTTAGTATTTGAAAACTGTGCTAATTTGTTCAAGACATTAAGAGTGATAGCGGTTGATCGTTAACATGCTTCAGGGGGCGGTTTTAGATTTGCTTCTACCATATATGCCCTTTGGCGAAGTCATAGCATGAAAGAGGAAATACATTAATTTTATGAGAAGCATTCACTCAGCAAAATTAAATACTGCCTGTGCTTAAATGACTATTGGAAGATTCTCTTCCCCATATACTGTATGGAACACTTTTTGGGAACTATCTCATTTCATTTTTGTGCCAACCTCATGGAGTAGATCCAGTTAGTATTCTCAGTTTTCAAAAAAAAAAAAAAAGAAAAGAAAAGAAAAGAAAAAGAGACCCAGGGGACAAAGTAAGTTGCCCAGGGGATTAAGTAAGTTACAGCATCACCCAACTTGTAAGTGATTGAGTTGTGTCTGAACTCAAGTCCATCTGGATACAGAATTTATACTCTAATACCCTGAGTTGTCCTGGAACACTCTAGTTCTGGAGCAGAAGCTGGTATTGTTGCTGTCTTTGAGAGTAGAGGAAATGGAACCACGGATTCAGAGTTCCAAGTCTTATAGCCTGGATTTCTACCCCACTTTTAATTTCCAACTCACTCTTTGGCTTACTCCAGTTTATGGCCAGTTCTGGAGCTTTTAAGGTATGGGTCCCGTCTCAACCCACCTGACTCCCATGTGTTCACAGGACCAAATGTCATCAAATTCTGCAAGATGAAGTCTCTTATTTCTGGGTTAATGGCTCTTGATTCCTTCTTGCTACAACACTTCTGTTTGTCTTGCTCCTCCTCTCTCCCTTCCACCATCTTTCTCCAACCTTTCTCTGCTCTTTACTTTATGCAATAGCATTCTCTTCTCCAAAGGGCCAACTGAAAAAAAGAAAATAATATAGGCCCTATCTTTTGCTGCTGTTTTGAACATTATGTTATTAATAATTATAAAAAATAATTACAGTAAGACTATAAGAATAATTGCTAACATTTATTGTTTAATTATTATGTGCCTAGGATCTGTGCAGAGCATCTTACACTTACTCTTTCATTACATTTTAAATCTACCCTTTGAGGTAGTATACTTATCATCATCTCCATTTTAGGAATCACCACTTGAGGGACAGAGAGGTTAAGTAACTTGCCCAAGATAAAAACTTAGTAAGTTTTGGGACCCAGGCTTTGTGACTCTGGAATCCAAGCTCTTGGCTCTTTCCTTTGCTGCCTTCTCTTTATTCATGATAAGCAGTAGGCACCGAACATGGCAAACAATAAGAACTTATTCATTCTTTTAAGAAATAATCATAGTCTCCTATGTCCCAACTGCTGAGAATACGGTAAGTGAATAAGAATGATAAAAAAAAATCCCTGCCATTATAGAGTTTCAGCTGAGGGGTGGGGACACACAAAAATTAAATAAGTATAAGATGTGTATCTTGGATGATGAGTTCCATGGGGAAAGATAGAACAGAGACCAGTGAATGCCAGAGGTTGCCATTAGAATCATTATTTCTGAGTAGTCATGGTAAAGGTAGAACTCATTCTTGTTAGATTACAAACTCCTGGTAAGATCAGGAGCTGGTGTAGAACTTTTCTTTCCACTTTGGCCTCCATTTTCACAGCCCCCCCTCAACCTTTGAATACTAGGCAGTTTCAGAACATGAAGTTGTAATTCACCCCTCTCAAGTCACATACAACTTTTAGTGTGAGTTTTGTGATTTAACATTTATCGAGCTTAGCTGCCATGCACATTGCAATTATTGAGGTAGGTCTGAAGTTGATACTCTTTGCATGCAAATGTGGTTGGCTTTACAGACATCCATCCTTTACTAGGTGTGTTAGTACCACTTAATATGTGGCAGTATTAAGTATAAGGAAATGCAAAGAGAATGAGATAGAAATTAGTCTGTATTTGTATCTCATGCTGGATGAAGGTGTTTTATATGCACTAGGATAGTTGGTAGCACTACAGCCAGCATGGCCTAAATACCTGGCACTCTAGGTGGCCATTTGATTGCTGAGGTGAGGCATCTACCCACCACATTTGGGAGCAAGGTTTAGAAGATGACGTTTAATGTTTAATGGAGGCATTTAGACTCCCTACACAAATGGGGCCAAACCATGTGCAGAATGGAAACCCAACTTGCCTTTGTTTCGTTCTTTCCTTTTTTTTTTTTTTTTTTTGTTTTTTCTTTTTTGGGCATTTTGTAAAACATCATCTCTCTTTTGGGAGTTGGGGTACAACTTGGCCAAACTGTCAATGGGAACATTCAGATGTCATAATGGTTCCCTTTGGCCTGACTTTATGGCCTTATAGATTGCTATGGCTGTAGCAATTATGAGGCACTCCATATCAGTTGTTGAGAAATGCCACTGTGGCCCAGGAGAACCATATTCTTCCTTATAGATGGCACAGGCAATTTTTGTCTTCAACATTTTGTACTTGAAGACTTTACAGAGCCCTGTGAAGTATTGCCTCTATGGTCCTACTTAATGGTACTACTAGGAGAAACAGGAAGCTTTGAGACATTGCATCCATATTTTTGTTGGTGGAGAGTGGATAGAGAGCCTCTCCTATTTATCAGAAATTGATGCAATAAGAAGAAAAATGGAATCTTGTCCTTGGCCCAATAATTTCAATTAACAAATATTAATGGAACAACTCTTACAAGTATTATACAAACCCTAGGGATGAAATGTTTAACAAAACTAACATGGTCCCTATATCAGCAAATTTAAACTCCAGCTTTGTAGCGAGAAATTAATAAACATACAAAACCAAAATCACATCTCTGATGTCTGCTACAAATGAGACATATTAGTACTGGAAGATCTAAAATCAAACAGAATTGCCTTAGTTGGGAAGTTCATAAGAGAGCTTGGCTAGAAATGGATGATTGAATTAAGATATAGAGGGTGGATAGGTATTAACTAAATAAAGGAAGAGATGGGGAAAGAAACACTGGGAGCATGTGTAAAGAAAGACTCTGTGGCAAGGGAGAGAGTGATGTGGTAGGAACATAAGACTGGAAAAGACTGAAGATGTCAGATAGATTGTAAAGATAAACAGAGCCAACTGAGGTCTTCTGGGTTGTGTTTAGGATCTTTGTCTTTATCCCAAGTACTGTGGTAAATCACTGAGAGACCATAAGTAGAATCAGGTTCATGTCTCAATAAGATCAGTATAGTATTTGAATGGGAAACAGATTGGAGGGCATATGAATGGACAAGGAAAGAGGAGTTTGGAAGACAGTCAAGAATGTAGACAGCAAAGTAAGACATAGCATTAATTACCATCATAGGAAGTAGTATGAGGCACCAGAAGTGAGGAATCAAGAATTTTAAGAGTTGGAGCAGAGAGAGTTACACTCTATCTGCCTGGGCTTCATGAGATAGAGTTACACTCTATCTGCCTGGGCTTCAATGGTGTGGTTTCATTGGTAAGAGTTGAGGAAAAGAAATCAAGAGCAAAAATATGGAAGTGAGAAAGCCCAAGTAGTGTCCAAAGAGCAAAAACCAAGTACTGCTGTAATGAAAGTTACAGAAATCCCAAAAGAACAGGAGTAGTGGACATGTTCCTGATACCGGCACTGAATAAAGACACAGGAACTCAGTTATCTAAACTGTAGTACCAAGCTCTGTGAGCAGAGTGGGCTGAGACCTGGGTCTGACTTACTGCTGAGACCTGTGGGTCCTGGTTGAATTTGATTGTTAAAAATATGGGGTCAGATGGAACATGCAGAGAAGAGATGACTTGCCCAGCAGTGGGTCTTAAAACCTCAAAGGAGTGACAGGCATGTTTTAGGTTGGAGTCTTAGTGACCATGAGCTACCTGACCCATAAAACTTTAGGAAGTTTATAGTTTACTGAAGTGAATACCAAGAGTACGCTCCCAGCCATGCATGCCAAGAAATGAGACATGTGCTTGGTTGGTAAACAAACTTCTCAAGTCTCCCAACTTTTTCAATGGGAGATACATTTGCATTGGTGGTGGCATTGATATTCTTATTGTCCAGGGTTAAGTGACCTTAGGTCTCACAAGCCCCATTTGGGACTTATCAAGCCTCTTAATTATGCTACTAAGTAAGTCTGAAACTCTGGAGTGTGTGTTCTTTACATGTGTGTCACAGCTGAATTTAGCAAATCACACACCTAATTCCAACATCTTTGGTACTCAAAGTACCAAAGAGTACTCATCCTTCCTAGGACACCAGTACAGTCTTGCTACATTGTCCACAGGTTACCAAATAATGATGGGCCACATCACATGTGCAGCTTTTTAACCATTATATTTACCATCCATTCAAAGTTGTTGAGTGACAGAGCTTGCCATATCTGTCCAGGGTCTACCAAAAAGAGGTTAAAATCTTAAGGACTTAAATGAATGGAAGAAACAAGGTAGAATACGGATTTGACATTGGCAACATTTATATTTTGTTGTCATTTAATGTATCCTTAATGCATGCTGGGCCCTGTGGTAACTCATTTCTTCTGTACAGTGACACTTGAAATCCACATAATCATACCCACGTTGTAGGTGATGAAATTGAACTTAGCAGATGTACTGTGCTTGCCCAGTATCACACAACTAGTGAATAGAGGAGCCTGGGCAGGAGAGGTTTGCCTGAGCCCAAAGCTGACTCAAGACCCCATGTAGGCTTCCAAAGCCCTTTGTTTTCCCATTGGCTGATATACATGTTACAGACAGATGTTGTTTGGGTATTCTTTTTCTTTCTTGGCAAACCTGGCCTTGGCTTACTTGTTAAATGTAACCCACATGAAACAATGAATCCCTCCAGGTTCCTCAACAGATCATAGAAGGAGGTTAGCCCCCCAACAGAGCTTAGAAACCTTTGCATTGATAATATTACACTGAAATCACCCCTTGAACCAGACTCTTCAGATACAGGTGTTGATGGCTTTAGTGTCCATGCACAAGGGAATTCTCATTAGGAGGCCCTCCTGGCAAAGATAATTGTGGTGCCTCTCTCCCAGGTGTGTTCACATTTTTAAAAAATTATATATATATATATATATTTTTTCTTGTGTCTATCAAAGTACCTGCTGTCCAAAGATTTTCCTCTTCTCTGTATTTTTTTTTTAAATCTTATAGATCTGATAGCTTTCAAATAGAACTCAGATTGCCAAAGACTGAAATTCATTTCCTTGAACTTTATATTTAACTGGGCCACAGAATCATTCTCAGAGAATCATTTAAATTAATATGAGGCATTATGGTATTAAAGGGAAAAAATTTTGCCCTAATTCCCAATTTCAGAGTTTCTCGAGACCTCTGTTCTGGGCTGTGACCCCAGGACTGTGTGCAGCTCAGGTGGCTGAGGAGCCCACACATGTCCTGAAGTCACGTCTCAGACTCTGCTGCTTGGAATACAAACATAGAGGGAGAGTTTATTTTTCTTCTCTGGTTGTTCAGTCACCTGGTTTACCAGTGAACCCTGGTTAAATACGGAAAATATGGGAATTAAAAAAAAAAAAGGCTGGAGTGGGAGGTGGAGGTTTTTGCATCCCAAGTGATAATTCACCCCAAGCTGTGTTAGTGCTGGACGAGACAGCTTGTGCGAAAATTTAGGAGTCCCGGAGAACAACAATAACAAAAATTAACAAATGGCAGGATGAGTAGCAGAAGGGAAAACTCAGCATATGCTGCTCGTTTAAAATGTAGTTTCATTAAAAATCTTTTTCATTGCACCCTAAAACAATCTGTCCTTGCCAGATAACACATTGGACACCAAAAGGCTGTTCCCTCTGCTTGCTTTCTTAGTTGTAAGCCAACCCTTTAAAAATAAGAACACAGCTGTTCAAGACAAAATAGATTTGTCAGCTTGTCTTTGAAGGTAAAATAACGAGGGGGAGCCAGTGCCACTTCCTACCACTTACTGACGGTAGCAAGCAACACTCAGTTGTGTTTGTGTTCAGTCAACACTAATCAATAAACATCTGTTGGAATGAGCATTGGTGCCTCTTTACGATTCATTATGCTTCATTAGGAATTGGTATTGTCTTCGAGGGAAGAAAAAAAATCTCATGTAATTAAAGAATAGTATCTTGTGTTCTCATATTTTTTCCCCCTAAAGACCTAAATTCTTTTAAGGCCATTATTTACAGTACATTTATCTGTATTGAAATGTAACTAGTTTTCCTTGAAAAGACCATCTGTTCACAAAGACCATCCTTTTTGTCCTCCCAAAGGTAAACTTGGGAGCGTGATGGTATTAGGCGAGGAGTGTGGATAAATGAAAATGTATGAGACAAAAGGCAGGTGAAGGGAGCTGGGTGCCCAGTAAAATGACACTCAGTCATGTTCTGGGTGGGGATGAAAAAAGAAAGGTCAAGTTTGCTGGAGGGAGATGTGCCTTTGAAATGACAGCCATTAGAAATAGTTTTACCAAAGGGAGGTAGTATAGCTAAAATTCTCAAGGCTGGTTAACTTCAACAATCCTTTCATTGGACTTATTATACACAATTTCAGGGGCCTCTGAAGTATTGGGCCTACAGTATATTTTGTTATTTTACTGTCAAGAAAATATCTTGATTTTGAAGGTACGGCTGGAAATACTAGTGTGAATGAATAATGCAGCTATACTTACATAGGTCACCTTAAAGACAGTATGGATTTATTCCTGCTGAGGGAAAATATCCTCAAGTGAACTTAACAAAATGCATTTAATACACATGAGTATACAAATAAAGCAAAAAAAGTAGCTGGTAATGGCCCCAAATTACACAAAACACCGTTACTGTTCCCATTAGCTTAACGTTTGTTTAACCAGGGCTTTTGGTGAACTGAAAAGCAAACACATCACTTCAGAGAGAGCAGAGCCCAGCAGAGGTTGGGGTGAAATGCAAGCATTGGGATTAATGAAACATTAGTATTTACTTTTCCACTTACCTCATATTAGAGTCCCTAAATACAGAGGTTTGGGGGCTGTTTTGTATGAACAAAAGCTTTCTTTGAAAAACACTCTTAAGGAATTTCCCTGGAAGACGGTACCACATACAAATGAAGGAAACTGGAGAATCCAATGCAATGTGATTGTTTTATTTTTGAATGATGGAATGAAGACTGGAGTAGAAAAAACATCATTAGATATTCTTGGGCAACACAATAAATATGCATGGAACAGGTCACATCCTTTCGAATTTAGATACAGAGGACTTTCTGTTGTTTATACAAATGAAAGGCATGGTTACATGTGGAATATAATACACGTGTGCAAAAAGTTTCACGTGTGAGTAATACATGAAACATGGATTTCCCACACGATCTAGCAGACCTACTCTTTGTCTACCTATTTCCTAAAATGGCCTGGACAGATCATTTCCCAAAATGTGTCAGAATGGTTAGCAAAATTAAAAAGCTAAGATACCCCAGTGAAGAACGTTTGTTGCATTCTTGGTTTCTCTCTTAGACATTTGTAGGCAACATAGGCATCATAGAGACTTTGAGGAATCTAGCAGTAAATAAATAACTGTGACTTTAACTCCAGCATTACTGGATAGCAAGCCCTTTTGTTCACGGCACATGTTTTGGTATCTAACAGCATATTTGTGGAAATGCACGTTGGCACACGGTGGCCAGTAATGGCATCTTCCTGACTTGGGCAGCTAATGCACACTATGGGGAGTGATGGATTGAAAGAGGTGAGGCCCCATTTCTGTGTGTTTCTTGGAGGAAAGAGAACTTTGAAATGAAACCACAGTGCTGTGAAGATGCTGGTATCTGATCTTCGGAATCAGGATTTGAGGGGTTACTTCTCGGTGGAAGAGCCTTTGTTCAGGAGCTATCTCAGGGGTTCAACTCTGGTTTGTTTTGATTTGTTTTGTTTTTGTTTTGTTGTTTATTCCCACTAGCCCATGACCTTGAGTCTAAAGCACATCTTAAATAGGCCTGGGTTTCCTGAACTGCTTGAGGTTCACATAGGTCCCTGCCCTTTCTCTGAACAGGTCTTTGCTTCATTTAAAAAAAAAAAACCTAATTTATATTGTGAAATTAAATTGAGACTGTATGATCTCATCACCTGTAGCTAAGAGTCCTTGATACCTGACCTTTGTAGAAAAGTACACAGTCAAGTTTAGCTGTGGGTGCAACCTAAAGCAAATTTGCCTTCCTCAGTCCTTCATGTACATTAAAAATGCCTCCCTAGGATGAGAGGTGGTGTTTTTTCTTATTTCACTGTCTCTTCAAATTGGTAAATGGGAAAACTAACCCCCAGTCCTTTGAAATGGTACTTTTTCTCGCATTCTGCTCTGTTGGATAGAAGTGACATTCTTCACAAGGCTATTGTGAAGGACTGTGTCTTTGTTCTGATTCTTTGTTCTTTATTCCTTCTTACTTTTTTTTCCCCCTAAAGTATCTCATTTTTTCTCCTTCATTTTTCTTAGCCTTCCCTCCTCCTTCTTTCTCCTTTTCCTCCTTTCTCCTCTCTTTTCCTTATTTCTTTTTTTGTTGAGTCTTTTCTTCTTTGATTTTCTCTGAAGGAGAATTATGATAACTCCAAATACCTTTCATTGTATTTTGTTACATTCCTTGGATCTATTGAATTTATCCCGCAAACATAGAAACTGAGATGCATCTGGGAGCCATGCTGAATCTTAGTGAAGATCTTTGCCAAATTATTGCCCACAATTTAAAAATAATGTGTTTTAGAATTTTACCCAGATTTTGTCAAGCTATGTTCTAAGGCTATGGTTAGTTCTTTTGATAAAGGGGCATTTATGCTTACACAATATTTAGATCAAAGGACCACTTGAAGGGGTTGCATAGGTTGCATGAATGTTCCTGGCTAATGTGGAAGGAAGGATAAAATCCAGTCCAGGCTTCTACTGAAAGCCTTATGACTGGGGACCAAGAGTCGAGTGCTTCTTCCCTCAACTACCATCTTCATATTTACCCCACAAAAGGTTAAGTACCGCAGCCATCCCGGTTTAGACACGCTGGCTTATGATGGTGATTCTTCCAGGCCCAAAAGCAGTTCAGCACTTTAATCTGCAAGTTCTGATGTTATCCTTTTTTGGATGCCTTTGAATTCAGTGATGTTTTCTCAGAAAACCTCACATCAGTTCTACCTGCAAGTTCTTTCCATTCATCCAGTCTAGAACAGACTTGAAAACAATGCCATGTTCCCTTGAAGTCTCATTTTCCAGTCTATGTTGGCCATCAGTTCTCTGAGCACCCCCATTTGAATTACTCTTTCCAGCTTGTTCATCTTCCTTGACAGAGCAAAAAGGAGGAAATGAGAAGCTGATTTAACTTCTTCTCTGATGGTCTAGTTGTATTTGGAGATAAAATGATTTCTAATATTTAAAGAAAGCTTTGAATATCACATTTAATATAAATTTAGTTATAGTCATGGGTGTTTTGTGAGTTGAAAGTTGGACTTAATCTTCTTTTAAATGTTCCTTTTAAGAATCACTTGAGGGAACTGGTTCTATCTAATAAGCCTGAAGCCCAGTGGAAGGTTAGAACTGCAAGGTCTACCCCCTTTCTCTTGTTGGAGGTTGAGAGAAAGTTGGTCACTGGTGGTTGTGTTAGTGTAAAATTTTTGAGCGTGTTATGCTACCAAGGGATTTTACTCTCTAGCTACAAGAGGACATAATTCTGCAAGAGATGAAATAATTTAAGTTAAATAAATGGAAAAATATTGTCATCTCTTAAACAATATTCTCTTATAGTAATGTAGAAAGCAAAGAGGGTGATATTTCTGTAGCTCTGTGAGGTTTAGTATATAATTCAACATATTCTCACATATATATGCGTGTATCTATGTCAGATATATCTTTTTTTTTTTTTTTTGTCAGATATATCTTTTTAATAGAATCTCTATTTCCTATACACAAAGATACCCTCATCCATATTGTATTCATGCTCTGTTCTGCTAGACAATTGAAAACATTATACATTTAGGAGGTATTGCTTTGTTAAAAATACATGTTACATAATATAAGCATCGTTTTGCTAACTATGATCTACTTGACTCAAAACTCTTCTATTTAGATATTTCTTAAGATTTGAGGTTAATGGAGCAGAGTGTCGCAAACCTATTTTCTTCCCTCACACCCTGAGAATACCATTTTCCTCTGAATAAGACTTTTTGCTCTAATAGATTTTATCCTAATGTTAATTTGATTTATGGGACTGATGTTGAATTTCTTCCTTTCAAATTTATGGTCTGGTAGCTTTCATGCTGAGTTTAAGATGCTGAGCCTAATGATATTCACATTGGTGGCATTATATTGATTTGTTTTGGTATGATATATAGGGTTTTTAAAAATAATAACACTGAATAATTGTACATACACAATGTACTTTTTTCTGCTTATGCACACTGGTATTAAGATTTATGTTCAGCAACATGTGATTAATTTTCTAAATACCTAAATTCAGAACTTGAAACTGATGACACCTTTAACTGGGAATAGGTAAAAATGTGCATCCTCCCTTGTTATTTATGATATTTGAGTGCTGCTATTTATTTATTACAATTTATTTTGTGGACTCCTGTTGGGACACTTTATAAATAATTTGCACTGAAAAAAAAAAAGAGAGACTTATTTTCTTCTAGTTGACCAAACTCTAGAAAAAATCCTAAGTAACTAGTTTTGTATATGAAGTATATGTATATGTATATGTATATGTATATGTATATGTATATTATATGTATTATACCAAAGTGTAATACATGACATGCATTATACAGAAATAATGATTAATGGCTGATCAGTATTGGTCCACACATTGTTCATGGAGAGTAGAGGAACTTGTGAACCAGAATGGTATGTTGTTTCTGAAATATAAACAAATTTCCAGCTAAATTCAAAAGTTCCTTTTTCATACGCCTGTGTAAAGTGTCTAAGATCAGTTTTAGTATAATATATTTTAGCTTTTACCATGAATAATATACAGAGTATTAGTAAAGACATTGACCTAAATATTAAAGTTATTAAACATAAAAAATATTATGGGTCAGCTTATTTATGGGTTGCTTTATTTTTTAAAAAATTCCATACAGATAATTGGCATTAAATGAATTGAAAGTCTTATTTGGTTGACCAGATTTATTCCCTTGTTAACCAGCTGTGCTTCTGTTGTATAAAAACAGCTTTACTGGGGTCTTTGCCAACACATGCCAAACTATTAGGATGAAAAATGTGACTTTTTAGTGACATGCATCTGTTTACCAATTCACATCCAACATTTTAAATCATGTTCTCTTAATTTGCTTGCCTATGTTCCTGTGAAAACTTCATTTATTTCTTCACAAGATATTTTAAAGATGAACCATTTCCCCCAGTTTGTAGCATAGCTTTATGGAAAGAGAACTCATTTTGGAGTCCAACAAATTGCTCTTTGAAACTGGGATTCTACCACTCACTGAATAATCTTTGGAGAATCATTTATTTTTTGAACCTCAGCTACTTAATTTTTGGAATAAATGAGAGTATAAAAATGAAAGCCTCCAATATAGTACTTAAATACTTGAAACATGGTAGGTAATCAATAGAAGTTTCTCCCCTTTCTCTCTATCTCATTCTCTCTTTCTCGCTATCAAAAAAGAAAAACAATGGTGAATAATTTCAGGAACTAACTGTAGTAGTATTTAACCCATAGAATTCATACTTAGAGTTTGAATGAATTTGAATGAGCTTTGAGTATTTTTAACCACCAACCTAAAACCAGAAAACCTTTAACACAACCAAAACTATTTGCTTTTCTTATTATCCTTGCCTTGTTAGAAATAAAATATTAGCAATGCTGAGTTCCATGTAAAACTCAAAATATGTGTGTAATGCATACTTGGAAAATGGATGGATCTGGTTGTTCTTTTATTATATTCTTTATGGTGAGCCTCATTCTTACATATCATGTTTTGTGCTCTTGAGCTAGCAAACAAATACGTGAACAGTTGCTTTAGGTTGGAATTTAATACTTAAATAAATAAAACTTTAAAGGTAAAGGAAATTGTGCTGAGAAAATAGTTACTGTTTTCCATTGCTTCCATCTAAGAAGAGACATTCACCTTTAAATATCTCTTGAACAATGGAAATGAAGAGCTCTATAACTTTGTAGTCAACAAGTGTGTAGATTAAACTATCATTTAGGATCTCATTAGCCATCTTTTTGCTTATAACAATAATAATTTATCTTTCCTTAACAGACCCTCCTTCCCCCACACACCCAACCACATGAATGTCCTATTACATTTCTAGGGTCTTCTGCTCTTCAGAACTTTTGGCACTTAGAATTAGCTGAAATAAATCAAGTGGTCCTGGAGAGTACCAGTTTACTATAAGTAGATAGTGCTGTCTTTTGGCTTTGATTAAACTTTGAACAAAGTAGCTCTTAAGAAAAAAAAAAATAAGAATAGACAACATTAATTATATTCCGGAGGCCCCAGCTTTAGTTGATGGCGCTTTTGCCAAAAACAGTAGGCTGATTTTATTCCCCATTTTAATACTCCATATAAATTATTTCACCATATGGGTTGGTTTTCAAGAGGAATATTTGAATGATATAGCTCCTTTGTTTGGATGCAGTCAGGGCTATTGAATTAAACATTTTAGTTCTAGCCTTTTAATGGAACATCTCCATGGTTTCATTTTTAGAGAAAATTAAAATTAATTATTTTGCAGAATGATTCTGTTGTGAATTGAGAAGCCTTGCTTGACTTGGTTGTATTAATTCATTTGCTATTTTCTAGACACTATACTAGATCTAGAGGATTAATAACAAAACAAAAACAAAAACCAGACACCACTATTCTGTCTCTCAAGAAGCTCATAGCCCAGCATAGGAAAAATATGAAAAAGTGAGCTTTAAGATAATGTAAAAAGTGTAATAGAGGGCAATGAGAACAATGAAATTATTTCCTTCCTTGTAGAAACAGGTGTTGGTTAAATTTGAGCGCTTAGTATCTAATTATTAGGTAATTAAACTCATTACTTAGTACATGTATTTTCACATCTCTTAGAGTTTTTGCCATTGGGGATTGCTTCATCTTTACATTCCTATTTCCATAACTGCATATTATTTCAAGCATAAAGCACTTAAGCAGTAAGCTTAGATATGAGAAAAATGGCTCTAGTAGCTAATATATCCTAACATCTATGAATCTTCCAGCTAGCCGTAGTGAATTGACTCCACCCTAAAACTGAACATTGGGGAATCCTTTAGATCAAATTCTGGGCCTAGTCCCTGCCCACCACAACTTTCAAACATTTTGGCATTCGTGATAGGAAGGCATCAAGAATCATCTTAGAGTCTCAAGGAGCATTTCTTTGAATGCACTATTAGTAAATTTGATCTGTTGCTTGCTGCATCAACTGCCAGGGTAATTGGACCAATTGGAGTCTCTTCTGGTTCTTCTGAAGGCTAGTGATTAATCCTCTCTTCTCATTTCACAAAAGATAGAATAGCCATAGGCATATTTACTGGCAAATAAGACATGTAAAACAATTGAGAAAAATAGAATGAAGGGAAATGTAAAAGAAAATAGAGGTTCTATTAAAATGGGAGGAAAAGAAAGATGCAGGTAATCATAACAGAGAGAGAATGTAGATTAAGTGATTGACAGGCATGTTTTGCCCAAGTTCTCTGGAACATTGTTGTTCATTGTATCCTTTCTCTATTGATCTCCCCAGGCGTCGACCACCATCTCTAACTATCCAGCGGACTCTCAAGTTATTATCTCCATCCCAGACCTCTTTTCTCGCTCCTACCCTACAACTGAACCTTTTATAGGCCTTTCCACTCTGGTGCCCTAAAGGTATCTCAAAGTCAGCATGGCCACCTTCTGGAACTTTTGGGTCAGATCAGAAACCTCCAAGTTATCTTTTATTCTACCTGCTTTCTTACCTTCACCAATCCAATTCATTACTAAGTTCCTGAGATTTTTACATCACTGTTTCCTAAATTCTTCCATTTCTCCTCATCACCTCTGGCACCAGCTGGTCAAACTGCCAACCTCTCTTATCTGAACCACTAAGTAACCTATTTACTGGTTGCTTTATGCTCATTCTAGTTCTACCATGCTTCTATATTATTTATATCCCTAAAGTCTAATTCATTATGAAAAAAAGATTGCCCCCACCCTACTATTCCCTCCCTCTCTCAAATCCTTCCATGGTTCCCTGCTGCTGTTCCATGCTCCCTAAAGTGGTCTGACCCCCTACTCATATCAGGCTCTTCTCCTATCACTCTTTCCTTCACTGACTTGTTCCAGCTACATTGGCCATCAGCTCTTTGAACACGTCATGTTCCTTCCTTCCCTGGGCCTTTGCATATGCTGTTCTTTCCTCTGCAATGCTCCACTTCCAATCCCCACCTCCTTTCTATCTAATTAGTGTTGATTTGCTTTTCAGTTCACATCTCAGACCTCATTTCCTTAGACTCCCAGCTAAAGTCGTGCTCCTTTGTCATATGCTCCCATTGAACTTATTCCTTTCTTTGAGAGCATGATCTCAGTTTGTGATTACACAGTAACATCATTGATTAGTGCTTCCTCTTCCATTAGTCTGTGAACTCCTTAAGGTCATGCACCTTCTCTGCTTTCCTCATTACTCTGTGCCACCACCAACTACAGTGATAGGTACATGGTGAATATCTGTTGAAGCAAGAATTAATGAAGGATAGATGGATAGATGCATGGGTGGATGGGTGGATGGGTGGATGAATGAATAACCCAAATTACCTTTTGTGAGATTTATCACCCTCACTGCCCAGTATTGCTGCATGTCTTATGTGTTGAAATGAGAAATAGTATGCCAGATGATTAAGAACATGGGTTTCAAATCAAAGCACTTTTGTTAGTGCTTCCTTTTTAGGTAGTGCTTTAGTGTTAGTTTGTTAATCTTCTAATCTTCTATACAAGTTATTTGACCTCCCTAGACCACATTTTTCTATAGAGAAAATAATGTCTCATAGGTGCTTTGGTTGAAGGTATTACATGAAATAGTCTGTTCCCATCATCTTGGCACAATGACTTTTCATACTGAGACATTATTAAATGGTAGCTATAGCAATGATCAAGAAGTTTCAGAGAACTAGAGAATGAATTTTGTAGCTTTGATGCTGATGAGGATTACAGTGTCCACCCCATACATAAAGCAGAGCATGGAACAATTCTCACTGCATTGCTCTCTCACTGTTGTAATTCCACATGCAAATAGGACTATACTGATGGTGCCTCATCTATCTATCTATCTATCTATCCAATATCAAAAAAGAGGATCATGGAGGTCATTCACAAATCTGAGTCTCCAGCATCTACCTTATTTTGTCTGTCAAAATTTATTCTAATAACTTCAGTGATAGTCAGCATTCTGGTAATGATTTTCAATGCATACACCAAAGCCACACATAACTAAAATGATACTAGATGGAGAGTAAAGAGGTTGCGATTTTGAGTCTTGGGACTGAAAGCTGGGACTGAGCAGTTGCTTTATGTTGAATCTTTTTTTCAAAATTATTTTTATTAACATATAATGTATTATTTGTCCTAGGGGTACAAGTCTGTGAATCATCAGTCTTATACATTTCACAGCACTCACCATAGCACATACCCTCCCCAAAGTCCATAACCCAACCACCCCCTCCCACCTCCCAACCCCTCAGCAACCCTCAGTTTGTTTTGTGAGATTAAGAGTCTGTTATGATTTGCCCCCCTCACAATCCCATCTTGTTTCATTTTTTCCTTCCCTACCCCCAAAGCCCCTGTCGTGCCTCTCAAATTCCTCATATCAGAGAGATAATATAATAATTGTCTTTCTCCGGTTGACTTATTTTGCTCAGCATAATACCCTCTACTTCCATCCATGTTGCAAATGGCAAGATTTCATTTCTTTTGTTGGCTACATATTGTTCCTGTGTGTGTGTGTGTGTGTGTGTGTGTGTGTGTACCATTCTTTATCCATTCACTGTTGATGGACATCAAGGTTTTTTCCATAGTTTGACTATTGCAGACATTGCTGCTATAAACATTTGGGTGCATGTGCCTCTTCAGATCACTACATTTGTATCTTTGAGGTAAATACCCAATGGTGCGATTGCTGGGTCATATAGTAGCTCTATTTTCAACTTTATGAGGAACCTCCATACTGTTTTCCAGAGTGGCTGCACCAGCTTGCATTCCCACCAACAGTGTAGGAGGGTTCCCCTTTCTCCACATCCTTGCCAACTTCTGTCATTTCCTGACTTGTTAATTTTTGCCATTCTGACTGGTGTGAGGTGGTATCGCACTGTGATTTTGACTTGTATTTCTGTGATGCCGAGTGACGTGGAGCACATTTTCATGTGTCTGTTGGCCATCTGTATGTCTCCTTTGCAGAAATGTCTGTTCATGTCTTCTGCCTATTTCTTGATTGGATTCTTTGTTCTTTGGGTGTTGAGTTTGATAAGTTCTATATAGATTTTGGATACTAGCCCTTTATCTGATAGGTCGTTTGCAAATATTTTCTCCCATTCCCTCATTGTCTTTCAGTTTTGTTGATTGATTCCTTTGCTGTGCAAAAGCTTTTGATCTTGATGAAGTACAAATAGTTCATTTTTTACTTGGCAATGTTTCTAGGAAGGAGTTGCTGTGCCTGAGGTTGAGGAGGTTGCTGCCTATGTTCTCCTCAAGGATTTTGATGGATTCTTGTCTCACATTGAGGTTTTTCATCCATTTTGAGTCAATTTTGTGTGTGGTGTAAGGAAATGGTCCAGTTTTATTTTTCTGCATATGGCTATCCAGTTTCCCAACACCATTTGTTGAAGAGACTGTCTTTTTTCCATTGGACATTCTTTCCTGCTTTGTCAAATATTAGTTGATCATAGAGTTGAGGGTCTATTTCTGGGCTCTATATTCTGTTCCATTGATCTATGTGTCTTTTTGTGCCAGTACCATACTATCTTGATAATTAAAGTTTTGGAATAGAACTTGAAGTCTAGAATTTTGATGCCACCAACTTTGGCTTGCTTTTACAACATTCCTATGGCTATCCGAGGTCTTTTCTGGTTCCATATAAATTTTAGGATTATTTGTTCATTTCTTTGAAAAAAATTGATGGTTATTTTGATAGGGATTGCATTAAATGTATAGATTGTTCTAGTTAACATAGATATTTTCACAATATTTGTTCTTCTAATCCATGAGCATGGAATGTTTTTCCATTTCTTTCTGTCTTCATCAATTTCTCTCATGAGTACTCTATAGTTTTCTGAGTACAGATTTTTTGCCTCATTGGTTAGGTTTATTCCTAGGTGTCTTATGGTTTTGGGAGAAATTGTAAATGGGATCAACTCCTTAATTTATCTTTCTTCTGTCTTGTTGTTGGCTTATAAAAATGCAACTTATTTCTGTGCGTTGATTTTATATCCTGACACTTTACTGAATTCCTGTATGAGTTCTAGCAGATTTGAGTGGAGTCTTTTTGCGTTTTCCACATAAAGTATCATATCATCTACAAAGTGTGAGAGTTTGACTTTTTCTTTGCTGATTTGGATGCCTTTTATTTCTTTTTGTTGTGTGACTGCTGAGACTAGGACTTCTAGTACTATGTTGAATAGCAGTGGTGATAGTGGACATCCCTGCCATGTTCCTGATCTTAGGGGAAAAGCTCTCAGTTTATCCCCATTGACAATGATATTCACTGTGGGTTTTTCACAGATGGTTTTTATGATATTGAGGTATGTACCCTCTATTCCTATATTTTGAAGAGTTTTGATCAAGAAAGCATGCTGTACTCGTCAAATAGATACTTTTCAGCATCTATTGAGAGCATCATATGATTCTTGTTCTATCCTTTATTAATGTAGTGTATCACATTGATTTGTGGATGTTGAACCAAACTTGCAGCCCAGGAATAAATCCCACTTGGTCGTGGTGAATAATCCTTGTAATGCACTGTTGGATCCTATTGGCTAGCATTTTGATAAGAATTTTTGCATCTGTGTTCATCAAGGATATTAGTCTATAATTCTTCTTTTAATGGGGTCTTTGTCTGGTTTTGGGATCAAGGTAATGTTGTCCTTGTAAAATGAATTTGGAAGTTTTCCTTCCATTGCTATTTCTTGGAACAGTTTCAGGAGAATAGGTATTAATTCTTTTTTAAATGTTTTGTAGAGGGGTGCCTGGGTGGATCAGTGGGTTAAAGCTTCTGCCTTCGGCTCAGATCATTATCCCAGGGTCCTGCGATCGAGCCCCGCATCAGGTGCTCTGCTCAGTGGGGAGCCTTCTTCCTCCTCTCTCTCTGCCTATCTCTCTGCCTACTTGTGATCTCTGTATGCCAAATAAATAAATAAAATATTTTTTAAAAAATGCTTTGTAGAATTCCCCTAAGAAGGTGTCTGGCCCTAGGCTTTCATGTGTTGGGAAATTTTTGATGACTCCTTCAAACCTCTTACTGGTTATAGGTCTCTTCTTCCTTCTTCTATTTCTTCCTGGCTCAGTTTTGGTAGTTTATATGTCTCTAGGAATGCATCGATTTCTTCCAGATTGTCAAATTTGCTGGTATATAGGTGCTCATAGTACATTCTTATAATTGTTTGTATTTCTTTGGTGTTGGTTGTGATCTCTCCTCTTTCATTAATGAGTGTATTAATTTGGATCTTTTCTATTTTCTTTTTGATAAATCTGGCCAGGGGTTTATCAATCATATTAATTCTTTCAAAGAACCAGCTCCTAGCTTTGTTGATTTGTTCTACTGTTCTTTTGGATACCATTTCATTGATTTGTGCTCTGATCTTTTTTATTGCTCTTCTCCTGCTGGATTTAGGCTTTCTTTGCTGTTCTTTCTCTAGCTCCTTTAGATGTAGGGTTAGGTTATGTACTTGAGACCTTTCTTGTTTCTTGAGAAAAGCTTGTGTTGCTATATTCTTTCCTCTGAGGACCACCTTTGCCGTGTCCCAAAGATTTTAAACAGTTGTGTTTTCATTTTCATTTGTTTCCATGAACTTTTTCAATTCTTCTTTAATTTCCTGGTTGAGCCATTCATTCTTTAGTAGGATGCTCTTTAGCCCCATGTATTTGAGTTCTTTCTAGCTTTCCTCTTGTGATTGAGTTCGAGCATTAGAGCATTGTGATCTGAAAATATGCAGTGAATGATCCCAAGCGTTTGGTACCAGATGACACCTGATTTGTGACCCAGGATGTGATCTATTCTGGAGAATGTTCCACGTGCACTAGAGAAAAATGTGTATTCTGGCTGCTTTGGGATGAAATGTTCTGAATATATCTGTGATGTCCTTCTGTCCCAGTGTGTCATTTACAGCCTTTATTTCCTTGCTAATCTTTTGCTTAGATGACCTGTCCATTTCAGCGAGGAGGATATTAAAGTCCCCTACTATTTTTGTATTATTGTCAATGTGTTTCTTTGATTTTGTTATTAATTGGTTGATATAATTTGTTGCTCCCATGTTAGGGGCATAGATATTTAAAACTGTTAGATCTTCTTGTTGGACAAACCCTTTGAGTATGATATAGTGTCCTTTCTTATCTCTTATAGTCTTTGGCTTAAAATCTAATTGATCTGATATAAGGATTGCCACCCCAGCTTTCTTTTGATGTCCTTTAATATGGTAAATAGTTTTCCACCCCTTCACTTTAAATCTGGAGGTGTCTTTGGATCTAAAATGAGTTTCTTGTAGACAGCATATCAATAGGTCTTGTTTTTTTTTTATCCATTCTGATACCCTGTGTCTTTTGCTTGGGGCTTTTAGTCCATTTACATTCAGGGTAACTATTGAAAGATATGAATTGAGTGCCATTGTATTGCCTGTAAGGTGACTCTTACTGTATATTGTCTCTGTTCCTTTCTGGTCTACTACTTTTAGGTTCTCTCTTTGCTTAGAGGACCCCTTTCAATATTTCCTGTAGGACTGGTTTGATGTTTGCAAATTCTTTTAATTTTTGTTTGTCCTGGAAGCTTTTTATCTCTCCTTCTATTTTCAATGACAGCCTAGCTGGATATAGTATCCTTGGCTTCATATTTTTCTCATTTAGTGTTCTCAATATATTATACCAGTCCTTTCTGACCTGCCAGGTCTCTTGGATAAGTCTGCTGTCAATCTAATATTTCTACCATTGTATGTTACAAAACTTTTGTCCCAGGCTGCTTTCAGGATTTTCTCTTTGTCACAGACTTGTTAGTTTTGCTATTAGATGATGGGTGTGGCTCTAGTTTTATTGATTTTGAAGTGGTTTCTCTGTGCCTCCTGGATTTTGATGCTTGTTCCCTTTGCCATATTAGGGAAGTTCTCTATTTTAATTTGCTCCAATATATTTTCTGCCCCTCTCCTTCTTCTGGGATCCCAATTATTCTAATATTGTTTTGTCTTATGGTATCACTTATCTCTCAAATTCTCTCCTCATGGTCCAGTAGTTGTATGTCTCTCTTTAGCTCACCTTCTTTATTCTCCATCATTTTGTCTTCTATATCAATAATTCTCTCTTCTGCCTCATTTTTCCTAGCAGTAAGAGCCTCCATTTTTTTTTTTAAGATTTTGTTTATTTATTTGACAGACAGATTACATGTAGGCAGAGAGGCAGGCAGAGAGAGAGGAGGAAGCAGGCTCCCCGCCGAGCAGAGAGCCTGATGCGGGGCTCAATCCCAGGACCCTGAGATCATGACCTGAGCCGAAGGCAGAGGCCCAACCGACTGAGCCACCCAGGTGCCCCAGGAGCCTCCATTTTTTATTGTACCTCATTAATAGCTTTTTTGATTTCAAATTGGCTAGATTTTAATTCTTTTATTTCTCCAAAAATGGCTTTTATTTCTCCAGAAAGGGATTCTCTAATATCATCCATGCCTTTTTCAAGCCCTACTAGCACCTTGATAATTGTTCTGAACTCTAGTTCTGATATATTGCCAAAGTCCCTATTGATTAGGTCCCTAGCCATTGGTACTTCCTCTTGTTCTTCTTCTTTTTTTTTTTTTTTGTGGTGAGTTTTCCACCTTGTCATTTTATTCAGATATGAATATATAAACAAAAGAATTAAATACTAAAAGGGTGGCAAGGACCCCAGAAAAATATACGCTAACCAAATCAGAGGAGCCTTGAAACCAGAGGGAGAAGAAAAGGGGGGGTGTGTGTTTATATATATATATGTTATATATATATATATATATATATATATATATATTAGACTGGTGAATAGAACAGAGCCACCCAGTTGGTTTCGGGCATATCTGGTCTCTTAGAAGGAATTACCTCCCAATATTTTAAAGAATGAAAAACTTATATATATGCAAAAATAAGGGTAACCACAATGAAGGGATGGAATATGACTGTAAAGATGAAAATTTAAAAAAGGAACTGATAATATAATTTGATTGAAAAAAGAAATAAAAAACAATGTAGGAGAGAATGTGATCAGACTGGAGATTGGAACAAAACCATATGCTAGATTTAGGGTGTATTTTGATCTCTTGGAAGAAATTGTATCCCAAAATCTAAAGAAAAAAAACCCTATATGTATACAAAAAATAAGGTTAAATACAATGAGGGGATAAAATATGACTACAACATTTTAAATTTAAATTAGAAAATTTAAAAAGACTTTTTAAAAAAGGTATTGTTAAGATAAAATAGTTTAAAAACGTGGAAAGAGGAAAAGTTTAAAAACATAGAGTAAGAAAAGAATAAAATTAAAAAAAGATTTCACTTTGCCAGACTAAGGGATCATGGGAAGTATGCCATGAATTCTAGGTGTTGCTTTCCCCTAGCCCTGGATTTCACATTCTCATTGATCATTGAACTTAGTCTTGGCTAAATGTTCTTGCTGATCTGCAGGAGGGGCCTGTTGTTGTGATTTTTAAATATCTTTGCCCAAGGCAGAATTGCACTGCCTTTGCCAGGGGCTGGGCTATGTTATCTGCTTGCCTTTTCTCTTGGGAGCTTTTGTTCCCTGAACACTTTCAGGAGAGCTTTGGAGGAGAGCTTGGAGGATGGGAATGAAAATGGCAGCCTCCAATCTCCGGCCTGGAGAAGCCAAGAGCTCAGGGCCCCACTCCTCAGTGCACCCTCAGAGACAACCAGTTAATCCATCCTGTCTCCCTGGTCTCTGGCCTCCGTATTCACCTGGTCTGTGACCGAGGATTTCTATATCTGGTGCATGACCCCATTTGACGTCTCCAAACCCAGGAGATTTCTGCTGTGTGCTTCTGGGCCACTCCTCCCAGAGAAGAAAGGAGGTGGTCTCTCCAGGTCTGCCACTTGTGAGATCCCTGCTTGATGAGCAGTGGCTTGACCATGCCTTGGATCATGGCTTAAGGTAACCCTGAGTTGAGAGCTCACTCCTTGGCTCCAATTCCATCTCTGTAGCCAGCTTCCCCGCTCCAATACCTGGCAGCTCTGCTGCACTCACTCACCCCTGGTCTTTCTGTGACTCCGTGGGTCACTGAGACCACACTGTCCCTGTGAGGGCTCCACCCCTGCTTAGCCTCTGGAGTGATGTCCCTCAGTGGAGCAGACTTCTAAATGTTCCGATTTTGTGCTCTGCTGCTCCACTGCTTGCCAGGAGCCAGCCCCTCCCACTGCAGTCTATCTTCCCTTGGTTTTGGATTCACTTCTCCACATATCCTACCTTCCAGAAAGTGATCAATTTTCTGTTCCTAGAATTGCTGCTCTTCTTCTCTTCTATCTCCTCTTGAGTTTGTAGGTGTTCAGAATGATTTGATAACTATTTAGATGAACTTCTGCGACCTAATGCTATTTCAGCCTGCTACTCTTCCACCATCTTGCTTCCTCCCCAGTTGCTTTATTTTGCATTAGAAGAGCATGTTGGGATTCTCAGGATATTTTACCATGTTTATCCCAATCCTAAGAGCAAAAGTGAGGGAAGAAGAGAAAGAGAAGAGCATAAAAGGTTAACACTGGAAAGAAACTTAGAGACATCTATTTAAGGGTAGACAACACATAAGAGGCATCTTCTCCTGCCAATTTCACAATCACAGAACACATCATTATTCCAACAAGGCAGTTTTACCTATTAATCTCAGACTTCTCAGTACAACCCTCTACAGAGCAGCAGCTAGTTGAATGGTACTGACACTCAGCACAAAACATTTTTGCTATTCCTCATTTTGTTTATCTCCTATTACTTATGTGAGATACATAATTATATTACTTCATTACATATTTCTTTATTCAATAAAAAATCAGTGTGTAAGAGGAGAGATATCTTCAACATAGAAATGATCTACATTTTCTCCCACAGCTTGTGCTATTTCAGTGAGACCTCACTGTGGAATCATCAGCTTGGTGATTCTTTACAGTCTTTCTAAAGGGATCATGTGTTTTAATTCCAAGATCTATTACAAGAATCAATATACATGCTGTTTCATATTTTGAGCCAATAGCTTGCTGAATTTCTTGCATTCATATGAACTCTGTTGTATGGGGCAGCCATATGAGAGATGGTACTACTGTCAAAAACTATGCCAGGTCTTGTGATTTATCATGATTTTAGATACACCAGCAGTTGCCTGTGACAGGTACATATTCCAGCTAAAAAGGGTTTTATTTGAAGGCAGTTTGGTAGATGTGGTTCATATGGCTACCTATGCTAAATGTCTAACTTGAGATTCTATGATAGTATATGCTGTGGTCACCTTCAGTGGAAAATTATATGTGTGTGTGTGTGGTGTGTATGTGTGTGTATATATACTCATATATCTCACATGTATATATTAACACATATACATGTGCCCATATTTATGAAAACAACTGGTCTATATATTGAAAGTACAATATTCTACTCTTTTTGTTTCTAGTTTTGCTTTCATATCTGAGAAATATTTGTTTACTGAGTATGAAATGTTATATAGCCAGGGTCTGTCAGAAAAAATGGCTAAGTTCCAACATGTGCACGTTAGTAAATAGAATTCCTAAGATTGGTATTTGGTTGCTCACCAAAGAAGGTCTCAGCTTTCATAACTAATTATATTCAACTTCAGTATCACAGTTGAGAAGCACTAAGTGCCACTAACATTTTTCTTTTGTCCACTTGGGCAAGCTACATTGGGTGGATTTGCTGGTGAGTCATTATTACCTAGATCATCATTATTTCAAGAACGGGAGTCAACATTTGTGACATACTTACCATGTGTTGGGACCTGGGCTGGCATGTTCATCTGTTCATTCAATTTAGTGAGTGTCTACTGAATATATTAGTCTGCTAGGGTAGACATAACAAAGTATCATGGACCTGATGGTTCAAACAACAGACATGTGTTTTCTCACAGTTTTAGAGGCCAGAAGTTCAAGATCAGTGCGTCAGCAGGTTTGGTTCTCTTGAAGTCTCTCTCCTTGGCTTGCAGATGACCGCCTTCTTGCTGTGTCCTCACATGGTCTTTTCTCTTGTACACACTATCTCATTGTCTATTTGTGTATTCAGATTGTTTGACTAGCAAATTGAAGCTTTTAACCACCAGGTTAAGGAACAGGAGTTTTCTGGCTAAGGAATGAACAATATGTGTGAGGGTCCTGACTTAAGAAAGCATGGCTTATCTGAGGAATGAGAAATAGGCAAGTAGGAATGCAGCTTAATGACCAAAGAAGAAAATGGTGCTAAAGGAGTTTTGTAAGTAGATCCTTCATATAAGGACACCAGTCACATCGTATTAAGGCCCACATAGTGACCTCATTTTACCTTAATTCCTCTTTAAAGTTCCTATCTCCAAATATAACTACATTCAGAGGCACAGGGGCTCATGTTTCAGAGCATGAATTTAGGGTGGAGAATACCATTCAGTCATTACACTGAGTGCCTAACTGTGATCTCTCTCCACCTGTATGAAGTTCCAAGGACTGAAGGAAACACAGATGAGGTTCCTGTTCTTTGAAACTTAGAACAGGAATGAGTAATAAGAATCAAAATAAATATTTGCTGACCAATTAAGGTTGGTTCTATGAAAATAGGATGGATTCAAACTGGGGGTTAGAATAAGTAAGGACTCTTTAAAAAGTAACATTTAAGCTGAGAGCTGAAGAACACTAGGGATTTTTTGTTAAGATAATAGCATTTGTGAATTGTTTCATATATGCCAGGTACTGTTCTCAATATGTATTTAATTTAATATTTGCAACCATATGAGATAAATAAAATTATTATTTCCATTTTACAGATGATTAAAGTAAGGTACATAATACTAAGGAGACTGTCCATAGTCACAAGCAGTAAGACAGTTTGACTAGCAAATTGAAGCTTTTAACCACCAGGTTAAGGAACAGGAGTTTTCTGGCTAAGGAATGAACAATATGTGTGAGGGTCCTGACTTAAGAAAGCATGGTTTATCTGAGGAATGAGAAATAGGCAAGTAGGAATGCAGCTTAATGACCAAAGAAGAAAATGGTGCTAAAGGAGTTTTGTAAGTAGATCCTGGAAAAATTAGAAAACTTACTTGTGATTTCATTATTCTATAAGCAACAGGCCACTGAAGGATGTGACACAAGAGACTGGGATCTGCTTTCCATTTGTTAAAAGTTATGCTGGCTGCTTTGTGCAGAAATGACTATAGAGGTACAACACTTGAATTAGGAACTCACTCATGCACCATTTACAGTCACCAAGATGAGAGTGGTGTTGGTGCAGAAGAAAGGCATGCAGTATTAACCTGTATTTTGGATGTGAAATCCTTAGGATTTAGCGACAGATGTTGGGAGAGAGGGATATTTGAGGAGTCATTAATGACTTGTAAATTCTGGCTTACCAGTTGAGTAGAGGGAAGAATTTACCAAGATGGGGAAGAATTAAGTTTAGAGATTGGACCATGGAAAGTTCCACTTTTGACATATTGGTTGGAGACTCTTCCATGACATCCATGTGAAGATCTCAAGTAGATATTTTGACATTTGAATATGGAGATCAAGGAAGAAGTAGGTCATTGAGGATATAAAAGTATGTGTCATCAGCATTTGTATGGTATGTAAAATAATAGGATTGACAAGAGAAAAAGTATGTTGCTAGAGAAGGTGATACGATTTAGAACCCAAACTTGAGGTTTTCCAACATTTAGAATTTGTATACAAGAGGGTGCCTGTGTGGCTTAGTCAGTTAAGTATCTGCCTTCAGTTCAGGTCATGATTCCCAGGGTCCTGGGATCGAGTCCTGCATCAGACTCTTCTCTTTGTGGGAGTCTCCTTCTCCCTCTGCTCCTCCCCACCCTACTCATGCTCACTCACTCTCTCTCTCTGTCTCACAAAAATAAATAAAATCTTTTTTTTTTTTTTTTTTTAAGGAATTTATGTAGAAGAGAGGCCAGCAAAAAAGACTGAGGAGTATCTAGAGAGGAAATAACACCAGGAAAGGTCATCCTAGGTCCCAAGTTAATTGCGGGGAAGGGGGTACTTATGGGAGAATCATCAGCTGTGTCAGACACTGCTATCCATAAGTCAGGTGAGTTAGGGACCAGAAAGTATCCATTAAATTTGGCAGCCATCATCACTGATTGCTTTGGTAAGAGTAGTCTGTTACATGATCTCACTTAATTTTCACAACCACTCCATGATACACTATTATTATCCCCATAGCTCGGGGGTGGGAGGTAGATTGAGACTCACAGTGGTAGGTTACTAGCCATGACCACACAACTTGTAAGTGGCCATCTCAGCTTTCAAAACTGAAGCTGACAACTCAAGAGTCTGAATTCTTCACCGTTTTACTCTCTTCACAGTATTAATGCAGAAAAGTAGCAAATGACAGTGTCAGTTTCATCCCTTAAATTCAGATTACAAAAATGAACATTTAAATTTAAAGTGATTGTCTTTGAGAACCGTTCTGAGTTCTCCTCTCACTTCCGGACCTAGCATACAACTTTGGAACTCTGCCTTCTCGTTTTCAAAAGAAAGGAATTTGAAGAAACTTTTAAAAGTCCCTCCTAGAATTCTGAGACTTTATTAATATAAGCAACTTCCAAAAGGAAGCCCAGGAAAGGGCTTTCCCAAAGGAAACAGCTGCACTTCTTAATGCCAGCCTGGTCTTGAGTTGATGTTCAACATGAGCATGTCCAACACACATACCTTCAGTAAGACTTTTATTGGGTGTGCACACTATGTGTCACATACTGTCCTTGCTAGGTGTTTGCTCAGGCTGTTCCCCCACCTGGAGAGTCCTTTTAGTCTCCCCTTAGAGTCTCAGATCCCAGATGTTTAACAACCTGCCCCTTCAGTGCTTATCACACCCCTTAGATGAGAGGTGGATGTATGTTCCCCCTAAATCGTTTGTTTCCAAAGCGCCAAGGGGCAGGAACCATGACAACTTCTCCTTCATTCTGACTTTACAAGAAGCCATAGCACAATGCTTTTCTCAAATGATGTTTGTTGAGTTGAGTCTTTTGCAAATAATAAGAGCTTTGTTGAATTCTGAAAGCCCAGGGTCTTGCCAGAGGACTTGGAATGCACCAGACCTTTATTTTAGCAGAGAGGCACAAACGCATGTTTGGAAAAACAAAACTCCGCAGCAACCAGAAAACCCTCTAAAATGTGAGTTTCCCTCCTGTGATGACTGAGGCTATAACCAGTTGTACAAGAACTCATGGGGGCTCCTGGGCTCTGATTTACTTCTAGTGTTTGCTTTTCTCCCTGTTTCTCTCTTTGCCACTCTTCAAATTAAAGTGCTATTGTCTTGCTTGGGCTGCTTGCCAACTTGAGGGTTAAGACTAAAATACAAGTTCACCACATCCTCCCATTTGGTCACAAAAGAGGGCAAAAGGACAGGCTCCACTTGATGCAGTTTGGTCATAAAATCAGCCTCAGAACCTTCTTTTAACACACACAATTGGATCACACCACGGGTGCCAGTACCTCTCAATGTGATGGTGTACCCCAAGTGCCAGGAAATGCTTAGGCACCAGGATGCTGCTTGTGGGCACGACAACAAGTTTGGGTGCTTAAAGCTTTGCAAAGGGTGGCATGTGAGTTTGACCCAGAGAATGCAGGGGCTTTTGATACAGAGAAAATGGTAGATATTGGGGCACCTGGGTGGCTCAGTGGGTTACGCCTCTGCCTTCAGCTCAGGTCACTATCTCAGGGCCCTGGGATCAATCCCTGTCTCAGGCTCTCTGCTCAGCAGGGAGCCTGCTTTCTCATCTCTCTCTCTCTCTCTCTGCCTGCCTCTCTGCCTACTTGTGATCTCTGTCAAATAAATAAACAAAATCTTAAAGAAAGAAAAGAAAAGAAAAGAAAATGGTAGAGGATCTTGGGAGCCTGGAAAGGTTGGAGTGTTCAGTTTGTTAGGGCTTCCATTTCAGACTCGGTTTGGCCTCTGCAGAGTGTTGAGGGGGAGGCTGAGCTTGGCTCGGAGCCCTCCACCCTCACATTACCCGCTGAAGCGCTACACTACCCTCTTCTATATGTGGACATTCCTTCAGTGCGAGTTTTTTGGAGAAACGGGGGCTGCCTTGCTAAAACTGTGTTTGTAAGTGCTTGGGCCAAGGTATGCAGTGCCTGCACCAGTGCAGGAGAAGGTGGGGCTCACATGCCTGGTGGGAACAAGTTTCAGAAGATCTTGCAGGTTATACTAAAGAATTGGACATGTCCCTCCAGGTGGGGCGGGGTGGGGTGGGGTGGGGCGGGTCAGGCCATGAGAGAATGAGATGAGAGGACTGGCTGTGGCACTGGGTTGCGTGCACTTAATATATGTGAACTCAATCAGCTCTAAGTGCTTGGCAGAGAGCTGTATCCTGAGAAATATGTGCCCTGGGAGATAAGCACAGGCTTGTGCACATGGGTCCAATACACACATAGGGCCAGGGGGTTACACACACACACACACACACACACAAAGAGATCTCAAGACCCAGAAAGAAACAGCCAAAGAGATACTCATAGAGAGAGAGATACTTAGAGAGCAGGGACAGACACACAGAAAGATATAAAGAAACACGGTGCGGGTAGAGGGAGATCCACAGAAACACATACCCAGACACACGTAGAAGCCCAATGACACTGAGAGAGAGAAAAGGGTGATATATGCACAGAGGTGCACACATAGAGACACACACATGACAGACACCAAGAAGGGGTCACAGAAAGAGAGACAGAGACACAAAGACAGATACATGGAAAGAGAGATAAATATATAGGGAGAAAAGAGGCAAATTCCTTAGGTACGGAGTCATGAACCACTCCATTCTCAGGGTTTGTGCCCAGAGTGGCTGCCATCCCTGTCATTGGCTACAGTCCCACACGCCTCTCACAGGGTGCGCCTCTGTTGGATGGAATGTGATGCTGGTGGCTAAGAATGTTTGTCGACTATTTCTTGCTCCCTACACCCAACTGGGACTTCATCAGGTGCTTGATGGCAGTACCAGTGCTTGGTTCTGACAAGGGCAGTGGGGCTGTTCAGGTTTGTTAAGGGGTAGTCCATTAATAGTTCTGGATATCTAGGGGCAGCTCCTATGCCACAGAGCTTGCTGAAATTATTCAAACTAGCCGGTTCTCAGCTTACTCTGCCTTGTCCATTCCTTCCCACAGAACCCCATAATGGCTCAGGCTCTGGCCTTTGGTTCTCCACTCCTCTGACTCCTTACCAACCCCAGTTCTGCTCCATGGGATGACCCCCCAACCCCACCCACCTTCGAATCTCTGAGGAATACATACTGTCCTTTCAGTGGCAATTGTTTCCTGACTTAATGGCCTCACCACACTTAATTAATAATAAAAATCGACATTAAAACACTTTCGCATTAGTAGCTAAAGTGTAAGTCCTTGAAATTGAATTCTTGTGCAAGGAGCCTAGGAACTTCTAGACAAGGCTATGGAATCAGTCATTGGCTGTAACTCTCTGGATACCGAGAACAAGATCCTAGGCCAAGTAGAGATGAAGACCATGAGAATGACCCCCAAGAGAGGAATTTGGGAGAGGTAACTGGAGGCTTCCAGAGATATGAGCAAAGCTGTAAAGAAAGGGCTTGACATACCCAATCACATAATTTTAAAGGAGGGGACTGTTGAATAAAGGTTATAGATCAGTATTCTCAGGGACATTGCAGGCAGGAGACGAGTCCCATTTCTTAGCTTTGAGAAGCAAAGGTCATGGCTGGGAGAAGGTATGCTGAGGAAAGAACTGGGATGGGACAGGTGAAGTAGCTGGGGGTAGCTGGGCAAAGGGACTGTGCCCTGAAAAGAAGAAAGAGTATTAGAAGTTGCTTTTCTGTGCTCCATCCTCCAGATATCCATGGCCACTGCTGTTGAGTGGCAAGCCCCGAATTACACTGACCCCAAAAGTTGTATGAGTTGATACCTGTCATGGCTATAACCACTGCTTCCAAGAGAAAAATTGGTTGAAGATAAAATGAGGTATCAAAAATGTATTTAAGCACTTCCTGCTGATTGTCTTTTACCCAAAGAACTCTGATGATGGCGTGGACATTACCTTATAATGCCTCAGCCACCTCCAGTCCTCTGAGCACCTGAGACTCTCTAGCCACCTCTAAACCTTCAGTCAAGGGTAAAGGCCACCAGATCTTGTGGCCTACCATCCTGGTTTAGAGGTTTTGTCTTCTTTCTGGGCTATGAACCCAGCTGGGTGCATACTAGTCCCTTGGAAGGGAACACATACGATTTTCTTCAGGATCATGTAGGGTTGGGATTGTAGCCTGCAGTTCTTTTCTGGACAAATCCCTTAACCTCCCTAATCCTTGGTATTCTCACCTATAACACATGGATGCTTATAATACTCAGGTTAGAGGATTGCAGTAAGAAGCAAACAAGCTAACATGACCTCAAACCCTTAATACAAAGCCAGGCACCTAGTAAAGTCTCCTCCTGCTCTCCTTTCTACTATGTTGAACCTTATGAAAGTAGGTCAAAACAGCAAATTTCAACCATTTTTATGTAGTTCAATGTAATAACCATATGATCGCTACTATTTCCTCATATGAAGTTGTCTTATTTATGGGCTGCAGAATCCTGGGGGCTTTTGAAGACTCAGCTTGAGGACAATAGCTCCCAATGTTAGAACTAAACATGTTTTCCAAAGCATGTGAAATGAAAGGAAGATTTTTCCTCCCAGTGCCTGAGAGGTCTGCCCAGGGGACTTCAGGGGACTGCAGAAAACTCCTCTGAGGTCATAGTTGGCTGTTCCTCATCCTGGAAGGTACTAGGGAAGGGGGAAAGAAAGCAAGGAGATGAATAAACACAGTGCTTTCAGATGGGGGTAAGGAGTGGGAAGAAATTTAAAGAGGTGATATAAAAAGGAAGTGGGTGGCAGTTTTGATTGGAGGGTGGCACAGGGAAAATCTGCTCTGGGGAGGGGCCATTTGCAAGTATGGAATCCTCAAGGCCAGAGTGTTCCTGGTATCATGGGGAAGGGAGGAAAGTCACGGCGGCTGGCATGTAGGGACCGGGACAGCGGGATGGGGGACAAGATCAGGAGGGAGGTGGGCGTGGATCACAGGCTTCTTGAATGGTGATTGTTTTTCTTCTGTCGTGTAAGACCAAAATACTAAAATGCTCTTAACGAACTGCAGTGATAATTCTTATATTTTATGTTGTGTCTTTCCTTTAACAAAGACAAAGTTAGGTGTTTTTAATCTGTTTTTTGTTTTGTCTCTATTATTTACTTGTGATCCATAGAACATCCATGGCAGAGAGAGAAAGGAAAGGGGGAACAGGGAAAGCTGTTGTGTTGTTGTCTTTATTTTACAACCAGGGAGGACCCTGAGGCACAGGGGACCCTGTGGAGGTGCTAGAGTCCACCCCCTGTGTCCCCTTACCTGCACTCCTTCCATGACCCCCCCCCACCCTACCCCCGTGACTTGGTCTTCTTTGGAGCTTTAACTCCTTTGGGGGAACAATTCCACAAAGCTCAGGTATCTCATTATCTAATTATGCACTGTTGTGATTTGTAAAGAAGGTAGCTGTTTGTTTTATTCTGAGCTGCATTCTCCTCGGCAACTCTCACTAATTAAATGTAAGTCTGGAAATAGGTTAGAGGTGCTAAGCAATTGCCTGTGTTCTGAACATGATGTTCGTATGTAAACACAGCCCACAGATCACACGTTCTGAAATGCATGTGTGCTTAATTAGCCAAATGTGAGCCACAGGTTGGCATAAATAGATACTCTTCAATAAATGGTGCTGTGTTGCAGTGTTAGCTAGAAGTGTGGGAGCCGAGAAGAAATTAATCACTAACACATCAGAGTGTGTGTATTTCTTCCTGTAATTAGTTATCCTTTCCATGGGATTAAATGATTTTTATCTATCCCCCAACTCCTAGATCCATGGTAACCATGGTTTCTGCTTCAGACCCAGGTTTAGAGTCACTGAATAAAAATCCAGGTATCGTTCGGAGAGTCACTCGGTGGACATTAATGAAGTCACCAACTAGGTGCCCCCCTCTTAGCAAGCCCTGAGGAAGACGTAGATTCTGCATATAGATGAGTCAGGGTCTGGAAGTTCTGTCTGTGAGGAGTCCAGATAGACAGGAACAAAGCTCCCCAGTGAAACTTCTAAACAAGTGAGGGAAAGAAGAGATGATCTCCAGTTAAAGGGATCTGGGGAAGGGCTCCTGATACTTAAAAATTTCCTGATAAAAAGACTCCTATCTAGAATGGTAGAGAACTCTCCAAACCCTGTAATAATAAGAAAAAAATGAAAAATCTAATTATAAAATGGATAAAAGTCCTGAAGAGACATTTCCCCGACAAGAACAAAGCACACAAAAAGATGCTTGACGTCACTGGCTTCGAAAAGATGCTTGACGTCAAGAAACCCAACATGAACTTATGCACCTGATATACACCGAGCCCCTGAAAAACTGATGTGGACATTTGCAGGGAAGAAAAAAGGGTTGATTGTTGATATGGTGTCCCCAGGAAAATGGGGAGCTAATGCTCTAAGTTTCAAACTCCCTAATGGCTTATGAGTGAGGGTTCTTAAGGGCAAAATTTGAGACAAGAGTCTTCTGATAAACTCAATGTTGTTGTTTGGAGACCTATGAAGTCACATTAACTGATGTTACTTACTTGTTTCTGGCGTTGCTCTCTGTGGTCCCGTGGAGGTCTGCTCCATGACAAAAAATTGGGAATCTGCAAAATAGCTTTGTTCTTTATGTTAGAGATGTCATTCTGCATCTGGTGCTGAGGAGTTCAGGAGAGTGCTGTTTCGCTGGCTTCCTGAGTATTTGTACATACGTAAGCTAGTGGGGTTACATGTTTTCATGTTACTTTGATTGACAGGCAGGCATTCCCATGTTTGGGCCCTGGGTCTATGTGTTCCCTGGCCAGTCCAGCCATGCCCCGGGCCAGTATCACCCCTGGTATTCATTCTTTCATCTGAACTAACAAGTTGGATGTCAGCTTCACAGCCCCTAGGGGAATGCAAAATCAGACCACACGGACATATCACTGCACACAGGTAAGGACAGATCAAATAAAGTGACGACACAGGACTCTGGTGAGGTTGTAGAGAAACTGCTTCTCTCAGGTAGGAATCTAAAAAACCAAACATATCCTTAGCCAGCAATTACACTTTTGGGCATTTACCCCGGAGAGATGAAAACTTACATGCCCAGAAAACCTTGTGTATGAATGTCCAGAGTAGCTGCTTTGTAGTAGCCAAAAGCGGACAGCACCGTGACATCCTTTGATGAGTAAGGGGTTCAACAAGCAGGTACATCCCTACCATGGAAATTTACTCAGCAATGATAAGGCGTGAATGACTGATACAGCATGGATGGATCTCGAAGGCTGAGTGGGAAATAAGCCAACCTCAAAAGGTCAAATAACATTTGATTCCATTTACAGAGCACTCTCAAAGAACAGTCTTATGGAAACAGAGAACAGGGCTTAGAGGCTGCCGGGATTGAAGGCAGTAGGGGAGAGCGTGACCATGAGTGAACACAAAGGAGAGCTTTGCCTTCTTGGATGTGTCGTTTCTTGAGTACAGTGGTGTTCATGCATCTACACACATGCTAAAGTGACTCTGAGCTATACACACATTGTGCCAGAGTCACTTTCCTGGGCTTGACACGTGTGTGCTGCCACCCACGCCACGTTGTTCCATACCGGGAGGAACCGGGGAAAGGGTACACGACACACGATTTTTCTTCACTGGTTTTGCAATTTCCTTTCTGTAATGCTCTCAGAGTAAAGCACATTTTTTTAAGTTAGCAGTAGAATAAAAATGATAATCATAGTGAACATTTAGAGAGTACCTACTGTGCACTAGTCCTTTGCTAAGGACTTATTTTATGTAATTGATTCCTAATTCTAAGGGGGGGAGGGGGAAATGCTGTGAGATTTATAAAATCATGTGTTTGTCTTATTGACAAGGACACAGGGCCTGGAGACGTCAGATAGCTCGCCCCAGGTCAGACAGGGAGTAAGTGGTTAGAGTGAGGATTCCCACAAAGGTAGTCCAGCTCCAGAGCCACATCTGTCCCCACTGTCCTCTTCCTTGGGCTGCCTGGGGCTTGCAGGCGTGTGTAAGTTCTGTTGAGCCGGGACATCTGTGTAGCCAAAGAGGAATTCCTGTGGTAGAGCCTTCTTCCCCTCCAGGGCTGGTCTCTGTACTTGCGAGAGGGTGGCAAGGTCTCTAAAAACCCACTGTGAACCGTGGCAGGTGTGGGGGGCAGCCCTGCTGCCTTTACCCAGGTGCCAGGGAAGCGGCTTCTGTAATTAGCTGAGGAGAATGGAGTTGCCCTGATTTCCACTTGCAATCTTTGGTTCTCACTGAAGCTAAAGTCCCCAAGGGCCCCACTCCTTATATTCCATGCAGAGAAAGGCTGGGAAAAGGGTGGGGAGTGCATTTCAAATAGAACAGGTGTTAGTTTTTCTTCTTCCTTTTCTGCCCCTGAGATCGAAATCCTCCAATTTCCATGCTGATTTATTTGAGGTTGAGAATATTTCTTTGTCTGCTTCCTACCCAGCTGCCTAATCTCCCTATGATCCCAGTCCTAAAAAAATTCTTTGACTTCTGTCAACCTGAAAATGCTTGGCACCCGCCAGCCTTCTCCTGCTTTAAGCCCCGAGCCCCCGTCTCCTAGCAATTGGCATTTTCCGCTTTGCTGCCTGCCTTGGGCAAGGGTTTCCGACGCAAGGAGTAAAATCTGAGCAAAGCTGTGTGCTCTCAGGGATGTACCCGCAGATTTATTGTGATGCCTTATTTTTCTTGTTACTAGTATAATAGGAGCGCGGGCCTCTGCTGCAAAGAGTAGGCTAAGCCATCTGGTTGGAACCAATTTAAGTCTCCAGTCGCTGAGGCAGAGCCCCCAGGTAAGAGTCCCAGCAGAGGAGTGAGTTGCTGGGGACAAGAGAGGGAACCGGGAAGCTGGGGTCCTGGAAAGCGCCGCTCTGGAGGAAGGAGAACTGCTGTTCTGTTTTATTCAAGGAAAAGCTGCTATTTCTTGAAAATGAGAGGTCCTTTGACCATCCCCATTGTCGGTTGACTATTAAGCCAAGAGTCTGATAAATGTCACCCACAAACAGGTGAGGAGGGGAAGATGACACCTGGGCCCAAGCTGGGTTTGGGGCATCAGGTTTGGGCACAGGAATGTTGGGAAGAAGGAAATTCATGGGAGAGGCCCAGAATATGGATTCCAAGGATCGCTGAAAAGATGGAGGACAAAGCCGATGTTTGCCTAAGAGCCAGATGGGCAGCCTGTAGGAAGGGCCCCATGTAAATATTCAGGCTGAGAGGCTAAATATGGATGCATGTCTGGGGAGCGGCAACCCAAGTGAGGGGTTCAGAGAGGTGGAGGGGAGTAGAGCCTGCCGTAAGGCTTGAAACAGAGCTGCTGGAGTCCCTCCATCAAAGCCCTACAACCTCCTTGATGGTGGTGGTCTGAATGGTTTGCCAGGATCTACCTCTTTTTTCTGAGGCCACTTTGGGGCACAAGACAGAATTCATGAGAAGAACCCAGATCCCAAGACCTGAGGAGATTTTACTGATTGTTCTGGAGCCAGGAAGTCAAGGGAAAATTCCAGGCAGTTGAAAGTCAGTCCCCATCAAATGTAACATGGCATCTCCAAGCATCCCCCCTTCCCTAAACACACACTCCCAGTTCCCAACTCTTTCCAATTCATCCACCCCACTCCAGCACTTAACCAGCCACTACAATGGATAATATCATGTTTTGAATCCAAATATTACCCAGGTCCACAAAGTAGACACAACGGCAGTGAAGAATCCCAGCTATAGATGTGTAACTACATCATACCCACATCAGAGGCTACAAAATGTTTTAAGACAGAAGAGAATCTTTGGTATTATATGGAGGACATTGCCATGGACAAAATAAATCCAGCCATGAAGAAAGAGAGTATGAGAGAGAGAGGTCGTAATGTAGAGAAGCTTCAGAAGAAAAGGAGACAAGGCCAGTGAGGACATTAGTGTCCCAGCTGCATCCTGGCATCTTTGGCAGGACTTTCACTGTGGCCCACCCCAAGGAGGTTTGAATCACCCATCCCCCCACCTTTTTTGTGCCTTGACAGCAGAGCAACTACCCTACTGTGAAAAGTAGTACACAGTTAGAGAATGGTCACCTTATGACATCATGTGCACAAGTCTATGCCATCAGTCTTATTTTTGTTTTTCCCTTAAAGATTTCTACCTCTTAGATTCAGGTCCAGTAGAATTCCTATGATCTCTTGAAGATTGAGTAGGGATGCTTCCTCTCTCCTCTTCCTCTTCCTCCTAGTTCTCTTAAAGCAGTCAAATAGTCTATTGACTATGTGCTAGGCATGTTCTCAGGTAATGGGATCCCAGCTCTGAATATGTCAAAAAATGAAAAAATAAGAACAGATTACCATTTTATGTAAGGAATGGGGGGGACTATGGAACAGTGGGGCTTCTTTAATGTGAAGGAACTGAGAAGTCCTCACTAAGGAGGTGTCTTCGGTAGGGCTGTTGTAACAGGACACCATAGCCTGGGTGGCTTAAAAAGCCACATTTATTTCTCACTGTTGCAGAGGCTGGGAAATCCTAGATAATGGCATCCTCAGAGCAGGCTCTGGTGAAAGTCCTCTTCCACAAATAGGAGTCCCAAATCCTGCTCATACTGGCTCTACCCTCGTGTCCTAATTACCTCTCCAAGTCTCCACCTCCTCCTCCCATGTCCTTGGGGAATAGGGTTATGATCTCAGCATATGAATTTTAGCGGCATACAAACATTCACTCTATAGCAGGAGGTAATGGTACCTGAGCAGAAGCCTAAGAGATAAAAGCCAACCTACATTGATCGTGCATTGCCTTCCAGGGGCAGAAGATGTGGGAGGGGCTTTCCATGCAGGGTCTCGTTTAACCTGCTCAGTAGCCCATTGAGGAAGGTACTTCTTAGCTACATTCCTAAGTGTGGACCCCAAGGCTTACAGACCTAAAACTGCTCTCCCAGGGTCATTTGGGAAGTGAAGGGTGACATGGGGATTTCACCTGACTTCAGAGCTGGTTCTGCTAACCACCAAGCTCTGCTGCCTGAATTCTGTATCCTGTGGGGAGAAGCACCTGGTTCTCTGCTTTCAGTCTCCCTCCCCAGTGGGTTGAAAGTAATGTTTTTCACACTGTGGTCTTTGGAATCTCCAGGGTATTTGTTTTTATTTTGTTTGTTTGTTTGTTTTGTTTTTTGAGGCCAGGATAGGGGTGTGGGGTCACACCATGGTGTCTGGAGAAGGTTTCTACTTCTGTCTGTTTTATACATTAGGCTTCAACAATTTTTTTTTTTTAAGGGCTTGAAGTACCTAAAAGAGAGTTGTAAGAGGACTTGCTTAATGAGTATTTAAAAATTTAAAGAATGGAGGGTGTTTGTGGTCATGTACCAATAATGATAGCTGGTAGGGGCTGTGACAGTGGTGACAGCTGGTGGACCCTTGCCTTAGGGCTTCATAGGTGTCAAGTTCTAGTACTTTGCAGTACTCATCCATTCAGTCCTCACAGCAAGCCCAATAGGGGGGTTTATGTTCCAAAGGAGGGCTCAGAAGCCCTGAGGTGTGCCACTGGTCCAGGTGCACAGCTGGTGAGTGGCAGGACCAGGACCTGAGGCCAAGGGGGTTCAGCTGTAGAATGTGCACATTGTTAACCCATGATGCGGGGCCAGGGACCTGAACCTTCTGTCACTAGGCTTAAAGGGAGAGCTACGCTTACCCTGAAATCTATACGTGGTAGCTATGTGTCCACGGAGGGAACTAGACAGCCTGCATAGGCCATAAGCCTTCATTGTTCAGCACCATCTGGGACACTCTTCCTGGACTGCTCACTGATGCAGGTGTGACATTTCTCAGAGGCCATGTGTGATTCCCCAGCTTTCACATCTATGGGCCTGGCATGGCCTGCTTGTGTAACTCATTTTAAAAGATGGATTATTGGTTCATCACATTAATGAATTAAGCCAACACTGGTAGCAGTCAGGGCTCAACAGTGTCCTAAACACCAACATTTGTTTTCTTACATGCAACAGGATGGTCAGCCATTGAATGACCCTCTTTGACCAAAAGTTAATTCTAAAGGTTAAAAGGCAGGGGAAGATCATCATAGATGGTTTACCTCACTTCAACTCCTGTACAACCCAGTCTGACCCATGCCATGAAGGGGAGACTTCCTGCTAAGTGTTCCTTAAAGGGCCTCACCGCTGGAGACTCAGGTCTAGGGTCAGATTTCTGGAAAATTGGAGTCGTTGCCAATGCAGTTGGGTGCACCTATGACCCCCCCACACCCCCCACAGGAGAGACTGGACTAGGTGATACAATGCAGTGTGTCTTCCGTTAATGGCCAGTCCACATGGAACCGTGGAAATGGAAGCTAGCCACCATGCCGTTCTGGACTAAAAGAGTTTAGTCAACATAAATCCCAGGGCTTCATTCGCTGAAATCACCCAGGAAAGGAAACATTATTGATTTCTCATATTATCTAATTTCTGGGCACTGCCTATGGAATCACTCTGTCTCATTGAACAATAAAGTATATTATGAGAAAAACGAGAGACGGTTCCAGGGCTTTCCTCACTGCCTGTTTCCTTTTTTATTATTATTGCCTTAGCAGCATTCATCGTTGGAGCCTCAAAGCCACCAGACAGGGTCCCACAAATCTCCCTGGCTCCTTGTGTGGGAGCCAGGCTGGGATGATATGCAGTCCTCTGGTTGCTCCCAGTGTCATCATTCTAGACCCAAACCGAGATATGATTGAGGAGGTCCCGATAAAACTGGGGATCATTGGCCTAATCGGAGTCATTTATCCTGTCTTGAGCTATCAAATCAGTGCTCTTGGGTTACAGGGCATTGGGTGGGGGTGGTTCTTTCCTGGTATATTTCACAATGATTACTTTGAAAAGAATATCATTTCTGAAGTTCGTGCTCTATGGAGTATCCAAGTAGAACATTTGTAAGAAGCAGCAGCTCCACTTAGTAGATCTGTGGGTTCAGATTTGGCCCATCCTACAAGAGGACGTCTTTTTTAAAAGCATGACTCACAAATCAATACCTGCTCACTTGAGTTAGAAGGAAAATGTTACCCTCCAAAAGATGGTTCTGCCTAATTTGTGAATTCCGGAACATTAGAAAACAAGAAAGCATATGTACCAAGAGAAAAGCGGCATGTGAAGAAAAAAAAAAAATCCAAGGGAGAAATAGGATAAAATTTGGATCACGCTAAATTCTATTTATGCTGAATGTTGTATTTTGTTGGAGTCGTATGTGAAAATAGCCATATTGAAATGGTGAAAATCTTGTATTCAACTCATGTTAAGGAAAGAGAATGTTCCTTTGAAAGATTTCGCGGTAACATTTAAAGCTAGGAACTAATTATTCATAACAAATCACAAAATGGTGGGAGAGGGGGAGGTTCACTTAGAAACATTTCCCTGCTTTCTGTTTTTCCTATGGTAAGTAAACAGCACCATCTCAAAATGTCGCATGCGGACTCAGAGATATTTATGCATATTAAAGAAATACAACTTTTAACTATGTAAAATGATTCCCTCCTGACAACGTTTAAATAGTGTGCCAACCCACCAATAAAGCAGGCTGACAGGTCATGAAGGGACGGATTTATCATTACTCCCAGAGGCTGAGTATCTGGGTCTTATCACACCGCGAAGGATCTTTGTTCCTTGATTTTATCTGGCACTTTTTAAAATTTTTTCTCTCTGGTTGAACAACCCGGTTGTCACTGTTGGACAAAGAGAAAAGAAATATATCATTATCCTTTACTTATTTTTAAAAGCACCTGCTTTTTGGAACACAATTTGCAAAAATTATTTGAAATAGATTAACCTTTTGAAATGATAATGGCATAAAATTATATTAAGTAATTTTCTTAAAAAATAACTCACATTGAAAATAAAGTGTGACACCATCAGCGTGAAACCCAGCTTAGGATCTTGTCTGGATTCGGTTACTTCTGGGTGATTATTTGATACTCAAATTATGTGTCTGTTTTCCCACCCAGGAGTGTCCATCTTGCTGTAGCCTGACGTCCCGTGAACTTGTAGATCTGCCTCCTAGTCTCTCTGTAAGCACTAGAAAGGGAAGTAGCACAAGCTTGCCCTTCATGGTTGACCTTTCTGAGCTTCTCATCACTTTTATTTAAACCAGATATTAAAGGTGAAAACTATGGTAGTGATGCACTCAGCTGTTGAGATAATTAGGAAGAACCATTTCCATAATTACTATGTCACTGTCTCTGGAGGGACATGAAAGCTTGTCCTGTCCCTTTAACAGGACAAGTTGCTAATCCCCTTAACATTTTTTTCCCTTTGGACTGATAATATTTCACAATTTTTTTTTTTTTTTTTTTTTTTTTGCTTTGTAAAATATTCCTAAAGGGAGGCTTAAGCAATAATGCACAGATTATGGAAATGATGCTCATTAAGTAGAGGGCAAGATTTCTAGAAAGCCACAGAGCTGCCTCGAAACATGTAACCTCCATTAGAGGCTTCATTTGAATGTTTATTCATGGAGCAGTAAATGTTTATTATTATACATTTTATTGAAACATAAATTAAAGAACTGTAATTATGTGTATGGCAAACAGTAAAGCAATGTGCATTTGTCACAGAATGAGTAAGACAAGGAAAAATGCCATAATTGTTTCATTTGCATCCAAATCCTTTATTGTATGCCCAACAGAAAAATACCCAGAGGGAATAACTCTGTGGATTAATGTTCTGATACGGTGTATAAATAAAAAAAGTACATATTCTAGATATTCTTTCTAGCAAAGAGAACATCCTGGAATTAATTTGTCAAGGTTACAAGTTATCCAAAGAAAGGGTGGGTTTCTTCTTTTCTCCTGAGAGAGAACCACAATGACTCTTATTGAAGTTAATGCTGAGCAAAGAATATGTCCCCTTGGCAGTCTGTGCAATGCTGATTGTTTTCAGGATGAGCTATTTGCTCCAGACACTCAAGCATATTTGAGGAGTTTTTTAAAAGGACTTACATGAAGCTGGAAAGACAAGACCTTCAAACTTTTTACACTTTTGTAAAAACAAAAAATACCATTGATTGGGAAAGAAAGGAAAGTGCAATGTAATCACCATAGCTCTACACGGGCCATATCCTGGTGTGTGCAGGAACGCTTGAAGCAGAGGGAAAAGACCAGAGTAGCCAAGAGAAACTATGTATGTGAGGTTTCTTTTTTCTCTTTCCTAAAGCAACCTAACAAATAAAGAAGGCTTAGCAATCACCTACTAGCCATCCATCTATCCACTCATCCACCCATCCAACCTATTCACCTGTCAAGGATTTATTTACATAATATAGAATGTAGGATTTGGGGTAAGGAAATAATCAGAAGAAACATGCAGTCAGCAATAACCCAGAGTTCCGGACTAACTGAAGAGAAGTACCTGTAATTATTGATACTTTATAGTAAAAAGCAAACCTTGAGATACATACAAATCAGAGGAGCCCTGGAGAATCTGAAGGGTACACAGAGAAGGTGGCATTGAACTGGCTCTTACAAGTTGGGGGGAAATGGGAGAGAAGGAATAAGAAAGGAACTCCATATAGAGGGAGGAACATTGTGAGATTTTTCTTATCAAGGATAGGTACTGTAAACACAGAAGCCACCACAATTGCTGATAAAAAAAATCAAGGATGACAAATCTGGAGACATTCTTTGAATCTCTTGAAAGTCATTTTACTGGAATTGTCACTAAGGCATTCTATCTGCCTAGCAGCAGACAGAACCCTTGCATGTATGGCTGAACGGGGAGACTTTCTTGTCCTTGAGTTGGTCTACCTGGAGTTTCACCTGGGTTGTTGCATGAGCATGCCCTTCTGCCAGAAAAGTGACCAGATTTGCATGAGATTATCACAGTTTTATAAATCTTGAGTTTGTCAACTGTTCTCTCTTTTTTTCCAATTTATTTTATTTTATCTCTTTCCTGTGTTCAAAAATTCATTGTTTATGCACCACACCCAGTGCTCCATGCAATACGTGCCCTTCCTTCAGAGTGTCAGCCATGCTCAAGCAACTGCTATGCCTTTCTTTTTTATTTATTTATTTATTTATTTATTTATTTATTTATTTATTTATTTGACAGAGAGAAATCACAAGTAGATGGAGAGGCAGGCAGAGAGAGAGAGAGAGAGGGAAGCAGGCTCCCTGCCGAGCAGAGAGCCCGATGCGAGACTCGATCCCAGGACCCTGAGATCATGACCTGAGCCGAAGGCAGCGGCCCAACCCACTGAGCCACCCAGGCGCCCAACTGCTATGCCTTTCATGAGACAGAAGAAACACCTTGTTTTTCCTGTGCTCAGATCATCACAGTTAAGTTGAGAAACTTTAAGGAAAAAAAATAGAAGATAAAAAGCCATTTCAGTTAAAAAACAAAACAAAACAAAAAAAGCCTCCCAGAATTTGTGGAGACCCCATTGAGTTTTTTGGCTTAACAATTGTGTCTTCAAGCCATACATCAATGATGGTGCGCCAATTGTGAGTTAGAATAATACATCATGAGAAGGACAGTGCTCTCATGATATATGGGCACAGTACATCATTTCAGCATCACGGCTTTGATGATGTATGGCTCCAAACCACAATGAGAGTTTAAAGGAGCTTTTAGCGACCAGACAGCTTTAAATTTCAAATTTTCTAAAAATTAAGGTCTTCTCAAGTCAAATAAAAGCCAGATGATGGAATCTGTTGCTGTATTAAGTGTCCCTGCCCTCTGAGAGCCTGGGCATGTGTCTTTCCCTCCTGGCTGTAAGCTCAGAACATAGAAATAATGGGCAGAACATAGAAATAATGGGAAGGCTCTTCTTCCATTTTTTCCTTCATAAGAGCAGAAGCTCAGAGAACTGAACAGACAAGAGCTATGTTCAAGGCGTCTGTTTTGCCCATCTATTCCCCCCCATCTTCTGCACGGCAAACCCAGGTAGCTCATCATCGTAGTGAAGTACTGGGTCACAGAAGATGGTTTTCTGTTGTCTTCGTTTTAAAGAGGGCTTCTGCTGAAACACAGAACAAAACGAGCACATAAAAAGTCGAACAACTTCCTTACCCATTGCTCACCAATTCGAAACAGGGCCCACAGGAAGACAAACTGGCCTTTTCTATCACTTGTCTTTGTAAAACCAGTGCACTGATTGCAAATGAGAAGACAACTCGAAGGTGACTGACATCTGGGCTGTTCACCCAGAGTGGGAAATGGGGGCTGTTGCTTAGCTCCGTCCCCATTCCTGTCTTAACGATGCGTCTATAAGATGCTGATGTTGCTGAGGAAAATATACTGCTTTGCTTAAAAAACGCTCACTTTTGGGGGCAAGGAAATCGCTATCCATTAAGAAAACAGGTTTTGGAAGAACCTCCTTTCCTCCTCTGTTTTTTAATCCTACCGCAGTAAGCGAAACAAAATGAGGAATCTCCCTACTGTTTGTATAATAGGCCCAAACAGGAACAGCAAGAGACAATTACATTTCAAGTGGCTTCTTCCATTTTCCTTTACTAAGTGAATTAGAGGCAAGCATGGCGGTGGAGAGGCTGTCATGTGGAGAGAAACATCTGGGCAGGAGGAATTAACACAATCTCCCTGCCCATTATCTTGCCTCTAGTTTTTTCACTCCTTTAGCTTCCTCCACAGATTCTAATTCTCAAATTACAATAGATTTTCAATGTCTGCCTCTTACTCCTCCCTGACTTCCAAAAGGCAAAACATCCTGTTTTCACCAAATAGAACTTTTTTTTTTTTTTTTTGGTCTCAAAAAAGTTCTGTGCTCCCCCCACTTCTTATGTAAGTAGCTTACCTATATAATCTGGGTATCAAAAAGGAGAAATAAACACATCATCTGTTATTCCGAGGCTGTCAGTTGAACCGTCTCAAGACCCGGTGTCTCGAGAGAGGTGGACTATGTCATCGCTGGTTTGAAGATTCCCCTAAAATTAATCTGCTTCTTTTCTATAAAGAGAACACTGACACATCATTTAATGACTTTTTTTTCTCATGAGTCAGATGCTTTACTTAAACATCTGTTGTACTATCGCACCATTCATCCATCCGCTTCTTAAGTCATTGTCAATTATTCCAGGAGCTACCATATCTGTGAGAACAGTATGTTCTCGTAACCGTTCACAGTGCTGTGGGCACATTAGCACATCCAAAACACGAAGACATAAGAGCTATGATTGTCTCCATTTTTCTAGAGGAGGAAATGGGGCTTACTGAGAACCAGTGAATTGTCCAGGGTCACCAAATCGATCATAGTGGCAGAGTGGAGATTCTCAGGCAGTTTGGTGGGATGTCTACATGCTGTCTTTGTGACACCACTGTCCTTCCCAACTACACAACCAGCATTTGGGTGAAACGTGTGTCTGGGTGTATTTGGAATAGTCCAGGGTTAGGCCTGTTATCATAAACAGGCCAGTGTAGTTGTAGTGCCTGTTTTCACGCTCAGAAGTTCCACTGTAGACAGTAAATGCTGTGGTGCCCTAACTAGCAGCATGGTTCTTGCTAGGCAGTCCTACTTCTGCTGATTCTAAGTATTCTCACCTGCCTCTACTAGGCAAACAGAGAAGGAAAGGCAGGAGGCTGGCTTTGGTGATGTTCTTGAGACAAGGTGGCCGGCTAACTCTGCTCATGGGCTTATTGCCGTTTATGTATCTTCTTTGGAGAAATGCCTATTCCTACTTCTCCTATTTTTAGCTGGAATGTTGTCTTTTCTTACGTTGTAATAGTTCTTCATATGTCCCATATACCGGGCCCTATCAGATATATGATCTACAAAACTGTTCTCTCATTCTGTGAGTTGACTCTTCAAGTTTCTTGATGGTAGCCTTTGAAGCCCAGTGTTTTACATTTAGATGATGATCGTCCTCTTCCACTTTAAGGACCCTGGGCCCAGGTGAATAATCTGAGATCGTCCATACTCTTTCCCTTTTACCAGCAACTGGTTAACAACCTTAATCTTTCTACAACCTACTTCTCCCTTGCCAAGGAACCTAATGTATTCACAAGTTCAGGGATCAGGGTGTGAACATACTGGAGGGGTCATTCCCTGCCCATGATCTGCAGTGGTGTTTGTTATTCTTTAGAATCAGATTCGCCTTCAGAGGTCACTCATGGATCTGAGTGAGGAGGTTCAAGTGGCAGCAGCTGGTGGTTGCAGGACACTATTTATGGAGGAGCCCAGCTCTCTCCCTCTAGTCTTCCCCACCCTTTCCCCTTGCCATGACTGTATTGCTTATAATGAAAACATACTGTATTCCAGCAAGGGCAAAAGACACCAGTGTGACAACATCGACCATCCTCAAGTGAGTATGAGGTAAAGTAGGTGTGTTCAAAAGGGAAGGAGAAGCTCCATAGCACAAAAGAGGCAGAGCCTACAAAAATGTTGGCAGGGTACGAAAACTCAGAGAGATCCGCATTTGGAGGAAAACTGAGAGAGAACAGGGTTTTTAAAGCTAAAATGTGCTGAAGCACAGGGGCCCGAGAAAAGGTAGATCTCCTGCTTGATGGAAAGAACTTCAGTTTAATAAATGAGGGAAATGAAGACTTGTCATTGAACAACTTCGTTCATCTGTATGATATCGGGCATGTCTTCCAACTAGGAGGAAGTAAGATAGAAATGGAACTCAGGAGATAACACTGCTCCAAGTGAATTGAAATTTCTATGCAAAGGCCGGTTCTAACCCATGATCCCAAAAGGACTTGCAGATGTGGTCAAAGACATGACTCAAAAACCACAGAGCTTGAGAGAGGCATCAAGGAGCTGCAGCAACGAGGTGTCCTTGAATTTGGAGTGTGTATGTGGGGGAAGCTGTGTGGTCTCCTAAGAGATGGTGTCACGACAGACTCGGGTTCAGATTTCAGTGCTTGGTCACTCTCTTGCAGGAGCTTGGGCAAGTTGCTTAACCTCGTTGGGCCTACTTTGCACCTGGAAATGGTAATGAATTTGTTAGTCACCTTTTGGGAGTATTAGAAGGCTTCATTGAAATGGTGCAAATCATCCTAGGGACTGGTAGGAAGCAAGCCTTCAATAAATGCTCACAGCAATTTCTGGTACTGAAGATAACAATGATTATTGTGGAAACCAGTAGGCTGAGGAAACTTCAGCCAGTATTTCCACAAAAGTGATGTCTGTCCTCCACCGCCCATATCACCATTGATTTCTTTGCACGACTCCTTTTCCTTAGATAGTTGTCTGTGTTTATTTATCTCCCTTTCCTCACCTTCCTCTCTCTCTTAATCCATATCAGTGTTTTGTTCTTTTAATAATAGCTTTATTGAGATATAATTCACATGCCATCAAATTCACTCTTTCAAAGTGTATAGTTCCAAATTTTTCTAGAATATTCACAATGTTGTACAACCATCACGACTAAATAATTCTAGAATATGTTCATCATCCCCAAAAGAAACTCATGCCCATTAGCAGTAACTCCTCATTCTTCCATGGAAAATGCTAATCTACTCCCTGTCTGTATGGATTTGCCTATTCTAAACATTTTACAAATGGAATCAGACAATATTTGGCCTTTTATGCCTGGCTTCTTTCATGTTGCATAATTCATTTAGCATAACTCTTTGACTTAATGGTTCTTCATTCCTGTTTATGGCTGAATCATGTTCCATCGTCTGGCTGTACTGCATCTTATTGATGCATTCACGACTTGATGGATATTTGGTTTGCTTTCCCTATTTGGCTATTGTGAATAATACCGCAATAAATATTCATGTGCAAGTTTTTGTGTGGACATAGGTTTTCTTATCTCTTAGGCACATGCTTAGGCGTAGAATTCTGGGTTTACATGGAAACTCTGTTTAACTTTTCAAGGAAGTGTCAAGCTCTTTTCCAAAGCCGTAATACTCTTTCACCTTTCTGCCAACAGTGTAGGAAGGTTTTAATTCTCCATATTCTCGCCAACACTTGTTATTGTCTTGCCTTTTTTTTTCTCTGTAATTGCCATTCTGTTGAATATAAGGCAATATTTTCAGTGTGGCTTTGCTTTGTATTTCACTACTGACTAATGATGTTGACTCTGTTTTTAGTTAACTGTTTATCACCTTGATTGCACTGAAACCAAATCAGGTTTTCAACACTGACACTGATGATTATTCCTTCCTTCTTGAAATTTCTTCCTCTCTCAACTCTAGCACTGACACTTTCCTGACTTTCCTCACCGTATCCTTGAGTTTTTTTTCCTTCCCAAACTTCAAATGTTTAAGTGTCCCAATTCTGAATTTTTATCTCTGCCCACTATTTATTTTTCCCCAACACTTATCTTTACCTGCAATTAAATTGTGTATTTATTTACTTGTATATATTGCATTACCTATTGGAATGTAGGTTTGTGGGGGGAAGGACTTTGTCTTGTTTGGTACTGGTTCCTAGAGTAGTACCTGGTTATAAATAATTTTGCATGAATAACTGTACTAGAAGAGTATAAATAGATGTTATATAAATAAGGACCCAAGATCTCCATTATTAAATAAGTTTCCCAGTTGCTAATTGAACATCATTAAATGCATTCAGTGTGGTTCTTGTCTAATACCTTAATATGCTTATGAGCCTTGTGAAATTTTACTTGACCATGAAACCTTTTTTCGTGTGAAATAATATGTCATGGCTTTTCTGAAGTATTCTTCTAACTCAAGCAGCTAAACGGCTTGAAACACTAGCAAAATTTAAATTCTAGCAAAAAATAAACCCTGGTAAAATTTTGGGAGGGCTTTGTTAAGTATAAGTTTTGCTACCACTTAGAAAGGTAAGTGGTGATCACCAAGGCTCCATATGTATTCACTAAGGACAAGTTATGTCCAAATACCGCCATGTGTGCCATTCATAGTGCTTTGTTTGTTTTGTTTTGCTGGAATACCATTCTATTGAAAGGCCATGGTAATGGTATTTGTTCACAATATTGAAGTTGTGAGCTGGCTTTATCATGATTTCCTTTCTCTGAGAAGTCCAGTGTGTTGTCAGGATCTCATGATCAGTCTGTCACATAAGAATTTATATCAAGATATCAGGCAGGGCTGAGGTCTGTGCCCTTGGGGAGAATCACCTATATGGTGAGCTGTTTGTTGTCATCAGTGTCACAGTAAATCTTAGTGGCTACCAATGATCAGGAATGACATTTCCAGGACTGGGTGATAACAGAGCTTATAGAGATAGCCCTGAATACTAAACCAAGGCAGACAAGGTAAAGAAAAGGAGACATAGGATGGGCCTGGACTCTGGAGGTTCCCCTAATATAATATTAAGTCCATAGCCGGGACTGTTTCATTAGTGCACCACAACAAGCCTATCCTTAAGGATAAGGCACAGAGGGTGACCAGAGTGCAGGAAGCCAGGGAGCTTTTAGTAATAGGAGGTCTTCCATAACCCAGTAGAACAGACAAAACAGTGAGTGACCCTGGTGCCTCTGGTCACTTTTGGCAGGAAAGAGCTCAGGAACCAGATGGATAGCCTAAACAGAGGACATTGTCACCACCTGGGAGTTTGCTTGAAATGCACATTTTGGGGGCCCCGGAGGTCTGTGTCTCACCAAGCGCAGATGCATGCTCAACTTTGAGAACTACCAGTCAAAGCAATAGAAAGAAGCTGCAGCCGCAAACTAGAACTGTACCCCCACTCCCGGAGCTTCTTAAATCTCTCCCTTACTAGCATGCGATCCAGTCCCTGGAGGTGATCTCTACTTGGTCTGAAGGGGAAAAAAATGATAATAAAAAAAGAAAATAAGATAATAGTGCTGTAGCTATGTGTATTGAGTGCTGATGATGCTTTGCACAGACTTAGCGGATTTTGTTTTGTTTTGTTTTGTTTTGTTTTGTAGATTTTATTTATTTATTTGACAGACAGAGATCACAAGTAGTCAGAGAGGCAGGCAGAGAGAAAGGAAGGGAAGCAGGCTCTGCGCTGAGCAGAGAGCCCAATGTGGGGCTCGATCCCAGAACCCTGGGATCATGACCCGAGCTGAAGGCAGAGACCTTAACCCACTGAGCCACTCAGGCTCCCCCAGACTTAGCGGATTTGAATCCTCTTAATGACCATGTAGGGTAGACACTGTTCCCATTCCTGCTGCAGCTGCGGATACAGAGATCCAGGCCCTTCTGAGGCAGGGGCCATGGACAGTAAGTGGTTGGTTAGGGTTGACAGCAGGCAGTTGGACAGCGGAGCCCTGGTGTGGAATATCTGATTATTCCACGTACAAGGAAGATGGTGGGTGGGTGGGTGGGTGGAGAGAAGAAAGGAAGAAAAGCAGGAAGCAGGGTAGAAAGGTAGGAAGGATAAAAGGAAGAAAGGAAAAGGGAAAGAATGAGAGAGGGAAGGAGAGCTTCAGGTGTGGGAAGCAAGGGTTGAGGGAAGCCTCCTTCCCAGGTGGGCTCTTGCCTTGAACTGTGACATTTTTCTGGTCTCACCTTGAAGTCACCCAGCCTGTGTCTTTCAGAATATCCAGCCCAAGCGCATCCTCCATTGCTTTCTCCTAAGGCTTTGGTCCACGGGCAGTTTGCAAATTTATGTGTTCCCCATTTATTTGTTCCCCTTGTCTCCCTACACTCATGCAGTCTTTGTAACTTAAGTATACATTTGTCCCAGTTACTGAGCAATCCGTGACTGCCTTCATCGACTGGAGAATATTCTGGCAAAAACATGTCCTTCTTTGGGGGCTGTGCACTCAGGGGCTGATGGGAAGCTTCTCTGCCTTCATTCACCTTGGACCGCCTTGTCCCTACCTCTGCTTTAATAGCATATCATTTTTCCCTTTCTTGTGCAGCGAAGCCACAGGGACACTTAATCTCACATTCTCCAGAGGCCCTTTGGAAGCTCAGAGGCTGATCTCCGTAATCAAGAAGGGGTGGGTGTGATCAGGGACTAAGTTTGATTCTTTGTCTGCCTCTCTACATTTAGGCTTTTCATTTTCACATTCCTCCCCACGGTTTGTAATAAACGCAGGAACATAGCTCAAGGGCAGGAATGAGGTTTAACTTGAGCTGCGGTACAATAGAGGCCATTTGGAAAGTAAAACTTTCAAATGGCAGTTTAGCCTTGAAGAATATACTGAATTAGATATGCGATGTGCCTTGATTCACGATCTCTGCATAATAGCATAGCTCTGTCTATTACCTGGGTGCTTTCATAGACTGGAGACACAGGCTGTTTAATAGATGGAACTCATTGAAGGAGCGTCGATGCTCATGAAGAGTGTGGGGACAAGAGCCACAAGCCCTGGGTTCCTGCATAGACACTGCACCTCTTGCGGGGCCTTGACCACTTCTGAGGGTCGATTTCCTTACATGTAAAGGGGTTCTCAGAGTAGAAGTTGCCTCATGGGATTATTCAGAGCAGTATATGAGATCAGTGCTAAGCGTAGATCTTTCTTATCACAATAAGTCAACGTTTAATAAAGGAGAACTATTTGTATTACTTTTAAATGAATTTTGCTGGAAAAACCTTAATTCTGTAACTTGGCCCACACCCTTCGCTACCGTCACTTATTTGCTCCCACACAATTCTCCCTTGGCCAAGTCTCATTTCTTGTCACTTTCAGAGTCACTGTGGTCACCTGTCACTTCACAGCACTGGCTAACTATAGCCAAGACTGACAGCGATGAATAATTCCACAGACCCCCTAAAATGTTCTGGCATTTCACTCCAATTCTCATCCATGCCACCACATCGTTCTCTCTTGTTTTAGGCCTCTCTATTCTCCATGGATTTCAGATACAGTTACTGAAGGTGAACATCCTCCTCCTCTGAAATATAATCTAGCAGGAACCAATGTGAAGTAATTGGGCTTCATGGGAGCATCACTGTCAAGTCTAGAAATATATGGGGAGATAATCACATTTCATTTTTTTTCCTCTCTCATTCATTTTCAGCATGTTCACGTCCACATTCTTCCGAGGAAGGCTGGAGACTTTCAAAGGAATGACAGCATCTATGATGAGGTGGGTCTCTTCTCTCTGATCTTATTGCGTGATCACAGGGGCTGTCGGTGTGAGGAAATCAAGCTGATGAACCAGGTATCACCTGAATCTATGGGCTTATGTGGGATTCTGCCCAATATGACTTTGGAAGTGGCAGGAGAAGCCAAGGAGCCAAGAATGTCCATGACAGGAACCAAAGACAAATGAATTATAATGATTTTTTTTTTCCAAATGAAATGTGGCAGAAACCAAGTGTCCTTGTGATTTCCTCCCTCTCATTTCCAAGGACACTAAAGATTGTGTGGAGATACAGCCCAGAGTCTCCACAGGAGAAAATCTATAGTGCTGCTGACCAATGAAAATCAAGCCAACTCATAGATTATTTTTCTAGTCAAATGCTCCATTTAATTTTAACTCAGCTTCTCTCCCCTAATAACATTTATTCAAAGTGGAACTTTGAATTATCATCCACAGAACCTAGTTGGCTTGAATGATAGGAGTGCTGCCCATGTATCATAAACATTTGAACAGCGAACTGATTTCTGGATATTTCCATTCAAAAATATAAATGTGAAACCACTTATAGAGACAAAATAGAAAGGCGATCTGCTCCTACGGTCCTCTACCTGGGGAACTTTGGGGGTCTGTTTGCACCATGTGGGGTAAATAACCTGTAATGGATATGCTGGTGTAAAATCCTAGATGGATGATTCAATTTAACTACTTATTCTAGCCAGGGAAGGGCACATATGTTCCCCCAAATGATCAGATGGCAGAGGTGCCCCCAGTGCTTGCCTGGAAAGGGTTTTGAGGCTGTTTCTGGATGAAATAAAGACAAATGCTATGATTGATTAGCTGTGTCTACCACAGGTGTCAGATAGGAAAGGGGTACCAGTCCTGCCATCTTTTTGACACTACTCTTCTAACCACTGGAGAACAGTGCTTCAAGTACATTTTAAAAAAAAAAATTTTGGTTGTTCATCGTGTGGCCCTACCCCTGTGATTATCTCCACCTGGTTTTATATTTGTAGGTTTTTTTTTTTTATTAGTGTATTAGTGTGTCTTTTTTTGTATTTGTAGTGTTTCTTTGCAGTAATTGGATATTGAAATGGCTACTTGTATTAGTGTGTATTAGTATGTCTTTTTTTTGTATTAGTGTGTCTTTTTTTGTATTTGTAGTGTTTCTTTGCAGTAATTGGATATTGAAATGGCTACCAAGACCCTAAAATAAAGAATGAGAGGTCATCAGTTAATAACGAGACTTACAATTAATTTTTCTGGGACTCACTGGTTCCTCAGAGGTGACTGGTGATCATGCTTTTGGGACAGCCCTCACTATGTTGTGCCTCCTGTGAGCTGTAATAGGCCTGTGCCGAGTGGAAATCTTCTCGTCACACCAGTAACTAGAGTACTGGCTTTTGGTTCCTAAATTCCTAAGTACTGGCTTTTGGACCAATTGCTACAAATCTCCACTCCCCAAAGATCCCATCTCTAGACATTCTGACCCAGCAGATTGTGGGGGCACATTGGAATCAGTAAGTATGGGAGCATAAGAAAGTGCCCAGGAGATTCTGATTATGGCTAGATTTGGGAATAGTCTCACAAATCTCTACTTTCTGAAAGTTCTATCCTATAATATTATAATTTGAACTTGCTTTCGTTAGATGTGGAATGTGACTTGGAGTTAGTAAGGGCTTAGTTCAAGCTGGAAGAAAATCAGAACTATGGAGTAATTATAAAGAGATGCGTTTTTTAAAAAAATATGAGTACTGATCTTATTAACATAAACTAAGGTTAATAAAATGTTGCCAAGTACAGGCTATTTTAATGAATAAATTAGCACATGATTTATATACAAGTGAATATTGCTAAAGTGTTATTAAAAGTGCTTGAAAACACTGTTTTCTTAGGCTGAACTGTCACCTTGAAATCTTATTTATATTCTAAATGCACTTGTGACAGGAGCCATGAGGCTACATTTCAGCCCAGTCTGAGACACGAAGTCCAATGCTGAGGGTGGCATGTGTCCTTTCTCCCCTCCCTTACTCTTTTGCCCTTATGTGCGTGCTCTCACAGCATCTCTAGCCCCATAGATGAGGCAACACATGTTCCTGCTTCAACCTATTTGGAGAAGCATCTCAGGAGATGGAATTACTGTAAGAGTTCTATTTTTTTTTTCAATTAACTGTTAAGTCTTGCAGTATAGACAATACCCACTAAGGGAGATTGTGGTATAAAACTATGAAGGGATTGAACTTCAGAATTAGGTTTAAATTCAAGTGCTACCTGCTAATTTTGTAACATAGGGCAAGGCATTAAAGCTCTGTGTTTTATCTTTAAAAATGGAGATAACACCCTTCAAAAGCTCGTTGTACGAAACATATGATATACTGTACCTAAAAAGCTCGTTGTGGGGATTGGTACCTACTAGGCATTTATTAATAGGTAGTGGTTCTATTCTTATTATGATCATTAATTTTGTTTTTCAAAGGACTAGCAGTTGGTGGGTAAAGGCAGAATTTATATTCAAAGCCAGGACATTGGATGCTTCCATTCAACACTCTTTTCAGGGGTCAGATTTCCAATTTTCCCTCTGCCTTTCATTACTCATTCTCAGATTCATCTTCCTCTTTGTGCAAAAATATACTTTTCCAGTTTCAGCACGTAATAAGATAATGTCTAGAAAGTGGCACAAGAAACATGAAGCATTGCACAGGCATTATTGGGACAAGACATAATGTGCATTAGACTGAGTGATCTTAATCAGAAATGATGGAGTGATGAGGGACAGCATTCTTTATGCTGATGGGAGCACTCCTTCTAGATTATGTATCTGTCCATGAAATACAGCAAACAGACTTGCTTGGAGGGTGGGGAGTGGGAACGGGGACAACAGGAGAGGGGGCTCCATAAAAAGCAATTGTGTTCCTTCTACTGTGGAAACAGAAAATGATGTGTAAAGGAGTGTCAGATTATAAATTGGCTAAGAATGTGGGGTTCTCCCTGGGCCCTGTTTGAGGAGAGAGAGTGACAAACTGGAGAAGGTTCACAGAAAGATGATTGGGATGGCAGAGTCTGGACATGTTGATCTGGGGAGTAGTGGAAGGTGGAGATATTTTGTCTGGAGAAGGGTGGACTTGCAGGGGGAAGGCAGTGACAGAGTCATTATTTCTAAATATTTGCCAGTAGGTGGGAAAAGTATTAAATGATCTGTGTGTCTTTGATGGGAAGGGGGTAGAAATCTGGGGTTTGGGGGCTAAAACGAGCCAGATATCAGCTCCATATAATAATAGATCAAATTGACAGAACTTGCTAAACACTTACAGTGCCGTGTGTGTGTGTGTGTGTGTGTGTGAGAGAGAGAGAGAGAGATTGGGGGTATGTGAGGGCTTCCTTTTCCCAGGTCCATGCAGGCACAGAGTGGATGGCCATGATTCCTCAGGAGGACTTCCACATCCAGTCCTTGGAGGGACCTCTTGGTTCTATGATTCCACTCTTTACCAATCTGGCCCATTGGATCATTCCCTTTATTTTTTGGTTAGGCAAGTTCTGTAACAACTAGTGTGAGCTGTTGCTGTAGTTGTCATCAGAATAATAGCATTTGGGTTGCTGCCTAATAGGACAAAATTTTTTATGTAGCTCATAGAAATATAAGTGTAGTTCTCCTCTGAGGTATGGGTGACCATGATCTATTGATTTTTCTCATTCTCAACCTGCTTCCTTTTCCTCCAGTTCACTGTTGCATAGGGATGGCCTACAGGCTCTGCTTGCCTCCTCATATGTATTTTATTTTTCCTGCAAAATATTTTTTAATGACTTTGAATGGGCATCTTATTCATTCTTTGGCATTATTGGTACAAGACATAATGTGCATTAGACTGAGTGATCTTAATCAGAAATGATGGAGTGATGAGGGACAGCATTCTTTATGCTGATGGGAGCACTCCTTCTAGATTCCCCCAATTCCCTGTCTCTTAGCAACGCTTGCCTCATATGTTTATGATACCCATCTGGCCACTGAAGCCATTTGAGTTTGAGATCTCTATTTCATGGACTGCACCTTTTCTCTTTACCTATCAAATGTCACCACTCCACAGGATTGTCTGTCTCCTCTACTGTGTATGTCACTTCCCTGTAACTTCCATTTTACCTCCTTGGTTCCTCACATATAGCACTATGGCCCTAGGTAAGTTCTTTAACTTCAGTATACCCTGCCTACCTCTCCAGTTCTTGTTCATTTCATTCTCCCTCACTGCTTGCTTTTGTCAAGTACATAATTCTTGTTCCCACCTCAGGGCCTTGGCACTCATGTTTCCTTTTCTTGTAACCTCCACTGGCTTCCTGTCTTCATCCACATCTCAGCTCAAATATCAGCTCCTTGAAGGGTTCTTTTCATGGATTCCCCCAGCCCATCTGAGATAACTAATCTCTTATCTTCTCCACAATAATTCTATCATATTACTATATTTATTTCCTTCTTAATACTGACCACGCTTGAAATAATTTTTTAGCTTAGTAATCAGTGCCTGTGTTCCCACTATGCTGTAGAGTCTTGGGAATAGGGACCTAATCGGGCAGAGGAGGTCTCCAAGAAATATTTGTTGAATGAATGAGTACATGAGGGAATGAGGCATTGAACTAGAAGAACTTGACATTCTCTACTAGTCCTAACATAATTTAAAGGGAGAGAACATCTTGCTTTTCAGGGGGTCAATTTATTAACTTGGACCTACATTGGGTGAGATTCTGACATGGTGATGTCAGCCATCTGAGGCTAATTTAATGGAGAATTTATGGAACAGAATCTGCTGGTCAGAAATCCGTGTGCACACAGTTCCAGATTGCCGCATGTCAGAAGGACAGCAAAGTAATTATAAACCTTGTCTGATGGCTAAGGAAGTCTGGGAGGCACGTGTCAACATTGATAAGTCATTTGCCTCCCCCAAAATCTAGACTCACATGTCTGCAACAAATACAGATGGGGGATTTGCTGAAAGCAGCCTCCAGAATTCTCTTCCTTTCATTTCAATCTGGATTGTCCTATCTGGTGTTATCTTTATTAGCTCTTCCTCGAGCTTTCTGTCCTGTATGTGTCTTTGTGCATTTTGATCACTAATTTATCTTCCTCATATCAGAGAATGAGTCTCCTTTTTCTCTCTCAAAAATGAGTTCACACTCCACCCTTTTCAAGGAAAAATCTCTTATAAAGTCCTTTTGGTAATGTTTTCCATGAAGATCTTATTTGTCCATTGTTCTCAAACCCTTTCTATATCCATGCTCTTTAAACTTCCATGAATTATGTGAGGCCTTCTCTGAACTCAGTGGGCCCTCCATTATCTTGACAAGTTGATGAAGATTATGATAATGACATAAATGGGTCCTTGGTTAAAAGAGAACATACAGCTAATGTGGGGGAGGGAAACACCCATTGCCTAATGCCATGGTACATCATCTCATTAACTCAGTAAGGCTTAACCTAGCTGTGTGTCCCAAATAAGCAAGTCTCATAACTGTATTAGACAATTCATCAAATGTTTATGGGTGACATTGAATGGTTGTGATTGTGCACTGTATATAAAACCCATTACTGACGAAGGAAGTGACTATTATTAAAGCAAATGGGAATAGCAATCAGCAATTGGACAATTCAACCATGAATTTCATAGACAGAGCAACTGTGGGTTCAAGCATGTCATGGGAAACAATTGCTTGGCTTAACACAATGCATGAACAAAATCAATTTGCTAAAATGCAGGTCATTTGGCCCTGAGGGCTGGAGAAAACTATTATATTGCTGATAATATTTATTGTTGAACTTGGATCTCTTTCACACACCATTTGACAATGGGCTCAAAGTCCATGGGTCCCCAGTTGACTCCAAAAGGGAAGGAATGTTTCAATGAGACAGTTAATTAGCTTCTTCCCCCCCTTTTGAGTTCAATGATATCTTCATACTGAGTAATGCATTTTTTACTGTTTGAGAATTTTGGAATGAAAACTTGGTTACCTCTTGTTAAGAATAAAACAGAAACTAACATGGAGGACATTGGGAAATGGGGAGGAGAAGGGAGTTGGGGGAAATTGGAGGGGGAGACAAACCATGAGAGACTGTGGACTCTGAGAAACAAACTCAGGGTTTTGGAGGGGAGGAGGTTCGGGGTTGGGTGAGCCTGACGGTGGATATTAAAGAGGACACATATTGCATGGAGCACTGGGTGAGGTGCACAAACAATGAATTTTGGAACACATGCAGACACAAAATTAATTTTTAAAAAAGCTTAAAAATAATAAAACAGAAACTGTGGGTTCTTCTAAATTCATGAGAACTTTCAAATTTTTCTTAAAAGAATTTTAATTGCAGCATAGTTAACATATAATATTACATTAATTTTAGGTGTATAACCTAGCAACTTGAAAATCATATACATTATGAGATGCTTGCCATAGGAAGTGTAATTATCATCTGTCACCATACAAAGTTATAATGTTATGAGAACTTCTACCTCAAAAATCTGGATATTGTATAACCAATAAAAAATATATAGTTAGTGGTAATTTAATTATCTTTGACATCAAATTCTCCCTGTGTGGATCTCTGAATATTCTTTGCTTATCTGTTTTAAGTATAAGAGAATTGGGTAGACATCTGGTTTACCCTTTCCTAGCTCAGATTATTACTCAGATGTCTCTGTCCCTTGGAGAGAGGAACACAAGGTTAGCAAAGAAGCATTTACCTGGTTAAAAATTATTTCTGCCCATTTTTTCCTAGTAGAAATAAGAATTCAGGGAGTATACAAGTCATGTTAGTTACTTTTGACTCTACACATAGGAAATGTTGAGAAGCATGCAGTGTTATAATGGTGGGCTGGGGACCTCCAGGGATAATCCTGTAGTCACTGGATACAAAAGGAAAAACACTGAAGGAAGGCAGAAGAGTGGCTGGTGATGAGAAGGACAGGTATCTGTCCTTGAGGATGTACCTCAAGGCAAAGGATGACACCACTATGATTTTTCTTGAAATAGGCCTTGACAACCTCCACAGTATACCAGTCTTGTCAGAACTGCTCTCCTCTCTCATTTGAATGTGTTTAATTGCATATTAATAAACAATAAGCAGCAAAAAGTTAGTCAAATGTCATTCTATCCATCATACCAAAGTAAGACCATTCCATGTTTTCTGAATACAGCTTTATTGCCCAGAGTCTTTTCTGCCTTCCCCAGTGAATCCTGTCTCCAAACAGACCTATCCCAGCAGAAATCAATAAAATCACGCTAGATAAGATGCTTTAAGAAGTCTTCGTTGCTGAGATCTTTCTGTCGCAGTTGTATTTTTAGTAATACAGTGACTACTGCAATCAAACGTCAACTAACATCAGTAAATAGAGATTGGACCATTTGTGTATTTTTCCATTTTAAAATTAAGTTTATATTCAAGGCTCTTGACAAACTATAACAGTCACTTCATAAGAGTGTTGAAAAATATTCAGTAACTTAGGAGCCTGTGACCCGCTAAAAAAAAACTATCAATATCACACATAAGAATTTTTTCTAAATCTATTTTGCTTGAGAGTTTTGAGAGAATAGGGATTACTGGAAGAAAAAAAATATGTGCAGAAGTGGATAAGTACAGCAAGAAGGAAAGAAATATGATTAAGCATTGACACTTTTCTGTCAATATAAATTATAATGGCCTTAGGGCTCCTGGGATGGCTCATTAAGGAGTCCAACTCTTCATCTCAGCTCTGGTCTTGATCTCACAGTCATGAGTTCAAGCCCAATGCTGGGCTCCATGCTTAGCATGGAGCCTACTTAAAAAAAATTATAATGACCTCAAAGAAAAAATTCCCTAAACATTTGACTTGATCTCTGTTTTAAGGACGAAAAGCCAAATAAGCAAGAATTAAGGGTGAAAGAAAGAATAAAGATGAATAAAATTTTTAAGCCGCAAAGCACTTGATTTTTTTTTTTCTTTTTGCTTTTCAATTATCAACTGCCAAATTTTTTGGATAAAAGAATGATATACCTAATTAAAATAGTCTTTATGAATAAGTCTTATTACCCATTAGCTTTGAGCAGGACCTATTCTTTGGATCTATCTTGTGTTACATGCCAGTGGAGAAGAGTAGATCTCCAAGTTACCTGCTTCAGAAAAGGTATTTAGGGCTCAAGAAACATAGCCTGGTCTTTGGAATCCTAGCTCAGGTGCCCACAGTATGGCTATACTAATGTCACCCACAATATGACTATACTGATGTCTCTGTCAGGTGATATCTCTCACAATGTTCTGTTCTGTACTTCCCATACTGTGTGTTAGAGCAGCATTGCAAAACAGAATTTAATGTGAGTTACACATGAATTTAAAAATGTTTCAATAGCCACATTAAAACAAGTGAAAAGAAATCGGTGAAAATAATTTAGTGATATCTTTTTTAACCCAGTATAACCAAAAGGTTATCATTTAATCATGTAATTGATACAAAATATATTTTTTTAAGAGAGAGAGAGTAGGAGAGAGAGAGAATTTTAAGCATGCTGGGCCTGGAGTCTAACTCAGGGCTCTATCTCACAATCAAGGATCACAGTTGAGATCATGACCTGAGCCAGAACCAAGAGTTGGATGCTTAACCAACTAAGCCACCCAGGTGCCCCAATACAAAGCATTATTAATGAGATATTTGCATCCTCTTTTTGTATAAGTCCTTGAAATTCAATATGTATTTCATATTTCAAACACATCTCAATTTAGACTAGCTACATATGGCTAGTGGCTAACAAATTGGAAAGTACAATTTCAGGCTTGATTAAATCCAAACAACTACATTAGTTTTCATAAAGTGTAATTTTAATGCAAAACCTCTTACTTTTTTCACCCCACCTTTCCATATCCAGATGATAATAATTTATTTTTCCTGGTCCTTAAAACCATAAGATAACACAAGATATATGTCATCAAAAAGTTGAGTTAGGGCCTATCATCCTTAATCAAATGCTTTATGTACGTGTAACAATGAAATGACCTCGGAGATGACCAGTTGGATTCCTCTACACAGTCTATTTTCATTTTTCTTCTAATTTATCTTTCTTCTACTAATTTCACCAGGGGTTGACAAGATAATCCATGAATTTTGGAAGATAGAGGAGCCACTGTTTTGATCATTGTTTCTTTGGACCATTGCTTCTCTATGAGTAGCATAATCAATCATTATTCAGGTGGCCAATCTTTCTTCCAGTTTTGAAAAGAAGCCCATTAAGTGTACTTTTTAAAAAAGTTTTAGGGGCACCTGGGTAGGTCAGTGGGTTGAGGCCTCTGCCTTCTGCTCAGGTCATGATCCCAGAATCCCAGAGCCCACATCGGGCTCTCTGCTCAGCAGGGATCCTGGTTCCTCCTCTCTCTATGCCTGCTTCTCTGCCTATTTATGATCTCCGTCTGTCAAATAAATAAAAATATTTAAAAAAAAAAAAAAGTTTTATTTATTTCAGTAATCTCCACCCAAAGTGGGGCCTGAACTCATGAATCCAAGATCAGGAGTCACATGCTCTACCGACTGAGCCAGCTGAGCCAGCTGCCCCCCCTGCCCCCAGCCATTAAATGTACTTTTATGGCAATATCAGGACTTAAGGTTGGGCCTCCAGATCCAGACTGGTTGTTTCATGCCTCAGTTTCCTCATATGTAAAATGGGGATTATGATGGGACTGCTGGAAGAGTAAAATAAATTACTGCATATAAAGCCCTTGAACAATGCCTGATGCAGTGTTAATGCTTAATAAATGTTAGCTGTTATTTGTGTAATTATTAACACTATTATTACTACCATATTATTATCAGAGAGTATTATAAAGAGTTAGTGGGGACGAGTGAGAAGTTGGAAGCTGAACTAGGTGACTGTCCAGAGGACCCCTTCTCTGGAGACCCAGGAGGTATTCCAAATCCAAGAGACCCATCAAGGCGAGATTGTAAAGGTACAGTGTCATTACGATTATCATGCCCGTCTTGGGCCAACAAACTTCAGAGAAACAGCAGCTCAATAATTTGTGACCACTTTAAACTTTTAAGTCACCACAAGTGTGTAGCCCACACTGTCCAGACCTGCAAACATTTCCATTGACAGAATCTCTTCTGGAAAGAAGAAATTTTGATTTATAATTTTATTCCAAGACTTTCAGATTGCTTTACCTTACTGGCAAGCAGCTCTTTCAGAGATTGTTATGACCCCCTGATTTATAGGAGCCAAATTGAGAGATGCCAGATTTTCTTTCTAATCAAGAAAATCTAGAATAGGTTCCTAAACCTACGTAGGTCTAAATTCTGTGCACTGGCTCAATACGGTGGTTTATTACTTCTTTAGTGTTGAACTTGCTATTTGAATCTCATTATTTTTTATGTTTCCAGTATTTGAAATGAGGGACAGGGGAGATTTGCTACTGGGATTAAATAATAGGTGAGTAGTAATAAACAGTTCTTAATTTTGTTTCCTAGAGAGAAAACTAATGAAAACTACTAATAGAATAAAAATATTATTGTCATTTACTGAGAGTCCACAATGGGCTGGACTCTGTGTTAGGTTCTGTACATACATTTCTTAAATTTTCTTAAACCTTGTGAGGTCAATATCATTAATACCATTCAGCTGAAGCTACACCTCCCAGCAAGGGTGTGTTTGTCTCAAGACATTATAACTAGTTCATGACAAAACTTGTCTATACCACAGTCCATCTGACTACAAAACCTTTGGTCTGAGGCAAATATAATCCTTCATTTTTATGGAAAACCCAAAGATAGTGAGATGAGTGATTTCTCGAGATAATATGACCTCCAGTGCTAAATCTCAGATAGTTTCAAGGTCTCTGTTTGGCCTTAGAGACATTCGCTCACGCCCACATATCCTAGATTTCCAAGAAACCCATAGGTCCTGGACACACCACCTCTAATTAAGCACATAAAACTTAGAGTGTAGGAAATTGGCATTTTCCAAAGTTAGATATGTTCTCTGCTTTTCACATATGACCCACTAGTCCCCAGCTAGATACTTTATTATAACTCCTTTTTATAGTTTTTGTTTTTGTTTTTGTTTTTTAAACACAAGGAAGTCATCAACACACTCTAGCCAAGCTTCTACAATTCCCAAGGTCATCCTTTCTGATCTGGTTTTGTGCACTGAACCTCTTAAATACTTTTGCATGCTTTATAGTGTATTCATGGCATGATAACAAACTAAAATATTTAAAAGGAAATTGCTGCCTTTTTCTTCCTCAAAAAGAAACAGTCCTGGCTTACAACTCTCGGTGGACCATAAATATCTTCTAGGCCAGCTGTACCAGTACCTGTTGGAAATCCTTCTTATATTAACTGTAACTAAGGAACTTATAGAATATTCCCTTTTCCCTGAAATGAAACCTTGTTTCTGCACCATCTTTTTCCTTTAAAAGAATTTTGGTTCTTTTTAGATAACTCTTCAGAGATTTTGAAGAGGAATGTGCACAGTTGGGTCAGATCCATGTATGAACCTTCAACTAGGTTCTTCAGTAATCTTGGCCACATTAGTTGTTACGAAGACTGAAGCTGACTTTACTTTTAGCTATCTGAAATAAGCAACCATACTTGTTTTCTTAAGCCGTTTTCCATCCACATGATGGGTCTACCATTTACCTTCCTTCCCTGGGGCACTGGTGTAGTTTCTTTGTTCAGGTCTCATCTCGAAATCAAGAGCATGAGGAGCTTGGGGGATTTTATGTATTAGTGATCCAGTATATAGCTGCATTCAACTTATTAAGGAAAAAGTTAGGGATGATATTCTCAAATACAGAGGGGAATTATGGTGTGGTTATGACTTCAGCATGCTGATGAGGTCTTGCATCCAATAAAGTACAGGATAGGGCAGTGAGTACATTTACTTTCTAGAATAGGAAAACTGAGGCACAGAGAAACCTAGTAACATTTTCAAGGTCACACACACATACACACACATAGAGAGTAAAACAGGCAGAGGATTCATACTGCTCAGTTCTCTTTCACTCCATTGCCTCTGTGAACTCCCAGAAGTGTTTTAATCACCTTTGTCTTTCCTACTTCTTCACACCCGATAAATCCCGCTACCTGATGGAGTAGGTTCTTGAAAAATGTTTGCTGAACTGAATCTGCTACTCCCCTGACCCTCTGAATTCAGAGACTAGCTCTCTCATTTCTCAGCTCTGTGGCTTTTCTTTATCAGCTGCAAATTCCTCTGTTAGTTTTGGGGGTACTACCTTCCTTCCTGTCAAAATCTCTCCTCAGGAAAGAAACTGAATCTTCATTGTAACAAAGTAATTCACATTGTTCCCTTCCCAGAGATGACAAAGTATTTTATAAACTAACAAAACCTGTTGGGAAAATAGCAGGATTTTGAAGCTGGAATATCAGACCTTAGTCTAGAGGTATGTGGGACTTTGTTGTTAACTCCAGAATCCAATCACAAAGCCCAGCTCTGGACCTTGTACTCATTTCTGGAATCTACATGTAATTAGTTTGAAAATTGGATCCTGAGACCTGAGAGCCCCACCAGCACTCTCTTAGATAAGTCAATCCAAGATAGAATAATCCTCATGCACCTTCATATTATGGAATTGTGTCAATACCCTGCCAAGAAAATAATAGATATTTCTCTCTTATTCCACTGTAGGCTCAAAAATACTGTTATCTGTATCATAGTTTCCAAATTACCTCAGAGTATGTGTCTATAAAACTTGTATAACTGACCTATTTCATTTTAGAAAATTCATGCCTGGGAAATAATTTAAATGTCAAATAATAGAGGGATATATTTTAATTGTATGTATTCACATATGTGGATGAGTGCTTTAAAATAATTTTGATGATGTAAAACATTGAGATTATAATATTGAATGAAAATAGTGGCATGTAAATCAAGAATAGAATAGAAACATATACTTCTGGTAATTAAAAGGTATTGTGGCTGGGTAACAGAATCGTAGGTCTGTTCCGTTTCTTTCTTCATACCCTTTGGCATTTTTCCCAAACTTTATATAGTGAACATTCAAAATTCTGTAACTTAAATAAAATATTAGGTGTAGTTTTTTTATAAGCAGACTTTGTGTTCTTTTAGACTCATTGACAAAGACCAACAGTTATGGGGGGCTGGCTGGTGAAAGAGACTTAAATTTTGGTGAATCCTTCATGAGAGATACTCGTATGTGACTGATCACTTGAGCAGCAATACCCAGAGAAAGGGCCTTTGTTAGTAAAAAATACTATTTAGGATCACATTTCCCTGAGTTCCCACCCAGAGAGTTGCAGGAAAGGATACATTAGATATAATGCTCCAAAGCCTCCTGCTCCCTAGTCACTTTGTCTTGTCTCAGGTTTCTTCTCCATCACCAAGTCATCTCCTACCATTTCTGAGGTCCGTGAGTGGGCCATAATTAATTTCACAGTTACCAACTTGACTATACGAGAATGAAATACACTTTAATCCCAAATTTGGATTTAATTTGTGGCCCTGAGAACAGACCATTTCATCAGCCCAGGGCCAGGTTTTGCTCAGCAAATTCAGCACTGTCTCAGTGAGTTCAAACCTATAATTCAGCCCTATTCTGGTTTACAGCCTCTCAGTTCAGCATTCTGCTCTCTGGGACCACTGTCAGCCACATGTCATTTGGGGAGGGCAGGGGTTATGCAGTTCTTGGCTGTTATTTCTTTGGCGTCTGGTGTCTAAGTAATTTGCCTTTCCTGGTCCTTGGGTGTATCCTTGGTCCATGCCGATACCCATAAGCAGGGCAGTTGTCCACTGAGGGTTGGTGATCATGGTTTCCTGCCTCCCTGAGGTGTCCATGGTCCTGAAAAAGCCTCTGCATACAGCACATGAAGAGCACTGACTCTGTGCCCTTTGCCACCTTTTCAGCATTCTTCTCATGGGCACAGGAAAGTTCTTCTTTTCTTCCTGCAGGAGACTTAGGACTCCCTGGTAGACACTCATGTTGTTGATACAACACTTCATCATTTTCTTTGCAGAGAAATGTGCTACCAGAGTTGATGATGAGAAGAGCAGAGTGCAGCTACACTCTGTCTTGGAGTCCCAACCCAAAGGGGAGGTTTCCGGCAAGTCACTTGTGGAAGGCAGAATGACTGCCTCCTAAGGGTGTCCGTGGCTTGATCTCCAGAACCTGTAAACATGTTACGTGGCAAAGAATTAAGGTAGTAGATAGAATTAAAGTGGCTGCTAGCTGGTTTTAAAAGAGGAAGATTATCCTGAATTTTCCTGAGTAGACCCAGTATAATCACAAGAGTCCTTACACATAGACAAGGGAGGCAGAAGAGTCAGTGTCAAAGTGATGCAGCCAGAGAAAGACTCAATTGGTCATCGCTGGCTTCAAAGGTCAAAGTGGGCCATGAAGCAAGGAATGCAGCCGGTATCTAGAGGATGGAAAAGGCGAGAAAACAAATTTTTCCCCTTGGCCTCCCAGAAAAGAATGCAGACCTGCTGACCTCTTGATTTTTGCCTGTTGAGAGCTGCCTTGGACCTCTGACTTCCAGAACTATAAGATAGTAAACCCATGTTGTTTAAAGCCACCAAGTTTGTGGAAATCTGTTACAGTACAAATATCAAATTAATGTATCTTCAAATCTCAGGATTCAGCCTGGGGTTTGGAAGAAGGGCAAGGGAAGAGCCTGTTGCCCTAGGTTGTGCTTCTGAGCTTTCTCTCTCATTCTGTCTCTCTGTCTCTCAGTTGCTTTCTCTCTCTTAAGTTCTGTCTCTTCTCCAGTTTGAAAAATCTTTTTTTCAAGTCCAAGGATAGGCAGGTAGAGCTATGCAGGCTCCTTATCCCTGCACGAATCATTTCTCTCTCACGCTGGGCCATGCCTTTTGCACTTAGAAGTCATGTTGGTGAGTGCAGGAGACTAGTGCTTAGCAGTAGTTATACTTCCAGTTAGCCAGAAGAGAGGATCAAGAGGGAAATGGCACACCGGTGATTACTTTGAAAGAGTAGCCTGCCTTATGTGGATAAGAAATGAGCCACAGTAACCACACAGTAGAAACCACTGAGTCCCATGGGGCAGTCCACTATGATGAAGGGTATTACAGGTTCGGGGAAGTGACCACCTTCCTTCTCTCCATAGAGGTTCACGTCCTGGCTCTATTGCTAATGAGACCTTGGTCATTTCCCTGCGTCTGGGGCTCAGTTTCCCTTTCCTCAAACTGAGAGGCATTCATCTCATCTCAGTCACCTCTAAGCACACGTTCAGCTCTGATACTTTGTGATTCTATGGCACTAACTAGTTCAATTGAGAAAGAACCACTTACCCTGAGGACTCCCTCCCTTTGATTTCTGCATGGAGGCCACATTAGCATAGCAGAAAGGATATTGACACTGCAGTTGACTTTTAAAATTCACCGAGAAGGGGAGATAAAATGAAAACACACCAGATGGAATGTGAGCTCCCTACTATTTTCAAAACTTAGATATTTCCACTAAATGTTGGCACAAACTTAAAATTAAATATCATGGTGAATGCTATTTACAGTCTTCAAAGCGACAACAATAGTCCCTTTACAAAGGGAGGGCTATGAAAAGGTTGATTCTATCACTTTAGGAATTTTATTTTATGGAAATATTAAGGAAATAATTAGCTGGATACAAAAATAACAGGGAGGGGAGGTCATGCAGACAATTGAGACACAGTAGGATTCCACCACTGACTGACTGGGGCCTCCAGGAACTGAGTCCTGAGAAGCACTGTGAATTTGGCTCTTCATCTCATGAAGATGCACTAAATAAATTTTCCCTGTCTTTAATTTTTAGGGATCCTCCATGCTGGGCTTCTCTTTTTAAATTATTATTATTATGTTATGTTAGTCATCATGCAGTACATCATTAGTTTTTGATGTAGTGTTCCGTGATTCATTGTTTACGTATAGCACCCAGTGCTCCATGCAATACATGCCTCCTTAATACCCATCACTGGGCTCACCCATCCTCCCTTCCTCCTTCTCTCTACAACCCTCAGTTTATTTCCCAGAGTCCATAGACTCTCATGGTTGATGCTGTGGTTCTAGATCTATTTGGGGTACAACCCCTTTGAGAGTCCTGCTGAAAGCTGGAAACTCCCTAGCTAGGATAAATTCTAAATATTTGCACAGACATTGTAAAGATTTATATATTTTTTTATAAACATATATTTTTATCCCCAGGGGTACAGGTCTGTGAATCACCAGGTTTACACACTTCACAGCACTCACCAAAGCACATACCCTCCCCAATGTCCATAATCCCACCCCCTTCTCCCAAACCCCCTCCCCCCAGCAACCCTCAGTTTGTTTTGTGAGATTAAGAGTCACTTATGGTTTGTCTCCCTCCCAATTCCATCTTGTTTCATTTATTCTTCTCCTACCCATTTAAGCCCCCATGTTGTATCACCACTTCCTCATATCAGGGAGATCACATGATAGTTGTCTTTCTCTGCTTGACTTATTTCACTAAGCATGATATGCTCTAGTTCCATCCATGTTGTCGCAAATGGCAAGATTTCATTTCTTAAAGATTTACATTTAATGTTACAATTTTTTTTTTTAAATCCTGGGTTAAGAATACCCAACTTGAAGTAGAGAAGAATGTTCTCAACATCTAGGAAATTAGGGGCCCCTGGGTCACTCAGTCGATTGAGTGTTCAGCTCTTGGTTTTGGTTCTGGTCATGATCTCAGGCTCTTGGGATTGAGCCCTGCATCAAGCAGTGTGGAGTCTGCTTAAGTTTCTGTCTCCCCCTACTCCTCCCTCCCACTTGTTCATTCACTCTCTCTTATTCATTTAAAAGAAATCTTTTTAGAGTCCATAGTCTCTCATGATTCACCTCCCCCTCTGAAAAACAACTGAGGGGTTTGAAGTGGCGGGGGGGGTGGTGGGAGGCTGGGGTACCAGGTGGTGGGTATAATAGAGGGCACAGATTACATGGAGCACTGGGTGTGGTAAAAAATAATGAATACTGTTTTTTTTAAAATAAATAATTTAATTAAAAAAAGAAATCTTTTTAAAAATTCAGTAAATTAGAAAAAATGATTTTGTGCAAGAAGTTTTATACACACATCTGCATGTATGTACACAGGCATATACATGGTCACACATAATCAAGGATTTGAGGCTCACTGTGTCCACTCAAGACCCAGCTGTCTCTATGTGAGAGGATTTGACTGTTGAGTTATTCTCTCATAGAGCAAATGTCAGAATATGGAAGGTGGAGGAGAGGGTCTTTTGAAAAGGAAATATTCACTGGACCTATGGCAGTGAGCTTCTTCGGGGAGCCCCAAATTGCACACATCTGATGGTTGACTCTCTCAGATTTCCTTTAATTAAAAGTCCAGTCCCAGAGTCAAGTAGTAGCTTTCTAAAAAACAGGACATACAATTTTCCACAAAAGATTAGGACTTGCACTTTTATTTGTTAATTGACTTGATTTCTGATGTGTGATGATTATGTAACACCAAAGTACAGAAAACAATTATCTTGAAATTTACCAATCATAAATTTTTTTGAAGTGTTAAGTAGTCTTTAAATAATTTGTAAAAATAGGAATTTGTTTGTCCTTCTGTCAGTGGAGGAAGTTACATATTCGGTCTTTATATTCTCTAATATGCTCTACCTGATTATTTTTTAAGTGCTAGATGACTCAGGCTGTGGCTCTATAATATCAAAAAGATAGTTTGAAATTCAAAATTTTTGAAGAATCATGGAGCCAGTTGATTTCAAAGTAGTTGAAAAAGGTGATTTTCTGAAAAGAAAATCTGTTCACAGCTGCTCTCATTTTTTCAACTTCAGTTAACGTTTTATATGCAGTGGCCTCATTCATCCTGCACGCATTCACAAAAGGCGTACTCCTTGGGAGACTCTAGGACAGGTTGATCCAGACATTTGAATTCAGCTGATGCATTGCTCAAACTTAATGCATCTCAAAAGAAAATGCGTCCCCTTCTCCCATAAAATATCTCCCTCTTCTAGCCATTCATACTGTTGGCATCCGCCTTCTGGACAAGCCCAGCTAGAAAATCTGGTTCATTTCCAGCTCATTCCTTTTTTTTTTTTTTTTTTAAGATTTTATTTATTTATTTGACAGAGATCAAAAGTAGGCAGAGAGGCAGGCAGAGAGAGAAGAGGAAGCAGGCTCCCTGCTGAGCAGAGAGCCCAATCCAGGGCTCCATCCCAGGACCATGATCCCAGGATCATGACCTGAGCTGAAGGCAGAGACTTTAACCCGCGGAGCCACCAGGCGCCCCTCATTTCCAGCTCATTCTTGAAGTCTATCCCCTATATACTGTTGTTCATCATGTTCTATTAACTTTTCCTGCCTAACACCTCTTATAGTTATTCTTATTCTTGGGTAGGCAGAATTCCTGGGATTCTCCTATCCAGAAGTTTTCTGGGGGCTTTCTCAGAGCTTTCAAATCATGTCTTCAGTGTACCTCTCTCTTGATTTTGGGTGAAATTAGAAGAAATCTCATAATTCTGTCAACTAATTTTTCTTCAATCTCTTTCTGAAGATTGGGCTGGAAGGTTTTGTTTTGCTTTTTCTTAAGATTTGATTGTTTATTTTAGAGAGAAAGAGAGAGAGTGAGTAGGAGTTGGGGGGGGGGAAGATAGAGGAACAAAGAATCTTAAGTAGACTCCATGCTGAGCAGGGAGGCTGATATGGGGCTTGATCTCACAACCCTGAGATCATGACCCTTGAGCTGAAATCTAGAGTCAGATGCTTAACTGACTGCCCCACCCAGGCGCACCAGGGTCAGAGATTTTAATGCAACTCCAAATCACACCAAAATTATCTTCTATGTGTTTCTTTCTCTTCCTCCCTCCCATTTATTTCTACTTTCCTTTTTCCTACCAGCTACTTTTGAATCTTATGACATGGGTTTATACTTGATTCCCAATTTAGGGGTCTGTTAAATTTGCCCTAGATTTCATCATTATTTTGTGGCCGTTATTATTAATTTTATTAGTTGTTGGGGAATATTCCTTCTGAATTCTGTCACCAATATAATGATGAAGCAGAATTATTTGTATCATTTCTTTCCTGTCCTCATTCTTTTCCTCTTTCTTCAAACCCTCACCTGCTGGTACCTTTTGGACTTTGTTCCAGCCATTCCCACTTATTCCACATGAACTGGCAGATTACTTTTCCCTAAATTCAAATCCTGGCTTCCCAGTGTTTGGACAAGTCCAAACTTCCTGGCCTATGCTTTCAAGATTCTTTGAAATCAAACTTTGCCCCCTCATCCAACCTGTCTCTTGCACTGGCTCAATCAAACTGCCATCTTTATGGGTCCAGTAGGGGACTAAATCATTTCTACTTTTGTGCTATTGGACTGCTACCTCCAATGACTCTAAAAGCTCTTGCCTCAACCATTGCCCTGTCCAAACTATTTTTTAAAAATATTTTATTTATTTGAGAGAGAGAGAGAAAAAAAGAGAGAGAGCATGAGAGGGGGTAAGGTCAGAGGGAGAAGCAGATTCTCTGCTGAGCAGGGAGCCTGATGCAGGACTTGATCCTGGGACTCCAAGACCATGACCTGAGCCAAAGGCAGTTGTTTAACCAACTGAGCCACCCAAGCACCTTCCCTGTCTAAACTTCAAAGGTACTTCCTGACTACTGCAGCCCACAATAATCTTCTCTATATCTCATTACATATATACTTAAGCACTTAGATTCTCAGAATAACAAAGCTGAAAGACTCCCTAATAATATACTACAGTTTAAAAATGGAGAAACCATGTCCAGAGGAGTTAATGATAGTAATAGTGACCATTTTTTGCTCTTACTGTGTGCCAGGCCCTAGGTTAGAAACTTCCCATATTTTTATAACAACAGTGTTTATTCAGATACAATTAAAATATCATATAGTTTACCAATTAAAATGTACAATTAAATGGGTTTAAGTGCATTCACAGAATATGCAGTCATCACTGTTTAATTTCAGAACATCACCCCCAAAAGAAACTCCATTACCAAAGGCAGTGACTCCCCGTTCCTCCCTTCCCCCAGCTCCTGGCAATTAGTAATCTATTTGCTGACTGCGAATATTTCACATAAATGGACATTGTACATTATGTGGTCCTTTATGACCTACCTCTTTCCACTTACCATCACATTTTCAAGGTTCATACATCATGTAGCATGAATCAGTACTCCATTTCTTTTTATTGCCAAATAATATTCTGTTATATGACTGTACCAAATTTTGCTTATTTATTCATCAATTATGGCCATTTGGGTTGATTTTTACTTTTTTATGAATAGGGATGCTTATAACTAATGCTGCCATGAGTGCTGATACTCATGTACAAGTGTTTGTGTCGGCATATGTTTTCATTTCCCTTGGGCATATACTCAGGAGTGGAGATGCTGGGTCATATGGCCTCTCTATGTTTAACCTAAAGCATCAATACCATTTTACATCCCTAGCAGCTTGAGGGGATGAGAATTTCAATTTCTTTATTTCCTCACCAATATTTGTTATTTTCTAAATTTTTAGTTATAGTCATCCTAGTGGGTAAGAGACGCTATCACATTGTGGGTATGAGGTGTCTCTCATCCAGGATGGCTAATGATGCTGAGCATCTTTGCACATGCTTATTAACCATTTGCATAGCTTCTTGGGAGAAATGTCTATTTTGAGCCATTTTAATTGGGTCATAGGTAATTTTATTACCAAGTTGTAAGAAGAATCTTCCATATTTAGGGGCATCTGGGTGGCTCAGTGGGTTAAAGCCTCTGCCTTTGGCTCGGGTCATGGTCCCAGGGTCCTGGGATTGAGCCCTGAATCAGGCTCTCTGCTCAGTGGGGAGCCTGCTTCCCCGCCACCCCGCCTGCTTCTCTGCCTACTTGTGATCTCTGCCTGTCAAAAAAATAAATAAAATCTTAAAAAAAAAATCTTCCATATTTAACTCATTTAATCCTTGTGCTTCTTTCTGGGTTTGGCAGACTTACCTTTATTTTGTAGGTGAAGCAATTAAAGGTCAAAGATGTTCACTCATTTGTCCAGAGTCGCATAGATGACAATGGCAGGCTAGGGCTGAACCTCTGGATTTCTGCCTCTGAGGCTAGGATATTTCCTAATATTGTGCCCATTTGTGTATTTCACCATTTCACTTAAAAACTAAAACAATGAAGAGTAAGGATAACAATAAAACTATTAGTAAATTCCAAAAGACAGTGTAGAAATGGACAGACTTAGTACCATTAAGGAAAACAGGGTTAAATGAGAAAATCAAAAGATTAGGGACAGTGAAAGATGTCATTAACCAACAGAGCAGGAAGCAAATGTTTTCTTCTCTGAGTCATGTCAGTCACACACTTCAGGGAAAAACAACAAACCTCGGTATGATCACATCAAGGAAGGACTGCACAGAGTCCAAAAATTGGGCCTAAGGCAGAAGCCACCCCTAGGCTCGGCAAATACATGGTACATAAGGAGTGAACAATTCAAGCACAGGCAGATGGCTTAGTGCAAGGTGGTGCTGGGGACGGCACCTCGGGGAAGTCTAAGCGGGGACAAGGGAAGGAGAGACATTTGGTTTGCTCTAAATGTATAAACCCAAGCATCCCTATGTGCCAGTGTTCTAGGTACTGCAGGCCTTTCTTCTGTTAACTTTGATTTCATCAAGGAGCTAATATATCATGTGGCTGAAGGACCATGTCACTGCCCCTGTTCTGCTCTCAAGCCTACACAGTTGCTTGAAGGAACCATCCACTGGAACAACCTAGAAACTCACTGTTCTCATGCCCTGCAGGGCTAGTTTGGGACGAGAGCTATTGGGAGCCTGTTCATTAAGTCACTGTCACTATCTGGACCTCTACATTTAAGGTCTGAGACTACCTAGGGAGGGAAATCCAATAGGTATCATCTTGTATTGTTCCTGTTACTATGCTAGATAAAGGTGAAGGGCAGGTACAAGGTCTCCCACTGAGCCTCTATTCTGCCTTCTTGGTGCCTACCTCAGGGGTTACAAACTATAGTGAGTGAACCAATGGCTTGGTTTCATAAATAATGTTTTATTAGAAGACAGCCATGCTCATTTGTTCACATATGGCCTGCAGAGCCTAAAATATCTACCATTTGGATCTTTATAGGAAAAGTGCTTCCTGGCCTGGCATCGTACTGGGCCCAAACAGCTGACTCTTATACCCTCCATTGCCTTGTATACTTCCAATGTCACCTAACTGGCAAAGAGCTATCAGGAGCCAAATTTTTATTAGTTCCACTGAGATGTTCTTTCCCTCGGTGAAGGTTACTCGATGCTCAAGGCTGATGCTAGCAGAAGCCACAGTACCATTGTTTTCTTTAAATGGTTAAAATGTTTCTTGCCTGCCTACGCCAGGTATGTCAGCCTACCCCTACCCATTATCTGCCTACTCAGATGAGATCATTTTCCATATGTGAAAATGTCTGAGAAGTTCAGTATTTCACCTGCATCATATCATATGCCCACATGTGCCTCTGTCACGTCAGCTCTTACTTCTGAAGTTCATTGCTAGTGGAAGAGCAAAACACGGAAAAACTATGTCACTTGCCCAAGGTCCCACTTTGAATCATGCTCGCGGTCTAAATCCAGGCCCAGAAAAAAAAAACATGAATAGGTGAGGTTGTTGTAAAGCCAAATGGGATGTGGCTTTGGAATGGGAAGATGGTAGCAAGGACTCTGGGGACAGACCTAGGGACAAAACTTTCTGCTGATACCCAGTATCATTCCTTGGAATCTCAATCTCCTCGCTGACAAAATGAGGCTAAAAATATTTTCTGGGCCATGGTATAGTTTGAAGGATTCCATCTGACAGCGTGCATTAATTGCCTAGCAGACGACCTGGCATGTGATGCTCAGTAAATGCTAGTACTCGTTGTTGTTGCTGTTACTATTATTATTTTACTACTGTAAGTAAGAGATCAGTGTCTGAACTTGAGCTCATGGCTCTTCATTCCGTGTCTGGAGTTAAAGGTCAAATGCCCACGGAAGAAAGAGACCATAAATGATTAAAATCGGCTGGGAGTAAGATAACAAAATCTGTGGAGTGTATTTATTATTTAAAAGATGCAGCTGCATGTTCCTTTCTGGTTCATTCTTGCCAAGCAGGAATATAAGATGAAAACTGCCAGATCTAATAATTATTCCTGGAAGTCTTCCTTTTGAACACCGGAAAACAATTTCCATTAAAAAAAAAACAAAATTATGTATGATGGGGCACCTGGAGAGCTCAGTCAATTCAGGAGCTGACTCTTGATTTTTGGCTCAGGTCATGGTCTTGGGGTTGTGAGATGGAGCCGCATGTTGGGCTCCATGCTCAGCGGGGAGTGTGCTTGAGATTCTCTCTCTTTCCCTCCTCCCCCCAACATTCTCTCTCTCTAACATAAATAAATAAACCTTTAAAAAATATGCATGGCAAAATACTACCAAATCTGAAGGTTACATCTGCTTTGCAACTTCTTGTATGAAGGCAGCAAAACCTTCCCTAGGGAAGAACGTTCCTGGGAAGCTCTGCTCATATTTGCTCACATCTAAAGATGGTTTCACTATCTTACTTGAGCATCCAGCAAATATTTGTCAAATAATTCTCATGTGCCAAGCACTGAACTAAGCATTTCTAGATGATCCAGAATCCCTGACTGTGAGAGCTTCACATCTAGTGGAAGGACCAACATGTCATAACGTAATTATGTTATAGTAATCAATGAATATTTTCAAAGTATATGCACCTGCCCCAGAGGGAACAGGAACAGGAACAGGAAGGGCATTCTACAAGAGGGGACATTTTCATTGAGTCTTGTACGAGGAGTAAGTGTTCGCTAGACCACTAAGGGAGGGAGTAACGGAAGCCACTTAGGCTTTCGTTTGTGCAATATGGTAGCCACTTGCCACATATTCCATGTGGTGAATTTGATTGAAATTGAATTAGACATTCAGATCCTTGGTTATACAAGGCACATTTCAAGTGCTCAGTAGCCACATGTGTTTAAGAGCTCCCTCATAGTGCAGAATTAGATCACTCCCCCCCCCCCCGCCCCGTGGAAGATTCTGTTGGATGGTGTTGATCTATGGTGTCAGTGAGGAAACAGATACCCCAGGACTCTAGCAAGTTGACAATACTACAAGTTTTGGGGTGTTGCTGGAATGAAAGGTGAGCAGAAGGCAGAGCAAGATGAGGTGTATGTGGCATTTCACTGTTGTTCTTCTCATCGTTGACTCATCGTTTACTGTGCTTGATCCAGGACGCCATCATTTACCCACCCTCCCGACCACTGCCAACATAGTTCTGGCTTCTTTTCTTTACAGCTGACATGCACACAAATACATCACACAGTCCTAAGAAAAGCAACATTACGCTTGTCTGTGTTCCAGGTTTCTGCAAGGATGGCATACTCCTATTCTTGCCTTAGATACTGCCTGTGAATATTAAATATTTTAATGATTTTTTTTTCACAGTGACAAAAACTATAAAAGGAAAACAGACTTAAATTTATTTTCATACCATGCTGGTCCACATTGCTGAACCATATTTGGAAGCCTATGAGATTATTGCTATGGCTATGTATTGAGCATTATTAAAATAATTCACTGTATTTTCATGTCATCATTTCATTGTCTCTGCTTGTAAGATATTTAAAAATACAGGATGAACTTTAATTTAGTGCTCATGAAAAGAATGAAAGATTTATACTAACACATTGTTAATTTAATTTGAGTTGTATGTGGTGATTGATAAACATTAACCACTTTTTTCAAATTATTCTGATGATTTTGCTTATGTTGGATTGATCTCAGTTAAACAAAGGATGCAATTTGAGGCTTAATTTGGGGTTTAATTTCTTTGCAATTGGTAGTTTGTATTTCCTTTTGGATAATGCCTTTTTGCCCTTCATAGCTCATTTACATATTATTTCATTTCCTCTTGAGAAATCTATTCATCCACCATATAGGTATTTACCCCTTTACTGGGCCAGGCTCTGTACTCGAGATACAGCAAAGAAGACAGTCAGACCTTCTGCTCTCATGGAGCTGACACACTAGTGGGGGAGGGATGACCAGTTCCACAAATATAACTGAGCATATACAGAGTAAACTCACAGATTTTGACTCATAATGTGAAGACAATAAAACAAAGTAACATATCTGATAGAAAAAGAAGAGAGAGCAGTTCTTTATCCCTTATAGTCAGAAAATTTCTCTCTGATGAGTTGACTTTGAATTGACTTATGAATGATGTGCCAGTGGCAGCCATGTAAGCATCCTGAGGAAGAACATTCTAGGCCAGTACGGAGGCTCTGAGGGGAGAAGGATCTAGCTGTGCTGGTTAAGTAGGAAAACAGGCATTGTAATTAGAGTGTGAAGAGGTGAGAAGGTAGTGGACCTTACAAGACATTTTAAGCTCCAGTAAGGACTTGAGTAGGTTTTGAACACAGGAATGATGGGCTGTGATTAGTACCTGTAAAAGGATATTACTGTATGGAGGAGAATGGAAGCTGGTGGTCAAAAGTGAAATCGGGGTGTCCCATTAAGAAATGTTGGTGATGATGGCTTGTCCATACCTGGTAGTAGTGGTAGTAGTAGAGAAGTGTGTCAATTCTAGAATTACTTTTGTGGTGAGTTGACACAACCTATTGGTAGGTTCTAGCTGTGACCCCAGTTACTGCTCTAGGGAAGATGGGCATGTAGGAGGAAGGGACAAATTTATTAGAGATGTCTAAGTGCTTTGTGCCCCAGTAAGCAAAGTCATATTTGGCTATATCTTCTCTTTTCACCTTCCTTTGTGATTTCAATGTGGAAGAAGTGTTTGCTCTGCTTTGAAGAAAAGTGGTGACCTGTGGTGTTTTCTACTGTTACCATTCATTTGCTCCACAGAAATTAATAGAGTCCTCATTAAGTATTAGGCATTATGTCAAGCACCAAGACTACAGTGGTTCCTGCCCACATGGAGGTTTCAATCTAGTGGGAGTAACCTTTCACAAGTGAGTCCACACTGATCTGTGTTCCATACTAAGGAAAGGTTTGACAGTAACAATATGGATGTGCTGAACCAGAGAACTCTTGGTTGTGAGATGGGGCTGTGGACAGCATCCCTTTCTCCACCCACTAGAGGCCAGTAGCATCTCCCACCAAGTTGTGATGACCAAAAATGTCTCCTGACATTGGCAAATATTCCTGGGCGCGGGATGGGGGATTGGTGAGAATTGTCCTCAGTTGAGAACTCAAGCCCTAATTCCAGTTCCTGGTGCCTGATGACAGGAAGCAGTAGGAGCACTATTACAGGCAAATTCAGAAGTCTACTCTCCTCACCCACTAGGTCTGAGAGGGTTTGGTTTTTCTTTTTCTTTTTCTTTTTTTTTTTTTTTTTTTTTTTTTTGCCTCTTAGTGATGGAGCCAAACTTGCAATATGTGAAGTCTTCGTGTAACATTTCAGGTGGAACCAGTCTCCTTTTGATTCTTTATTCAGTCGGGTTGAGCACAGGAAGTGTGGCAATGCATGTTATTAGCAGTCTGGGAAGTCAGGAGAGAGCCAAATGACTTATTTTAAGTCAAGATACACCAATTTGGATCAATTTGCAGTGCCCTGAAAATATGAGGTATTGAAAGACATTTTCATCTTTCACAGTCCGAAAATGTTATAACAGCACTACTGTAATATGTTGCATTTTGGAGGTTAGTTCTACCAAATTCATATGTTCAGTCATACGAAGAAGTGTCTAGCTTTGACTTAGTCCATTTCCACAGCCCCCTCATCTTCAAAGTGTGGTGCCAATTAATTCTACACTTGAGCTGAGGAGCAGATTATAGAACAAAAACAGCTCCATGGACAAAGAAGACCACCACTCTGCTTTGCAATGCCAGTTAGCAACAGTGGTGACTACTCCTGATGATGATGGTGCTAATGCTTACTAAGTGAAGTGAAAGTTATATACTAGACATTGTGAACATTGCTTAATGTGTTATATTTCTTTAATGCTAGTAATCCTATAGTCATTGCTGTCTTTACCATTTTGTATGTGGTAGATTGAGGTTCCATCAGTACCTTGCCTAGCCGATCAGTTACATGGCTGGGATTCGAACATCTCAAGTGTGTCTTCAGAATCCATTCTTAATTTTTTTTTTAAAGATTTTATTTATTTATTTGACAGATCACAAGTAGATAGAGAGGCAGCCATAGAGAGAGGGGAAAGCAGGCTCCATGCCGAGTGGAGAGCCCAATGTGAGGCTCGATCCCAGGACCCTGAGATCATGACCTGAGCCGAAGGTAAGAGGCTTAACCCACTGAGCCACCCAGGCACCCCCAGAATCCATTCTTTCCCTCTTTGTGAAACTGCCTCTACAGGCATTATTAATGGATCATGTTACCCTTTTCCACTGAGTCCAAATGTGGCCTCAGGGTCCTTCTCAACACGGGCCACTGCCATGTGGTCAGAGCTGGTATTTGAGGTCAAACCTACTTGCCTGTCAGTACCTTAATTCTCCTCCCTCAAGCATTATGCTGTAAATTCTGAGATAGAACAGGGAGATATAGTTAATACATGTGAGTTAACATCCAGTAAACCTGTGAGGAAGGGGAAACATGGTTGAAATGTATCTTATAAGTAACAATCCAGGCTCCCCAAACTTTAATCAATAGAACTATTATTTTCCTGCTTACTCATTTCTTTCTTAATTTTGTAAAGGCAGATAGAACATCCTTTCTGCAAATGTGGTTTTCAGCAGACTTGTGGTATTGTCACATTGGTGGTCTTAGTCTTTCATCTTTGGAGACATCCCTAAATTTCTCCATTAGTAGAGATACCTTTGAGGATCAGTCCTGGGGATGTGTTTTTTCCAGATTAGAGTGTACAAAATCCAATTTGCCTTCGTGCACTGATTCAGTTCATCTTACATTCTTTGCTGTTTGGGTTGCAAAGAGTCCTTCCCAGTAGTCTAAAACCTGGAGGCTAGAGGGAGATTTTCTTCCTCTTATTCTGACCATTTTGCTCTTTATTAGACCATTCATGGGTAGAGTGAGACTGGGCTGTGTCACCAGTACACACCTCAAAGCCTGAGATTGATTCTTTGTGCTACTAGTAAATATACCAATGGAAGAGTTAGCTTACCTTTCCCTGTGAATGGCCTGTGAGTATCAGATAAAACAAATGGGCCAGCAACAAGCTTTGGCTGGGTAAAAATGTTAGACCAAAATATGATGGTGCAAAGATAATAATAACACTAACTGACCAGTACAACTGACTATATACTTTGAAACTTTATAGATATAATTTTAAAATACAATATGTTATAATGACTGTGTCTATCAGTGATTCCATTTTTAAAATATGGTCTGAAGACTAATTTAAAAGTTTCTCTATTTTTTAAATTAAATTAATTTTTTTTCAGTGTTCCAAAATTTTTTTTCAGTGTTCTAAATTAATTTTTTTTTTTTAGTGCTCCATGCAATACATGCCCTCCTTAATTACCACCACCAGGCTCACCCAACCCTCCACCCATCTCCCCTCCAAAATTCTCGATTTGTTTCTCTGAGTCCACAGTCTCTTAAGGCTTGTCTCCCCTTTCAATTTTACCCCACTCACTCCTCCTCTCCATCTGCCAATGCCTTCCATGTTATTCCTTATGCTCCACAAGTAAGTGAAACCATATGATAATTGACTCTCTCTGCTTGACTTATTTCACTCAGCATAATCACTTCTGGTCCCGTCCATTTTGATACAAAAGTTGGGTATTCATCCTTTCTGATGGAGGCATAATACTCCATTGGATATATGGACCATATGTATTTTTAAATGAAATATGAAAATACTCTAAAGGAATATGTTTCATCCTAGATTCAACATTAGGTAATATTTTTATGATTAATGGATAGGTGGTTTATTTCCAATAAAATCTTAATTTCAGCTGGGTTCATTGTTTAAGGATTTCCCATCCCCATCTAAATTATATTGCTAGACATTACGATTTGTTTCCCTTTCGGGTTCCCTGGGTGGCTCAATTGGTTAAGCATCTGCCTTCAGCTCAGTTCATGATCCCAGGGTCCTGGGATAGACCCTGCATCCAACTCCCTGCTCAGGAGGAAGGAGTCTGCTTCTCCCTCTCCCTCTGCCTGTCCCCCTGCTTGTGTGCATGTGCGTGCTCGCTCTTTTTAATAAATAAATGTTTAAAAAAAATTTTTTTTTAAAAAAGGACTTGTTTCCCTTAAAAAAAGTGATAGAACAAGTTCCCTAGCATGAATAAAACCCCAGTTCCACTTAGGTCCACAGCACTGTTTGAAGAATACTACTTTGTTAAGTCTTACTTTTCAAGTCTGGTTTAATTGTCCAGCTCTTGACTCTGCCTCAGTATAACTGCCATCTAACCTCTTTAACACCAGGGCTCAGGAAAGTGATGACTTTAAATTTACTGTTGTTTCATAGGTTGTTAATGACCAAAAGAGTCTATCAATCTTGCTGACCAGAATTATATTTAACAAAGAAGACGGCCAATTACTGGACTGTTTTGCTGATGGTTATTTTAATCACATTGACTGCCCTTCTTGGGGCAGAGGGCAATTAGGCAGTAGAGACAGAAGACAAGCCATCCTGGTAATGTGGGGCTGATGTTGGGAATTGCACTCCAGAGGGCAATTTGTCAGTTTGCTTAGGAAGTTCAAAACCCACTTTGTTGTATTTAAACACCACTGCCTATTTGACTAGCTACATTCCTTCTGATGATGTGAACATCTGCCAGTTTCTTTCACTCTTCTTCAACTTGCAAATTACAGGGTCACTATTTAGGGTGGACTGAGACTGTAGGCAGCTTCAGATGATAAGGATCTGACTAAATTTGGGGGTGGGACAGTATCTCACCTCAAATCGTCAAAATGACATCGAGCTTGCAAATTTTGCTTTCATCTTTTTTAGCTTTAGTTCAGGGGCAGTGCAGTTATTCTATGTCTGCTTTTCAGCATTTCTTTAAATTTGATAGTCTTTAAAGAGCAGTTATGTTCTATTCAGGAAAATGCAAACAAATCTCTGAGTGCTTATGGATTCCTTGCACCTCAAATAATTTACTCTAAGCGTGCTTCAAATGGGTCATTCTTCATGGCCCTGTAAAATGACCATGTCTGTAAGACATCCATGAATATTCAGGTTTTTTTTATGGTTTTATTTTTTTAAATTTTTTATAAGCATATAATATATTTTTATCCCCAGGGGTACAGGTCTGTGAATCGCCAGGTTTACACACTTCACAGCACTCACCATAGCACATACCCTCCCCAATGGCCATAACCCTACTCCCCTTCTCCCAGCCCCCCATCCCCAGAAACCCTCAGTTTGTTTTGTGAGATTAGGAGTCACTTATGGTTTGTCTCCTTCCCAATCCCATCTTGTTTCATTCATTCTTCTCCTACCCCCTTAACCCCCCATGTTGCATCTCCACTTCCTCATATCAGAGAGATCATATGATAGTTATCTTTCTCCACTTGACTTATTTCGCTAAGCATGATACCCTCTAGTTCCATCCACATCATCGCAAATGGCAAGATTTCATTTCTTTTGATGGCTTCATAGTATTCCATTGTGTCTATATACCAAATCTTCTTTATCCATTCATCTGTTGATGGACATCTAGGTTCTTTCCATAGTTTGGCTATTGAAGACATTGCTGCTATAAACATTCGGGTGCACGTGCCCCTTCGGATCACTATGTTTGTATCTTTAGGGTAAATACCCAGTAGTGCAATTGCTGGGTCATAGGGTAGTTCTATTTTCAACATTCTGAGGAACCTCCATGCTGTTTTCCAGAGTGGTTGCACCAGCTTGCATTCCCACCAACAGTGTAGGAGGGTTTCCCTTTCTCCGCATCCTTGCCAGCATCTGTCATTTCCTGACTTGTTTATTTTAGCCATTCTGACTGGTGTGAGGTGATATCTCATTGTGGTTTTGATTTGTATTTCCCTGATGCCGAGTGATATGGAGCACTTTTTCATGTGTCTGTTGGCCATCTGGATGTCTTCTTTGCAGAAATGTCTGTTCATGTCCTCTGCCCATTTCTTGATTGGATTATTTGTTCTTTGGGTGTTGAGTTTGCTGAGTTCTTTACAAATTTTGGACACTAGCCCTTTATCTGATATGTCATTTGCAAATATCTTCTCCCATTCTGTCAGTTGTCTTTTGGTTTTGTTAACTGTTTCCTTTGCTGTGCAAAAGCTTTTGATCTTGATGAAATCCCAATAGTTCATTTTTGCCCTTGCTTCCCTTGCCTTTGGCGATGTTCCTAGGAAGATGTTGCTGCGGTTGAGGTCGAAGAGGTTGCTGCCTGTGTTCTCCTCAAGGATTTTGATGGATTCCTTTCTCACATTGAGGTCCTTCATCCATTTTGAATCTATTTTTGTGTGTGGTGTAAGGAAATGGTGCCATTTCATTTTTCTGCATGTGGCTGTCCAATTTTTACAACACCATTTATTGAAGAGGCTGTCCTTTTTCCATTGGACATTCTTTCCTACTTTGTCGAAGATTAGTTGACCAGAGTTGAGGGTCTATTTCTGGGCTCTCTATTCTGTTCCATTGATCTATGTGTCTGTTTTTGTGCCAGTACCATGCTGTCTTGATGATGACAGCTTTGTAATAGAGCTTGAGGTCCGGAATTGTGATACCACCAACTTTGGCTTTCTTTTTCAATATTCCTTTGGCTATTCGAGGTCTTTTCTGGTTCCATATAAACTTTAGGATTATTTGTTTCATTTCTTTGAAGAAAATGGATGGTACTTTGATAGGAATTGCATTAAATGTGTAGATTGCTTTAGGTAGCATAGACATTTTCACAATATTTATTCTTCCAATCCAGAAGCATGGAACATTTTTCCATTTCTTTGTGTCTTCCTCAATTTCTTTCATGAGTACTTTATAGTTTTCGAAGTATAGATTCTGTGCCTCTTTGGTTAGGTTTATTCCTAGGTATCTTATGGTTTTGGGTGCAATTGTATTTGGGATTGGCTCCTTGATTTCTCTTTCTTCTGTCTTGTTGTTGGTGTAGAGAAATGGAACTGATTTATGTGCATTGATTTTATATCCTGACACTTTACTGAATTCCTGTACAAGTTCTAGCAGTTTTGGAGTGGAGTCTTTTGTGTTTTCCACATAAAGTATCATATCATCTGCGAAGAGTGATAGTTTGACTTCTTCTTTGCCAATTTGGATGCCTTTAATTTCCTTTTGTTGTCTGATTGCTGAGGCTAGGACTTCTAGTACTATATTGAATAGCAGTGGTGATAATGGATATCCCTGCCATGTTCCTGACCTTAGCAGAAAAGCTTTCAGTTTTTCTCCATTGAGAATGATATTTGTGGTGGGATTTTCATAGATGGCTTTGATGATATTGAGGTATGTGCCCTCTATCCCTGCACTTTGAAGAGTTTTGAGCAGGAAGGGATGCTGTACTTTGTCAAATGCTTTTTCAGCATCTATTGAGAGTATCATATGGTTCTTGTTCTTTCTTTTATTAATGTGTTGTATCACATTGATTGATTTGCAGATGTTGAACCAACCTTGCAGCCCTGGAATAAATCCCACTTGGTCGTGGTGAATGATCCTTTTAATGTACTGTTGAATCCTATTGGCTAGTATTTGGTAAGAATTTTCACATCTGTGTTCATCAAGGATATTGGTCTTTAGTTCTCTTTTTTGATAGGATCCTTGTCTGGCTTTGGGATCAAGGTAATGCTGGCCTCATAAAATGAGTCTGGAAGTTTTCCTTCCATTTTTAATTTTTGGAACAGTTTCAGGAGAATAGGAATTATTTCTTTTTTAAATGTTTGGTAGAATTCCCCCTGGGCTTTTGTTTGTTTGGAGATTTTTTATGACTGTTTCAATCTCCTTACTGTTTATGGGTCTGTTCAGGCTTTCTATTTCTTCCTGGTTCAGTTGTGGTAGTTTATATGTCTCTAGGAATGCATCCATTTCTTCCAGATTGTCAAATTTGTTGGCGTAGAGTTGCTCATAGTATGTTCTTATAATTGTCTGTATTTCTTTGGTGTTAGTTGTGATCTCTCCTCTTTCATTCATGATTTTATTTATTTGGGTCCTTTCTCTTTTCTTTTTGATAAGTCTGGCCAAGGGTTTATCAATCTTATTAATTCTTTCAAAGAAGCAGCTCCTAGTTTCATTGATTTGTTCTATTGTTTTTTTTGGTTTCTATTTCATTGATTTCTGCTCTGATCTTTATGATTTCTCTTCTCCTGCTGGGTTTAGGGTTTCTTTCTTGTTCTTTCTCCAGCTCATTTAGGTGTAGGGTTAGGTTGTGTACCTGAGACCTTTCTTGTTTCTTGAGAAAGGCTTGAACCATTATATATTTTCCTCTCAGGACTGCCTTTGTTGTGTCCCACAGATTTTGAACCGTTGTATTTTCATTATCATTTGTTTCCATGATTTTTTTCAATTCTTCTTTAATTTCCCGGTTGACCCATCTATTCTTTAGAAGGATGCTATTTAGTCTCCATGTATTTGGGTTCTTTCCAAACTTCCTCTTGTGGTTGAGTTCTAGCTTCAGAGCATTGTGGTCTGAAAATATGCAGGGAAAGATCCCAATCTTTTGATATCATTTGAGTCCTGATTTAGGACCGAGGATGTGATCTATTCTGGAGAATGTTCCATGCACACTAGAGAAGAATGAGTATTCTGTTGCTTTGGGATGAAATGTTCTGAATATATCTGGTGCAGTGTGTCATTTAAAGCCTTTATTTCCTTGTTGATCTTTTGCTTGGATGATCTGTCCATTTCAGTGAGGGGAGTGTTAAAGTCCCCTACTATTATTGTATTATTGTTGATGTGTTTCTTTGATTTTTTATTAATTGGTTTATATAGTTGGCTGCTTCCACGTTAGGGGCATAGATATTTAAAATTGTTAGATCTTCTTGTTGGACAGATCCTTTGAGTATGATATAGTGTCCTTCCTCATCTCTTATAGTCTTTGGCTTAAAATCTAATTGATCTGATATAAGGATTGCCACTCCTGCTTTCTTCTGATGTCCATTAGCATGGTAAATTCTTTTCCACCCCTTCACTTTATATCTGGAGGTGTCTTCGGGCTTAAAATGAGTTTCTTGTAGGCAACATATCGATGGGTTTTGTTTTTTTATCCATTCTGATACCCTGTGTCTTTTGATTGAGGCATTTAGCCCATTAACATTCAGGGTAACTATTAAGAGATGTGAATTTAGTGCCATTGTATTGCCTGTAAGGTGACTGTTACTGTATATTGTCTCTATTCCTTTCTAATCTACTACTTTTAGGCTCTCTCTTTGCTTGGAGGACCCCTTTCAATATTTCCTGTAGAGCTGGTTTGATGTTTGCAAATTCTTTCAGTTTTTGTTTGTCCTGGAAGCTTTTAATTTCTCCTTCTATTTTCAATGATAGCCTAGCTGGATATAGTATTCTTGGCTGCATGTTTTTCTCCTTTAGTGCTCTGAATATATCATGCCAGCTCTTTCTGGCCTGCCAGGTCTCTGTGGATAAGTCTGCTGCCAATCTAATATTTTCACCATTGTATGTTATAGACTTCTTTTCCCGGGCTGCTTTCAGGATTTTCTCTTTGTCACTAAGACTTGTAACTTTTACTATTAGGTGACGGGGTGTGGGCCTATTCTTACTGATTTTGAGGGGGGGTTCTCTGTACCTCCTGGATTTTGATGCTTGTTTCCTTTGCCATATTGGGGAAATTCTCTCCAATAATTCTCTCCAATATACCTTCTGCTCCCCTCTCTCTCTCTTCTTCTTCTGGAATCCCAATTATTCTAATGTTGTTTTGTCTTATGGTGTCACTTATCTCTAAAATTCTCCCCTCATGGTCCAGTAGCTGTTTGTCCCTCTTTTGCTCAGCTTCTTTATTCTCTGTCATTTGATCTTCTATATTACTAATTCTTTCTTCTGCCTCATTTATCCTAGCAGTGAGAGCCTCCATTTTTTATTGCACCTCATTAATAGCTTTTTTGATTTCAACTTGGTTAGATTCTAGTTCTTTTATTTCTCCATAAAGGGCTTTTATATCTCCCGAAAGGTTTTCCCTAATATCTTCCATGCCTTTTTCGAGTCCGGCTAGAACCTTGAGAATCGTCATTCTGAACTCTAGATCTGACATATTACCAATGTCTGTGTTGATTAGGTCTCTAGCCTTTGATACTGCCTCTTGTTCTTTTTTTGTGGTGAGTTTTTCTGCCTTGTCATTTTGTCCAGATAAGAGTATATGAAGGAGCAAGTAAAATACTAAAAAGGTGGCAACAATCCCAGGAAAATATGCTTTAACCAAATCAGAAGAGATCACTAATCGTGAGGGGGTTAAAGTGGGTAAAAAGATGTTCAGAAAGAAAAAAGAAAAGAAACAATTAAAAAAAGAAAATGAATAAAGAAAAAATATAAGAAAGAAAAAACATATATATTAGATAAACTAGCTTTAAAAATGTTAAAAAAAGAAAAGGTTAAAAGTTAAAAAAATTTTAGCAGAAGAAGAGAAAAAAAAATTGAAAAAGATGAAAAAATTAAATTAAGTGCAAGACTAAAGAATCATGGGGAGAAAGCCATGACTTCCGTGCTTTGCTTTCTCCTCCTCTGGAATTCTGCTGCTCTCCTTGGTATTGAAACTGCACTCCTTTGTAGGTGAACTTGTTCCTGGCTGAATTTTTTGTTGATCTTCTGGGGGAGGGGCCTCTTGTAGTGATTCTCAAGTGTCCTTGCCCCAGGCGGAATTACACCGCTGTTACCAGGGGCCGGGCTGAGTAATCCGCTAGGGTTTGCTTTCAGGAGCTTTTGTTCCCTGGGCACTTTCCGTAGAGTTCCAGAGGACGGGGATACAAATCTTGGCCTCCCAGTCTCTGGCCCGGAGGAGCCGCGAGCCCGGGGCCCCACTCCTCAGTGTGCCCTCAGAAAACAGCACCCAATTACTCCCGTCTTACTCCGAGCTCACCGAGCCTGCGACCCATTCAAGGTAACCCCGAGCTGAGAGCTCACTCCTCGGGTCTGTCTCTGTAGCCGGCTTCCCGTTCTAATACCTGTAAGCTCTGCGACACTCAGACACTCCCGATCCTTCTGTGACCCTGCAGGACCCTCATGGGCTTCAGCCTGGTTTAGCCTCTGGAGTGATGTCCTTCAGCAGAACAGACTTTTAAAAGTCCTGATTTTGTGCTCTGTTGCTCTGCCGCTTGCCAGGAGCCAGCCCCTCCCCCCACAGTCTATCTTCCCATCGTTTTGGATTCACTTCTCCGCCAGTCCTACCTTTCAGAAAGTGGTTGATTTTCTATTTCTAGAATTGCTGTTCTTCTTCTCTTCAATCTCCTGTTGGATTTGTAGGTGTTTGCAATCTTTAGATAAGCTATCTAGCTGATCTCCTGCTAGCTGAAGTAGTCTCAGCCTGCTACTTCTCTGCCATCTTGACTCCTCCGAATATTCAGTTTTTAAGGACCCTTTTATTTCATAAGGCAAAGGCACAAATGTAACCCTAGGCTGGTGCCCATAAAGGGATGGCTACTATGGACACCTGCTTCTGGGCCCACGTTGGGGGAGCACAGACCTATTAGATTGTCTCCGATGTTGGGAGAGTGAACAACTTAGGAAGGCCATCCCCTCATATCGGCAGCCTCAATGCCTCTCGTACCTTCTACTCGTTGTACCTGGCAAAATCTTTCCACCAAAGCATGTTCCAACAACTTCTGTCTTTACTAACTCCTTTGCACCTCGTGCAGAATGAACTTCCCCTTTATCCATGTTACACATCTCCTGGTTTATGGTTGGTGCTCTATCACTGGCAAGGTAGCCTCTGGAGACCACAGTTGCCTTGTATTGGTCTCCCCAGTTCCTGACATTACAGCTGTCACAGAGTTGGCCCTTGGCCTCAGTTGGACAGGAGGAAGGACGGATTAGTAGTCTTCAGCCCATAGATGTTTAGGCCTCTGGAAAGTGTGTAGGGTCTTGGGAGGCTTGGCACGTGTCCCACCATGTTAGGAACCTACCCTTTAAGCGTATACTACTGTTCTTCTGACTTTGTGTTCGAGAAATGCTGAGTGTATGGTTGTGTGATTGCATCAGAGTTGGTGTCTGGCAGCTAATGGAGGGGGCAGGTGTGGATTAACTTAGAGCATAACTTCCCAAAGCATAGTCTCTGGAACCATGACAGGCTGAGACAAAGGAGGAGAAATGAAGAAAGTTCTATTGTACATAACCTTGAGAAATTCTCAGCTAAACAAAATTAAACAGGTTTCTTAATTGCAGAAATTCTCAAACCTTAACATTCTTTATGAAACTCCAAGAAGAGATATAATCAGCATTTCTAAAAGTACTTTCACCACATTTTTCTTTTTATTTCATTTCTTTTTTCTGGTTAGTTGGCCTTCTTGCCTTCCTTCCTACCTTCCTTCCTCAAAGCAGTTCTATGGGAATAGTGTTTCAAAGATCATACTGGGAAATTCACACACTAAGATTCATTAGCTGGTTTGGCTGATTTCAGACAAGAATCATTGAATTGGCTCCAATTTTGTGTATGATTTGCCTTGAGAAGCTAACAAATGAGCTTGGGAATTTCCCCAACAGGACATGAGCTGAGGTAGCATTGATTATTCAGGGACTTTAAGACCAGCCTCTCCTTGAACCTGGCCCCCAGTGAACTAGAAACCAGGGAGATCACTGCAGTCCTTTCTATTCCAATGACTGGTTTTCTAGACACCCTGAGAAAGAGTTCCAGAGGGATGCCCAGAACTGTATTGATAGCCACACTAGTATGAGAAATGGGAAGAGTGGAGAAGCAGCCACAGCAGCCACCACAGTCAGGTCTAATTCCCTCCATGGAGTGCCCACAAGGAAATCATCTGTGCAGAACAATAGAAGCCTCCAGGAGCCTCACAGTCTTTAGCCTCTCGAAGTTAATTTTGTACTTGGAAATAATGAAATTACTGATGGATCAGGCTGGGCTCTCTGGTATTTAATATCTTCCCCATCTCTGTGCCTTGTGACAATGCTGTCGATTAACTGTAATGTGGTATTTTGAGCACCATTTAGATATTAATTATTTTTTAATAACCTCTTCATTGAAAGCCTAAAGCTTTGCCTAAGATTCTAATGAAAGTTTTCATATGAAAGAGAGGGATAATATTAAACAGGCACTAATAAACCCTCTGAAGAAAATTCAATACAATATCTTTGAGAAAAGAAAGGAAGGAAGAAAAGAACAACACGTTTCCAGCCAATGCGCATTCTCTCATTAGGATTGTACATTTATTACTGGACCATCACTGCAAATTATTCTTAGTTATGTATGTGCTTATGAACCCATGAAGAATTGGAGTTTTCTTAATGAGCACCAAAGAACATATGTATTAAAAATCCTTTAACCCTTCTGTAAAAGAGAAACCACTTATTAGCCATTATGTCTTAGGATTGGAAAGTATTTTTTTCTTTGAAAGCATTCAAAGCACATTTGAGTGTCTTCTCTTATTTGACCTTTCAGCATTCCTTTGAGGGAAAGTGAGGCCAAGGCTGCAGTGTCTTTTATGTAGAATGTGTTTTTCTGGAGAATGTAAAAAGACTTGGTCGTGGATCCCCAGCGAGTCAGGGACTGTGCAGAGGGCTTCACTCCCACGGTGTAATTTGAGGGTGGTAGGAGGAGGCTTCATTCAGTATGAGAATAGTTCTCCTGGCCTGTGGCTCATGTACTAGAATTATCACCACTAGAGATTCATGAATTGTTCTTTTAGGCATCTAATTAGGAAGGCAAATCCTAGGGGAGGTGCCCATATTATCATCAGAGCCTTGGAAAGACCTGGCGTTGGATGGCTGGCACTATGCGCTGGGAAGGCTGGACTGGCTGCAGATTTTGGCATCTGGCCCCATTCTGACTGTCCAGGGCTCATGGGCTGTTAAGGACAAATGAGGACAATGTGTGTTCATGGGACTAGGATGAGAAATCCAAAGACAGACTAAGACTTTCAGAAGGTCATCCTGGGCAGGCTAATCACTGATGGTACAGATATGAGGACCCAGTCACTTTCCATTGATATTTGTCCAGATCTTTCAAAGATAATAAATGAGTAAGGGTAGTCTCTTTCTCTTTCTCTCTCTTTTTTACTGTGTAGCTGTTATTTTTAAAAAGCCTTGATTTTTTTTCCTCCTAGATTTTTACTGCATAGTGAGTGGAGGCTATTACTATGGGTGATATATATCCCTTTATGTAGTGTGGAAAATAAGATAAATATGATTATTATTATTATACAGTTCCCTTACATCATTGCTTTGTCTGCAAATTTGGCCCTTTTAATAGTGTCTTTCCTAAAAAAATAAAAATAAAAATAAAATTACCAAGCTTCAACTTCACATGCAATAGAAATGCACTTTTTTTTTTCTTATTAAAAAACAACAACAGCAACAACAAAAGCTCAAATTCCTTTTTTTTAAAGGAGGTTCTCCAGGGGGTGCCTGGGTGGCTCAGTTGGTTAAGCAACTGCCTTCAGCTCAGGTCATGATCCCAGGGTCCTGGTATCGAGCTCCATGTCAGGCTCCCTGCTCTGTCAAGAGCCTACTTCTTCCTCTCCCTCTGCCTGCAGCTCCCCTTGCTTGTGTTTTCTCTCTCTCTCTCTCTCTCTCTCTCTGTCAAATAAATAAATAAAATCTTTAAAATAAAATAAAATAATAAATAAAATGTGGTTCTCCATATATGCAGTGTATGGTCATTTTAAAGTTCTAGTAAGTTAATTGGCTAATCTGGAATACACGACGATTTGGCCAAGCTAGGTAACTGAATAGGGTGAATTTCCAAAGCTGAATCATTGGGTCTGAATTTCTTAAGAGGAAACTTATTAAAGAAAACAGATCCCCTTTTTTCTTCTCCCACATTGCCCTGATGGCAACAGAATCCTGGAAATCCTCAGGGAACAAATGGGGGATAAAAGTTAGAAAGCACACACGGCTTATTTTCTAAGCTCTGAGCAGACCCAAGAAGAAAGACTGAATTTAATCAAAAAAGATTTTATTGATGAAGGTGTCTCTCCTTCAGGCTAAACTGGGGCCCCTGCATGCTAATAAAACCATCTCATTTCTCAGAAGTAGCCTTCTGCATAGAATCTAGGGGAGATAGAATCTAGGAGAAAACATCCTGGGGGCAGGGCCTTGACAATGACCAATCGGAACTCGGTTATCTCCCCTGCTGTCCCTCGCTGAGTTAGGAGGCATCTGCCTCTATGTGGATTGGGTGATTTTTAGTTCTTGGGCAGTCACCTGAATGTCTTTGGGCTTCGGGGAGAGTACAGGTTGTGCCAGTGGACCTGGCTGCGGCCCCCAACTCACGCAGGCTGAGACCTCGGGGATTGCTCTCTGCTGCTCTGCCGTGTTAACTGTTTTCCTGCCCAGATACGAAGATGAGCAACTGCGAGCCTTGAGTTTTTATGACTGCTAATTAGTACCCCATTTGTGCCCTCTTAATTTCATATTATAATAGGGTGGCATGACACCCAGTCTTCTTTTTTTTTTTTGGCTTTCTGGCTGCTGTGGCCAGAGGGGGCTCTATTTTGCATTTTCTCATTACCTGGAAGCTTGAGGAATATTAATAAAGATGAGTTTAAAAGGGCAGGCTGTGTTCGAAAACTTTCTAGTCCTCACCTTAAATCTGGAATTCCGATCCTGTTCTTCTCACAGCTGTGAAAGGAAGCCCTTGCCCCCAAAGAGGATGCTTAGACACCAGTGAATGAAATCAAGCTCTGGAACAGATTCCTCCGCTACTGTTCTTTCTCTCAGTCTTTGTTTTTCCTCAGAAATCAGCAGGCTGGTAGGGGTATCTCCAAGGCTATATGACTTGGTGAAGTGGAGAGTGAAGAGTCTGGAATTCAAATTTGGGTTCTTCATTTTATTATCTGGGCATCCTTAGACAACTTGTTTTCTTTTCTTTTTTTCTCCTTTTCTTTTCTTTCCCTTCGCCTTTCCCTTTTCCTTTCCCTTTCTTTCTGTTCTTGTCTTCTCATACTGTCCCCTCTTTCCCTGCCTCCTCCTCATTTAGCCAGGCAACCAGAAGTGTACTTACTGACTTGACTGTCCAGACACTTGCTTCTCTGAGCTCCACCCGGATGGAAATTCTGTAAGGTGAGGGGCCACCTCTTTGTCTTCTCTGGAAACCGTGCAGTGTGATTTCTGGCGAGTAGCTTGTAAGGTTTTATAGGCGAGATAAACACGACACCAGGCAAAGTGGGCACAAGGCAGGGTTTATTAAAGGCCCTTTCTGGGCTCAGGAGAAGGGGAGCCAAGAAAGTTGCACTGGGAGGAGGTGGGCACCCTCCGGGGAGGTTCTGTGACTCTGGAAAGCAGAGTGGGGGAAGTCGCGCTGGGAGGGAGTTGGTGGGGGTCTTTTATCTGTCTCCTGCATAGGTATCGGGTTACCTATGGAGGCTTGACCCGGGCATACATCCTTTTGGCAGGAGAGTCAAGGGTTTAGGGGTGGGGGGTAGGCTGGAAGACTGAGAGACCCCGCAGCGATGCCATGGTGGTCCTTTCTATTGCTCTTCCTGCACTCTGGGAGCCTCCGGAGCCTCCGGTCATTTCTGTTGTTCCTCCTGCACTCCCGGAGCCCGCCGACCCAACATAGCTGATGCTCAATAAATACATATTTACTTAGTGAGGGAGCCTTACTCTCTTGACCTATAAAGCAGGGATCATCATGCTGCCCTTATAAGGCTATAGGGACCATTAATTGGCACAGTACTTGCAGAGTGCCTAGGAAATAGCTGGTCCCCAATCAGCGGGAGTGTAATTCCTTCTTTCCATTGAGCTCTATGAGCTGAGATGCTCAGGCGAAATGTGGCTTCACGCTTATGAGAATGAATTGGTGGGAATAAAGGAAGTTGAAGGGGGGTGCTTTTTTTTTTCTTTCTTTCTTTCATTTCCCAAATGACCACTTTGGGAAAGAGTGGATTTCCAGGCTTTCAGATGTAATAGGAATGTGGCATTCCTTGCCGTCTGGTGCTGTCTTCATGTGATGGAAAATATTACGTGTAACCACAGAGCCCTACGAAGGCACTGCAATGCTCTGGCATTCACAGGTAGGAAAAACTGCCTTAGAACCTCCATATCAGTTTGCCCAATAGAAGACTTTCCCTCAAATGTGTCTTTTTGCCTTGATCCCACCACCCTCCTGTCCTTGCAAGTATAAATGCCTGGCATTACCTTCCTTTAGGGTCAGAGGTTTGAAAATTTCAAGGAAAACTAGCAAATGTCTTCTTGGCTGAGACCTGCCTCCTGCTGGTTTTACTCACTCTGAGTGTGCATGAGTTCTTATGAGCCACAATGGGGTTCCTGCCACATGCTTGCAATTCCCAGTGGAAAGCTGATTTCCTTTGGTAAATGAAAGCAGTGTTCATGTCCTTCATATATGCCTTGTGGCTTCCATGGAGGGAAGTCAAAGAAAAAACCCAACTCTTGGTGCCCCAGGCATCTATACTTCAGGGCCTTTAAAAAAAAAAAAAAAGCAACATTAAGGTGAAGTTAGGATGTGAAGCTGGTGGGTCTTGGAAAGCGATCAGATAGAGCACTACAAAGCAAGACCCTATAGGCTGTAGCTGCTGCATTTTCATTCTATTACAGATGCTCAGAAGAGCTTGGAGCAAATCAAATCACAGAGGTCCATAGTTTAAAAGAAAAAAATATATAGCACCAGGTAGCATGGGCTTGATGTTCTTTTCTCGAAGCCCTTTTGGGTTGATTTTCCTAAGGTCACTGATTCCTTCAGACTCTCTGGAACAGAGAGGACACATGGTAGTCCCTGTGCTAATTGGTTCTTAGTGTTTCTTAGGCAGTATTTGTGTAGTTGAAGCTGAGCTTCAGCCAGGATGAGGCTGATGTGGTTTCCCTCTCTGGACCCAGTGCTTTTCCTGTTTCCCCTTCCAAATGTTGATAGTAAATGATCTTTGGGTACCTCTTAACTTCTATGTGATCCTTATGGCCAGCTGATGAGCTTTCTTAAGGGCATGAAGCTGATAATAGAAGGGCTTAAAAACATCTTTACTTGACAACAACAACAACAACAACAAACCCAGCGTGTCTACTTGGGTATCCCATTTTTGTTTTGCTTAACTTTTGATTTTGGTGATTTTTTCCCCCATTATTTTCTAAAATGTAATACTGCAAGGAAACATTAGCTTAAGGTCTTTTCTGTCTTTAAATTAAATGAGTTACAGTTATAAACTAGTTTGAATATAACCGAACACCAAACAGGATCTCTTAATATTATTATCTCAATACATACGAAGTTACATATTCTTCCACAGATTTCACATTAATGACCTTTCATTTGAACACTTTCCATTATGTGCAGTAGCTACTTCTCAACAGTCTACTGGCAACTGACAGCCTGTTGAAGTCTGCTGCTCCTCCCTCCCTGCTAAAGGTGAATTTCCCTACCATCCCCTAGCAGGATACCCCTGTCTACCCTCAAAATAATGGAAGGAGGGTTCTGATCTGTTACCAACTTCATAGCCTTGCTGTTTGGGAAGTAAATTGTAGAGCAAATAATGACCCAGTAAACCTCCTACCCTCTAGTTTCCAACCATAATGAAGTTGTTCGTAGAAAAGTTGAATGATCATCTTTACTAAGTATATTTATTATAGTTATATCCAGTGGTGCGTTAGTAAATGTTTAAACATCATCCTTTCAGGGGAAAAAAATTGTATGAGAATGTCCATATCTTATATATATGTATAAGTTTATTGTACATTTTACTGATTTAAAGTATGCATAGCATATGTTTTTACTCTCACAGGTTGCTTTTATTGATGTTGGCTGAATTCTTGTATTTGTAGTCAACTTGTGGTTTCAATTCAGCTACAGTTTGAGAAATTCAGATGAGAGATAATTCTGGGTTATTCTCTAGTTCAGCGATGTTGCAATGTTTGACATGCATGGCAACATGAAGACAAAAGTGAAACAGTGAAGAAATATGCCAAAATGTTACTTATTGATCAGTGACATGAGTGACCTTTTTCTGAGTGAGGTCATAGATTTAGAATACTGGAAGAATATCCTCTCAATTTTCTGTGCTGTTCACAATGTAATAGCTATAGACACAAAACACTTTTAAGTTTAATCTGTGTTAATATCTTATCCGTTACTTCCTTAGGCTAGATAACCAACCAAACAGTAAATCTGTAGTGTTTGCCAATTCCATCATATAAATACTCCCATGATGGCTGATTTCAAGCTACAAACTAGACATCACTATGCAGAGTTAGAAAGATATTTGCAGTAGCACACTATTGTATGGGATTTCAGCCATACAAAGAAAACAGACATGAATACTGAAAAAGCATACACAATGGTGAAATCATTAGGAAGTGAGGATTTTTAAATTCTATCGTTGCTATTAATGTGTATTTAATTACAAGTTACAAAGTAGCTTTTTACGGCTTTTTAAGCAACTGGCTTACAAAATTTCTGAAAACTATAAATAACTCCTCCTGAGTCAGTACAAACCAACCCCGGCACATCACTGTATCCAATGTATTTGGATTCCAAAATAAGCGAGCTGAAGGAAGTTTGGAAAGAATGGGGGTTTGCGGACCTAGTAAAACACTGAAGAAAATCATTTCCCCTGGAAACTCTGTATCCTCCTTCTTCTGTCAACAGCACAGTCATGGCCAAAGTCCGTTTAGTTTTGCCTTTTGTCAACTTGGGAAGTTCTGAATTCTTGAGCGTTAGGTGTCTTTGTTCTCTGTTTTGTTTCTTTGGTGACAAATAAGATCAACCAGGGCAATGGTCCATGATGTCGTGCTTTTCTAGGATGCAGCAACATTTGCAACAGCATCTCCCTTCCTCTCTACAGTGTGTATCTGTTTTCTAGATGCTCTTCCCTATCACCTGAAGTCCTTTGAAGCTCCTAATTTCCCTACACCTCTGCTCACTGGCCAGAACAGTCTTTTCTGTAAACAGTTTGTTCTGTGAGAAGGTGAAAGTTACATCCTCGATGCAGACAATGTAATCAAATGGAAAGTAAATCCCATCCCAAGTCTGGATTTCTCCAGTGAGTACTACCTGAGGGCTCTCTTAAACCTCACTTACTGGCTGCTCTGCTCGAAAACAATGTACTATAAATACTTCCCCCTCCTAATTGTTTTCTGCACTTGAATATTGTTAATAACTTTTTTTTCTTTACCCAGTTGAAGATATGAGGACATTTCATTAGTATAAGTCCCCAAAATTATTTCATGAAGTATGTTAACTGTATATTTCCAAACACATAAATGTGCATATGTGTTTTGAATGTTTTGTCTCCCATACCTAAATGTTTTTTTTACACTGTATGCAGGCATCTTAAAGGACTCCTATTTTGATCTTGACTGCCCCGAAAGTGTTTAATTTGAACAGTAGGCAAGACAAATACCTCACATTTAGACTGGTTGAAAATGAGAAGAAAATATCATTTTAGTGAAAAAGGAAGTAGGAAATAAAAGTTTTTAATGTGAATAATTTCATAGCACCTGATGTTAAATTTTTTTCTTGTATCCCATATTACTATAATTTAGTAACTGAAAGTGTGCCTCAGCTAATTTGTTAGGGAAAAACTGACACCTTATTACCCATTCAGAAATTATAGTGCTATGGGTTTGTTTTATCTTATTTCAATTTGCATTAATTAATAAAAATTGCATTATTATATGTTAAAGCAAATAGCTTTAGCTTTATATTGTAACCAAGCAAAGATCTTTTAAACTCTAATATTCTGTCCTGATATTTTAGTTTCTTCCTTTTTAAGACTTAATTTTACTCATTTTCATTGAAGGACAAAAACTGCACGCAGAAGAGGAGAGGGTAATGTTAAGTCTTTATAGAATTTTTTTTTTAAAACCTGGAGTATGTGGCTCATTGATGGACTTTATGAGATTTTTCAAAGCCTGAAAATTATACATGGACATTTATTTGTATGTGCACTTGCCTTGGGAATCCATAGTTTTAATCAGAATCTGACAGAGGGTTTATGATGCCCCAAAACTTAAGGACTACTGCCTCATAGAGATTAGTGGGACCCATTGTCTTCCCATTCTCCCTACCTCACAGAAATGACTTTATTCATGACCTGTTGCCCACTTCTCCTTCCTCTGTGTTTCCTAAGATACTTTTATCCCTGCATTCTGATATGTGGAAGAATAAAGAACCAAATATGTAAATATATAAAAGTTCCAAAACCTGTGCCAGTGTTCTAGAAATAATACATTTGGTCAACAGCTTGAGGTGGGTTGGAACATGGCCTCTTTGGAAGCAAGGATCTCCATAGCCAGGTGGTCTTAATATCATTTTATCCTTGCTACATGGCCCAGTAGAAGCATTCAGTTGCATGATTATGGAACAGATGAAGAGATAAATCATTGAGAAGCGGGAGCTAAGGAACAGTGTTGCTGCCCATTACAAATGTCTGTGTGTTAGATGTGTTTGTTTCTTTTAGGGAATAGACCCATGAATCCATTATTTATATATATATATAAAATATAAAATAAAATAAATATGAATCCATTATTTATATATATATAAAATATAAAATATAAAATAAAATAAATATATATATAAATATATAAATATATAAATATATAAATATATATATAAATATATATATATATATATAAATGTATATATAACTAAAGGCTGTTAAGATGTCCAAATGAACAATGGCATTGCTATTTCTGGTGCTGCCATATTGGAAGTGACTGTATTTATTGGTACTCCCTAAAGGGACTTAAAGACCAGAATCCATTCTTTCCATTTAGTCTGAGACTGTGGAACTAGAATTAACACAGTATTGTTTGGGCTCATGGTAAAAATACAGACAAGTAATAAAGAAGATGGTTCATTGACCTAACATCCATTATCATGAATTAATTCACTTAAATATGTCAGAATTACCTCTGTTCTTGCAATTTTAACACCAGCTAATGAATTTTGATGGCTTCTAATGTGCCTGATATTATCTAAAGTTTTTTTTACATGCATGATCTCATTTAATCTTCAAAACACTGTCATTAGTAAGTGTTGCTATTCTCCCCTGAGGACCCTCAGGCACACAGAGATTGAGTACTCATACCAGGTGACATATGTACTGAGTTCTGGCACCAAGGTTCAAAACCAGGCAGTCCAACATCCCAGAGCTCAGCTTCTGGACTCTGCTTAATCCTTACTGTGTGAGAGCCAACATGCTTGAAGCTTAGAAATGACAGTGATACAGACAGACATGGTTCTTGCTGTCTTGGAAGTGGAAGCTGTGGTAGAGACCAGAGGGCCTGGAAGTGGAGATTGCTTTGAAATAAATGGACAAGGAAGAACTTTGGAGAAGATGTAAGCTAGAGGAAGGGAAAAAGACAAGGAAGAGAGAGATTCCTGACCAAGAGAAGAGGAAGTGCAAAGACCCTGGGGAGGGAAGGAGCTTTTAGTATTTTAGCAACAGCAGAAGCCAGAGTAGCCAAAGAGTAGTGAGCAAGGAGAGGAAAAATTAGACTAACGGCTGCCATGCATTTGTGTCTTACTCTTGAAATCCCCAAGAATGTGGCTATGGGCAGTTCTTGAGTAGTCTGAAACCATATTTCTTTGTTTTTGTGACCCGATGCCATGATCTTCCTGTAGGACTTTCCTATCTTGTGTTTGATTTCCCATTTCTTCTTAACTCCATTTGGACTTGTTATTTTCTTGTCTTGGTTCCTTTGGTATGGCACTTGACCATAACGCTGGGGGAACTAGATGGGTTTCACTGGTTAAACCACTGAATTAAAGGCTCAGAAATAATGTGATCCAAAGTGTCTTAATACAAAAGTACTGGCGAAAAGTCCACGAAACTAAGAACTAAGCTAGTCTTTATTAGTGTCATGGGGCAATTTCCACTACACTACTGGGTATTTATGAACCTAGCAATTGGCATGATTATCTCATTCCTACCCATGTCTAACATAAAAATTATGTCTGGATTATATTACTAACTTTATCTTCCATTTATTTGAGCTCCCAGAACGTTAACTCATTTGTATTTTGTTTGTTGGGCTGTGTTTTTCTCTGAGGAGCTCAATTTTGTCGTTGCATGCATCAAATGGGTAGGATTCATCTTTGCTTCATCTACCCCATTATGGCAAATGGCAGTTGATTAGGGCTTTCTTTAGATCATTATCAATTGTTTTCTGCCTTGCAGATAGTGCTGTTAGGATGAATTTATCATATTCCAGAGATCGTATATAGCTTGTTATTTCTAGGTGATTTATTACCCTCACCATGGAAATGTTGTTAGTGAACATTGGGGAAGCAGTGGCTGCATTGAGAAATATCAATGTATCCTCATGTTCTGGCTTGCAGTGACAGTCAGAGATCCATCTCACTGACAGTTACCTTGTTAACATTTTGATCAGATGGCAAATTTGTCATTTTTCATGGTAACAAGTATAAGTTTGCACAAGAACCATAGATAGATGGGGAAGATAAAACAGGCCTCTCTTAGTATTTCTGTGTGATGTAATCAGTAATCTTGGGGAGAAGTGAAATAATTACTCTGTGAAAAGCTCATCCACTGTAAAATGTGTTTACTGTAGAAAGCTCAAATTTTTCTTCATTTGGATGGAATGTGCCCCCTTTTTTTTTCTTCGATGACAGTTTGATTAACACACCAAGCCTCTGTGAAATAGTGAGACAGAACAAAAGGGTTTACAGTTAGAAGCTTTCGGTTTAATCATAGCATCAGCTGTGAGCCAGGTGCGGAAAGAGAAGTGCCCACAGAGTTCTCAGAACAGGGCAGCAGCCATCGCCAGGATGGGGTTTGAGTCCTTCTTCCTTCTCCAGTTGAAACTTGCTCTGAACCCTCTTTCGTTAGCATCAATATCAAGTCACGTAGGTGGTTCTCCAAACCCCTGTCAAAAACCATGAGGTCATATATCTTGATGCCTCACTTGTGTGTGATCACACAGCCAATGTTGTCTTTGTGTTGTTTTTCTCCTGTTTCCTCTCGGGCTGTGTTTCCTGAAACTGCGAAATCGTTAAACTCACAGCACTTTTGAAATCCCTGAGCTCTTTCTGGTGCTTAGCGGGTGAATGTGTTTGAAAAAGAATTCCACTCTGGGAGGCAGCGTTTCTTTACACTGACTGAGAGTCCGAAATGGGCTTCCGACCTTCCTGTGAAAATAAAAGTTCTTGGTGTAATGGACAGGTGTCAGTTAGAGGGCTTAAGAACCTTTGACAAACCACTATTATCAAAACTCAGGTATAACTGGAGAAAGTGCCTGGAAGTACCTGGGCAGTGACTAGAAGCAGGAAGACAAGGCTCTGGATGTCAAATACAAGTTTCTTTTCTGAACTGTTGTATCTCTCACACACACACACGCACGCACACACGCATGTGCACACACATATACACACATGCCTGGAAACCCAAAATACAGTTGGTTTTCAAATGCTTCTGTCAGGTGGCCGTGGCCTTTGGAAAAATTATATTATATTTGTATGATTACAGTGGAATGCAACCATAGGGAGGAAAATATGCCAAGTACAATCAATCATTCTTTTCTTTATAATTTTTTTAAAGGCAGGAAATGCTCATGGCTCATTGATATGAGCCCAGTTCTTCAATAATGGCGTAACTATTAACCTAAAATATAACTTCTTATTCCTTATTAGTTTTTGAAGAGTTGAAAGTAAGCTGTTAAGGTGGAAACCAATCATGCTTTCAACTATCCTGCTTTATCTTTTTTCCGGGCTCGAGTGAGGGTTTTTGCTTTCTTGTTCTCATCTGTCTTGCCATGCATAATTATACAACTCATTCTTGGAGAAGGGAGGAGGCGTGAGGAACTTTCTTTCCATTTGCTTGGATACACCAATTTGAATTTGTCATTCTAATGACTAGTATCCTTAAAGAAAACATTCAGAGAGAGAGAGAGAGAGAGAGAGAGACAGACAGAAATGTATGAGGACCCATGGGACTCTCTCATTTTCTTCCAAGGGGAACCTGTGATGATCCTTATATTGTCTGAATGCCTCTAAATTTCCTATTTTTCAGTCTTTTCTCTTCCTTTTACTATCTAATGATCATAGCCCAAGCCCTCATTCTGCATGTCTAAATGAGGGTAACCTCTTTTTTTTTTTTTTAAATTAAATATTTTTTGAGAGCGAGCGAGCAAGAGAGAGAGAGCATGAGAGCACAAGTGGAAGTGGAGGGCAGAGGAAGAGGGAGAAGCAGACTGTCCGCTGAGCAGGGAGCCTATGCAGGGCTTGATCTCAGAACCCCAGGATCATGACCTGAGCCAAAGGCAGATGCTTAACTGACTAAGCCACCCATGTGTCCCTAAACAAAGTTAACATCTTAAATGAATCCCCCTCCTCTCATCTTTCTGAAGACCTCTAGGATTTACTTATATGTCCTTCACATCCATCTCTGATGTCATCTGTCACATCCTGTTATTAGTCACCGCTCACTGCTCATCACCACTTGCTTTTTGGAACCATGTCTACATATTCTCGAAGTTTGTTCCAGGACTCCTTCATCCCCTTTGTGTTTATCAGTCTCTTCTTAATTCTTCAAAGGCATAGACGACACTAGACTGTCATTTATAAGAAAACTTTTTTTGATGACTCAAGGAAAACATGAAAGAATGATAAGTCTGAGTCAGTTAAGTAAAATGCTTTTGTCTGCACATTATAAAAGATTCTGATTCAAGAAGCTCAAACAGTAAGTTTAAAGGTAAGCTGTTTCATGGTTGGTTATCTCATTGACACAAACATCATCATGAAGAATATCATTTCTTCCCCTCTTTCTACTCTATGTTCTCTCTGTGTTGGCATCTTGTTCAAGACTAGTGACCTTCATAATTACAGGATGTCAGTGGTGCTGTAGCATTCCACCCAAACCTGTTAACAGCAGAGGATTTGTACCCTTGTCTTCCTATGCGGCTCCTTTAGGAGACAAGGAGGTGTTTCATGGGTGTCTCCCCAATAGCTGAATTTGTCAATGGTCAGAATTCTATCCTGTGGGGCACCTAGGTGGCTCAATTAGTTAAGCGTCCAACTCTTGATTTCAGTTCAGGTCATGATCCCAGGGTTGTGAGATCCAGGTCTGTGTCAGGCTCCATGCTCAGTGGAGGAAATTTTCTCTCTCCTTCTCCCTCTGCCCTTCCCACTGCTCACATACACCCTGTCTTAAATAAATAAATCAATCCTAGGGAAAAAAAAAAAAGAAAAGAAGAAGGATTATATCCTCTATTTCCATTAATTGTTTAGACCAATTCAGTTGAAGGTGGGATTAGCTGCCCACAAAGAAGATGAGCAGATGGAAAGAGGTCATTACCTTAACAAAACCGAGGTTCTTTTAGCAAGGTAGAAAAGAGAAATGGAGAATGGAAAGACAACCGGCCGTGTCTACTACTAATGCAGGAAGCTCTAGCTGAAAGATGGATTTCAGATATTTCTGCTCTTATCCTTGAGGGAATGGGCATTCCCTGCTAGTCATCTCCATCCTCACCTCTAGCTCGTCACCAGCATTAAGGGGCCCATTTACCCCTAAAGGTAGGAAGGCCCCCTACCTCTCTTCATCTCAAAGTCTGTTTTTGTGCCCCAGGATGACTGACCATGGAACACTTGTTTCCTCTGAGGGAAGCTCCATCCCAGTCTCCAGAGTAGGGAGGGCCTGCTGCCTCTGCCGTGCTGAAAGCACGCAGTCCAGCGCTTCTCTCAAATTCTCAGTTATTCAGATTTAAATACCATTGCTATTAGATGCCAAAAATAATATTTTATATAATTTTGTTATTAGACATCAAAATCATCCATACTAGATGATTTCAGCCCTAATACAATGCACATTTCCATTTAGGAAAAAAAAAAATCTAAGATCACAGTTTCTTGTTAAGATATTCATTGTATACATTTTTGCATTTTCTATTATTTTTTAAATTGTAAAATACACATAACGTAAAATGTACCACGTTAACCATGTTCAGGGGACAGTTTAGTGGCACTGAGCACATTCACATTGCCGCCCTCACCACCATCCATTCCTAGAACTCTTCACATCTTGCAAAACTAAAACTCTGTGCCCATTAAACAATGACTCCACATATCCCTATTACTGCGGCCCCCAACAACCTCCATTTTACTCTTTGTCTCTGGGAGTGTGACTTCTCTAGATACTTCATACGGTGTTTGCCTTTCTGTGACTGGCTCATTTAATTTAGCATGATGGCCTCAAGGTTCATCCATGTTGTAGCATGTATCAGAATTTCCTTCCTGTTATGACAAAATAATATCCCACTAGATATGTAATATTTGTTTATTCAGTCATCTGTTCAATAAAATATTTTACATTTTTAAATACCAAAGATGTAATAATTCTCAAATTTTCTAGATTACTCCAATAAAACATTTTACATTTTTAAATACCAAAGATGTAATAATTCTCAAATTTTCTAGATTACTCCAATAAAATATTTTACATTTTTAAATACCAAAGATGTAATAATTCTCAAATTTTCTAGATTACTCCAGTCATCTGTTGACAGACGCTGCATTATGTCTACCTCAGCTTTTGCAAATAATGCTGCTATGGGTGTACAATATCTCTTTGAGTCCTTGCTTTTAATTATTTGGAGGCACATAAACCCAGACATGGAATTACTGGATCATATGGTACTTCTGTTTTTAATTTTTGAGGACCTTCCCTACTATTTTCTGCAGTGACTACAATGTTTTATGTCCCCACCAATAGTGCACAAAGGTTCCAATATCTACATGTCCATACTAACATTTGTTATTTTCTGTGTATAGGTTTATACTAGTCATCCCAATGGGCATGAGGCAGTCTCTCTAGTAATTAGTGACGCTGAGCATCTTGTCATGTCCAATTGATTTTATTAAATATATTTCTTAATATCAGAGTCTGAAGCATCTGTATTTAAAGATTTTATTTATTTATTTGACAGAGAGAAATCACAAGTAGATGGAGAGGCAGGCAGAGAGAGAGAGAGGGAAGCGGGCTCCCTGCTGAGCAGAGAGCCCGATGCGGGACTCGATCCCAGGACCTTGAGATCATGACCTGAGCCGAAGGCAGCGGCTTAACCCACTGAGCCACCCAGGCACCCTGAAGCATCTGTATTTAGAATACTTTGCTGACTAGAAAGGCATATACCTTAGATTTACATGAGCAGAAAAGGTTTTCCAAAATACTCTCTTTTAGAGCTAGGACTGATCTGCCCCCAACATAAACTCCAAATTCCTTTGTAGAACAAAAAAACTGCCTAAGACCCATCCTATCTCCAAAATGCAATATTTGTTCTAGCTTCACCAATTTTGTAATTTGGATTCTACCTCCAAGAAGAAACTGAAGGAATGGTTAAAATAACAACCTGTCTTCATAGCACCGAAGCCACAATTCACATAGCTCAGAACCCATAAACATGGAAGAAATAGCTACAAAGAGTTGTTAATACTGTAGAGGGGATCTCAGTCCTCAAGCACGTAAATGATAGCGAGGTGACCCTCAAAGGGACCCAAGAGCATTTGCCTCTCTTTTTCCTTGCCCCAATTTGGTAGTGTCTCTCTTCCCACGTGCTGTGCTTGCAATGCGGATCCTTTTGAAAGAGGGAGTATTTATAAATAGTGCTTGAGATATATGATTTCATGGAAAGCCAAAGACGCATCAAAGGAACTCAGGGGTTCCTTTATTGCCTGAGGAAATACTATGCGTATGAGCTAACTATAATTGTATTTACCAGGGATCCCCATCTGGTAGACCTATATGTGTTTAAATGACCATCCTCTTTTTGCTTGTTTCTCCACTGGGTTAGAGAACCTCTGCAATTTGCAATCTATACAGTTCTTGAACTAAGGCTGTTTTTCATGAAACAGAGGTAGCTTCTGATCCTAAGGGCATATGGGCTTGGGAGAAAGTTTGAGATCTTAGAAAATGATGCGACCCGTGGTTGATGTATGGATGTCATATGAATACATATGAATGTGAACCAGGGACACCATAGGAAACCATGTCATGAGCCATCTTTCCCTAGCAGAATACTTACAAAATGAGTCCCCCTCTGCTGCCAAATCATTGTTAGGTCCCTGGCATTTGAAGTCAACCAACAAATAGCTGTCTCTAAAACAAATTTTTGGTTGGGAAAGAAGGTAAAAAAAATTTTTCCCTAAAAACTGAGAGTAACAAAGCCATCTGAATGCTCCTAGTATCACAAAAACATAGTTATTTTATCGGCTTCCCCTTCACTGCACAGGAGAGATTACAAATCACAGGGCATTTTCCCTATTCCCCAAACAAAAATAATAGCCCCACAAAGAGCCCAGCATGAGACAAGAGTCTTGATGACTCCAATGAGAGTGCCTTGGCCGACACTTCCTTCACCTTCCCAAATGATGATGAAGAGGCAAGCCAGAGCAGTCCTGGGAGATGAAAACTCTTTGAAGAGTAAACAGTGAGGAGTAGTTAAGGAGAAATGGCTGACACCTCCAGTAGTTGCCTCAGAGGTCAACGAGAATGTAGATTGCTTTCCCTCAGGCCTTGGCGACAGTGACAGAAGAAAAGAAGCGTCCTAAATCATAGTCTGAATTATTGTTCCCTAGAAAGAAGTCTGAGGCACCTTCACACTCGGTTATCAGTGCTGGAGTGAAACACTGCTCTTCTCAGGACCTGTAGCAAATGAGAAATAAACTCGTGCCCCTGCCTTCTCCAGAGGGAACTAATGGGCAGAGGAGACTGGGATGGGCCATACCCATAAGAGTTTCCCGTGAAATGATCAGAGTCACAGGAAAAAAAAAAAAAAAAAAAAAAAAAGGAACACTTGCCGAAATAGGAGAAGCCTCTAGAAACTCTGGGTTTTCAGTTCTGTTTTGTCATCCAGGCTTCTTTGGTTTTGCTTTTGAAAAATGGGACCTGTCTTAGGGGGATTTGGAGAGTGATTGAAGTGGCTGATTAGCAGTTGATAAATAGAACAGAGTACTAGAAAGAATGGAATGGGAGCCCACAGGAGAGTTTTCATCTCTAAAAGGGGACACTGGCTGCGGGGGGGTTGGGGGGGGCTGTACAGTGAGAAGAGTTTGTGTCTGTCCTGCTCTGGTTGCATCTCCAGTGCCTAGTGTGGTGCCCAGCACAGGTCGGTGGGGAACAATTTTCTTCTGATTAGCTGAAACACAAACAGCTGTGCAAGCAGTCTGATTAAGACTCCTAAACTTCCTTCTTTCTTTCCCCAAACCATTCCCTGGTATGGAATGCTTCGATCCTTGAAGGGATAAGCAGGGAGCAGCTGGCATCTTCTAGAGCCTTGGACCAGCAGCAACAGCATCATCAGGGAACTTGTTAGGGATGCAGATGATGAGTTCTGTCCCTGACCTACTGAGATCTGAGAGGAGGGTGTTCTGCAGTCTCTGGTTCAATAGGTGACTATGATAGACAGTAAAGCTGGAGAACACCACTGGACTGGTCAAAACTGCTGATTCATTTTAAACTTTTCTTTTGAACTTTTGAACCAGGTGTGCTGACATCTCCTATGAGTAGAGAATGAGCCCCCTGTGTTAATGTGTGCAACACAATTGTTTCTGGGCTACAGAAGAAGCTGGGTCAAAGAACTTGAATGCTTTGAACTTGTTTTTGAGGCTTTTGGGGTTAGCATGACATGGAAGGATACCTAAGGAATGCACAACTGTTTGAGAAAAGCTGTAAACATTATGCGATTCTTTTGTTGGGAGGCAGAGATAGTTTATGACCTTTACATTTCCCTGCAGAGAGGCTGTGCTGATTTTATCTCCCAGAGCTGCATGTATGAAGGGAGTAGAGAGAATTATATTCTTTAAAGAGGAGATCTTCTCACCACAAAAATGTGTTCCTTGGAGGCAGAAGGATTCAGATTCCTATGTTGCTTCACTCCTGAATCGGCATGAAAAGAGAGCAAGGTCAATGCCTCAGGAGATGTAGGTAGGGATGTAGTGTCTTCCGTCTTCTGTCTTCCCAACTGGGGCATATTTGAGGTAAAGGGGTAGAAGGTGCTATTAATAATGTCTTTGGGACATTCGTGTTAAACTGTACCTCCCCCTAGACAGTGGTTCTCAACTGGACAATTTTGTTGTGTCTGTCCTCCTCGTGTCCCACCCCTTCCTGCCATTCCCCACCTCCCAGGGACATTTGGCATTGTCCAGAGTCATCTGTTGTTGTCACAGCTGGGGTTGGGAGGGACACTCTTCATCCCTCTCCACGTGAGAAGACTAGATTAAATTACTAGGGATTTGTGTGGCTACTGAAGGCCAGTAGAAAGTTCTGTTAACTGGAGTCTAGAAGCCCACAGAAGGTTCTAGGAAAAAAAAAATCTCTTTTTACTTAATTTCAATAGATTCTAATTACCCATCAACATGGGTGACACTGTGCTAAGTGTTACTGCATCACAGTGAGGATTGTGATCCCCTGCAAAGCCTACAATCAGTTTGGGAAGAAATAAGCCAATAGGATCCTGCTGGTAATATGAACTTCACTCACATGAGTGGGTAGATGCAGACCAGGTGCAAAGTGGGTCGAAAACCATAAGAGATTGATCAGGAAAGGCCTTTTACTGGGGTAGGTTTTTCGATCATCTTGAAGAATGACAAGAATTTTGATGAGTTAGGGAAGCTAGCAGGGAAGAGAAGGAGGAAGCTGAGAAATTTTTTAAAAAGGAAACAATATAAAATATAATTGAAAGTACAGAAGCAATTATTCACATGGTATTCATAGAATGAAAAGAATTCCATTTGCGTTGTACCGGTGGTTCTCAGTGGCTGGTTTTGCCCTCCAGGGGACATTTGCAATATCTGGAGACATTTTTGGTTGTCACCTTGGGGCAAGATTGCTACTGGCATCTAGAAAGTAGAGCTCAGGGATGCTGCAAAATATCCTACATTGTGCAAGAAAGCTGACCAAATATCAGTAGTGGAGGAGGAAAGCATCAGCTCGAGGCTGGGCAGGAGAGTAGGTGACCGCAGTGAAACCATCAGAATGAGCATACACTGTAGCCCCGGGGTTCTCTAGTTATTGTTCTGGTAGATTCTCTCTTTCTGATATGGATCCTTGGGAGAATCAGCTCTTGGTAAAGTGGTAAAGTACCTGGAGAATGAAATCAGTGTCCCTAGATTGGAATCTATCCAAGAGAATGCAGGGTATGGAGTCTGACCTGGAAGATATTGCTAATCTATCAGACACTTTTAATACTGAGCCCACATACAGGAGGGCCACCTACCCTCCTGGCCATCACCATCGCATCATTTAGAGTTGGCAAATCAGATGAAACGTTGGCATCATCCTTGCTAGGCTCTAAAGCTGACTATGTAAACTTGGGTTTGTTACACAAATACTCTCAGCTTCAACTCCTTTCTTATGGAACGGGGGCTCAGCTAGGGTAGAGATATTTCACAGGTTGCAGTGGGACTATTTTAGCTAACATATAAGAACCATTTTGAAAACTGCAATATCCTACAAATATTAGTTATTATTAATAGTAACACAGAAAAATGCAGGTGGGTCTCTACAGTGTTGGTCTATCTGCTGTTGCCTAAACTAGGTCCAGAAACAGTCATTTCGGTAGCTGCCATGGTTGTTTCCTTTGCAGCATGTACACGTCCTTGCCACTCTGCATGGGGTTTGCCGCTCCTGGGTCTAAAATTATGGAGCAGGGCAACTTAAAACGGAGTCATTGTAGGATCAGTGCTAGTCGCAAAGAAATGCATGATACCAGTCTGGGATGAGAAACTCTGTCATGATTTGACATCACTGTGACATTAACTGCATGATCAGTGGACTTGTCTTATTGATTAAGGGCAAGACCAATGTGAGTGTGGTCATACTCATGTGGTGAATCAGCTGTGGTGTCAGCTGTCTCTCGTTATTCACACTAGGGCAGTGTACCCGTCAGCCATAATTAGAGAGAAACACACACACACACACACACACACACACACACACACGTCCTTCACTGCAGATAGTTTGAGAAGCACCGATACGGAAGAATCACGTGTGCCCATGTTCGTGTCGGTTTCTAGCAAAAGCAGGGTAACGAATGACCTTTCCCTTAGTACCCAGAACTTTTGAAATCTGGAATCTTTTCAAACTAGAGGCAGCCTCCCCTGTTTCTGGTTTTTTAGGACATATACATGAAACTTTTACAGGCAGGTGACAAGAGATTAGTCATTTGCACCTTGCAGTTTCTTCCTTCCTTGTTAGGTAGCTCTTTACTTCCAGAAATCCACTCTGTTGTTATTGTGTCAAAGAAGGCAAGGCAAGCTTCCTTGAATGTGACTGAGTTCGCATTACCCACTGCCAAAAGGAATCAGCTCCGGAAGAATGGAGACAGTCCTCGTCCTTATGAGATGGCTCTATTTTTTTTTTTTTTAACTATTTTTCACAATAAGATGATTTTAGCCAGAGTGCTTATTAAGACTGGGTTGAACAAAATGAAACCAAATGAGCATAATAAGAGATTCATATACAAAACTATCTGAGCTTTTAAAGTAATTGTTAGATAACTTAGGTCTGTGGATTAATTTCTTTGTGCCTCAACTTCCTCACCTGTAAAATGGGAATGCAAACCTGTATCTTCTAAGTATAAAGTGGGAGTTAAATGAGGCCATGCATGGGTAGTGCTTGCTATGGTACCTGAGAGAGATGAAGTACTTGGTAGACAGAAAGGCAGGAATAGAGCCTAGAGTTAAAAGCAGTCACTTGGTAGTGCACAGAGAAGAGTTTGGCTTCAGGCTGTACCACTTCTCAGTTGCATGACCTTGAGCAACACTTTGAGCTCTATAAGGCTCAGTTTCTCCTACTATTATAATGGAGAAGATAATAATTGCTGGTATGAAGATGAGTGATAATGTAGGCAATACTAAATACAGTCAGAATTTAATAACTAGTAGGCAAAAAATGGCAGCTATCATTGGGATTAATGTTACTCCAGAAGAAAACTCCAAACTGACTTAGAATAGGAAAATGAACAAAAACTCCTAAGAATTATATAGTAGGCTACTTTCATCTGGTAAACTTAGATAGAAAGTTAAAAAAAAAAATGTACTGTATGAAAGGTTGGGACAATGACTAGTACATGAAAATGCAGGCATTCAGCATTGAACGCAACCCGATGAAGGGTATTTTTTTTTCCCCTTAATGTGGTATCTAAGTTAGAAAATTTATCAACTATGGTTGTAGTTATTATGGAATTTAAACATGAAAGAAAGAGTGACCTGAGAGACCCTTATGTATTGCTCATTCTTCTTGGCTCATCTGGTAGAAGGAACTGACCTATTTGACCTTGTTGGTTGGAGGAAACCCTTTTACTTTTAATTTTGGAATTAAGGTATAATATAAAAGAGGACACAGACTTTGATTTCTTAATAAACTCATTTGAAACAGCTGTGGACACCTGTTGTTTCTGTCTTCCAGGCATAACTTTCAATGATTCCCAATAATAGTGACCCATTTTCACTGGATAACATTTTCCCCACACATCATATGGTTTTGACACATCTCCTGTTCATGGTGTCCATATCAGTACGTAGTATGCCAATATGAAACATAAAGTTCTCAGCCAGACCTATGCAAGAATGAAATATTTAAGAAAAGACAACAGCAGAATATTCTGGTCCCAGCCACAGAATGGGGATATGACCAGGCATAGGTAATCAAGGTATACCATCTCTTGGCCACAGTGACTGATCTAAGGAGTGAGCATCTGATTGAACAGTCAATTAAGCTCTTTTCCTGGAATTTTATATAAGAACAGTAGGAAGATCATTTTTTTTTCTCTTCTCTTCTTCTCCTCCTCCTTCAATCTGGACTCACTGAGCTGGTGTAATTTAAGCCTAAAAATGGCTAAACACATCTATTTCCTCCTCCAGGCTCCTCTACCCCAAGCTGAGCAAGAAATTAGCCCAACACCCATAGAAAATCGGATTCAAGAGATGCAGAGTCTAAAGGACATCATTTTGAGTTTCTGAATGCCATGGAGTTAAGGAGTAGAGATTCTAATATTGGTTGGTTTGAAAGCAAGAGTAATATATGTTTAAAGTTCTGAGTTGCTATCAGAGCAATGCACTCTGAGCCTTGTGGTGCTTGGGACTGAGCCATAAACTGACTTTTAGCAAAACAGTATTGATAGCAAGATGGTGTAATTCATGTTTTCATATGTGCTTCCTATATCAAGGGATATGTGAGCTAATTTTCTTTTCACAATCCATAGATAAGAAGCAATACCTTGTATTAAAGCATTCCCCATTATCATTTTGAAACACATACACTGACAGTCACATTGAGAAATTTTTGTGTGTGTGGAAATAACATAACACTAATCTTATTCCTTCATACTGATTATACTGTGACTAGGAAATGGAAGAACATTAATCTCCCTGCTTTAGAATCCAGAAAGCATGTTTGTACAGAGGACTGGTGTTTTGGTGTCCTGAAATGCAGACATAAGAAGGATCACTTGACGAATCGCTTGGTTCTTTGAGAAGATTATTATTTTTTTGATATTGAAATTAGCTCTTTTGCTAAGACCATGTTCAGTCCTTGTAGTGGCAAAACATAATGAAAAGAGATATAAGTTATTTCTGAAGCGTTTCTGCATTAGTTCATTCACTGAGCATAAAAGAGCATTAACTGAGAGTAAGATATGTTGGGTTTTAGTCTCAAGACTGTCACCAGCTCTTTGAATGACCTTTGTCCTTACATACTTCTTAGAATCTGTTTCTTCACCATATCCAAAGCTTTTGAAGAGACACACTGTAAGCTGCCACCCCACCCTTCATCCTAGCCACAAATAGGTTTATCTTATGACTTGGGATGCTAACCACAAAATGGTTTATCTTATACCCTTTGGTGAAGGTATGGGGAGGATTTTGTATGTATATTTAGAGTAAAACTCTCAAAGGTCAAGGAGTATATGATATGTGATATTTCGTTCTAAATTTTGGGCCAGTTTTTTTTTTTTTAAGATTTTATTTATTTATTTGACAGAGAGATCACAAGTAGGCAGAGAGGCAGGCAGAGAGGCAGAGAGGCGGAAGCAGGCTCCTCACTGATCAGAGAGCCCATTGTGGAGCTTGATCCCAGGACCCTGAGATCATGACCTGAGTTGAAGGCAAAGGCTTAACCCACTGAGCCACCCAGGCACCCCTCAGCCAGTTTTGAATTACATAGTTTTCTCAAGCTGAAGCATACCGAAAAAATGAAACTGATAGATTTCCCTCTCGTTCTAGAAGCAATCACACCGGGGGGGGGGGGAGGGGGGTGTATGATAAGGTAATCCCAAAATAAAGCAAATTACATGAAAAGCAAGTGAAATCACTGTTTCAGGAGTGATTTAGGTCCAGAATGAGAAAATGTTTCCTCTCATTCTAGTATGTATGGGGAGTGAGAAATCTTAAAAGGGGGGCAGTTTCTGTCCTAAGATTTCACTTATAACTTAATTATGTGTTCTGTAATAAATTCACTGTGATATTAATTGAGAATAAATGTGGTTATTACTTATGTTTTGATCTTGTCTTCCTGCAGGAGCTTCTTAGAAATCACCCTTTTTAAATTCAAGTAGAAAGTATGTCCAGATTTTAACATGGAAAGGGCAAACTGCATAGCAAACAAAGAGGAAGAGGGTAATCTTCATAAACTGTCATTAATGACTCATCCTCTTATTAGGTCGAGAGTGGCTCTGCTGATTATTAAGATAATTAGAGCTATCAGATTTTACCATACATTGTTCTGATGGTATAATTGGTTGAGTCTTTTAACTAATTAGAGGCTATTTATATGGGGTGGTTGCAAAAGGGAAAAAGATACAGCCCTCACATTAATGAAGTTCGCTAACCCCTTATTTGTCATAGGAAGTAAAAATTTAGAGATCATTTTGTTTGTGGCCACCTGCAAGGGAAGGGAGAGAACAGGTAATCTAGACACGAAAAGAGACTAATTTTATTCACGGAGCCTAAAATTAACTGAGAGTATAAAATGATTGGGTTTTAGTCTCAAGATTGACCTAAAGTTCTTGGACGGATCACAGAGCAAGAGCGAAGTCGTTGAAGGACAATGACAGAACTTTCAGGTCTCCACCCAGGAACACTGTGTTGGTCCTTGGCAAGCCATTGAGCCGAGCTGTCTGGTAGAAGTGGCAGTTGTCTTCTGTTTGAGCATTATACCCCACCTCCTCGCCTTCCCTACCTGCAACATGATTCCACCCTCCCCTTCTCAAATTGTGGTTAGTGGTTTCAAACCATGGCTTCTTATCAGATTTACCGTTAATCGTACTCCAAGTCCAAATAATTTTTACCATCTTCACAACTACTTTTCTCTTCTAGGCCGTCATGTTCTCTTGTGTGAGAAATTTTAAGTCTACTTACATTCTTAACCCTAAGAGTCTATTTCCCATGGGGTAGAAGACTTTAGAATTTAGATTTTGTCATGCCCCCTTTTTTTCAAAGGTCCATACACCTGACAATGACTTCTGCTTGGTCTGCCCCGCCCCCACCTTTTTTATGCCTCTTTTTTTTTTCTTCCCAGACTAGAGTCACAGTGCCCTCTTTCTCTTCTTAGAAATAGGAGCTTTTTCCTGCCACGGGGTCTTTGTACTGGCTGCTTCCTCTGCCTGAAATATTTCTTCTTTAGATCTCACATGATGGACTATTTCTGTTTATACAGGTCCAACTCCATTTCCACCCCCAGTCAGGCTTTCTCGGTCTCACCACATATGAATGTGGCCCTTACCTCACACACTTTCCATCCCATAATTAGGCCTTCTTGCCTGTATACCATCTATCACTTGCTGAAATTATCTCATTTATTTAGGGGTTTATTATTTGTGCCTAGTAAATATTTGTTGAATTCGTGAATTCTTTTAAGAGTAGAACCGTATTTCATAAGCCATCATTAAGACAATACGGATATATGAAACAGATATAAGAGGCACTTCTCTGACTACAGTAAGAAGACACTGAACCCACTGGGTCTCTTTCTCCCTGATCCAGCCCCTGGGGAGCCTTCAGTTCTTGCACATGACCTTGGACTCCATGATCACATCTTGAACACTGTTTCACTAGGCTCTTGGTTATGGCAATGAAGAAGTGGCCTGGTATATTCCCACCATTGTCTACCCAAGTCCAGTTCTTGGCTGGCCAACCCTTCATGAATCAAGTCTGTCTCTCATGCTTACTCTTCTTTAAAGTGAGCCTGAAGTAGATAGCAAGGGGCAAACGCATTTTGTTAGTGATTGAATATGTCTGAACAAAAGACCTGGCTCCTTTCAAGTCTTGCAGAAGCTCCAACCTAGAATCCCATTTGGCACCTCGTTATACCCCAGGCCCCGCTTCCGAGAGGAGGTCATTATTTCAGCCTGTAATCCGACATAAAGGCTTCCCATTTTTCAGTTACGTAAAGTAATATAACACACATCTCGGCATCAGACATCAGGATTAACACTGACAAGGCTTACATTAAAATGCTCTACCAGGCAGCATCTCTAAAGTGAATAGAATAGCTAACGTGCCTGCACAATGATTCTTGCTTCATGGGGAGAAGGATTTATGTTTAAATACTATTAACATTTTAACTGTGACAGCCATGGCTTAAAAGAATTGTATTTTAATATAAGATTGAATGTATTTCTATAATAATACTAATCCCATGTTATTAATTTTTTATGCTTTTAATTTTGATAACCCAACTAACTAGTTTGGGGAATGTCATTTCTTCCTTGATTTAATTTTTTTCTTTATTTTTTTAAATAAAATTATGCTGTTAAGATGAAGTGCAGAATTTGGAAATGGGAACTGTATTTGACTTACAGTGTAGGAGTCAGAAATGGGCAGGATTCAATTTAAGCTGAACATCGACCATTAATTAGCAGTGATAGTAGTAGTAGTACAACTAATTATCAGCCTGGAGCTCTGACCCCCTGGGGAGTGGTGGCCTTGATGGTGTAGAAATTGCTCTTGAGATTACATGAGGATGGACGAATTAGGCCTCCCTTCTAAATGAACAGCATGAAGCATTTTTTTTTCTCTTTCACATGATTTCAGAAGGGCCGCTGTTGGCAGACATGGTTAAGCTCTCCATCTTCTTTCCTACATAGAAAAGCAATTCTTATTAGAGTTTCTGTTGTATGCATGTGAAGAGAGGAGAATGCATGCAGGAGGGTGTGGTATGCAGGGAAGTTCACGAGAGGAGAGAATGTGCAAGTTATATAAACCTACCCAGGGTCACCAAATAGAGAGCTGCTGGTTGTGCACAGGGTCAGTCAGAATGAGCGAAGTGTGCTGCAGTAACAAACAAATATTATAAATATTTTTTTATTTATAAAAAATAAAAGTGACTTTCTACCTTATGCCATAGTTCTTTGCGGATTAGCAGGGCATTCTGCAATATAGCATCTTCACTTTAGGGATATAGGATGATTCATTGTTCTACCATCTGAAATATTACTGTTACCCTGGCAAAGGGAAAGGAATATGGCAAGTCAGACAATATTGTACACTCTCAGAGGCCTCCACCTAGAAGTTGGCTCACATGGCTCTGGCAGGCCATGTGACCACATCTAATTTCACAGGAACAGGGACATTACTTTTACTCCAAGGAAGAAGAAAAACCAGAAATATGAGTATACAGCTCTTATGACTACCATGGGCATCCTAATAATGGGTGAGCCAGGGCTGAATTCCAGTCTGCATTCCTTTTGTTAAACAGTGAGCCCCTGGCTCAGGGCTTTATCTGCCCAAAGAAGAGAACATCATTTTCTAATTTGTAGGAAGTTACCTCATATATAACAGTGGTCGAGCACCTCGGCCGTGTAATTCATTTTGCCTGATGGATGATGGTAATAACCTGATTCATTTGTTCCTTTATTCCTGCCCTCAAAAGTACTCAGTGATCAAGTTTCTACTATGTATTAGACAGGGAATAGAGCTTTGAATAATCAGGCATGGTCTCTAGCCCCACTGAGTTTATGGCCTCTCAGGGAAGACAGATAATAAAAAATAAATAATTACGAATGTAATGAAAGCTAATGAAAGGAGATGTATAGGGTGCCATGGGTATACATGACAGTAAATAAGTTATACGTTGCAATCACTCTTCCTACTCATGGCAATGTCTTGACTTTCCCCTTTCATTTTGGGTCTTTTGAGCAGATAATTAGACCAAGGGGCAGATAACTTAGATGACTTAGTCTTTGAGACACTGATGAGCATTAGAAGAGTCTGAGCGCCGGTGTACACCTCAGAGCAGGTCTTGAAATGGCTGTCTGATGGTCTATTTGATGCTTAATAAGACTTTATCCTAAAGAGTGTGGGTATGTGGGTGTGTGCGCATGCACACACTTGTGCTTTTTGGCTTGGAATTAAGTGTTGGCCCAGGCTTCTCAGCATTGCCTCTTAAAAGATCTGCAGCAGATGCTGCCAATATACCTGTGGACGGTGATCATCCCACTACGTACTGACCCTTGGCTTCCATCTGTTAATACCATGATGCTCTGGCTGGCCACCGCTGCTATCCACTCTGCCAGTGAGCAGTGCAGAATTGATTGGAAATGCCATCCTCTGCTACCCTACCTCCACGTGGTCGCAGTCATCACATACGACTAAATGAAGTTAGTGGATAAGTACCCACCTTCCCTCGCTCCTGTGGTGGAGTAAGTCTGAAACATGTGTACGCTGTCTCTCAGTGGGATTCAGTCCCTCTAGCCCATTAAACATAACACATCTGGTGTATGTATTCCTTCCTCTACCTCAGTTCCCCATTCCGGGACTGGTGCTTTCTGGAATCACCTTCCAAATCAGCCTGCCCTCCCAATCTTATATCAGGATTTGCTTTAGAGGAAACTAGCCTCAGGCGTGCATATTTAAACACCGAGTCAGTAATCCCCAGAGTCGAGGCCTTTGAACTTTTCTTAGTCTGCTCCTTTACAACTAGGATGCTACCAAAAAAAAAAAAAAAAAAAAAAAAAAAAAAAGACATTTGAGATAGGCAAGTCAGATAAGTAACAACTGAGTTCTGCTGGAAGACCATTTGTTTTCTGATGCTGGACTGGGCTATGGAACATAGAGCTCTGTTCATTTACTCACATATTTGTAGCTGCCAGGAACATTGAGCACCAATGGCCATTTTTCTCCCAAACGCATCTCATGATAATTTGGCGTTTTTGTGTTCATACTCAGCATGACTAGGACCAATTACATCACAAAGTCCTTTGAAAAAAAAAAAAAAGCACTTAAGAAAGCAGAACTACAGCCATAGAAAATGCATGTGCCTGTTTTATTCTTTTTTTTTTCTTTTTTAAATACCATGTCCCATTTTCTTCCCATTCATAATTCCTATCCTAACTGCATCATTTACTGTTTGACTTTTGGGCATAAAATACATTGATTAGAGAAGTAAATTAGGGTCCAATTTATGAAAATAGCCTTCTTGTACTTAAAGGAAATTCTTGTACTTTTTGGAAAAGGTGATGAATATAGTTTTCAGTATAATATCTGCATAAATTATGATTGATTTGCAATTCATCACCTTCTTTGCCTTGCTCCTCCTCCATGAAGAGACCTCATTTGTGCATTATCAAGGAGGAAATATTTTTAGGGATGTGATTATTTGGCAGAAGGGCTAATAATGATGGGGAAAATTTTCAGAAAATGTATCCCAACTGGGAGGTTCTGCAGTTTCAAAAATAGCACCTTGAAAGTTGGCACATTCAGTCCTTCAGGCATTGCTTACCTTGAACGATATCTGAAAATAAATGTTTCCCTGTGAGTCTGTGCACAGTGGATTTTTACCCTAAACTTCAGGACATAGAAGTGTCGCCAGCACTCTCTCTTCCGCACCCCACCAGTCAGCATCACCAAAGGGCTCAGTCTTTCTAACCCCCCTCATCTTTGCACGTGGGCTTGGAATCCATACTTGCCATAGAATGGGTCATCTTGTATTTTAGCCATCTTTGAAATCAGTTGCACTGCCCCTGTACCACCACCTGGCTTCCTCATCTCCATGTGCTGGCAGTTCCTTCACCTTCTGTCAGGAGTTCATCCTTCTCTTCCTGCCAGCTGGTCAAACCCTACCTCAACCCTGCTCGCGTCTTCCACAAAGCTTTCTCCATCAGAGCGTGGTAAGGCAGAAGGCAGCCTACTGTAATGGAATCAAAATGATCTTTGGTGTCTGATGAACTTGTTGTCAAACCTTGGCTCTGCCATTTACTAGTTGGGGGAACTTGGTCTGGAGTTGAACCTCTATACCTTGCAGTTCCTGTATTGAATTTCCACCTCCTGAGCACACTGTGAGGAATAATGGGACAGTAGATACAAAGGACCTAGTCCAGAGTGGGAGCTCAAGGAGTTTGACTGTTCTCTTTCGTTCCATCCTTTGAAGTCCTTTCATACTGTATCTGCCACTCTCTGGAGGCTCAGTCGGATTCCTTTGTACCATGTATTAGAGGATTTAGGTTTTAGGTATATGTTTCATCTCACTTTTCATCTGAAACCCAAATGTACCTGTCCACTCTGGGTTTCCCTGTGCTCCCTCAGTACCTGTCCTCCGATCAGCCTTATGCTTACCATTAAATCAAACAAGGTAGCCCACGGTGTCTGTCCTAATGGTGTTGATGAATAATGTGGATGTTATTGACAGTGCCTTGGAATAATGGAAGGACTATGTTCTTCACCAGAATTTATTCCACTTTTCCTTAGCATTCTTCTTTTCCTACTGGTTCTTTTCCTGGTGGTGATTCTTTGTATGGGTGTGTGCACATGCTTTCTCTCAATATCTAGCTTTTTTTTTTTTTTTTTAATTACCCTCTCCTCCTTCTCTTACAATGAATCTCTCTTTTTTTTTCTTCTCTGAAGTCATCCAGATCACCAACGCTCACTGTCATTCACAATCCTCCTTACCAGTTCTGTCCAACAAAGGATCTTCTTTAGGATCTGTACTTCTTAAAAAGCACAGAAGATATTCTAACCGTATATGATGTAATCTTTCTGTGAAATGTATGCTGTTTCCTTTTTTTCAGAGCTCAGCACTTTCAGGATTGTTGTTTTTTATTTGTTTTTTTTTGTTTGTTTGTTTTGTTTTGTTTTGTTTTTAATTTTGAAGCTGTTGCAAACCTATAGAAGAATGGTAAGAGCTGTCACATTCCTTTTACCCAAATTACCCAACGTTTAAGAGGTCACTGCATTTATTTTCCTTCTCTCTCTCTCTCAAATAGAGATATTCTTCTTACATGATGCCCCCACCCCCAGTCCCTACATATATGTCAGTTTACCATCCTAAGGCAAGGACTGTCCTCTCATAACTATTATAAAAACTCCCCCAGCTGGGAATCAGTGCTGTTACACACTGTCATCCAATCCATAGACTCCATTTAGATTCTGTCAAATGTCTCAACAATGACTCATTTTCTTTGGTGATCCAGGATCCCATTTGGAATGTGGGTTATCATTCATAGTTTCTTTTGATCTGGATCCGTTTCTCAGTCTTATCTCACATTTCCCCATAAGCTGACCCTCTGTCTATATCTTCATGTATTCTTGTGTGCATCCCTTGCAGAAATTCTGCAGAAGTGATGCTGAGATCTTCTCAGTGCATCACAGAGAAGGCACACTCTCATGACCCATCCTTTCACTGGTTCTCCTGGTCATGTTGGTGTTTCCCAGGTTTTCTCATCATTATGTGAACATTTCCTTACTCTCTGGTACCAAATAAGAAGTTCCAGGATCATTTTATACTTTTGCTATCCTGTCTTAGAATCAGCTATTTTTCCAAACAACCATGGTTCCTTTCAGTGGAGGATAGTTTTAGAAACTAACATCCAGGTACTTGGCGCGCTCATGGATCCTGGGAAGTCCTCTCAACACACACAGCTTGGAAATACATGTGTACATACTTCCATATGCGTGTATCATATCTATGTGCATGGGCATGCATGTGTACATATACATCCCACCATGAGTTCATACTCATTCAAATGTAACTCTTCAAATCAAATCTTACTCCTTTTCCCTTTCCGTGTTTATAAATGCCCTTGCAGATAATAAGAAACCTGGCTCACGTTGTCTTCTCTCTCTATATATATACACTTATTTGCTCAGTATAAACAATCTCCTAAATTTCTGCCATCCTTCCCTGCCCATCACCTCTGCGCCCCTCATCTGCTCTTCTCTGCTCCCTCAAACAATGCACACACCACTCTCCTGATTTCTGGGTGACACCCCTCCCCACGCTTTTTTTTTTTTTAAGATTTTTATTTATTTATTTGACAGACAGAGATTACAAGTAGGCAGAGAGGCAAATGGGGGTTGGGGGGGAGCAGGCTCCCCACTAAGTCAAAGGCAGAGGCTTAACCCACTGAGCCATCCAGGTGCCCTCCCCATGCTGTCTTATATGTTCAGCTACAGTACATGCTCCCATTGAGCATGGACCTCCACAGGATGCCTTTCCTTCTCACCATCTCCACCTTGGATGCTGTCATCTCTCTCCAGCAGGGAAAGGGAGGGGAAGATGGAAAGAAATCACCATTTTTGCCCTTTCACTGATGGATGGATTTTGAGAACTCCCATACCCTCTGTCTTTTATAATGTATTTGCACCTGGGTCAAATGAACAAATGTCTCAAAATGTTCACCATCCACCCACTTCACTCTTTCAGCATTATCTACCTCTCTCCAAGGTTGATTCAAAGCCTTGTTGGAGACAGAAATAATTTGATACTTATTCAGCTGAGCCAACCAGACATGAAGCTCTGACCCTAGAGAAAACTAGGAGAACTGGATGGTACAGCAGGTGGTACCTGAATGTTCAGCTCAATTTTTTTTTTTTTATATTCAGTCATCTTCAAAACCCTCTCTCACCATCTTGTTTCTCTGTCTCAGGCTTCTTGAAAATATGTTAATGTTCACAGTTCCCAGTATCACTATAGACATAAATGGTGAGAAATGCATCCTTGCTGATTTCCTTTCTAAGGTACCAGTAGTACAAAGACAAGCATAAAGTCTCTTAAGATGCAAGAGAATCACCTTGCACAACATAGTAATAGATGATGTCATGTTATAATCTTTAATGAGATGGTGTTTTTCCAATGTAGAGGGCAAATTGATTCTTAAATCTTTGTTAGTTCTCTATGTCTAACGGATAGGTAAACTTCTCTGGGGAAAGAATAGAATGAAACACTCTATCTTCCCCTCTGATTTTTCAAGCCATCAGAGTTCCCAAGCCTCATGTTTCCTGCCACTCAGCTTTTCTCCCAATTGAGAACTCTCATTCATTTTTCTAGATTCATTATTTGTGTGAATAATCTTTTCCTATGAAAATATGAAATGGATATTGACAACATTCTTGATAACCTTGATGGAATAAAGCCACAAGCCTTGCCTAAGATAAATTATCATAAATCTTATTTCTTAGGAACCTGGCAGAGAGTTCCAGGTGGGCAGGGAAGTGGCCAGAATGAAAACAAACAAACAAAAAATTCTTCTGACCTAGAATTTGTGGCAGTAGTGGAGGGAGCTGCCATGACATGTCTGATCTCATTAACGTTCAAGGTTCCCCACGCAGGGATGGATAAATGACAATGTATCACTCACTCCTGCCCTCTGAAACCTTTCCATTAGAAAGGCTGCAATTTAATCTCACAGGTCACAAATCAAACCCAACCTGAAAACTACCTTTCCCAAAAAGGTGAACACATCCCATGCCTTGTGGAAGGAACTAGAGTGCCTCTCAGAGGAAGCGCTGTGTCCCCAAAAGCAGCTATTCAAATCACCTCCAACTCGAAGTGCCCACCCTATGCCAGTGTCCAGACTGCACACAGTTGTTATATTAACTTGGCTTTTTTACACATTCTGTAACTTTGGGCAAGTTGAGATTCTTCTTGACTCAGTTACTTCATTCCTTAAGTGGGAATAGTACTCGAGGTTGTGAACATTCAAGGAAAATCGTTTCATTTTGGTTTTTATTTGTAAGAACACTCAGCCAACGAACTAAGCACTTGATAAATAGTAGCTATGACTTATTATTGCTTATTGTTACTTCCATACTCTGAGCTAAGGGCTTTCTATTATTGACCTCATTTATTATCCCAGAATTAGGTAGATAGTATGAAACACCATTTTTGTAGAGGAGGATACTAAGTTTTTGAGAGCTTAAGTAACATTCTTATGTCATACAGCTAGGAAATTGGTACGTTCTGAAGCTAATGTGATCCTTCTAAAATGTTAACAATGGTACTTAGGTATTGGAAATCAAGTTTCTTATGGATTATAACAGTATGCTACTAAGAAGAATGATCTATATCTCTACTTATGAGTGAAAGGAGGCTGTAATTTTTCTCTCTTACAGTGTTTTTGTCTGGTCTTAGTAGGGTTATACTGACCTTATAGAATCAGTGGGGAATAAGTTCTTTTTTTCTATCATCTGGAAAAATTTTGCATGGAATTGGAATGATCTCTTCCTTGAAAGTGTGGAAAAACTTGCCTGTACAGTCACCTGACATGGTATTTTCTTTGCAAAAAGATTTTTAATGAACACTTCTAATGCTTGAATAGTTATGGAACTATATAAGCTTCTTTTTATATAAAAATAAAATTTATTTTCTATGCCCATCCTGGTAACTTATACATTTCTAGATACTTGACCATCTCATCTAAGTTTTTTGAAGAGTTTTGACGTAGAGTTGTTGATAATCATTATTTGTTAGTTATTTGAGCTGTATTTGTGTCCACCTTTTTCATTTAAAATGCTAAAATTGGGGCGCCTGGGTGGCACAGTTGGTTGAATATCTCACTCTTGGTTTCAGCTTGGATTGTGATCTCAGGGTCGTGAGATCAAGCTCTGCGTCAGGCTCCACACTCAGCATGGAGTCTGCTTGAGATTCTGTCTCCCTCTCCCTCTGCCCCTTCTGCTAATGCTCTCTCTCTCTCTAAAGTAAATGAATGAAATCCCAGGTCTACTGCTCACTAGCTTTGTGCCTGTGATAAATGGTGCTCTGTCCCAAGGCCTCAATTTCTTCATCTGTAAAAATCACAAGATGGGGCGCATGGGTGGGTCAGGCAGTTAAGCCTCCAGCTCTTGATTTCCACTCAGGTCATGATGTCACTGTCCTGAGGTTAAGGCCTGCTTCAGGCTCTGTGCTGGGCATGGAGCCTGCTTAAGATTCTTTCTCTCTCTCTCTCTGCCCCTCCCCTGGTCCTCCTACCCACTGGTGCTTCACAGTATTCACTCTCTCAAAAAAAAAAAAAAGAAAGAAAGAAAGAAAAGAAAAAGATAAAGATTAAATTAAATTTAAATTAAAAAAATTAAAAATTAGAAACCATAGGATTCTTGTGAGGATTACGGATAAGGCCTTGCCCTGTGCTTGGACTCTTGAAAAGGGCTCTGTAATATGGGAGAGAGGCAAACCAGCTTTGCTGCCTATATACTAGCCCCTGGATTCCCTAACACAATGAGCTGATACTTCCATTAGGCAGAGTTATGATCTAATTGGTAAGTGGGATGTCAAGTGGAAATTCACAAAAGAAACTTGACTTTTTTGCCTCCCTTACCCTGTTCTTTAGCCCATGTGATATGAGCACAGTGGAGGAGTTTGCTTTACTGACCTTCAATTATTTATCAGGCATATTTGTGCTCAGTGACACATGTGGCAGATATAAATCCGTGAGCTCTTCCCCCTGGAATGCTTCTGGCCAAGGTATACAGTGGGGACCCTTTAAAGCATCAATGTTGAAGAGCAGAGATTGATCTCGTTCACAGCCTTTCCTGACACACATCTGGGGCTTCCTGGGATTTCCTCGAAGTGCAGGGCTAATGACTTTTGATACCAATCGATGCAGAGCTAATTAATTTACTTCACAATTTACATGCACTCTACCCAGTATTTCAGATGATTTGTCTTCCTTCCTTCCTTCCTTCCTTCCTTCCTTCCTTCCTTCCCTCCTTCCTCAAATCTGTTGCCTTTTCTTTACTCAGAGACTAATTAGCTTATAATGACTTTATCTATTATTTGGATTTTTATGGTGGGAAGAGTATGGAACTGCAGGGAAGGAACACAGGTATTCAGGGATTCCATGAAAACCAAGTCTACTACTACAAAGACTACTGAGTCTTTGTGACAGTTAAGAATGTTGTTAAGTTAAGAATGTTGTTGTCTAAATTTCACTTGGATGCTTTATGAAAATTAGGTAGCTGATTTAAATTGTCTCTGGAAAGTTCCAAAGTACCATAAGAAGAAAGTGACTGCCTTTTCTCCTTCTCCCTCTCTTTCTCCCTCACACATGTACATAATGAATATTATAAAAAGAAAAATATGCCCATGGAAATTATTCTCAATCACAGAACTATAAGTTCTTGTCTTCCGTTTAAAACACCATCCCTTCATGACGAGATATCAAAGATTTAGTTAATTTAGATTAATTTTTGAATTTGATATTTAGTAGTATTTAAAAGGTATTTGTTGGGCCAAAGATTAGCTCTGAATCTATTCATTATATAATGGTTCAAATTAAGTACATCCTATTGCAGTGATAAAATCATGGGCTGTGGAGTTCACTACACTTGGATTTGAATCTTTTCTCTGAGGCTTATAGTGTCTAGTGGGAGATGTTTACATTCTTTGAGTCTCAAGTTCCTCAACTGTAAAATGAGGATCATAATATCCTATGAGGCTACTCTAAGAATGAGTATTCATGCAAGGGGTAGAGTGTATTTCTTGTTATAGAGTAAGTGTGCTATAAGTGCTGGCCACTCTTGGTGGTGGTGGTGTTTTCTGCTTGGAAGTTCTTTCCCTTGTTCTACTCTCTACTCCAAGAACAAAGAACCATTCAAGGGTTTTTAGAAAAGACAAACTTACATGGAAGGCCTCATCCTAATCTGCTTAAGGAGATGGAATGTGGGTGGTTGGATGACCATACCCTAGAGAGCGGGACTCCGCTATACATTAAGTCATTCATACTGGATTTGCAGAAACTACTCACTATAACAGTTTTTTAATTAAAATACTTAGGAAGAACTAATATCCCCTGCTGGGTGGATCATCTCTCTGTCTGAGCTAAGACTCACACAGTGTGTATTAAAACAAGATTAAGGTGTAAATTAGAATCGGTTCTACAGGTATGTGTGACTACTTTTTGGCACTTAATTGGAATCTTCCTACTAGTTTGTTTAAAAAAAAAAAAAACTCCAAAGTAATATCTGATTTGCATGTTGTCAGAAGCTTGTAGGAGCTTTAAACTTGCAGTTTAAAAATAATACCTTGGTGAGGAAACTAGCATGACAGTGAATGCAGTAGCATCATTAGGGGTCGAGGCAAATTCTAGTGGGCATGGCAACTAATGATGGTGACACCTCGTACAGTTTTGGGCAAGATGCTATTGTCTCTTGAGAACACAAGTACATTTAATATGCCTGATTTGGGGGTGAAGGGAACTTCTCCACAATGTAGAGGTGACTGAGAATAAAGCTAAGCATTGCATAAGTTGGATGTGTATCAAGTGATAATTGGATGGACTTGGAATCGTGCAGAACTGGGTTTGAACCCCAGGTCTACTACTCATTAGATGTTTCATTTCAGACAAGTAATTTAGCCCCTTACCTTCAGCTTCCTTATTTGTAAAATGGAGCTAAAAATACATCGCTTGTGTGGAGGTGGTAAAGATCAAGTACGAAAATATATGTAAAATATTTCTTGTAGGGACTGACATGTAACAAGCTCTCTATAAGTTGCTGCTTCTCATCTTCATGGTTCTTATTAAATATTACATTTTAACTGACATTTAACCAGCAACTAATGAGCTATGAAAGTTTTGGTTAACTAATAATTAATGAGCTGTAATAGTTTTTGAGCTGTGAAAATTACCACTGCTGCCACCCCCACCATGTGCATCGACTTAAGATTTCACATGTGAGGGGCACCTGGGTGGCTCAGTGGATTAAGCCTCTGCCTTCGGCTCAGGTCATGATCCCAGGGTCCTGGCATTGAGCCCCGCATTGGGCTCTCTGCTCAGCAGGGAGCCTGCTTCTTCCTCTCTCTCTGCCTGCTTCTCTGCCTACTTGTGATCTCTGTCTGTCAAATAAATAAATAAAATCTATTAAAAAAAAAAAAAAAAGATTTCACATGTGAGAACACATGCCAGCCAATGTCTGGACTCTGCTAGGTTCACTTTGCCCAAAGACCCTAGAAGGGGCCCTCACTGCATCTCCATCAAGGATGGTGAAGACCCTGCTTCCTTAGCTGATTCTGTTTTGCCAACTCCTGTGCACCAAGGAGACTGGACGACTCTTAGATGCAGCCAACACCTCTGGGACAGTCATCCAAGTCATTCTTGTGAAGAGGAGCTCTCATGGGGTCAGACTGAAGTGGGACATGAAATTGGGTATTAGAATACCAGGATGGCCACCTCTGTCTCCCCTTGCACAGCACCCTTCCTGTTGTCTTACCATCACATTTACGAACGCAGAGAGGCTCTTGGCTTGCCACAGATCCCATTTCCAAGGTGCCTTTTCTCTGATGTGTGTGAGTTCCTTTCTGTCATTGCCCAGAGTGTCTAGGTATTGAGTGTAAGTGTGGGAGGTGCACAGAGAGGTGACTCAGTTTTAATTGAAATTTTAAACACAGTTTCTTGGTGGTGGCCATGCTGTCTGTCCCTAACCTCTCTGGTTAGAGAGCCTGAGCTTGCACTGGCTCATTAACTCAGATAGCTTGGCCTTTAGCTTCTCTTCCATGTGTGATGTACCAGACTTCACTTCTGCTGTGTAATTTAAGAGGAGAGACATACCACGGTTTTTATTGGAGGGCTTAGGTCTGTCAGGGGTCTCTGAGTCTGAGTCTCATTTTAATGAGACAGTGCCAGGAAGGAGAAAAAAGGAAAAAAAAAAAAAAAACCCAAACCATATAAGATGCCATTACCTCAAAGAAAGTCTCTCAGAACCACTGGCCCCACATAGTACTTAAGAAGTTGCAAATTACAAATTAAGGTAGACGTTTGACAAAGAGGTTGAGTTGTCAAATCAAAATTTGCTAGGGAATTTTGCAAATTACAACATTTTCCCACTGATAATGAAAAGTGACAGTTTCCTTCTGCTTAGATGCTAAACCCAACGTCTTTACTTTTGCAATTTACATGGAAGTAATGAATGTTTTGTGTAAGGGCCTCTCCCTTCCAGGGAATAGAGCTTCACCTTTCTAATATTATTGAATTAGCGGCCAGCATGCAGAAAATTTCATTTTAGCATTTGCTCCTCATAGATAATTTTTTTAAATGTTGAAAAAAAAAATGTACTTAATTAAAGTTGTATGGAAGAAAAAAAGCATGGCTTATCTTAAGGTTGTGCATTCATACAGTTGTATAGGTATAATTTATTTTAATGAACTAAAGTCAAAGGTAGCTTCTGCGTGCTTAGTATATATTCTTATAATATTGCTGATCTCTGTCCAAAATTGACATGGGCTTTTTCCCTCACTACAAAAATAATTCATATTCTTTGAACCACGCATAAAATCCATTTGTATTTCTGAAAACAATGCTAAGCTTTCTTAGAACTGTGGAGTTTTAGATATTTTTGCTCTGGATTGGAAACCAACTAGCTCCTTTCTGGTAAGCCCGCCTCTTTTGTTCCATGCTTTCCACATGCCCTCAGGTGCATGCTGTTGGCAAGCTTAAAGAACAACTTTCCAGCTGGCTGCTTCCTTGCGTGTCTGCATATATTTCTGAATTGGAGGCCAGACCACCCCTCAGATTGGAGTTTCAGTATCGTGCCTCCGTTAGACTGTAGCTTGGACCCACCTCGCGCTGCGCGTACCATGATTTCATCTTCTCCATATGCATTTTGCAATGGCAGAATCTGATTTCTTTTTTTTTTTTTAATTTTATTTATTTATTTGACAGAGAGAGATCACAAGTAGGCTGAGAGGCAGGCAGAGAGAGAGGAAGGGAAGCAGGCTCCCCACTGAGCAGAGAGCCCGACATGGGGCTCCATCCCAGGACCCTGAGATCATGACCTGGCAGAGGCTTAACCCACTGAGCCACCCAGGTGCCCCCAGAATCTGATTTCTTAACAAGCAACTCTACGTTTTAGTGTGAATGGTTGCCTACGAAAGGATGTGAATCTAACCTTCATCTATGAGAGTACTCTCCTCCTAGAATTTGCATGATAACATTCCATGTATTCCATTTTAGATCAGGTGATAATTGAGCAAAGAGGAACTAAAGGCAGTGGAGAAGGACAGATATAGCTAAACACTCAGGGTGAAGGGTGAGAGACAGGAACCCTGAAATGCTTTTGTTCCCAAGTATTTTGTTGTTACTGGGAATAGGAGGAATTATCTTTGAACTGTTACATTTTTCTGGTAGAGCTTTTCACCGCATCACAGAGGCCCCATAGGCAATCCGCATGGAAACAGGTTGCACGGCGTCATTATTGCATCATAAAAAGCCGGGCACCTGAGCATAACTCCCCATCTCTCCATTTCATTCCCTAATTTCCCTAATACACTCTTAAACATGAGTACTTTGGGGAGAGGAAATTATTGTGTGTTAACACAAAGGAATCATTTATTATTTTTATTTTTTATAATTTCCCAGAAATTATTACTGAAAATATGCAAAGATCCAGACACCTGTTGAAGGGCCATATTGTTATTCTGTCATAGAAAAGTGTCCCTTTTCTATGAATATAGATACGTATATTTACACATAATTGAGAATCTTTCCCAAACTCTGTAGATACCTCTGATGCTAAAGCCTATAGATCGCAGGGCAAAACTGGTCATCCTTATGAACCAACTTGACTGCTTCCTATTTACTAAAGGTGCATTGGGGCTTTAAGAGGAGCTGTGCATGTGTGTGCATGTGTGTGGGAATCCAGGCTGTGGGAAGCGGGGCCAAGGTGAAGTCTGGGTAGAGGGTGTCTAATAGGCATGAACATTTGTTAAAGGAAGTGGCGGAAGCAGAACTAGACACAGGGGAGGGTGGCCTGTAAGGCAGGCCTTGCAAAGTATCACCCAAGCCAAAGTGGGCCCTGGCATGAATACTGTCCGTCAAGGTCGTCCTGCAGTGAGCTGAAACGGCAATGCCCTTCCACGGCTGCTTCACTCGGTTAGCAGATCCTGGCTGCCCAGGCAGGGTGTCACCTCTGGGGAAGCAGCTCTCTGTGGCCGGGGCCTGTCTGAAGCAGCTGGTGGCTGGACACTCTTTGTTGACTACCTGCCTCACAGTTGGGCAGCAAGTCGTTCCCTAAAGGGGAGTCAGGGCTGTGCATATTTGCGTCCACCACAATATGTGTATGTCTTCCTGTCCCCAGCCGAGGCTCCCCCCCACACACACACCTGGTCTAGCATGTAACTCTAATCTTCCTGGATGACAGTCAACCCAGATAAGGTTATCTGACTTTTTCTTTTAATTTTTTTTTAAAGATTTTTAAAATTTATTTATTTGATAGAGATCACAGAGAGAGAGAAGGAAGCAGGCTCCCTGCTGAGCAGAGAGTCCAACGCAGGGACCCTGGCATCATGACCTGAGCCGAAGGCAGAGGCTTTAACCCACTGAGCCACCAGGCGCCCAGATTATCTGACTTTTTCTTATGCATACCATAGTCAACCATCAAGAGGGCTGAGGACTCCGCCAAGAATGTAGTGAGCCGATTTTACCTTCAGAGGAAACCCCAAATCCAAAGGTGGATAGGATGAGGCCAGGGAGCCTCTTTGTAGTATGGAGTCACAAAGTGAGGGCACCATCGGTTTCTGGGTATTTTGATAACAATGGGAATGTGAAGCAGCTACCAAATGATGTTGATTGAGCTGCCATTTTATATGCTGAGTGATTGTTACTCTAATATCTCCTTCAAATCCTCCAACAACTCAGTGAGGTCAAAGCTGTTATCATTCCCTGTTTACAGATGAGAAAACAGGCTCTGAGATTTGTTGAGATGGCAGAGCTATCAAATGGTGAGGCAGGGTTACAAAGCCCAGGGGTCTAGCCTCACAATAGTACTAACCATCTCCTGAGGGCTTGGCCATTTTTATGAAGGGATGCTCGGGGACCTTCCTTGGCGGAAGACAGCAGAATAGGCACTTAGGTTCCAGCACTATCACATGTGGTCCCTGCCCTGAAGAAACTCAGCAAGATTTCCACACCTAAAGTGATCAGAAGATGGCATGAGCGTTCCCACATACATGCTAAAGAAAAAGTGATCTGTTCAGAGGAAGGAGAAATTTCACAGAGCTGAGAACATTGGTGAGAGCTAGGCCTTCACAATAGGTTAAAAATGATTTTTTTTTTTTTTTAACTCACTCACTCAGGCAATCCAGGCTGCACAAGAAAGCAGGTGGTTGCCAACATTTAAAAATTACGAGATTTCATGATTCCTGGTTTGCCTTTTTAAATGAGAGAGAGAGCTGACCGCCAAGGGTGCTCATTTCTCTGAGGAGACAGTGTGCTGGATGGCGAAGCATTTGGCCCTCAGAAGGGACCCCTTCCAGCACCTAAGTGGGTTAGTTCAGGAGGGACACAGAGGAGAGACTTGAGTGACAAGATTGCATCTGGGCCCTCCCAAAGGGAAGCAGAGACCTGCGGGAGGGAGGGGTGCCTGTGCCTCAGGGCAGAAGTTAAGCTGGAAACCAAGTTCCCACCTCTGCCTTCCTTTTTCATTACCAGGAGCCAAAAGGGCACATCGCCTGCTGAGCGACAGCCCTGCCCTCTTCTGACCCTTCCTGAGGCCTTTCTCTGGTCCCCATTCACCGCAGCCTGTGTACCAAGAAGGGTTTTAACTGAAAGTGAGAGGTGAGATCCGGTGGTGAAACATGAGGCCGGAAAAGTCAGTAAAAGAAATCATCTTTAAGAGCGAGGTTTAATGCCGGCTTCTCCCCTGAGGGGCCTTGTCACTTCATGCCTTTAATACAGGACCTGACAAATATTTAGAAAATGTTCAGGCCGGAACCATTTTGCACAAGGAGAGGACAAGATGTCCTGATAGATTTTTTTTTTTTTTTTCTCCTTCGTCTTCAGTATCTATGATCCTCTGAATCCTTCTAAGGAAACATGGGTCTCAGAGGCTATCCTCAGCTGGCATTTGGCGCTGGGCGAGAGCAAGAGATAATGGAGCGAGGGCTGAGTAGATCTTCCCGGAAGACTGGGCGGGAGAGAAGGAGACCAAGACACCTGCACAGGCAAGGGGAAAGGAGCCTCTTGGTGGCCTAGCTGCGTCCACAGGCGCTTTCTGGAGATGCTGGTGGGAGCGAGGCAGCGCTGCGTGACTGACAAGAGTTGAAGTTCTCACAGAGGGGACTGAATGCTCCGGGGTGGCTCAGGCTATGCTCCTGAGGGACACACGGACTGCCTGGGGAGCCCAGCAGTGATGGTACGGCCCTCATGGGGTATGTGTGCTGCTAACGATCAAACACCACATAGGGCAGTGATTTTCTTCTTCTTCTTCTTTTTTTTTTTTTTTTTTTTTTACTAATTTAACCCAACTCTGATCTTAAGTATATAAGGTAACTCGCCCCAAAGTAATAAAGTTCGGGATGAAATGTGGTGGTTGGGCTGTAGGTTGTCAGACCGGACCTCCGGACCTGACCAACATGACCTCCCTTCTGGTCCCTCCTCCTCCTGCTTTCTAAGGCACCGTCCCCAAATCAAGGGCTCCTCAAAAGGCAGACATGACAACTCTGGGAAAGAACTGGAATGTGTGCAGAGTGTTTTTATCTAAGCCTCCTGACCACACTGTGAGGAAAACAGAATTTGTGTCCTTTTTACAAGTAAGGAAAGTGAGATGCGGAAAGGCTGCCCAGCTCCCTCAGACCTCTTCCTGTGTGTGCTCATCAAAGCTGGGAAGTGAATCAGGCTTCTGGGCCTGAACCCCAGCTCCCTGCCCTAGAGCGTGCGCCCGAACCCCACAATCGGAGCAGATCGGCATGGCTGGGGAGGGCCTAGATGACCCTGCAGGAGCCGAGCCAGGCCTTGGCATCTACTCGTTGTTTGAGCCCATGTGGGGATCAGAAAGGACATTTCTAGCAGGAAGAACCACAGGAGCAAAGCCTGGGAGGGAAAGGATGCAGGAGGCTTGAGCAGTAGGTTTGGGCTGGCTTGTAGGGGCCTTGCAATCCCAGGGAACTTTGAGCTCTGCCATTGAGGCAGTGAGGGGGGAACCACCGTGTGGTTGTCAGCAGGGGTGGGGCCAAGAAGACAGAGGGTTCGAGGCAGTCTGGCCGTGGAGGGCAGGCAGCAGGTGCCTATGGAGGGCGAGACTGAGGGCAGGAAACACAGTTCAGGGAACCTGTAAACTCCAGCCTGGAGTGAGGAGGCAGTTTGCGCTGGTTAGGAGGGCTGGGGCGGCAGGGAGCCTTTCACAGACGCCACCTGATCTAATCGGCCCACAGTCCTCTGGAGCAGATACTGTGATTATCCCCGTTTTACATTGGAGAAAACTGCAGACAGAGAGGTTCAAGAACTTGCCTGTGGTGTCCTAACCTATGGGTCCTGGGGACAACATTCAAACCCAGGCAGTTTGACCCCAGACCTGTCTCTGTAACCACTTTGCTAAACTAGCTCTCAGAGAAAGTGAACTGGTGTCAGGAGGACCTTTGGCAAGTTTTGATAGAGAAAACCAATTCTCTCAACTTCTGCATATTTTGTAAACCAGAATTGCACAAATAGCATTCCGTGGGAGAGCTATAAGAGAGATCGTGACAACATATATTGGCTGGAGAAATAGTGACTTAAAATTAATCAGGCTTCCATAGGCCAGGACTCTTTGGGTGCTTTTTAGTGGGAGAACGTGCCCGGAGCATTGCCAGGAGCCAACACAACAGGGGCCTGTCCTCAGCAAATTTGCAAACGCGTAACTTTTGCTTTCCCCACAGAACCTTAGCTTGTGTTCCTCCAAGCACAGGTGTTGTGAGGAATATAGTTGAGGAAATGATAACCTAGACATGGTGTGAGCTGGGGACAAGTAGACACTGACTGTGGGGAAGTGAGGGAGCATCTCCATCAGGAGCAGGGCCAGTCCAGCTTCTGCGGGAGCCTCAGCACACTTGGCATCCTGCACAGGCCCCTTCGCCCAGTCCCGGCATTTCTCTTGATGGGCCACTTCCTGCCAAGGCCATGAGTAACACACATGGCCCATGGCCAGCATCTCTCTCCCCAGTGGGAAGTGGCTGCACCTGTTAACAGCCTGGGCCCAATCCCTTACAGAAATGTGGGCTTCGGTGGCCACACTGAGACAGCAGGCCCCTGGCCTCTTCAGTGGCTCACAGCGTGATGGCCAGTGGCACTCCTAGAGAGGACATGCTGCCCGTTCTCGTGTGGAGGGAGAACCCGAGGGCCAAGCTTTCCTGGCGTGTGCAGAGGTCAGCCCTCACTCCTCCCTTCCCCGCCCCCCCACCCCCCCCCGCCCCGCCCCCGGGAGCAAGGAGACCGGGGAAGGAAGACAGAACCTCCATGGGTTTGCTGGGTATTTTTATATCTGACATCCTTGCCAGCCACCGCCCACCTACTGGGTCTCCCACTGAGTTAGCTGAGCCTGTTAACAAATGCACTAAATGCCTTTGAAGGGGCAAAGTATGGCTCACTTTGTTCATGTCCCAGCAGTCCTGAAGGATGAGAAGGCCCAGCTTAACAGTCTGGGGTGGCGCAAAGCAGCCCACCCTGGGAAATTTTGAGAGAATCACAAACCGTCTAGCAAGAAACTTCCCTCAGGACTGAATAATACTGCCTGGTCTCTCAAATCTCCTTGACTTGTGAGCCTTAGCCATTATGTTTTATAGATTTTATTTATTTGAGACAGAGAGAAAGAGAGCAGAGTAGGGGGGCAGAGTGAGAAGGAGAAAGAGACTCCCACAGAGCAGAGAGCACCATGCAGGGCTCGATCTCAGGACCCTGGGATTATGACCTGAGCCAAAGGCAGACCCTTAACCATCTGAGCCACCCAGGTGCCCTGAGCCTTATCCATTAGATAAACACAGGAGAGGACTGTGTCTAGGGTATGCTGTCTTTGTTGCCATCCATGAATAGTCTTGACTCGAGGTCCTGTAGGAAGTGAAGAAGAATGGTAGGAATCTGGTTGCCCATCCAGGCAGAGCATCCTGGGGTCAGTTATGAACCATTTGCTCTTAGATGGTCTGTGCCCCAGTGCCCTGCCCTCAACCTATCTCTATTCCAGATGTTACCTCTTGATAGGTCAGGACCTGGTACTTCATGCATGAGCCTGGGGTAGAACTTTCTGCAAAACCAGGCTCGCTCATGACAGGACTGGTTAATAATTTTAAAAATATCAGCAGTTCTAGCTTCAGCATAGAACCCCTAGCTCTTTTGTCTTTGTAGGCATACAAGAAATGACCCATGTAAGGACTCTCCTTATTATAAAGGCGAGGGAAGATTGGGAGAGTAAGAAGTAACATTGAAAGGGGAGAAAACCCCATTGATGACCAACAGGGATATTATCATTCTCACTTTCTTCTGCACCTAAAGAAATTGTCAGATCTTATTCTGACTTCCCAAACAGTACCCAGATCCTCAAGGCCTAGTCCATTAAAGAAGAAAAGTACAAAATCTATGGTAATGACTGTTTTGGCCCAGCCTGATACAAGGCAAAGGGCCTTTGATCCACACAATCAATGTGGCCAGAGCAGACTGTAACTCTCAGGGAAAGGTTGTCTTTGCAAAAACAGTAGAGGGGGTGTTTACAGAACAAGGTCAGCCTATCTATATACATTTGGGTTGATTCTATTCAGTCTGAAAAAATGGTATAGCACCACTACTGCAATATACTAATTAATTGAAAAGTATTTGGGAATTCATGGAGAAAATGGATGGATTCCTTAATTCCTAATAATTTATTTGATTAAATTTTATATAGCTTGGTAGAGATGTAGATCTTTTGTATCTATGGATTGATGCCTAGCTGTGTCTTTCTAGATGTGCATGTCTCTATCAACTGTTTAACACATATTTTAAGTAACCTGAGTCTCTATCCTGCACAGAGAGCCCCACGGCATGGGGCTGAGTCATTGTAAGGACAGCTCATTGCTGGGGCTCTATGGGACACGTGCGGGAGCATGGGGTCATGGCTGAGGGCATGGGCTCCAGATTCAGTTGGCCCGGCTTATGTCCGGCTCGGTTACTTCTTTGATTTGACCAAGCTTCTTAATCTTTTTAAGTCTCAATGTCTTCATCCTCAAAAAGAGATGATAATCTAAACAACTGCCCTAAGGAGTCAACGAGATAATCCACATAAAGTGCTTAGCAGAGTACCAAACACATGGGAAACACCTAGCAAGTGACTGTTCCTATCGTCATCATTATTACAACATCACTGTCATCAGGGATCTTGAATATGGGAATAATGATATCAGTCATGTCCAGGTGTTAGGTCATAGCAGTCATGTTGAATAACAGGAAATGGTAAGAATTACGGAATGCCTTTTCTATGCCAGGCATGCCTCTGAGCTCTTCTCAAGCACCCCTTCACAAGAACCCTACAATACAGGTAGGATTATAACCCCCAATTTAACAGATGAAGTAACCAAGGTTTGTAGAGGCTCATAGCTTGCCAGGGTCACGTTATTAGGAAGAGGTAGGGTAGCTCATTCTGCCCAGGTATGCTGACTGCAGAGCCCATGGTCCTAGCATCATACCCCACGCTTCCGGCAGTAACTCACAACTGCAGCTCACATTAGTAGTTCTTTGTGGCCAGAGTGACTGGACTGGTCGGGTTACAAATGCCAGGATCCCTACCCTGCTTTATCCTTTGCAGCTGGGGGAAAGTAGGCATGCTGTTCGGAGAGCACCAGCCTTGACCCCACATGGTATATAAACCACCCCATGAACAGATGACCCAATTCTAAAGGGTGGCTGCTGGGCACAATCGGAGCCTCCTGCAGGGCTTAAGTGTAAATCTCTTTAAGGGCCGGTGCTATACCTTTGCAAAAAGCCCCACTCAGAGGTCTGCCAGGGTGGCTGTCTATGCTGCGGTTGGCCTGTTCCACAGATAATGAGGAAATTTCTATTTGCAGAATTAGGATGCTACACTTAGGGTTTAGACTATGGGAGAATGGGGGAGTTGGAATATTTTCCTTTGAATGATTAAATTGAAGCCTGTGTGCACACTGCAAAAATCCCGGAGATTTTCAACAACATTTGATTGCTTTTTGAATTGCGATGCAACATTTTTAGGAAACAGGTTTGACATGGCATATTTCAGAGCCCCCAAACAGGGAAGCAGTTACACATGGACTTAACATTAAGGATATCTCTGAGGATCTGAACACGTTTCAGTGGGAGGCATGTATTTATTCCCAGCTTTTACCCCAAATGAAAAGTTGCTTAGGATTTCCTTCTTTCCACTTGGAGATGCAGATTACCTATCCGGTTGTCTAGAACTTCTCCAGTGGAGTAGGTGCAAAAATGAATGTGCCTCAGTTAGCCTTTGTGTCCTACAATGGCACTTTGGATTGCTTTGATTATCTTAACACTTGATAGAGATTATCGAGGTAAATTGTGCTGTTCTGGGTAATACCTTCCCTCCATTTTGGTACCTTGACACAAATAGTTTATTTTTTACTCACACAGTCTGTGTTGAGGGACTAGTGGTTCTCCAAGCCAGTTTCCTTATAAAATCCCTTACAAGGAATTAGATCTTCTGTATCTTATAATTCTGACATCTGAACAAGCAGCCTCCACATCACTGAGGCAGAGAAAGGAAGAGCAAGAAGGTCATGTATTGGCTCTTAAATTCTTTGGTCCATAATGTGGCATTTTCACGCAGAGTCCTTTGGCCAGGACAGGTCAGAGTGGGCCCCTTATCTGTAAGGGACTTGGAACTGCAAGTTGAGTACCTGGATATTCACAGTGCCCTAAATGCCTCTTCGGTACCACCTAATCCATCCCACTTTCCAAGGACAGTGAAAGTGTCAGATCATTCAGGCTCTAACTGAGGAATGTGGGAGAAAGAGCAGACCTAGACTCTCTTGGCCAAGTCTTGCATGTTTCCTCTTATATATCTAATTTTGAAGTTTAAGGGTCCCTGGTCTCTCACACCTGCCAGCTGCCGGGGCAGAAATTCAGGAGCGTAGAGACACATGAACATTGGGAAACTCTAGGGATATCAAACATTCAGCCTCTCTCCCCTGAGATCTCGATTTGTGAATGGAATCCTTCCGTTAGAATCCCATAGATCCATATAGAACAAAGATAAGTTTTCAGAGGCACTGGAATGATATGCTTTTCATTATGCAGAGATGGTCTGAACTCGTGTGTATCCTTGTCTACAGTTGAAATTGGTGTTTAGTTTTGTGTTCTTTAATCAACCTGATGTGGTTATTTTAAGTAACCATCACCTACTTCTTGGCATCCAATGGGTATCATACATGTGTAAAATAAACATAATTCTGGATCCAGTTTTCATCTTTTATTCCTTTTATGATTGTGTTTTCATAGGCATTGTGATGATTAAACTAGAGAGCCTTTGAAATACATAAGATTTTCTTTCTTTCTTGGCAAGTTCACATAATACTAGCCAAGTTGCTTGAGTACATTTGCCTTGCTTATTAACTAGGTGAGTATATACATACCACCAATTCATGTGCGTGTGTGTGTGTGTGTGTGTGTGCATGTGTGTATCTAGATACACACAGGGTGATTTTTTAACTCTCTATTCCTTAAAAGTGCAAAATTCAACAGTCTGCTTACTTTTGAAAAATTACATATAGTATAAGAAAGAGAATTTCCCATAAATCTGTCTTAACCAGGGAGGTGACATGGTTGAAATAGTGTTTTTAAGTGAGCACTGAATTAATTTTCTTGGTTCAAAGACTTCATGGAATTTGGCCCCCAAACCCAGCCAAGTGCTTGGTGAACCATGGGAACAGGTTGTATCTCGCCATTTGTCTGGGAAGTTCCTATCTCTCTTTTAAAAGATGCAAACTTCAAATCACTACCCTTTATCATCTGCAGGCACATCTACTTGGCTGGGATGGTTTTGCTTCAGAGTGTGAAGGAAGGTGTCAGGGACTAAGAGATACATCAAATGTTCTTTGAGAGCTGTAGCAGAAAACCAAAATTATATCGATTTCTTAGAAGTTACTGAAGCAACACCATAACTTTCATTCTGGATCTTCCTACTTACTAGAGTACATGCCAAGGGGAAAATGTTTCCAGTCCTAGAAGCAAGAAAATGTGGTTTATTTCTTTGTCTTTGTTTCTTGTTTTTGATGATCAATTTTCAAAAGCTATATGAAGATAGAAAAAAGGTTCACAGCCTGACAGTAGAGTTCAGAAATGAAAAATCAAATGAAACAGCTATCTCTTTGCCTTAAACTCCAAATAATCAGTGATGTTGCTACGTTGTTCACGGAATTGAGCACTTGTGTTATCCCATAATGTTGTCAGAGTGTGGTTTTCATTTTAATTTTAGGAAAGATCAAAAAGGATTCTTACATAAGTTACTTGAAATAGACTAGAGATGGATCTCTGAGTGCTTCTTTCACGTGGGACACCATAATTCATTTCAGGATGAGCGATTTTTGTTCAAACGCCATGTTTGCAAGGACCAGTGCATTAAAACAATGAAGATGAGATGGGGTGGAAGGTACAAAGCAACCCAACACACAGCACTTTAAAGACAGAGTTTAAGAATATATGCTACCTGCTTATCTCCATGAATTTATGCCTATGCGACCAAAGAAGATGAAAACTGCCAACTTTTAGGCAATTAAAAAAATGTTAATTTGTCACATCATGGTTAAGGCTCTTTGGCATCTGACAAACTTGAGTTTAAGTGCTGGACCAGCCAATTCCCAGCTGAGTGACAGCTTATCCTCTACGTTCTCCGGGCTTCATTATCCTCATCTATAAAATAGGGATATCTGTAGTGTTCATTGTTAGTGATTAAATGAGATGGTGGGTGTAAAGCATTCAGTGTAGCATCTCACAGTATCAACACTTATGTGGGTATTAGTATCCATACACACATTCCACGGTCACAACCTACCCCACCCCAGGATGACATCGATGCCATGACAACCATACCTTCTGTTGTTCTGGGGCACAGTACTTTGTATCCAGCAGACAATCGGTAATTATCTGTTGATATTCTGTCATAGAAATGTCTGTTATTTCTATGTCTCTGACTTCAGATGTCATTCTGACTGTGTTATTCCAATTTCACTCATCAGTTTTGTCCATCACGGTTGACTAACTGAGCAGTACAGTGAAAAGAAATCAGTCAAACTTGTTCTCTGACTGCAGTGCCTAACTTTTGCTTACAAGGTGGGAGCAGGATGAGATCAGACACGGAGCTCAAGAGGCCCAGAATATGCAGGCAGGATGTCATTTGTGCCTTTGAAATGTACATTGCTCAGCATGGTGCAAGACTCAAAAGCACTTAGTAAATACTCCTTTACTGGCTTGTTAATGACTGGCATAGAAGGCGTATTTGACAGCTGAGTTTTACCATAAAATATCACTGTCTTAATTGTGAAAGGATTTTGAAATCTGTTGAATGAGGCATGTAGGAAGGAAAGGGTGTCATCCTTGAGAGCGCCTGTAAAATGGCATAAAGTGGATTTACTATTTGCTACGTGGAACTTCAGTGTAAACAAACAAACAAACAAACAAGTCGCAGTAGTTACCAAGCAAAGTCTTATCAGAGCCATATGAGGAATTTGGAAATATGCAGGGATGTTTTTGTTACATTGATCATGGGGGTAGGAGCTCCCTTAGCAATTGGCGAGGAGGAGCCAGGCAAGACAGAGATCCTTACCTTTCTGGAGCTTATATTCTAGACGTAGGCAATAAAGCATAAACATAATGAATGAGTACAGTCCATTTAGGCTGGAAGGTGATAAGTGTAATGGAAAAACAAAGAATAGGTTGAAGGCAATAGGATTGCTAAAAGGGAGGTGCATCACAGTTTTAAGCAGCATGGTCTCAGTAGAAGAGAATAACGGAGTTAGATGTGCATCCACTCTCATTTACTCTGGATGTGGAAATATACTACTCAATTAAACTGAAGATAACAGAAAGATTCATGTTTTGGAGGATGCTCAGAGCTGTGGCAGGTTAGTGAAATGAGTTTCAGCTGTTGAGATTCCTTGTTTTAAGCAAGAAAGCAGCCTTAGGGGCATTACTACTAATGATGGATGGACTGATATAAAATTCCCATGTAAATAGTCATTAAAAAATCAGTAAAGGATATCAGATTTTCTTGTGTTCACATGCAGTCACGTCATGAATTCAGAATGCCAGTTCTGCTAGGGACCTTTGCAAAGCTGGCCCAGAGCAGACTGGGCAGAAGCTTTACTGGGACCGAGAGTCTCAGCCCATTGATTTGTACCTCTTCTCTACCAAAGGCCTGCATGAGGACTGTTAGTCCTCTCTAGAGCAAGACTCACTGATGCACAAGATGAACTGAGGCCCTCTTTCAAAGCCTGATTCTTGAGCTGTCTGTGTGTCTTAGACATCGTTTTATTTTTCTGCAGACCCAATGAATTAGATGAGTGGACCTGAGCAGGTTTGCTAGGGGAGCAAATTGATAATGGAGAAGTCTTCATGAGCAGATGTGGCCAATGTTCTCAGCTTCTTTCCTCCTCTGAGGCCACAGATGTGACATGAAATAGCCAAAGTTGTAAAAGGATTTATTTCTCCTCTGAACCATAGCAGAACTCACCTGTCCCCTAGAAATTGATGTTGTCTATGATAATAAATGAGAGTGTCATTAACACCTGCTGAGGCCCATGGGAAGCTGTTCAGACCAAAGAAACATCCATTTTAAAAAAAGCACACTCGAAAAGAAGATGACAAGGTCCAAAATGAAAGATCAAACAAGTAGGGATGATCTTCATAGAAAATCCATCCAGAGAAGAAATACGAAGTTAAGCGAACAGGCAGCGACACAGCAGCATAGGCACTATTGAAAAAGAACCCAGTCCTCTGCAAGTCAGCAGGAAGAGAGGCTCTAGAAGTGCTGGGCAAGGGCTACTGGGAGGATAGGAGGAACCCCCCCGGGGGAGGCTGTAACACTTCAAAAGGCAAACCCGACCAAATGAATAAAACCTTTGCTACATTTTACCAAAACATGTGTAGCGCTGCAGATTTCAAAAGTTCTTTGAGAACTGGAAAATCCAAATAGCAAAGCTTCCCGGGAGGAGACATAAGCAAAGGCTTAGAAAGATGCCCCTCACACATCAGTCCACCACAGTGAGGATGGGGAGGAATGGCTGGAGGGAGGAAGGAGGGAGTGGTTGAACAAAAGAAGGAGGGCGCCTGGGTGTCTCAGTGGGTTAAGCCTCTGCCTTAGGCTCAGATGATGATCTCAGGGTCTTGGGATCAAGTCCCGCATCGGGCTCGCTGCTTGGTAGGGAGCCTGCTTCCTCTTCTCTCTCTCTCTGCCTGCCTCTCTGCCTACTTGTGATCTCTGTCAAATGAATAAATAAAATCTTAAAAAAAAAAAAAAAGCTTAAAAAAAGAAAAAAAGAAGGAAGGGGTAGAGGCATTTTAGAAGCTGGAAACTAGCAGAGGACTTGTAACTTACCTTCAGTGTGTTACTGTAACTCTCTGAAACTTCATGGGTGGTCTACTGTATCTCCCTAGGAGAAAGGGAGGGAGCTCCCTTCCCCCTTCAGAGGGGGACTACTTTTGAGGTATCAAATTTTACCCAAGCTAAACACTGTTGCCACCAAGAGTACAGAAAGAATGTAGCAGAATAGGGAACTTCCCCCAACCTTTTGCACATGGATTTTGCTGCATGGTGTGTGAGAATTAGCTAAGGGCCTATCACTGTAAAAGCCGACCTACTTTCCTTGGATATTCAAAAATATGATTATAACAGGCATGTAGAGGGTGTTCAGTATGTCAGGTATTGTGCTAGACACCGAGCCCATGTGGGGACCTTCAGTATGCACAATAGCTCTCAAGGTCAGCTACCCAGTGTGAGGTCATCTGGCTCTGTGGCTCCTCAGTTTCTACACTGCTCTTCTTTCTTATCTTCTTCTCCCCCTTCTCTAGCTCCCTCCTTGCTTAATTTCCTCCTCCTTTCTTTTCTGTCTTCTCTCCTTTGCTGCTTTTCTCCCTGTCTCCAAATAAATGGATAAGCCAACTCTCTGAGGATTGTTCTGATCTTGGAGCCTGAGGATTTATTGGTCAGTACATGGCCAGGCATAGGAGGGCAGCTCAGGGCTTGCTGGTGCCAGGCCCTGGTGAGCCAGCCTTGTTTACACTACCAGGCTCTGTCAGAGCTGAGCACTGGGGGACTCTGCAAGGCAGGGGCAACGCCAGCTAGCAACCCATCTGCTCTGTGGGAAAATCATATTGCGCGTCCCAGGGGGTGGGTGTGAGGAGAAATCACATGAGAAGAGGCAAAACTGCAGCTGTCCCCTTGCAGATGATGAGTATGGGGTGCGTGCCATGGTTGTCTCCATAGGAAACTGGCAGGAGGCACCCAGTCTCCAGAGCATTCTCTACACCTCCTTAGCCCAGCAAAGACCACCCCAAAAGGCAGCACCAGTGGCTCTACTCTCACAGATATTATTTATTTTTTTTATTTTCTCTCCCTCTTCTGACTGCTTCTCAGGTTTATTGTTTGTCAGCCCCTTAACCCATGGGGCTCTTCAGAATTTCTCCCTTGGCCCACTTGCTTCCATGCGTGGTCAGGTCTGGTCTGCTCTATGACTTCTCCTGTCCCTAGGATGGTAGTCCCTAAGTCTTGATCTTTAGCCCCGACTTCTGACCTGAATATTGGGCTTAGATCCCCAGTTGCTTCCTGGGCATATTTATCTGCATTTTGAATTCAGAAAGTCTTTAACTTGGATCCTACTCACCTTCCTATAATCCTGATGCGACCCTGCCTCACCATTCTAAGTTGGCTCCCTTCCCCCTTCTTTGTATCACCAGCAGGTGCCGTGGAGCTGAGACATGCAAACATTTGTACAGAACCAGTGGCAAAGATTTTAAGCTCTAGGGGCATAGATCCAAATCACCAGTAGTGGACTGAAGCCAGGGTGTGTTCCTACTGTTAAATCCCTAGAGGTTATTCAAGTGAACAGACATGTTTGAGAACGGATAGCTTCTAAAGCCATGCTTCTCAGATGTCTGTGCATGTAAGAACCACATGGAGAACACATTTATGAAAGCGAATTTCTGAGCTGCATTGCTGGAGACCTATTAGGTTCTTCAAGGTTGCCTGGGAATCGACGCTTGAGCAACTGTCCTGGGTTCTGAGAAACTTGTTGTCCAAGGATAGTACCTTGAGAAACACTGACAAAGGGTCTAAAATGAAAACATATTAGCCTTGCTGATAGAATTTTCTTCGTTATCTTGTTCTAACCCCCTTGTCCAGCCATCTGATCTGTACAAGCCACTCTGGGTGCCCTAGGCTGTATGTGCTATTGTTCTCTGAGTCTTCACGCACACTCAGCCCTCTGAGCTTTTGTTCGTGGAGGTGCCTGTGCTTGGAATGGTCTTGCTTTCTCTTCTGTAGCTGGAGAAATTCTCCTCATTTTTCTCCAGCCCTATTCTAAGAACTTCATATACTCTGGTGCAATTTCTTTCTTCTCTAGTTTGCCTTAATCATTTGTCCATAATGCTGATACTTGTTATTATCAGTCATTCATTGTACACAAAGGTGTCCTCCATACCAGACTGATTCTCTTCAAGGATGAGAACATCCCCATGTAATTATGCCTATCAGATTACCTGTACCAACTAATCACATCCCCTTTCCTTCCTTCCTTCCTCCGTTCCACCCAGTCTTCCATCCATCCATCTATCTATCCATTCATTCATTTTTTCCCATCAGTTCAGTGTTTTTTGAGTGTCTACTATGTCCCTGGCATTCTTAAGTGTTGAGACTGAAAAATAAAAAGGATAAAAATCTTTGCTCTTATATAGCTAACATTGGAGTAGGGGAGACAATGAAATGAAATGAATAAGTAAAAGATTAAGCTTATCAGATGGCATGTGGAAGGGATGGGAGGAAAATCAAGTTAGGAAAGGAAGGTTGGGAATTCTGGGTAAGACTAAGGGAATGGGTAGGGAAACCTCCCCCATCCAGACTTCCCGGGATCATTCTGGATTGTTCCTGCTTCTTGTCTTTTTGTACTTTCCCCATTATCTGGGGGCAGCACTAGGATCTTTCTAAAGCATGAAAGAACCCATATTGACTGCAAAGTCTATAACTTTTCTTTGTCCAAACGTATAAGCTGACTATTGCCAAATATTATTTTCATCTAAGAGAAGTAAGACAACTGTATTTTTCTAGGATGTTTCCTGATTTTATAATATTGATAACTAATTCAACAAAAACAAAACCTCTGCATGGCTCAGAGAAAATACCTGTGTAGTTTCCACAGCCTACCTGTTATTGGCCTCGAAGTTAGACTGTGGTGGTACCAGTGATTCCTGTAAACCTGCATGATTCTAAGTGTAGAAACATTTGGGTAACAGAGAACTTTGGCACATATCTGGCATTAGATATGTGTTTATTAAATTAAATCACTCATATTGCAGTGTAAAAAGCCTGACCTTGGTATGAAGTGGCCGTGCCCTGAACAAGCTGAGCACTGTTCTTGCCCGGCCCCCAACAGGTGAGAAGACGCTGGCCCAAAGAGGGCAGTGACTTGGCCAAGACCACCTGGGCCTTAGTGACAGAACTGAACTAAAATCCGGTACACTTTGGTATTCTTTCCATGGCTCCACCCGGGGTTGGTTACAAATGTTAGAAATGGAGCCTGGGGGGACACCTGGGTGGCTCAGTGGGTTAAGCAGCTGCCTTTGGCTCAGGTCATGATCCCCGCGTCCTGGGATCGAGTCCCGCATCGGGCTCCTTGCTCCGCAGGGAGCCTGCTTCTCCCTCTGACTCTGCCTTCCACTCTGTCTGCCTGTGCTCGCTCTCATTCTCTCTCTCTGACAAATAAATAAATAAAATCTTAAAAAAAAAAAAAGAAAGAAAGAAAGAAATGGAGCCTGGGTTTTTAGTAAATTAACAGGCAAAGTATCACTCGGTAGAGAATGGGTAAATAAATCATGAAAGATCCATTCATGGGTGTAATTCCATTCATCGAAGAATAGTAGCAACAGAAACAAGATATATAACTGTATACATAGATCTGTGTGAATCCACAGAAAGGGTCTAAAAGAACATGTGAGCCAATCTGGTAATACCGTTACCCCTTGGAGCGGGGGGCCGAAGTAGGCTAGGGTGGTCAAAAGGGCTTATGATCCCATCTCTGTTTTGAAATTTTACTGTACAAATATATGAATAAGTTAATCTGTATAAATGAAAATTATTTTTTTAAGAGAAAGAAAACGAGTGAAGCAGCACTGGTAATAATCTCTATAAAGTACAATGAAATAAAGACAAACATATTGTCTTACATAAAAATAAGAGAGACACACTTACAAGGGTGAGCAATTTCTGGGCCTTCATTTGGTCCAAAGCAGGCAAGAACCTAGAGACATGAATCTGTTATTTTGGCCTGCGTGATAGAAAAGAAGCGGCAAAGAACTTAAGAGCAGAATACTTTCCACAAATACGTGTGAGCAGGGGACACAAGACAGCTAACAGCCTTCCCCATTCCAGAGTGTGTGAGAAAAGAACCCCTCCTCTGCTAACCCAGGAGGCCATATTGTTAACAGAAGTTGTATCCGATAGTACTTCTATGTTTAAACTATAAGATGCAAGGGGAAAAAAAGGAACACAGCATATGGAACTGTTTCTACACCACTTCAAGTCAACAGAGACAATATTTTAAAAATAACCAGGAGAATTCTCCAGGATGTTTCTTTTTATCTGTGTTCTTCGCTGCATTGCCATTTTTACTGACTGTGACACAGATGAGTCACTACAACGAATAAGAAGCTGAGGGCTCATCTCCTCTCCGGGTTGTTGAGGCATCTGGTTTCTCTTGCCAGGGCCTTGCTGGAGAGCAGAGCATTCCTGCGTGGCTTTACGTTGGGGAGACTCCCATTCCCCCCACTCTATCAAGGTGCCCAGTTCTGTTTAAGGAGAGGTAGATAAGTAAGCATAACCTCACCGTATGACTTCCCGTGTCCATGGGAACCAGAGGTCTGGCCAGTTTTCTGGGACAACCAGGAAAAAAGGAAACCTCTCAGTGAGATCTGTGGTGCTCCCATAAGCAGATCTGTTGTCTTTAATAAAAGCAAATTTTATGTTTTTCTAAAGGGCTACCAGCCAAGTTCAAGGCTTTCTGCACAGTAAAGAAATTCTCACCGTCTCTCCCCCACCAAAAAACACCTTATTTTTGAGACTGAAAGCAAGATTTTGAAGAGATCAAGGATCTTCCCCCTGGGCTATTATCCAGTTGTAGCTCACTGTGACTGACTCATAGTGTCAGGGAGACAAAACGCAACCCCCCCACACACACTCCCCGAATCTTGCAAGGGAAACCGATGGTTAGCCGCACTGGCTTGGATAGATTCCTTCCACATCAGTGAGCTAATCCCCATACAGGAGCGGGCAGCCTCGGGAATCTGTGTTCTCAAGCCTCCTATGCCTTGCGTTTGGGGGAGGCTGACAAGTCGGATCCCTTGTGTGCGGCTGCCCCACTTGGCGCAGGGGGAGCTGAGCGGCTCCCTAATGAAATGTTCCGTACTTACAGCAGGGAAAGTGCAAGAGACTGCTTGTTCTGCTTTGAAGTTTTCTGTCTCCCTCTTTGGAGTGGATCAAAGGCCTTTCTCTCTCCCTTTCTGTCTCTCTTCTTTCTAGAATTCACACAAGTTCCTACTACAGGGCTCCCTTCTCTCCGCCCTGCCCACAACGCCAGCTTCAGTCGTAAGCTGTGGCTGTCCACAGTCTCCTCTCTCCCTTCTCTCCGTTCTCTCTCTTTCCCTTCCTGTGTTCCTCCCTCCCTGTCCTTTCATTTCCTTTTTTGGAGTCCCCTAGAAACTCTCAGCCGAAGCTTGTAGAAAATAGGTGCTGGCTTTCTGAAGGGCTCTATAGCCTCATTTCTTGCTAGTAAAACAAAGACTGTGACTTTTTTTTTTTCTTTTCTGTGTTTTGTAAAGAAAGAGGAGCCTGGATTGGAAAGAAAATTGTTGTGAGGAAAACCAGTGAAACTGACAACACAAGTTGGCTTGGAAGCTGACTTGAATGTGACACAAAGCTTTCTAGTGCCCTCCCTCCAAAGGCTGGAAGGAAGGTTCTGGACTGCCTCTGTGTAGCTCCAGAGTTCATCTTTCTTCTGACACTAATGCTGCTGTGCTGGTGGAGCCACGGGCAGCCACCACGGTAAGCATGCCCTTCTTGGGCAATGCTGAGAGACCCTCCCCATGCCTGTTTGGTGGGCATAGTCTCGTCTCGCGGACCAGCTTTTTTTGTCCCCCACCCCGCCCCGACCTTCCTCCAAGGGTCTCCCGCACAGCCCCTCTGGAACGACCACCCTGCAACATAGGTGTGCTACCAACACACACAAACATTTAAGTTAAATTAAAAGCTGAAAGGCTTATGGCAAGCCAGTTTTTAGAAAACAGAGGATCTTATAGATGGTAATTTAGACAATTAATGCAAAAACACCATCTGCTAAACCTCAGATCTACCAAGACGCCGGGGTCTGCGGAGCTGTCTCCATCTGCCTCGGCCTTGTCTCTTGGAATCTTTCTCACGGAACAAAGGGTTACTGTTGTGTCCTGTGTGTACACCCCAGCTCCTGACCAAGGTGCTCTTCAGGTGACCCCTGTCCCAGCCTGTTTCTTGGCTCTGGTCCCCATCACCTCACTTCTCTGCTGATTTTCTGTAGAGCTTCAGAGCCTGCATTTAAAACAGTGGCCAGTCTTTAAAGGGGATTTACTTGTGGGTAAGGAGTGATCCTGCTCTTAAGGCAGGGAACATGGTGCAGGAGAGCGGAGAAGAACCGCTCCAAGAGAAGGTTGACAAGGCAGGAGCGGTCCGACTGTGGGCACTTGGGGAACACACTCTCCTCCTATCCTATGTTTGTGTAGCACCTTCTTGTCTCTGCTCCTGCCTCCCAGCATGAGTGAGTGAGCTGCTCTCCTGCTCGCCTTACTCGTAACTGTCTAGGAAAAAAAATCCTGCATTTAGACCATCCCACATGGCTCTTATTGTTCCCTCTGGTAATAATATGTGAGCACAACACCAGGGTTCGCCATCACGCCTTGCCATGGACCTCAAAGCATCACGTAGAATGTTCTTCCTTTTCAAATCACACCAGGGAGAGAATTCACGGTATTCTATATCCGGGCCCACTGTGCTTGCAGCTGAGGCTGGTGGCATTGTTTAAATTTTTAATGAAAGCAAAAAGACTACAGCATATAAGCAAAAACCACATTGAGTGATAACTGCCGAGTGCTTACCGTGCACCAGGTACAGTGCTCACGTCTCTGCATGCATTATTCCATGTGATCATCCCAGAAAGCCCGAGGCCAGGGCTCCCTGTTTCCATTTCCCACAGGAGGGTTTGGAGGCCCAGCAGGATTCACTGTCTTATGCACCGCGCCGTCTCCCAAGGATTCCGTTTGCAGCCAAGCCTTTGCTATCACACTGTATCAATACAAACATGGCCTTCCAGGTCCAAGCCCACAGACTGGCTGGGCCTTCACTGTTTTTGTTTAGCAACACACACCCAATGGGTAAATGGGTTCTCTTTCCTGGGAACGGCTAGAAATAGGCAAAGGTCTTCTTTTATGGTGTGAGAGGGCTTCATACCTCTTCCTGGAGTGTACTTTCAGTACTCTCCCTTCCCTTCCCTTCCACCTGGCCTGGACTACAGCTCTAGTCAGAGCCCACCTGAGCCGTCAGCAAAGTGTGGAATGGGGCCACTCCTCATTCTCATTGTGCCTAGTCCAGTTTCTCTGAAGCAGATTGAAAATGACAATCCAGGTGATGCACTAAGCACAGCACCCACCCATAGTACGTGTTGAATAAACTGCATTTACGTGTGTTAAAAGTCCCGCTCCAGCCTCTTGAGCAACAGCACTTACTCAGGATTATTAAGCAACCTGCTCCTTCGTTCTAGGGTGCAATGACCTTAATTAAATATTTTCTGGTGTTTATTCCCCCACCACCACGGTAGCCTTTGTGAGACCCGGCTGATAAGTAGGGACTCAGCAGAGGAACCTAGAAAAGGAAAGGTGATTTCTAGTAAAAGAAAGTCCAGGAGGAAATGGGCTCTGGATTGGGGGCTCCCTGAGGGAGGGACTCCTTTCTTCTCTTTCCCACACAAGTCTGGGCTCTGGGGAAATTAAATGGATATTAGGGGAGGGATATTATTTTTAGAGTCCATGTGGTCTAGTGAAAAATATAAATAAAGGACCTGTATGGGGGTCTAACTGACCCTCCACTCCCATTCACAAAGGGTCGCAAATTATGATTCCTAGTGTTACTTTCAAACAAGTTGCCATAAATAGGTATATGTGCTAAAGTATTAACTTGTTAAATGCAAGCATTCATGAAATACAACAAAAATGTAAGCTTTGTCCTGACATTTCTTCATGCTGTAAATTATCAGCAGCCTTGAAGATCGCCAATGGGAAGGATCCCCTGGGACCCCAATGGGTTTTCAGTCCTCCCAGACCACGGCTGTGTGCATTCTGATGTTTGGGCCAACACTAAGCTGTTGGCCACCATTTATTTCTCCCAGAGATTTGGAAGTTTCTATGTAGCTTGCCTGTAACACACAGAGCACGTGGAGCGTTCCCCAACCCGCCTGACCATGTTCTGCCTCAGCTTCACTCAGAAGCTGTGCGTCCTTCCCTGAAATACTAGCAGCATATCTTTTCTTTGCTCACGTTCTCCTTGTGTAATTGCCAGAGGAGAGCAGATTTCCCTTCCCTGAATAATTCTCTGTGCTCAGTGCTGGACGTGTCTGTGTGCGTATACACGTATATATTTTTAAATTTTTATTTTGCGTGGAGAGCAAGAAGAAGAACCTGTCCTCCTTTTGGGATTCCCTGTTAGAGACAGCTCTGCTCCAGGTCTAGCACAGCAGCCCACCAGTACGGTAGCTCTTAGCATCCAACACACCCCACTCCCATCACAGAGCCCTGACTTAATTTGTCAACTCTCCTACCTCTCCTACCCTGACTTAATTTGTCAACTCTCCCTCTCCATGGCCTCACCACAGGCTGTATTAGAACAATGACCTAGGCAGCTGTTTGTTGAATAGGAAATGTGCCCAGCACTGCATCAGGAGCTGGGAATACAAGGGTCTAAAGGCATATATGAGTCCCCACTCTTTGGTGTTTATATTTTCATGGCAAAGACAGGGTTTCCTCCTACCCCTAAAATAAGATTATCTGTGATAATTGCAAAAGGATCAACAAAAATCTTGCCTGATAAGAAATTCTTGACAGCTCTCCCAGCTTATTTTTAATTCTTTAAGCTTTAAAATCAACCTTCTTGTTCCAAAGAATACCTCCAAATCCTTGCTCTATCTTCTCTCAAAATTCCATGAACTTGGATCCCACATTTATTATTACCTGAGGGCTCCAAGAATTATTTTTCTCTTCACGCGTTATGCACTCCGGGAGCACACTGACTTGCCTTCTTAAGTTGGCAGAGAAGCATGCGCGGGTAAGTCTTCATGCAAACCTTATCGAGAGCCAGAAGCCTCACGTTTTCCAAAGTGTAAATATGCAGCCAGTGTCAAGGGCCTGAGATGCGAAGCCACATGAAAGTGTTAAAATAAAATAAGGTTGACAGCGCCACTTCATCGGAAATAGGTGGTGAATTAGATGTTATGAAATGCTTATAAGCCTAGGGAGTAAGGTGCTCAAAGACAATTACCAACTAAACATTTCATTAATGAAATAATGATTAATTATAATTACTAATTAAAATGCAGGATTATGCTGTTGGCTTTGAACATTAACAGGAGTAATGACATTACCATTTTTAATGGTATTCCAGGAACGAAAATTATAGCAACTCACAGAAAAGATATGGCTTGCAAGTGTGATTAGGAGTTATTGTTAAACCCAGGGGCATGGAATTTTCCCTGCTGGTGAACTTAAGTTAAGTAAGTTTAATGCGGTATAATTTAATTACTAAGCATAGTTTTCTTTCTCCGTGGGAAGAGATACCAGGTTTATGCTTTAAAGAACAAAAGGAAGAATGTACGTAGCTACGGGTAATGATTGGCTACTAGCAGGAAAAATCAAAGTGCATTGACTGTCTTTTGCATAATATTTGAGGGTAGATGTATCCTGCCTTGGTTGTAAATTTTATTTAATTAATGCTTAGAGGATTAACAACAAAGTAGCCTGTGCAGACAGGGAATGTAGTGCTGTCAAGTGTGTCAGGAAAGTGAATTTCCATAGGAAGGCCATCTCTGCTGAATAATGAATGCACGGGCATTTTCATAAATGTCAAATTCCCACAGGAAGCAGGAACTTGACCCTCGGTAATAAACCATTTAGGATTCATTAAATATAAGCATCGTTCTTAAACTGTTTGCCATGGCATGTGAGCTCATCCATAATGCAGTATGTTGGCCCGAGCTGTAGTATAAAAACACCCAGCACTTGGCTTTGGGTGGTTGGAATCATCCTGAGTGCGCCCACTCCTTTCAGCCTGGTTCAGCTCCAGCCGAGGTAATATCAGCGTAATAAAGCCGCTAATTCTTATAAGGCCTGTAGTCAGTCAAGAAAGCTCATGTTTGGCTCTTACGTGGTTAAGTATAATGAGGTGCTCAGACCCCATTTAGGTCTTCTATATCAGGGTCTCAATGCTACTGACCTTGAGGCCCAGATAATTATTCATTCTATGCAACTGTCCTGTTGGACACCAGATACTGGTGGACACCAGTATCCCTGGTGTCCACCTCCTAGATGCTAGTGGCAAACACCCCCGCTCACACCTCCCTTAACAGCTGTGACAATCAAAAATGTATCCAGACATTGCCAGTACCCCCTGGAGGGGGTAGGATCACCCCTATTTGAGAGCCCCTGTTTATGGAACTTACTCAAGTACTTCCCAGAATGAGATCATTCAGGGGGAGGCACGGCTCCCTATTGAATTGAGCCTGAGAGGCTGTGGGAACCCACCATTCCTGGTCACCTTTGCAGTCCCAGACATCCACAGGACCAAATGTGTCTCTGCTCTTAGTAACAATGGCTGCCCCATACGGACCCACATGTGGCTGTCACAGCTGCAGTCATGCCTTTGAAATGAGAACTCTTCACTCCCATGACCCAGGGCTGCCTCATGGGTAATCCTCTTCATGCAGAAGTGGCTGCCTTCCTTCCCCCTAGGCATCCAAATGACTGGTGCTATGAGCTCCCCCCTCCCCGCACTATTGTTCTGGATCTAGAAGGGGTCCAGTAAATCCCTGAGCTGGTTTTGCTTTTTTTAATCTTCCCCCCCCACCACCCCGAGATTAGTATTGAGAGGGGTAGCAAATGAGCTCACCCATGGGAGATTTTTCTCAAACTGTTTCTAAAGTCTGAAAACAAATCACAGAGCCTTTTTTCTTTTAATAGAATATAGATTTGATTTCTTGATTTAAAAAACACACTTAATTCTGTCTGGGCATGCAGGGTGCCTACACACTGACTAAAAAAAGAAACCCAAAGCTATTTGGAGAATCCCTTTGTCTACACAAAAGCAGAAACTGATTTGTCTTAATGATTTTTCTCCTTTTCGATTTTTATTTGAGCCAAAATGAGCAGTTATTTCTTAGCATCCTGCAGCCATCGCCTTTGCGTTCTGTTAGAATTGAGAGGATCTGATGTGCTCGGGGCGGACATGTCATCCTTAGGATGTAAATAAAAAAGAGCATCCTGGAGGCATGTGGGGTCCCACTGACACAGTAACTGGACACGACCCATTTCACACTGAGGGGCTGAGACCGAATCAGTTACTGCAGACTTGGAGGCTTCTGAGTTTATCCTGGTGGCAACAGTCTCTCTCTTGCCTACCCACAGCTCACACTCTGGCTTGAGAGCAGGCCACCGTTAAGTAAGGGTGTCTTTCCAGCGTTCCACTTGGAACAGACATGCTTTAAATTAACCAACCAAGGCAGTTCAGGAATCAGAACCAGAGAGCGAAAAGTCTACTTGGCTCCAAACCTGAGTAAGTCTTATTAATTCAGAGAGTAAAAAGCTTACATGTGCTAATTACCAACACTACTAATTAGCTTTAATTATGAGCTTGGAAGGAAGTTGAAGTGTGTTGGATTTGATAGTGCTGCTGACCTTATCAGTGTACTTGGGGGAGGGGGGCAGGTGGAGAAGCAAAAAGGAGGTGTTAGAAAATTCATCAGAGAGCAATTAATTTAGGTCTCCTGATGAATATGCTATAAATTAACACATCTATGCATATCAGGACATAAAGGCATTTTAACAGACCCTTACTAAGGTCAACTGAGAGTGCCCCAGCCAGTCAAGAAAATGAGTCATTTCCTAAGTTATTTCTTATTCTGCCACTGTTTTAAACTGAAGGGGATGCTGGGTCCAGCCAGATAGATGCTTTTATATGTATTTGCAAATAAGAAAGGGGGCCAGCTTTGGTTGCCTTTGGAAGGTCACTGTGAGGAGCTGTTCTTGGAGATGCTCAGAAATCTATCCCATACTGGGGTCCGGTAACACTGTCCCCATCAACCTCTCATCTAGGTCTCTGTGTCATTCTGAATCCCTGTAGCCAGAACCCACTCCTTTGATGTGGCTGGGATTCTCTGTCCTGCTTTACTTATGATAAGACAGGTCTGCATCCACTGTTCCCACCAACACAAATGATGTTAGTTTTCAAGGATCACCAATGTAGCCTTTCGTGTCCCAGACAAGTGGAGCCTTCCTTAGGTCCTGGGAGCTGTCACTTAGACATGGGGAAGACGCCCAAAGCAGTACAGTGTCTATCGGTCTCTCTACAACTTGGAAACCCTGATTCTCTTCTCCTGTAGACTTGAAGCTTCTTGATTTGTCCCTAATCTCTCAAAACTGACGTGTCTCTCGGTAACCACCAGAGGGATCCCATATAATGTGATAAAAATTAGAATCAACATGGAGGAATCACAGCTCAGTCCCTGTGAGCTTGCCTCTGAGTCCCTGGGTCTCTCTGGAAAATGACAAGGGGGAGCAAAGGATAAACAGTTTGAGAGAAGACCCTGCTTGGAAGCCTGAAGAAAGGCATCCCCCAAAGAGCAAGGAACAGATCTGAGGACAAAGGTTGTCTTCCTCTTCACCTGAAAATAAACAGGACCACCAGACAAATATATAAAACAAAACCTGGCTAATAGAAAGAAAGCACTCTTGAAGTCAGTATATTTGAGGACTCACTGTTGATGAACCTGCGTTCGGAAGTTGAACATATATAATGAGATTTGCAATGGGGGCTAAAGTCTGTTCCATTTTTTAAAAAATTTCTTTTTAACATATAATATATTATTTTCCCCAGGGGTATAGGTCTGTGAATCGTCAGGCTTACACAGTTCACAGCTCTCACCATAGCATATATCCTCCCCAATGGCCATAACCCAACCACCCTCTCCATACTCCCCTCCCCCCAGCAACTCTCAGTTTGTTTTGTGAGATTAAGAGACTCTTATGGTTTGTCTTCCTCCCAATCCCATCTTGTTTCATTTGTTCCTTCCCTACCCCCCAAGCCCCCGACATTGCCTCTCAAATTCCTCATAACAGGGAGATCATATGATAATTCTTTTTCTCTGATTGATTTATTTTGCTCAGCGTAATACCCTCTAGTTCCATCCACATCATTGCAAATATCAAGATTTCATTTCTTTTGATGGCTGCATAGTATTCCATACCCTCGAAAGAGCGCCCCCAGGAGAAACAAGCTTGACTATGATGCCATCATCAAGTTCCCCCTGACTACTGAGTCAGCCATGAAGAAAATAGAAGACAACAACACACTTATGTTCATTGTGGATGTCAAGGCCAACAAGCACCAGATCAAACAGGCTATGAAGAAGCTCTATGACATTGATGTAGCCAAGGTCAACACCTTAATGAGGCCTGATGGAGAGAAGAAGGCATACATTCGGCTGGCCCCTGACTATGATGCCTTGGATGTTGCCAACAAAATTGGGATCATCTAAACTGAGTCCAGCTGGCTAAATCTAAATACAGTTTTTTCATGATTAAAAAAAAAAAAAAATATATATATATATATATATATATATATATATATATCACATATATATCATATCTTCTTTATCCATTCATCTGTTGATGGACATCTAGGTTCTTTCCATAGTTTGGCTATTGTAGACATTGCTGCTATAAACATTTGGGTGCACATACCCCTTCAGATCACTACATTTGTAACTTTAGGCTAAATACCCAGTAGTGCGATTGCTAGATTGTAGGGTAGCTCTATTTTCAACTAGAGGAAACTCCATGCGGTTTTCCAGAGTGGCTGCACCAGCTTGCATTCCCACCAACAGTGTAGGAGGGTTCCCCTTTCTCCGTATCCTTGCCAGCATCCATGGTTTCCTGACTTGTTGATTTTAGCCATTCTGACTGGTGTGAGGTGATGCCTCATTGTGGTTTTGATTTGTATTTCCCTGATGCTGAGTGTGGAGCACTTTTTCATGTGTCTTTTGGCCATCTGGATGTCTTCTTTGCAGAAATGTCTGTTCATGTTCTCTGCCCATTTCTTGATTGGATTATTTGTCTTTGGGTGTTGAGTTTGATAAGTTCTTTATAGATTTTTGGATACTAGCCCTTTATCTGATATGTCATTTGCAAATATCTTCTCCCATTCCCTCAGTTGTCTTTTGGTTTTGTTGACTGTTTCCTGTGCTGTGCAAAAGCTTTTGATCTTGATGAAGTCCAGTAGTTCATTTTTGCCCTTGTTTCCCTTGAAAGGTATAGAATGTGACTGTAAAGATGAAAATTTTTAAAAGATTCTAAAAAAGAAGTTGATAATATAAGTTGGTTGGAAAAAGAAAGAAAAAGAAAGTGGATAGAATTTGCTCAGGCTGGAGACTAGAATAAAGCCCTGTGCTATATTTAGGGTATATTCTGATCTATTAGAAGAAATTGTATCCCAAAATTTTTTAGAAGAAAAAACTCTATATGTATACAAAAAATAAAAACAGATACAATGAAGGATATAATATGACTATAATAGTGAAACTTGAAAAAGATTTTTTTATAGAAAGGTATTGTTAAGATAAACTAGTTAAAATTTTTTAAAAGAGGAAAGAGGAAAAGCTAAAAAATATTCGAATAAGAAAAAAATAAAATTAAAAAAATTTAAATAACTATGCAAGACTGAGGAATCATGGGGAGAAAGCCATGAATTCCATGCTTTTCTTTCTCCTCCTCTGGAATTCCGCTGTTCTCCTTGATCAGTGAGCTTGGTCTTGGCTGGATATTCTTGCTGGTTGATCTTCTGGGGAGAGGCCTGTTGCAGTGATTCTCAAATGTCTTTGCTTGAGGCTGAGTTGCACCGCCCTTGCCAGGGGCCTGGCTAAGTAATCTGCTTTGGTTCACTCATTGGAGCTTTTGTTCCCTGAGCGCTTTCCGTAGAGCTCTGGAGGATGGGAATGAAAATGGCGGCTCCCAATATCCAGCCAGAAGAGTCAAGAGCTCAGGGCTGCACTTCTCAGTGCTTCCTCAGAGAAAAGCCCTAAATCCCTCCTGTCTCCCTGGTCTCCGGCCGTGTTCTGAGCCCACCCGCCCGTGACCGAGCGTTTCTATCTCTGGTGCAGGGCTCTATTTGGAGTCTTCAAATCCAGCAGATTCCTGCCACACTGCTCTTCCAGCGGAGGAAGGTAGGTCCCCCCAGTTCTGCCATTTGTGGGGTCCCTGCTCAAAAAGCAGTGGTCCACCTGTGCTGCAGATCACAGTTTAGTGTAACCCCAAGCTGAAAGCTCACTCTTCAGCTCCATCTCTGAAGCTGGCTTCCCCGCTCTGATACTTGGGTGCTCTGCCACACTCAGACACCCCTAATCCTTTTGTGACCCCACGGGACCTGAGACCACACTTGTCCCCGTGAGGGCTCCACCCCCACTTAGCCTCTGGAGCAATGTCTTTCAGTGGAGCAGAGTTTTAAAAGTTCCGATTTTGTGCTCTGCTGCTCCACTGCTTGCTGGGAGCTGGCCCCACCCACCACGGTCTATCCGCCCATGGCTTCGGATTCACCTCTCCGCACGTCCTACCTTTCAGAAAGTGGTTGATGTTCTGTTTCTAGAATTGCTGCTCTCCTTCTCTTCAATCTCATATTGGGTTTGTAGGTGTTTGGAATGGTTGGATAACTATCTAGCTGAATTCCTGCAACCTGATGTCTTCTCAGTCTGCTACCCCTCCGCCATCTTGACTCTCCCCTGTTCCATTTTTTAAATAGATCTGTACCACCATATAAAAGAAGAGGGAATCAGGTTGTTCTATTATCGTTTGCTAGAATGATGGGAACAAACAGCCACACACTGAGTAGTTTAAAACAACAGAAGTGTATTCTTTCCCAAGTTTGGAGACTTGAAGTCCCAAATCTGGGCATTAGAAAGGCCATGCTCCCTTTGAAGGCTCTAGGGAAGAATTCTCTCCTTCCTAGCTTATGGTGGTTGCTGGCAATCCTTGGCATTCTCAGGCTTATCAGTGCACCTATCCCATTTCTCACTCCACATATGCATGACCTCTTCTTTCTGTGGATGTCCCTTCTATATGAGGGCACCGGTCAGGGGATTTATGACTTCATGTAACTAATTACATCTCCGAAGACCTATTTCCTCCAAATTTTTGGAAGGCACCAGTCAACCTGGTATAAGTTCTTTAAGTAACTTTTTAGAGTTTTTGAAGAATTTCTTAAAAGAATTTAAAGAAGTTTTTAAAGAATTTAAAGAATGTTTGAACTTTTAGTCCTAGACACAGAGCAGGGCTGATATTCTTGTTCTAATACGCTTTTCCAGGTCATGGTGAAATCTATTATGACCACCTGGAAAATGACACTTCTGTGATACCCTTCAATTCCACCTCTGATTTTTTTAAATCTAGCCTCTCAAATACAATGCCTCTCCTCCAAGCTGCCAAAGGGCTTGAGGCTGAGTGTTGAGAGTGGCTTTTGTGTGTAAGTGTGTGTTGCAGGCCGAGCACCAGAAGACAATGTTTCCACCCTGCCGTCCTTTCATAGCTAAGTTTATGGCCCTCAGCTGTCAGGTTTTATAGATTATCCCTGAGCTTCTGGAGCCGAATCAGTAGTTAAAGCTCAGACGCTCCTTATTTATCCCTGCTCTTAATACACGCCTGGCTGCGCTAACGGCCAGCTGAAAACCCCAGATCAGCTCCTCAGAAAGCTGTACTTTCAGGTCAGACATGCTCAAGCGAGGGGAAGATTGTCCGCGGTGTGTCAGGCAAATTGGCAAACAAGTGTCAACAGAACAGGAGGTGGGAGAAGAGCGGCACGAGAGGAAACCCGCAGGAGACGCAGCGTTTTGCTGGCCTCATGCTTGATGCTACAGCAGACAGTGGCCGCAGGGCACAGCTGGGGTGCGGATGCAAGAGCGCATCCCAGGAAGCGAGTTTGAGAAGCCCTGGCTCGCCGTCCTTTACTGGTCCACTTCTCGTGGCAGAGCCCCCACTACGGGGACTCTAGCCCTGGATGGAAGCCGAGCCTCCTGGAAGGCAGCAGCCCGCCCCCTCACAAAGCTCATAGTTCTGCGATTGGAATGCCTTGTAGGAACATCCGGGTCCCCAGACACTAAAGGCCACTTACTGTGTGATTCGATTTATATGAAATACTTATAATAGGCAAATCAATTGGGACAGAAAGCAGATTAGTGGTTGCCGGGGACTGGAGGGAGGGGGAAATGAGGAATTGCTATTTAATGGGGACAGGTTTCCTTTATGGGTAATGAAAATGTTCTGGAGCTTGATAGTGGTATAGTTGCTCAACATTGTGAATGCACTAAATGCCGTTGAATCGTACACTTTAAAATGGTCCAAATGGAGGGGCGCCTGAGTGGCTCAGTGGGTTAAGCCACTGCCTTCGGCTCGGGTCATGATCTCAGGGTCCTGGGATCGAGTCCCGCATCGGGCTCTCTGCTCAGCAGGGAGCCTGCTTCCCTCTCTCTCTCTCTGCCTGCCTCTCCATCTACTTGTGATTTCTCTCTGTCAAATAAATAAATAAAATCTTTAAAAAAAAAAATGGTCCAAATGGAGAATTTTATGTGTATCTTGCCGTAATTAAAAAAAAAAAAATATATATATATATATATAGAGAGAGAGAGAGAGAGATCTATATCTACATATAGATAGAGAGATGTATATATCTCTATATGTATATCTGCTTCCTTCTGATCTACCCACTGGTTCTTTCCTGCCCAGTGAAATCAACCTTAAGTCTGATTCTTCTTCCCTGGGAACATCATTTTAATGTCTTTTTCTCCTGCATCTGGAGGCACCATCATGGCCCCGTGTCTCTGCTCTTCCAGCCTGGTCACCCTGGGTCCTTCAAATGCTCACCCTTAAGGTTGCTAATCCAGAGTAGCTTCCATTGGATATATCCCCTTCGCCCTTGCTTTTCTGAAATTACGTTGCAATGTTTCTGAGCACTGTGGCCACCCTATGTCATGGCTGGCTAATTACCTCCTGAGGCCTGGGACTTAAGAAGCCTGTGTCCTGACTCAAACTCTGTATAACTTTTAAAAAGCCATCCATTTCTCTGGGCCTCAGTTTCTTCAGCTTTAAAATGAAAAGACAAGAGGACCTCGGAAGTCTTTTCTAACTCTCAAGCTTTATATCCCATTGCCTTGCTCTGGACCTCCTTCCAGAGGATGGCACGTATAGTGAATTCCTGTTTTCTCTCTGGCGTTAAGCTAAATCTTCCTCTTACACACAGCCCAAAGGTATGACGTTGGATTTGGGAGGCCATATGAAAGAGTCATAGGGATTTCAATGAAATCCTATCCAATTAGATATAGTGCAACATTCCAAAATACAATTTTAGATGTCCATTAAAATATCTAACCTATTTATCATTCTCCTGTTTTTCTGTGATACAGAAATCTGGGCATGTCTTCAAGCAAGTCCCTGAATAGAGTTTTCGATAGGAGAGGGTCCCTGCCAGAGCCATGGAAGCCAGTGGGGACAACTTTTCTAGCACTTTCCCTATTCCCCAGAGGTGTGGCAATGGCCCTGGTTCTAACTGTTGTTTCTAGAACTGTCTGAACTGAGACTAGACACTTAAGTAGTAGAGCAAAGAAGCCACATGACCCTCTGAACATTTTTCCCTTGTCTTTATCTTGAGATGAAAAGTGTACTTGTGTTTTGGTGGTTTGCGTTTGATTTTGTCATTTTCATTGTTTCTCCAGGGATGATTTAGGTCAACTCGCTAGGAGGATATCGTCATGTCCCATAGCTGCATCTGGCCATGCCAGCGGGGGATATGAATCATTTGTTAATGTGCAATAATTCACTTGAAGCAATAATGATTGTGAACAATGGGAGAGAGGCAAGCAGGTAAAATGTCACATTGGTTGGAAATATTACTGGGGATCTAGAAGCTTCCCATGAAAGGTTTTGATGCAGCCATGATCAGCCTAACTGTAGTAGGAGGATGAAGCATTGGAAAGAACATACAGCTTGGAGGTCCGAGAGCTGAATTCAGTTTCCTCCATTTACCAGATTTATAGCCACAGTGAAGTTGTTTGCCTCTCTGTGTCTCATTATTATAAGCTACCTTATTTGTAAAATGGGGACTCTCTAGGGGCTTAAATGAGACTTAAGTGTGTACTGAACATGGTCTATAGTATGGTACTTTGTAGATGTCACTTTCCTTCCCACTCGTCTTTGGGAGATTGTAAGAATCATCTGAGACAATCTATATGAAAATGAATGTCACAAAACCCAGAGCATCAGATAGGCTATCTGGCAAGAGAAGTAAAGAGTAGAGTCAATTTTTACATTTCAATCTAACCTCTGATCACGATCTGATTTCCTTGGAAAGCAGGACACTCTTTTATCCACCGGCAAGAACGCTAAAGGATTTATATGTTGTGTCATAGGGGAAAACAAGTAAAGAGAAGGCTGGAGTCTATGCCTGGAGAGTTGCGATAGTGGTCGTGTCTGATGTAAGGCCAGGATGTTGTAAGGAAAGTGCAAATTCTGTGGCATTGGATGGGTCTTCTCCCCAACTTTGGATCCCTCTGTTTCATCTGTAAAATGAATTGCATCAAATCACTTTTAATATTCCTGTCGGAAATAGAAAAGCTGGGGGTCAGAATCAGCCAAATCCCATTCCAATGCTTCACCAGCCCTCATCTCTCTCTCCACAAGTTCTGAAGAGCTAAGTGCCTATAGAACATGCACTCACACGAAAGGGCTCTCTCAGTCTTAGATTTCATGCCCCATGCAGATTTCCACTGCTCTAAGCTAGACAGAAGAGGGCTCTTGCTTCACTACAGATAGAAACAAAGAGCACAGAATGGTTTCCTTAGCTCCTTGCCTCCCTTCCTGTAGGCCTACACCATACTCTAAGAGTAGATCACTCTAATAGTAAGGAAATACTGGCCTTGAGGGAGTCCACCAACCTGGGAGAGAGAAAAATGGTTTTCCCAAAAACTTAGAGTACAGCTGACCTTGGCAGTTCACTCCAACCTTTCTAGATTAGGACATCACCTTACCAGTTCCTGGAAGGGTCAACAAGGAGGAGCTCCTTGAGACCAAGAGATGGCAGTGTCATCTTCCTTAAGGAAAAGCCCAGATTGGGGGATAAGAAAGCAAACAGATATTGACCCTAAAATTCTACGGAGTCTAAAATGTGTGACATGTCAAATAGTTTCAAACTTGACCAAGCCATAGGAGTCCCCGCTTGGATTTAAAAGCATGAGAACCTCTGAGCCCATCTTGTGGGTTCTATGATTTCCTTCTCTCCCCAAAAGAACTTGAGATACAGATAGATGTGACCAGTAACTTCGTGAGATGTCTTTGAGGCCCGGCTCCTGCTCAAGGAAACAAGCTATTTCATAAAGCCTCATCAGTGGAGAAAATTCTTATCTTGCCTGATGCCAAGCTGCTACTTTAAAATGCTTGAAGACCTAGCTCTGAGAATCAGTCCCTGCATGCGTTTATCCCTATTCAGAATCTGTGTGCCCTGGATTGTCAGATTTCTTGTGCCTCCTTTCATTCTGATAATGTTTCTTCTTTTAAAAAATCCTTCCTTTGAGATGCCCCTTGCTGAAGCGAATAGGGAGTTATTACATGGCAGTCTCCCTGAGGCTGTTTTGTTCAGGCTTGGTTGTCCAAGGCAACCAAGAAAAAGAAATTGGGGGAACAAAACCCCTTTGCTTGGTTGGGTCACCTTTGATAGCTTGAAAAGGTCAAGAACTTCTTTACTTAGCAGAATCTCCCGGATAACTTTGCTAAGTGATGAGTGGGATGGAGATTCTCTTTAAAAGCCTGACATCCTTCTACCTTTGTTCATATGCAAAGTGTTTTCTTAAAATAGGGCCCTCTGCATTTGCGTGTCCTCACACTCTAATGAGACCTGCACTTGCTGCCAAAACAGCAAGGACTGTGAATTCAGCAGGAGCCAGCTCACGGGTCTCCCATCAATGCAGGCGCTACAGCTGGCCCGGAAGAGGAGCAGCATCCCTAATGAGGACCATGAGGTGACACGAACATGGAAACCTTGCCTGGCCCTGTGCATGGCTTTCAGGTCCTCACTCCTTAGTCTGCTTTCTCTCCCTGCGACTTGGGGAAAATATATCTCACCCCTATCTATGAACTGGGATGTGAACTATCTCAAACTCTTGACTCTCGTTCAGATCATTCATGTATTAAGCTTTTAATTTAATGAGTGAGAGGAAAGGACACGAGTTTGGTTGGCTTTCAATGTAGCGGAAACATAAATGGTGGGTTTCAGGGTCAGGGTTTGTGATCTTTGAAATGGTATTGGGTGAGCCCTGCTGCCAGGCTGGGCTGGGGTGTTGCCAGGTGAGTACTGCACCCAGCATGTTGTAAGGAGGGCACAGTCTAATAGAATGGGTAACTGGTATACCCAAGTTACTATAGTTCAGTATGGAAAGTAGTAAAAGAAACAAATTAGAGCCATAATTGCAGAGGAGAGATTCTTTTGAATCTGTTACTGTTTCTAAGCCAGGAGGCTATCCTCTTCCTCCTCCTCTGTATCAGCATAATCATCACCATCTCCTCCCTGGGCTCACAGCCACAGTGACTTCACTGTTTTCTGGCCCACACGGAGCACCTATTTGTGCTGAGCAGTGAGAGGGAGGGAACACCAAACATGTAAGGGGTTTGTATCTGTAAGACAGAGATGAAGTAGCTCTACCATAACAGTCAGAGGCAAACACTGATCAATGATCTCAAACATTCATGTCCACGGGGGCCAGACAGTAGCAGAGAGTGAGGGGAAAGGCAGCAAGGGTAGGAAGTGGGGTTAAAAAGAAGGCTTATGAGGACCTGAGCAAGGGCTTTTCCTGTCTGAAGAGTGCAGTGGTTCCTTGGCTATGCTTAATTATTGCCAAGCAGGAAAGGAGAGCCAGGGCGACGAGGCATATAGAACATTTTGTGTGAAATCTCTGAATCTGCGAGTCTTGACAACATTGAACATACCATGCCACCAAAGCATTCAGAGGGCCTGAGCTGGCCTGGGGTCTGCTATCTGGCAAACTCTGGTACATACTAAGGAAAATGTGGGAAAGAAAGAGGTGACTCGCAGCCAGGCATCTCTGAGAAACTTGTGGAAGAAGCAGTCTTTGATATGGCCTTGGGAGGATGGTTGGAAGTGGGACAAGGGCTTCCTGAATGGAGGACAGGGAGTAGGCAGAGTTACAGTCTTGAGGACGTGGAGCTTGTGCTCAGAAATAGGGCAAGGACTCTGGTCGCTGGAGCCCAGGGCATGAGCAAGGGTCAGGGGACCCACGGATGACTTTAGGCCAGAGAGCTTGGTGGAGGCCAGATGCTCCAGTGACCTCATGCCGGTCATTAACCCACTTGAAACCTCACTCGACTCATCTGTGCAGTGACAATGGTGACATCCACCGGCCGGAATTGTCGGACGGAGTGATGGGGTCATGCACAGAAAATGGCAGGTGTTGGACTTGGCATCGATACAGAGTATAATAAGCATGAGTTCTTCCTATGATTTAAGAAGAAGTTTGGACTTTATTCTGCTCTTACTGTAGCACTGGTGAAAGGCCGCTAGTTTCTTTTCTTTTTTTAAAGATTACATTTTCACTTATTTATGGAAACTAAACATTCAGAAACGTACAAAGAAACGTACAAAACATCATCTGTGTTCTTACCACCCAGATTTAACCATGCTTAATATATTGGTGGATTTATATTTGCATCCAACCTCCTGCCAAAAAAATCATTCTTGATTTTTTAAAAAAAAATGTATAATATCTCCATCATAAGAAATTGTTAAAAAGTAGTAAAGTACAAAAAAATGGCAAACATTTACATTTACCGTGACTCCATTGGGTGTGAATCATTTAAAACAGCCTCATAGAAGTAGAAGGCCTGGTGTTTCCTCAAGATGACACGGTTGCTGTGGGGAGAAGCACAAAGGTAACGCAGGGCCTGATACGTGGGGCTCATGGAGTGTTAGACCAGAGGAGTTAGCGGAGCAGTGGGTACAGATGAGTAGGGACAATTGCGCAGCTCCTTAGAGTGATTTCTGTAGAGCATTTACGGGAAGTCTAGTAATCAAGTCGGACCCCAGACTTCAAAGTCTCCTGTTCATCCCCAGTTTGCAAAGAAATGTCCGACACCTCTTGTGGTGAACTGGGAAGGGGGAAATGATATGGTGTCTTGATTTAGGCCTGTTTGTGACCATTTATGACTGAAGGATAGTGGGTGAGCCACTCGGAGCCTCTGTTTCTTCAGCGGCAGATGTGGACAGTTCTGCCAGCCTCCCGGGAGCCTTGGGAATGTCGTGGGTTGATGCATGGAGAGCTCTAAGACGGAGAAGTCACCAAATGTTAGTCCCTCTCCTCCCTACCTCTCTCCCCAGCTGCTCCGCTCCTTTCTGGGTTTGGTTTAACACTCAGCAACTGGAAGGCTCCTAAATGCTCAGAGTCCTTCTAGTTACATTTTAGACCCTCTCTCTTTTCCTGAGTATTCCTCTGATCCTGATCTTGTAGTTAATGAGTATTGATTGTGACATCTGTGTTCACCGCTGGCCCAAGAAAGGGGCGCACATGTTGGCTGCCTCTGGTTAACAGCTCAGCTGAAGGCAGGAAGCAAATTAGCTGTTAGAAGGTGGTCCTTTGCACCTGAAATTCATTATAGATTTAAACCCGTTTTGAAAACCCTTCTTTAGCTCCATGAACCAGAGTAAAACCCTGGGCCACGTGGTGAGAAACCCATTTTGCTTGGTGATTAAAAAATCTGGCACTGCCTAGTTCCTTGAGCTTTGCTGGAATTTGCTGTAGCTCCCCCACTTTTTTTTTTTTTTAAACCATAAAGCAGGTGTCAAGTGAGGACTTTGTGTATGTTTATGATCATTATGTTGTATTAAAGAGTCGCATTGAGTTCCAGAATGAGAATAAGAATATTGCATATTCCTCTACCTGCAAAGCAATTAAATTATTGTCTGACATGTTTATAGCTCCAGAACCAGTAATCAGCTTTGAGTCTGAATAGGGGATGTGGTGTTCTAATCTAGTGCTTTGCTGAGAGGTTCATATTTAGCATTTGCATTTGATAATTTAATTTAAATAGTACTGAGCAAGTACACTTACAGTCCTTGGCAATTGTCAGAGTCACAGGGAAAAAGGCAATGCACAAACTGATTTTTGTAAATAATTTTGTATTCCTGAATGGTTTTTACTTCCTTGTTATTAACCTCTGCCGCCCTCACTGAATAAACTGGAAAATGGTAGTAGCGTTGAAAGTCACAAGTCTTATGTCTCTCTTTGTTCCCCTTTCCCTCTTCCTATGGAAACAATATCTGAGCAATCTACAAATTTCCATGAGACCGTGAAAGGCCTGCAGTGAACCATTTAAAAAAATCCCCCCAAAGGGACTTTTTTCTTGCAAGATGCCTTTATGTATTAAAGATCAATTTTCTGATAAGATTCTCTGTTCCAGAGAATATTTGGTAATTTTAGCAAAAGTAAGTACTTGCCACAGGAATAGTGAATCTCCAGTTAATGCCCAATAATATCACAAACTAAATGAAAGAAGTTGCAGAAAGTGTCTCTTCTCTCCAACATTCCCCTCCAAAATAAAGTTCATTGGATGATTTCAGGATGTTCTTTTATAGGACTTTTTGGCTACTTTTTTTTTTTTTTAAACGCAGAATTTGTTTATTTTAGACCAAAGTGTCCCTACTGGTTTCCTATCATGAATTCTAAGTAACAACTTTAAATTGTTGTGATTTCCACGTTTTCCCTTCTACTTCCCAGGCACAGAATAACCCATGCAGATGATCCCCATCTGCTGGAAGATCACAGGCCTTGAGAAAGAAATTGCATGTCTTCTGCCATTAGTAAATTTTTTTTTCTTAAGGTTATTTTTTTTCCTCCATTTTGCATGGCGTTATAACCGTCACCAATATGACCTGCCTAAGCCTTCTCAGACACCAACCCTTGATTAGAAGTCAGGAAGATCAAATGAGTTTCTTCATTTTTGACTGAGCCTCCCTGTTCCTAAGACCTGCCGTGTCACCTGAAATGCCAATTAGTTGCAAATGTCGCACATATCAGCCCCTACGTGTGCCTTCAAAGGAGGCCTCTTTTACCGTAGAATGACATTTCCCAGCAGACACGTTTAGAATTAAGTCGAAGTATTTCCATAGGTTTCCTAGTGTTTGTAATCCGTGGGAATCATCCCAGGGAAGGAAAGTGGAGTAAGAGGTGAAGACATGTATCTTCCCTCTGTTATTTAGACTTGGGATGGCAGGCTATGCATAACCCTTTCTGGGAGCACAGTAGTGTAGCTGGGGCTTAGACAAGGCCTCCCGTTCATATCTGAAATATGTCCTGGGAATTAAGACCTTGAGTCTGCCCAGATGCCCAAGAATAGCCCTTACTGTCTGTCAGCCACAGGACTAGATAGTCTTACATGCAGTCTCTTTTCAAATATCCCAATGACCATGGATTCCACCAATCCCCATTTCCTCATGCTGAAACTGAATAGTAGAGAGGTGAGCTGAGTTGCCCATGATAATGCTGTTGGCAGCAGAAGAGCTGGAATGAAATGCAGGGTTTCCCATTCTAAAGTCCCCTGCTGTTTGCAGGCCCTCGCCTACTCCCGCCGCTACCTCTTTGTGTGTATCAGAAAATGTCCTGTTCATGTATTATGTTGTTAGACACATCTGTAGCCTTGGCCTTTGGTCAATATTGATCACCCTGAGTCCTTATCTGATACACTTGAATATGGAAGTAGTTGCTAGTAGCTAAGTAGCAATGATGTGGCCATATAAAGGGACTCACATGTTTGAATAATTCCCAGAATCATAAGATTCATGTGGCCAGAAAGTGAGCCTGTGGCTTAATCTTTTTCCTCCCCCAATCTAGCTGTTCTGGTAAAAATTTACCCAAATCACATAACCCTATATTTGAATCAACTTTAGTTCATCTTAATGTCTACCTTTAGTGACTAAGCTAATGACATAGAGGTGGTCAAACATCTCTGGGCAGTGTAAGCACAACCCTTTCCATGTCTTGGGTCTTTCTGAACCATTGTATATGTCCCAGCTCTTAACCTCCTATGGGGAGTTAATCTTAGAAACCAAAGAGAGGACTTAAGAGAAGCCTTTTGATCTGGAGGAGCCTATGGCTCTGGAGTGTTTGCCAGCATAGATTTCAAGAAGCAGAAGTAACCAGAACATGGGTTGGCAGCCCCTGAAGGGCCATGAGCAGCCGTCTGCGCAAGTTTAACTTACTATTCTTGTGATAGTAAATGTTCTTCCTAGGAACAGGCCTGATAAAAATCCCATGAACGTGGGTACTTTATCATTGCAAATGTAACAATTTTCATTTGTTTTAATTCCATGATTAGTTCTGTTAATAAAAATGTCTATTTAAGCTATTTAAGACGCCCACTAAAATAGTCTAATATTAATTTCATGGAAAAATTCCAACAAAACTATATTAGTTTTTCCCCCATTAAGGTAACATTATGGACTTTTAATGGAGCTCTCAGCTATAGTGGTTTTTATTGACCTAATTATTAAATGAATTAAAATTTGTCTCACCGCCTTCAAAATTATGTAACAGCGGTGTCACAGAGAGTGCCATGGTCACTTAGTAATGGGTAAAAATGGAGATCCCTGGGCTGCACCTCCTTTATACGTAACGCACATGGTTTAGCCAAAAGGAAATACCAGTGATACTGTAGCTTCACTGAATACATTTGCCTTTCACTGTTTAGGAAGTTTTTCAGATCAAAACGCTGATGTGTGATGAGCAAGTGACACTGCTGTACATGGGAAGCTCCTAGTTTTGCTTTTCTGCCTCTCTTGATGCTTCTCTCTTGTGATGATTTCAAAAAAAAATTAGAATTTTTACAGTGATATTAAATATAAGCTAGCAAATAAGTGACTCGCCTGCCCTCTCCCTGTTCCAGGGCAGACATCACTAAATGATTGCTGTACCCTTCCTCAGTTAAAACAATGCAGTCTGGGGATCTATCTGAGGCCTGTGCTTCAGACTTCCTGTCTAGAGCTGACATGGGAATTGAAACCTATTTTGAATCCTCAATAGTCACAATTTATAAAGTATTTTCATAGATACATACATATGAATTTCATTTCCTCATCAAGGAAGTTCTGTAAGAGAAGGATAAGCATGATCAGTCCTAGTTAGCAGACAAAGAGCCAAGACACAGTAAGGGTGGGACTAAATCAGGGCATATGGCTGGTGATGGGGAATAAATGAGAATTAGAAGACACAGCTCCTGACTCCTGGTCTATTGACTATTCTGTTGGGCTTTCATTCTTCAATTCTACAACTATTTATCGAGCACTTCCGACATGTCAGTCACAAGATAATCAGCAACAAGCAAAGCAGGCATGGTCTCTGCCTTCAAGGAATTTCCATTTTGGTGGAGACAGATAATAAACTCACAAATACATAAAATGATTTTAGGTAGCAATGGATACTGTGAGGAAAAGTTTAGAGAGAAACGCAGTGGCTTGGGAAGCGCAGGGAAGTTCTCTTGGAAGACTGAGTCAGAGCCTAGAGTCAGTAGGAGAAGGAGCCGTGCTGAAGAGCCTGGGAACAGAAGTCAAACAGAAACAGAGGGAGAGGAGCTGGGGTAAAAGTTTGGGGATGGAAGGAGCCCCATGTGTTCAAGAGATACTTGAGAATGGATCTTGGTGGGGAAAAGAAAGAGGTAGACTGGTGCCAAATCATGCAACACCAGGGTAAGGGATTTGGATTTTAGTCTCCTTTTATTGGACACTCATAAGAGAACATTGAGTACAGAGGAACTCAACACAGTGCATGTTGAGCACAGAGTGGAGACACCACGTCCGGCTCCCACAGCAACATCTACCCAATCACTAGACAAAATTTTGTCTTGGATGCATGCACACTCGTACTCTACCCTCCCCATCCCCACCTCTGCCCTGCAGCCATGGACTAGAACATATAGAAGGAGCCCAGGGCAGGACACTCAGGAGAGATTCTGATAGAGACAGAAATGAAGACAAGCTCATTGTGTGCCATACAAACACTCGAACAATGCACAACTTCCAGAAAGGAGATAGGTAGATAAGCCCGTTGGAACTAAAAAGAGAAGGCTTTCCCTTCAGCTACCTTTATTTATTTAGCCAAACAGTAGTTTAATGGTCTTATTAACACAACTGTGATGTGCACAGAAGCTGCCTCTCTGTTCGTTTTCTTTGCTGCACAGCTTGGCATTGGGATCGGTGCCTCTGATGGCCAGCTGGTCTGCTCTTCCATGGGCTCCGTGGTTCTCAAAGGAGACACTTTTGAGCATTCTCTGCACAGTAATATTTGTTGCACATCAGTAGCACTTCAAGCTCCTTAATGTGTGGACTAGGAACTTCTGGAAGCCCCTGGGCAGCATGTGCTTTGGTTTCTTATTGCTCCCATAACCAGTGTTGGGCATCAGAACTGCCTCTTGAATCTTCTGCATATCCTGTTGTCCCTACCTCTGGGTTTCTGCCAGTTATGCTTAATTTTGACCCCTTGGTCTGACCGTTGCCAGATGAACCTCTCAGTTCTCTTTTGAACAATCTTGGGCCTCACCAGAGGTCTGAGGGTGGCCATGATGCTGGGTAGGAGATGGCCGCCACCTTCACAGAAAGCGCCAAGGAAGAGTGGGGCCTTCACCCACCATTTCTGACTGAATGTAGCTCTGTTCAGTTTGGTGACAGCCTCTATTTGACCTTAGTCCTTAATATGCAATTAAATTCACCCTCAGTGTACTTTTTTGGTTTACTTTAATCCCTGTATACTTTCTAAAGTAGCATTATTTTCTATAAAGATAAGACGACCTGTGATTAGGATTATCCTTAGCAATACTAAGAATTTGCTGAGTAATTACTATGTGCCAGACACTGTGCTAAGTACCTGGCATTGCATTCTCTCAACCTTCTGAGGTCGTGGCTATTATTATGCCATTTTACAGATGAGGAAACTTGGCCTCAGAAGGATTAACTAGCACTTACCCAAGGTCATCCAGGTAGGGAGGGTGGAGTCCCGGAGATGGAGCTACATAGACCTCACTCCCCCACAAAATACGGAGCCCCCCACATACTGTCAAATGAAACCGTGTGCATGAGTTTTGGAATAAACCAGGGCTGAGCTGGAGATCTGTCACAGTTTCTTCCCCTGTCCTCAGGGGTGATGATGACACTGACATCAAGGGGTTTGGTGGGTTGAAATGAGATATAAATGACATATACAGCAGAGGGCCTAGCACACAGCAAATGCTCCCCCACCCACACCACAAGGGGACCAGGCCTCAGTGCCCGACCATGCAGGAAAATAGGAGCTGTTTCATAGGACTCTGGAAGGCATTGGAGGAGGTCATGTGTACAAAGTTCCCTCCGCCCCCCTGTAAATAGTGGTGGCTACTCGAATTAATGTAAGGACAAGTGATATCTCAAAAGTATAACACCCACAGCAAACCAAAGTAGCAACTGGGGAGATCTCTTCTGCGCTTGTCATTTCTGCAACAGGAAGGAGCTCGGTCATTGATAACATGCGTGCCTCTGAAATCGAGTTGTGGCAATGCTAATGAGCTGGCACATTTTTAATTCTGTCTGATACTGTTTCTGAAGGAGCCATTTGTGCTGTAATGGGAAACTTTAGTGCAAGACCTTTGAAGGAAAGTCTGATGTGTGATATGTAGTTTCAGTCAGCTTCTGACAACAGTATGTTCTAGAGAATTGCAGATGTTCTCAAATCACATAATATTTCTCTAAAAAACTGTGTGTGATATTTATCTGATAGAGCATCTGGCATGACAGGGAGTGTGAGCTTCTTTTTTTTTCCTGGTTTAAAAACAACAACAACAACACAGATCTCTGGCTGAGCTTATCCGGAACATCTTGTATATGTGATGGTGAGATTAATGGATTCCAAAACTGTGTCCCATGCTAAGAGGCTCATCAAGGGTTCATGTTAATGTGAAATGTGATTGGGAAGTGCTGTGGGCTCTATCTGCCTCGCTCTGGGGGACTGTGTGGGGGACTAGCCTAAGGGCTCTGCAGAACCTGAATGGGAAACACAAGAGGATTGCCGCCTTCGCTGGGCATGCTCTCGGGCACCAGGCCTTTTTCCCTCTGAAGTTACGCCCTCACTAAGGATAAACAGAGAGAATGGTTTCCTCTTTGGATTGAGGCAGCAAGGCAGTAACTTCACCCCAGATGTTTTGCCCACTTGAATCAAATCTTTCTTGGTAAGACCTGTCCCCTAATTTCACCAAGGTCATGTCCATTCTATATTATCTTGAATTATCCTCTGGCCATGCTCTGAAGGAAGCCTTCGCTAAATTCTTGCAACCACTGGTCTTCTGGCAGACAGCATGGGAGGGGTGAGGTGAGGGTCTAGGGGGTACAGGTCTAGAAGGTGGGAGACTTGGGTTCTCTCTGCCACTAGCCATGTGACCATGGGAAAGGCTTAGCTCTCATAATCATCTAAGGCATATGAGGGACTTGGACAAAGCTTTCCTTCATCTATAACACAATGTCAACACCAACTTTGCCCTTCATCTCTTGAGACCCATACTTGATCTGCGCATTCTTTCTGGCTTGCATTGAAGAAAGGCTGCTTCTTTATTTGACCTGCAAATTTTCCTACTTTGTTTTTAATGATCATCTAAAATAGAGGTTCTTACTCTGGAGTCCCCAGATAGACCCTTAAATGGGATGCAAAAGTTGCAAAATAGGTGAAATATTTAAGGGGCCAGGGGAAAGCTTTATGATTTTCATTTATTTATTCAGTAAATATTGAACACCTATTATCTGCCAGACACTGAGCTAAGCAAGAGAAATAAAATGGTGATCTGGGCAGATGCAGTCCCTGACCTCCCTGAGCCTCCTTTATGATTAATCAGGAAGATTCTAGAAAGGGCAATCAGTGGGCAATCCCAGTGTGGTGGTAAAAAGGAATGGGGGGCTGTCCTGTAGAAGACATGGCATGCTATCAGAGCTTGAGAGAGGAGCTCCTCTCTCAGACTCCATCACATTTTCATGGGACTTCAGACCTAGAAAAACAAAAAGGATAGAGACTCTGAAATAAAGGAAAGAGAATTTGACATGATTCTAGTATGAGCAATATATGGAGGAAGTGATGACAGGTGGACAAATATATTCGAGATGTTAATTCATGGCAAATAAGGCATTCAGTATGGTAGTATTTGACTTAAAAGCTTGCAGTGGTCATGGTCATTGTCATCACATTCATAGCTAATGTATACTGAGCTCGCAGTATGCGCCACATTCTTGCTAAGCATTTAACATCAGTGATCTGATTTAATCTTCACAAAATGCCTGCAAGGGGGTTGTCTAGTCTGGTTTTATCCATGAGAACACAGGGGCTCATGGATATTAAGTTATCTGTTCAAAGTCTTCGAGCCAAAAAAAAAGAGTAGCAAATCCATGATTTAAACTCAGGTACAGATGATTCTTAATCTTAACGCAAGTACAGATTTTTGGATCACAACGAGGGTGTACCTGGAAACTTCACCTTTCAAATAGTTGGAAAACTACGTTTTTCTTGAATAGTTTCACCAGATACGGCCAGGCCTTAGATTTAAAAATGAAAATCAGACGTCGGCACCATCTGTTCCTCCTCACAGTGGAAATTCTTCTCTTCTGGGCAGACTTCGAGAGGCCCTCAATTACCAGCTCAAATCGAGATGGTTTAATACACTTGTCTGTGGCCCAAAACCGGTCGTGGAGTTCAAAGAAGCAGCAAAGCTCTAAGGGGCTTATTAACAATTTAACATTTCCAAAGCATGTGGGATTGTTAATTCCATTTGCCGCAGACATACTGTCATAATGATTAAGACCTAGTCACTGTAGGATTACAGAAATGTGAAATCCATTGTGTGCCTGCACACTTCCCACTGCCTTATTGTAAGCTGCTGTAAGAGCCTCCTTATCTGGCCGAGCGCCTTATACTTTCTCTTAAAATTGACCTTGACACCTCCACATCCAGAGCGCCTGTATTATCTCTTCCTTCTTTTATGAGAGTTTGATCCAAAAGGTAAAAAGCCCTGTGAAATAGCTTTTATGGATAGTCTTACTCCCCGAACACCTGGAAATGTCCTTGCCCGAAGAAGTATGTCGGTTTGTCATTCAACAGGCTTTTACTGAGGCAGGATCCACGCTCCGGGGATACAGAAGTGAGTCAGCCCCTGCTCTCAAGAAGCCATGGTCAGCAGTCAAACTGCTTGAAAGGAAGAAGTTTTATTCACGTAACTGAAAAGTCTAATGGTGGAGTTGATCCAGGCGCGCTGGATCTGAGGGCACACTGTCTTAGCATTTCTGATTCAGTGTTTATATTTTTACACCCAGGCACACAGGGTCCTTCACCCTGCTCTATCTACACTCAGAACAAAACATCATCGTCTACCTTTTGTTATTTCCTCCTATCAAGCATTTGGGGGTTAACAAATATTTTTGGGCACAGAAGCAATGGAAAACTTGGCACCATTCTTTTAAACTACCGATTCTATTATTCAGTAATTTAAATAGATTATACTCCTTTATAACTCTCCTGGTCATAAAAATGATTACATTGTAGTATCTGCCCTTGGAGGTATTTCTGTTCTTTTCTTTTTTCTTTTTCTTTCTCTTTCTTTCTTTCTTTCTTTCTTTCTTTCTTTCTTTCTTTCTTTCTTTCTTTTTTTGGAGGTATTTCAAGTGGAATTCAACTGCCCATTTATATATACCTGAAAATCACAGTGGAGAGCAGAGATGAGGCCATGCCTGCAGAGGGCACTGCTGGGAGGAAGTGGCATTTATAGTGGGAGCCTCCATGAGTGACAGCAGAAGGGTGCTGTGTTTGTGTCCATTTACTTGTGCCCAGTGGCTTTGATTCTTTATTAAATGAAAGCCAGATGCTTATGGTTAACATTTTTAATGGGTTCATTCTCCCAGGTAGCTCATAAAACCCCACGAATAAATCAAAGGGCCCTTCTAATCAGAATCTTAAGGGATGCTGCAATGTTGCTGATGTATTAAATGAATTAGAGGCACTGGAAGCTACATTCATAATTTTTATCTGAAGTCTTCACTCCCTTATGTATATATGCTTTGCCCTTCCCCCTCAAAAAGAGAGACTGGAAAAGGAAGTTGGGGATAAATGTCTCAGTGTCACAGTGAGCGCTGTGTCTTCCACAAGACAAAGTGAGTTACTAAGAGAAAAATCTCCAAGTGATTTAAAAGATACCATTTAAATTCTATTAGGATTTTTTGAAATAAAAGGCAGTGAGTTAAGTGAGAATAAGATGTAAACCTTCCTGCAATATTTGATTGCTAATGAACAGAAAGTATTAATCTTAGCAACAGAAAGAGAAAAATGCATAGTGTTTTTCATTAAATCAACTAAATGATTAAATGAGTTAGTCAGTAGAAACCATTTTAATTTTCTGAATGTGAAATGTGCAGCTTATAACAAATAAATTCAAAGCACCTTTCTAAGCAAGTTTTGCCCATAAAAAATGTGGGTTATAAAGATGTTTGGTATTTTCTTCTTTATAGATAGTCAATATTTTAATACAGTGACATTAATTGTGCAAAATGAAATGCCCCTACTATCTGGGCTTAAAAATAGTTGGCATCCAGTGCAACGTCCCTAATGGATCTTCAACACTATTACAAAATGATTGATTGTTGTCGTACTCATTTTAGCAGCTTTCAGAGCTGTTATATTTTTAATTAAATTGGCTGTGAATTTTGTAAGTGGCAAAGGTTGATAAACTATCGCTCGGCACAATATTACTATTCTTCTTAGTGTGGCTGTCATAGTTGGTACATTTATGTGCATAATCTTAACATTCCATAAGTCTCTTTAGTCTCAGGCATTGATCTGCAAGATGACTTGCTGTTTGGAGATGAGGGAAAAAACATAAAAATTAACTCAGCCAAGCACATGAATCTGAGACGTTACTTGGTGAACAGAGAAGAGATCTAGCCTTGTGACCGTCCCCCTTCTAGCATCTCCTCAACAAAGGAATGCGGACTTGCTTAGCAGGTCACGGTGCCAGTTCTTCCACGGATAGGTTTTGAGAGGCTCGCCTGAGTCAGGTCCAGGGCTGAGTGCCAGGGACACAAGCATGAGTCTAACAGGAGACCCAGGCACTGATCCATCCGAGCCAATAGGGACCAAAGCAGAGAAGTGCTCTGAAGGAAAGCGTCCATCTTTCATGAAGGAGACTACTAAGTCAGGCGTTCAGGCAAGGCTTCCCAGAGCAGGTGGCCCTAGAGCTGAGATCTGAAGGTGGAACGGGCAGCCAACCACATGAGGTAGGGAAAGAAATGTGTTCCCAGCTGGGGAACTATGATTATCTTAGGATAAATGAAATAATGTGCAGTGAATGGCTTCCCTTTGCAGAAAAGGAGAATGGGGTTTCACTTTTCATAAAGAGGCCTTTGAAATGGGCTTGAATTTTCTTCTTCTACTGCTTGGTCACCTTTTGTGCATGAAAAACTTCTCATTCGTCTACTGGCTCTTCATGAGGAAGCAACCACCCATTGGTTCATGTATCTTGTTAGTGATGGGTATAAGAGAGCCAACAAATAATATTCAAAGCCCACAGATAGTGAAGGTTTGACCACAACTCATGGAAGGAAGGGTGCTGGCTTTAGTTCAACATCGTTCATCATGGAAAAAAAAAAAAAAAAGAATCAAGCTTTGGAATCACACAGACCTGGGGCTCGATCCCGGCTGGGACACTTTTTGTCTGTGAGACCTTGAACACATTATCCTTTCTGAGCCTCATTTTTCTCAAGAACAAAATGAGTATAATTCCACTTATTATATAACATGTTATTTACTTAAAAGAGGGTGAAATGTCTGCTATATAGTAAACACCCTACAGTTGTGGCTCTTCTAGTAATGCAGCTCAATGCACTGATAATCCCCATTGAATTCACTATGTTGTGTGGGGTTGGTGGGTTGGGGGTTCTAGTGAGGACGGAATCCCATTCAGTTACACAATCTTGATTTCTTTCTTTTTTTTAATATTTCTTTTTTTTTAAGATTTTATTTATTTATTTGACAGACAGAGATCACAAGTAGGCAGAGAGGCAGGAAGAGAGAGAGGAAGGGAAGCAGGCTCCCTGATGAGCAGAGAGCCCGATGAGGGGCTCGATCCCAGGACCCCGGGATCATAACCTGAGCAGAAGGCAGAGGCGTTAACCCACTGAGCCACCCAGATGCCCCACAATCTTGATTTCTAAGGTGGACAAAGTAGACATCATTTTCAGCACTGCACAAATGGCCTCCGTACCCTTCTGTAAAGCTTTTGGTTTTGGGTACATGACTACTTGAATGAGACATTCACAGCAGCACTACAGAGTATCAGGGGAACTCTAGAAGGTTAATGGCTACATGGGGATATTGTATTAGTAAAAATTGTGCGTGGAGTAAACATGGCAGTTACTTTCAGTGGGGTAATCTCCATAGTTTCCAACAAGAGGCTGTGCAAATTGCAAAGGAGGGAAAAGAATGTCTCAGTTTTCCTACATGGAGGTTACAGATGAGCCACAGAGCTACCATTTGTATTTGCAACCATTTCCTTCATTCTGCATGCATGCTCACCCTGGCAACATTTCAAAGCATTATTCCACATTACTGTAGTATTTTATCATGCGTCACAAGTCTGACACAGTTCTCTCCTTGGCAAGAAAGTGCTCCAGGCTAAGTATCAGATTTTGTCAGTAGGAAAAAAGGAATTGTTACAGTCCAGAAGTGGCTAGGGAAACATACCTTCAAATGCTACAAATTTGTAAAGGTAAAGCTCCAGTAGAAAGAAAGACTGGGGACATGGCAAACTTATGTCTTGTGGCTTTCTTTGTATTCTTCGCTGTGCTCCCCTGTTGGGCACTAGATCCAGCTGGGCCAAGCCACAAGAGTGTTTCAGTGGCCAGTGGAGGTCAAGTTCTGATGGTCAAAATGGAAGGGGAAATGGAAATTGTACCCCAAGTAATTTACATCATCAAGTTTTCCATGTCTGTCACCCAGGGAGGTGGGTAACATCCCCAGTGACATGGATTATCTGGAGTCCTATCCTTTTGCCTTTCTCTTGCTGAAGCCCAGAGCCAGCTGAAAAGGATTATGTGTTTCTCTCCATGTCATTCTTCCAACCAAGAGGCATTTATCTGGCATCTCGTCTCTGCTAAGCTTTGTACCAGATACTGTGCAAACCACTGTGAATGTGACAGACATAAAGCAGAGCTCACAGGGGTCATGCCAGAGCCTATGAGGGGTGTCCAGAGTGCTAGGGGAGCACACAGGTAGGACACTGATTCAGATTTTGACGAAGTGACATCTACATCCAAATCTAAAGGACACATGAACCATTACAAGGAACAATCCAGTTCCTCCTGCCCCTGCCTTCTCCCTGTTCTTAGCCTGTCTTGAGGGACAGGTGAGCCTGGGATATGAAAGAGCAGAGCACAGATTCAGAGAACTCCTTTTTTCCCCCATGTATCAATCATTAAGCCCATTCTCTGCCATGTCTATGAACCACTTCTACTGTTATTGATGCTTTGTCAAATCAACCTCCTTTCAACTACCTGAAAACATTCATGGAAAAAGGAAAGATTATATCATTCTTGTAACAGAAAAGTAGTACAATGTGCTATAAATAGAAGGCAACTACAAAAGTAAATATGATGAAAAAGAAAATGGTGTTATTAAATTTCATCTGGATGCTGTTGTTTGAGCCTGAGGCCTGTTCTTTTCTGGTGCAGAATGGGAGACTGTCAAGCCTCAGAGCAGTGTGAAGGACAAAGGAGCACCAAACTCAGCAGGCTCCTGGAGAGGACATAGGAGAAAGGGATATTGAAATTAAACAATCACTCTGAGATTCTACATTCTCTACGGTCATGACTCGCTGCTACCCAAAACCACCTGTGACCCTACAGGGGAATGTATCCTATCAAAGATCCAGGGGAGTGGAGACGTGGAGTTGCACATAACACTTGGGAGAGGTAATGAAGTGCATGGCTTTGCAGGCCTCGTTAAGGAGTTTGGATTTTATCCTGAAAGGCTGGAAAGCCGGGGAAGTCAGCAGATGGCTGGCTGGCTGGCATGGTCTGCTTTGCATTTCAGAAAGCCCACTCACCTGCATAGAGTAGAGGCCGGGGCTGGACAGGGAAGAGCAAACCTGGATAAAGGACCTGCGGGGAGGCTTTGGAAGAACCCAGGGATAAGAAGAGAGTGACAAAAACTGGAAGAGTGAATGTGGGGAGGGGGAGAAGAAAAAAAAATCTACACTTTTTGATTGATGGGGTACAAGACATAGTGCTTACTTGAAATGTTTTCTAAATAATGTGGCTCTAGACATTCAGAGGTCGCCAGGTCAGTCCAGCTTCGGCCAAGAATCCATAATCTCTCAGCTCATCCCTTCTGTCCCCCCAGATCCCCTTCCTGGGGGGGGGGGGGTGTCACTGGTTCATTGAGATTCTTCAGCAGTGAGGTCTGCAAACCAGGCCTGAGAGTTGATAGTGATGTTCTCTTTGAGTTCCTTATGAGTTCGGGGAAGTTCTCAGGTTCTCCCATTAGTTCCCACTGTGTCAAGGCATTGGTTTTAATGGGTAATTTTACACCCCTGGGACATTTGGCAATGTAAGGAGACATCTGTGAACTCACAAGTGGTAAGGAGGAGTGTGTTAGTCACATCAAGTAGGTAGAGACCAAGGAGGCTGCTAAGCCTTCGAAAATGCACAGAACCACCTCCCGCCACAACTGACAATTAACTGACCCCCCAAAATGTCAAAAGTGCCTGAGTTTGAGAAACTCTAGCAGGGCAATGGCAGTGTCAGAGGATGTTGCATGAGGACAAGAAAGAAGGCTCTAGAGGGGCTGGTGCTTCTCTCGGGAACTATTACTTGCATTAGAGGTGGGTGCTTTGGGGGAGGGATGGAGATCAGGGTGTGAAAATGCTGCTTCCTCTGAGTTTTCCAGGACTGGGATCAGACCAAGGCCAGGCAGCCAGTTGGAAGAAGCAGCTGCTGAAAGCAAGTTCCATACTCTCACACACCCAGGGCTGCTGGAGTGGCTCCCAGGAGGAAGGGAGAGGCCAGGGACTGACTCTCCAAGCAGATCAGGTGCCTCTGCGGGAGGAGTTGGCTCAGTCCAACACCCCAGCAGGTGTGCTGAAATTCCAGGAATTGTCACACTGCTTTGGCTAGTCTCCAAGCCTGCCCAGAAGACAAGCATCTCTGTTTTCAGAGGATGGTAGCAATGATTACTTTTTCCTAGGGGAGAAAAATGCCAGAAAGATAAATACTTTGTAAATCACTGCATGTCTTCTGCCTGCAAGCTTTGAGTCTATTTGTGAAACATTTATCTCTTTGTACACTCACCCCCCCTAAAAAATTATCATTTAGTTAATAAACCTAATAGCCTGAGGTATGCCAATCAATAAGAAAGAATGCAGGAAGCTGACTCTGAAGCATCATGGTATTGAACTGTTTGCAGAAAGCTATGAGACCTTCCTCTAAAATGAACACGCTTCCAGTCCACTGAGCTAGGGGAGAGGGGCCGATATGTTCTCAATAGTGTTTGGGAAGTTAGAGAAAAGACATATGCAGATGCTCTGTTCGGATTCATGAATGAGATGAACATTGAATTTTTCTTTATTTAATCAATGTAGAGTCTGCAGATAGGAATGAATTGACTTTCATGCAAACTGGGGCTCTGTTTTCACTTCCGTGGACAAAAACAACTCTGTCTTCATGATAGGCACACAATAATCCAGGAGCTGACTACATTAACCAAAATTTGAGGAAAACCCCACTGATTAAATATATAGGCATACTGAAAGACTTTCATATAGTTAGGAATCAGGCAGATCTGGTAGACAAAGTAAGTCAGGATATGTAAGAACTAAACAACTTCATAGCCCCATTCTTCACTGCAAATTGAAAAGGCCTGATTTTCTCTTCATTGTTCACCTCCACATTTCCTCTGAGGGTTGCTGGAAGTCTCTGAAAGCTGGTGTGAGATAGTTCTAAGGCATATGTGCTTTGTAGTAAAGATATCCCACCAAAGTCCATTAATTGGTTTAACATTCCTATCATAACTTCGGAAGTAAATGAGAATTCCTAAAGGACTCCTCCCATGGACTATAGCTTCTTCCTGGAGTTCAGCTTAAAGGGTCCACCGAGGGAATCCTCATTTGGGAGCAGATGAAGGTAAAAAAAAAAAAAAAAAAAAACACACACACACACACCCTGGGCTCAATGTCAAGCAAATGCATCCAGACTGACTTCACTGATCAATAACACACAATGAGAATATCACTCCAATTCATTAGCAGGACTGAATCATAACTTTTGCCATCCCTGAGACCACTGGGAATCCTTCCTTTGTGAACTTTTAGGCCAGGGATTATCCTTGCCTTGAATTATAGTGAAATCTGTCTTAAGTGATCACCCAGGGACCATCCAAAATTGGTAACTTGGTAGAGGTTGAACTTTAGCTAAAGGTCAAGCAAAATTCTCTGGAAACCTTAGGGGTTGCTTAAAGGTGAAAGAGAAAGTTGAAATGAAAATGGACTTAATCCCTGGTTTATGAACCAAGTAGCACAGCTAAGCAAGCTGAGGGATGCGTTCAGCTCATAAATGTATCTTGACTTATCTTTCTGAAATGCCTCATCTTTTCTGTCAGGCGCCATGGCCTTTCTGGCTTGTTAATCACATGCCTAGAAATGCTTCCATTTTCCAAGGATGCCCATACATTTTGAAGACCTTTGGCTGTGTGTTGGTGACTCATGGAAGGGTTGATGCCACATACCACTCTAGGTCAGGCTCTGCTCAGCACCCAGAGAATGGAGCCCAGCAAATGCCTTGAAGAGCCTTAAGTGTCTTAACCTTTGAGGTGGAAATTGCCTTAATCAACATTAGAACATCTATTCAGTACAGGAAGGACTTTTTAGAGGAAGGGATCTGTATTCTGTTATACAAAGAATTATCTTTATATCATATCACAGAGACCTAGTGTAGAAAGTAAGGTGGGTATGTAATCTATTTTCTGATCCTCTGTGAAGCACTCAGAGTAGAATTTATAGCAATCTTGAAGTACTCTGAACCTCCCGGGGCTCATGCTAAGAAGGCAAAGAACAGAGGAAGATGGAATCAGTATACTTTCCTTATTCCTTCCTGTAAATAGAGAAAGAACCAGATACATTGGGTCCAAATCCCAATTGTGACACATTTTGTACCTTGGATTGATCCCTGTAACCCACTCAATGTCTATTTCTTAATCTGTTACAAGACAAGCAATAGTAATCCCACAGTTGCCATCTACTAAACACTTATGTATCAGATCCTAGGCTGGGTAAAGATGTTACGTATCTAGTCTATCTCTGTGAATCCCCACTGTAGCATTTGTGTGAGTGATGCTATCTCCATTGGAGATGGTAAGAGGGTCTGTGAAATATTGGTCAAAAATCCCTGCTTGTCAGGGATGCTGAAGACATTCAGTGACACGGCAGGTAAAAGCCCTAGCACAGCCTGCCCGCTGCCTTAGAGTATTTCCATGAAAGTGAATTTATTCCTCTTCCTATAGAAATGGGCACCATGTACCCCTATGACCATGCATTTCAGAATTCTTGTACTCTGACAGGATGGGAGTTTCCCTATCTTAGTTTATTCCTCACATATTTATTTGAACGTTGCTAAGTGCTGGGAGCACAGTAAGCAACGGAACAGATGTGTTCTGTGCTGGCTGAGTTGAGGGTTGTGCCCTAATGTGTGCCCCAGGTGTGGCTGACACAGAGGCAGAGGAAAAGGAATTAGGGAGGTGGGCCTCTAGGGAGAGGCAAGCTGATTTGAGGCTTTCTTAGAATTGAAGCAAGTTTAACCCAGTCTCCCCAGTTCAGAATATCGAGGCTTTCTATTGTTCTGTATTAATGTTAATGTTATTTGGGCAATTTAGCTAGTTTCTATCCAGAAGAAACTGGTGTTCTGAAAAAAGGATGTTTCATGAAGTGAAGCCACCATCCACACTCTCTGTGCCTTCCCCCGTAACAAAGGCTTATTTATGTTAATGGTAATGGAGCTGATGCAGTGCACAGGTATAAATCAGCTCAGCTCAGTAGCCTAATTGAAGGCTCCCTGGAAACCAGGCAGACAACTAGCACAAAGGCAACCTGTGCATATAGCCCAGAAATGGCTTATGTACCTGAAGGTTTGATTCTGTTGTCTCCAGCTGCTTGGCTGTTGGTATCTGTCCAGAGCAACCATTCCTCTTCCCTGAACAATATTTACTTCTCTGATCTCAGCTGTTGTTGCCAAACGTGCCCCAGAGCAAGAATAGCACACAATGATGCTATCTTCTTTCTAGAAATCCTTTGTTATGTCCAAGCTGATGAGCCAACAGCTAAATGGCAAATGCTTTATGAAGACCTGCAAACTTGGACACAGCTTTCCTCCCTGACTAAAGTCATTGTGATGCCAAGCTATTACCTTAATCTGGGATCAGTATAACCAAGCAGAAGTCCCCATCCTCCTCCTTTCCAACAGTGGTATGATGCTGGGGCTCCCATCCTGTCCCAGTGGAGGCAAGTCTACCATCTCCTTAGCCATTCTCAGTTATTCTTCATCAGGGTAAGTACATTCCATATAATTATGGAGTTTCTTACAAAAGCTGGTTGATTGGTGGACTGTACAGAAAACTAACAGGAAGTACAGGACCACTGCTCAGGTCTATGTAGTGTCTTCTGAGAGTGTCAGAGGAGATGTTTCTACAAGAGACCCTGATTGTTCCAAAGCCTACTTTTCTGTGTGATAGGCCTGAAGAACTATGTACCAAAGAGGAGCCTGTGCCAAGGTTTATCAAATTTTAGCCATGCGCTAAACCAGACCCATTGCTTGCTTTTGTAAATAAGGTTTTATTTGAACATAGCCATGATGTTGTGCCATTTGTGATGGCTTTTGCACTATACCAGCAGAGTATTTGTGACACAAATCGCAAACCTGCAGAGCATAAAATACTTACTATCTGGCCCTTTACATAAAGAAAAAAAAAAGAGAGCGAGAGAAAAAAAAAGGCTTCCCCATGCCCTATCCTAAAATGGGGATGGAGGGTTTAAACAACGTGCTACAACACCAGCACTATGAGGACAGGGACCATGGTGGTCTGTTCACGTGTGTAGCCCTAGGGTCTCATGGGTAACAGTCACTCAACAGAGGAAAGGTGTTAGACTTCCTCCCAGTCTCTAGAAGTTCCCTTCACATTGGTTCTTCAACTGCCCTCCATCCCCGCCGACGGTAGGAGCAGCATCTGTCTTCAATCTTAATATCTCCGTTTGCATCTTGTTAGGTTAGCCACATGGTATTCTTTACTAAACAAATGTTCTCGAGCCCCTTTAAAGTTCTGGGCACTGGGGGATATTGTGGTGAACAAGCCAGCTCACACCCCGGTCTTCAAAGAGGTTATTCCTGGGGGAAAGAGACAAAAACAAGTAAACACACAAATATGCCTCATCCCAGAGAAATAAAATAGGGTAATACAATAAAGGTATTTGTGCTGGAGCAAATGAATTTGGGTGGAGGTATCAGAAAAGGCTTCACCGAGGAGAGAACATCGCAGCTGATAACTAAAGGATAAGAGGCAAGTCTGGGGAAACCTAAGGACAGAGAGTCTTCTAAGCAGATTAAATAGTGATGGCAAAAGCCATGGGTCTAAGATGAGCCTGACATGCTCAGGAAATAGACAGGAGGCCAGTGGGCCTGGAGGATTGATGAACAGGCAGAGGGAGCTGTGGTTACAGAGGCAGGCAGTAGCCTGGAGGTCTTATATGAGATTAGGGTTGTAGAGTCTTAGAGAAGGAAACGCCATGATCTAAGTTGTCCAAAGATCCCCCAGGCCAGGTTGAAAAAAGGCAGAGGGGCAAGCAAGGGGACCAATTAGGAGGTTATCACAGTGGTTTATGACAGATTATGGTACAGTGGAGGTGAAGAGAAGTGGCCAGCTTTGACAGGATGACTTTAAAATCCAGCAGGCCGATTTTGTTCATGGAGTAGACTAGGAGGGCTCAGAGACTAAGAATTCCTGGTATTTGGCTTGAATAACCACCTGGATGATTAGTGATATCTACTGGAAAGATTAACACAGGATGGGAAACTACAAGTCATGTGTTTTCCTTTGGTTATAAGAATTATGAGGTTTTTGCTGCACATGCAAGAACAGTCGTCAGGGAACCTGTTGAATACACAGGGTTGGAACTCATTAGAGAGTTCCAGGCTAGAAATAAATTTGGGAGCCACAGAAATAATTTTTTTTTTAATTAACATATAATGTATTATTTGTTTCAGGGGTGCAGGTCTGTGAATCATTAGTGTTACACAATTCACAGTACTCACCATAGCACATACCCTCCCCAGTGCCCATCTCCCAGCCACCCTCTCCCTCCCCCCCGCCCCCACCTCCAGCAACCCTCAGTTTGTTTCCTGAGATTTAGAGTCTCTTGTGTTTTGTATCCGTGCCTGGTCCCATCTTGTTTCATTTTTCCCTCCCTTCCCCCCATGAATCCCCATCCTGCCTCTCAAATTCCTCATATCAGAGAGATCATATGATAATTGTCTTTCTCTGATTGACTTATTTTGCTCAGCATAATACCCTCTAGTTCCATCCATGTCATTGCAAATGGCAAGATTTTGTGTTTTTTGATGGTTGCATAGTATTCCATTGTGTATATATATACCAAATCTTCTTCATCTATTCATCTGTTGATGGACATCTAGGTTCTTTCCATAGTTTGGCTATTGCGGACATTACTGCTATAAACATTCAGGTGTGTGTTCCCCTTCGGATCACTACATTTGTATCTTTACGGTAAATACCCAGTAGTGCAATTGCTGAGTCGTAGGGTAGCTCTATTTTTCAACTCTTTGAGGAACCTCATGCTGTTTTCCAGAGTGGTTGCACCAGCTTGCTTTTCCACCAACAGTGTAGGAGGGTTCCCCTTCCTCTGCATCCTCGCCAGCATCTGTCATTTCCTGACTTGTTAATTTTAGCCATTCTCACTGGTGTAAGGTGGTATCTCATTGTGGTTTTGATTTGTATTTCCCCGATGCCAAGTGATGTAGAGCACTTTTTCATGTGTCTGTTGGCTATCTGGATGTCTTGTTTGTAGAAATGTCTGTTCATGTCCTCTGCCCTTTTCTTGATTGGATTATTTGTTCTTTGGGTGTTGAGTTCGATAAATTCTGTATAGATTTTGGATACTAGCCCTTTATCTGGTATGTCATTTACAAATATTTTCTCCCATTCTGTCATTTGTCTTTTGGTTTTGTTGACTGTTTCCTGCGCTGTGCAAAAGTTTTGATCTTGATGAAGTCCTAATAGTTCATTTTTGCCTTTACTTCCCTTGCCTTTTGGTGATGTTTCTAGGAAGAAGTTGTTGAGACTGAGGTCAACGAGGTTGCTGGCTGTGTTCTCCTCAAGGATTTTGATGGATTCCTCTCTCACATTGCAGTCTTTCATCCATTTGGAGTCTATTTTTGTGTGTGGTGTAAGGAAATGGTCCAGTTTTATTTATCTGCCTGTGGCTGTCCAACTTTCCCAACACCATTTGTTGAAGAGACTGTCTTTATTCCACTGGACATTCTTCCCGCTTTGTCAAAGATTAGTTGACCCCAGAGTTGAAGGTCCATTTCTGGGCTCTCTTTTCTGTTCCATTGATCTATCTGTCTGTTTTTATGCCAGTACCATGCTGTCTTGATGATGACAGCTTTGGAATAGAGCTTGAAGTTCAGAATTGTGGTGCCACCATCTTTGGTTTTCTTTTTCAACATTTCTCTATTCAGGGTCTTTTCTGGTTCTACATAAATTTTAGGATTATTTGTTCCATTTCTTTGAAAAAAATTGATGGTGTTTTGATAGGGATTGCATTAAATGTATAGATTACTCTAGTTAGCATAGACATTTTCACAACGATTGTTCTTGAACATGGAATGTTTTTCTGTTTCTTTGTGTCTTCCTCAATTTCTTTCATGAGTACTTTTTAGTTTTCTGAGGACACATACTTTGCCTCTTTGATTAGATTTATTCCTAGGTGTCTTATGGTTTTGGTTGCAATTGTAAATGGGATCGACTCCTTAATTTCTCTTTCTTCTGTCTTGTTATTGGTGTATAGGAATGCAACTGATTTCTGTGCATTGATTTTATATCCTGACACTTTACTGAATTCCTGTATGAGTTCTAGCAGTTTTGGAGTGGAGTCTTTTTGGGTTTTCCACATAAAGTATCAGATCATCTGCAAAGAATGAGAGTTTGACTTCTTCTTTGCCCATTTGGATGCCTTTTATTTCTTTTTGTGGTCTGATTGCTGAGGCTAGGACTTCTAGTACTATGTTGAATAGCAGTGGTGATAGTGGACATCCCTGCCATGTTCCTGACCTTAGGGGAAAAGCTCTCAGTTTTTCACCATTGAGAAGGATATTGCTGTGAGTTTTTCATAGATGACTTTTATGATATTGAGGTATGTATCCTCTATCCCTACACTGAGAAAAGAGTTTTGATCAAGAAAGTATGCTCTACTTTGTCAAATGCTTTTCTGCATTATCATATGATTCTTGTTCTTTCTTTTACTAATGTCTTGTATCACATTGATTGATTTGTGGATGTTGAACCAACCTTACAGCCCAGGAATAAATCCCACTTGGTTGTGGTGAATAATTCTTGTAATGTACTGTTGGATCCTCTTGGCTAGTATTTTGGTAAGAATTTTTGTATCCATGTTCATCAGGGATATTGGTCTGTAATTCTTTTTTTTGATGGGGTCTTTGTCTGGCTTTGGGGTCGAGGTAATGCTGGCCTTATGAGTTTGGAAGTTTTTCTTCCATTTCTATTTTTTGGAACAGTTTCAGGAGAATGTGTATTAATTCTTTTTTAAATGTTTGGTGGAGGGTGCCTGGGTGGCTCAGTGGGTTAAACCCTCTGTCTTTGGCTCAGGTCATGATCTCAGAGTCCGGGGATCAAGCCCCGCATTGTGCTCTCTGCTCAATGGGGAGCCTGTTCCTCCTCTCTCTCTGCCTGCCTCTCTGTCTACTTGTGATCTGTCAAATAAATAAATAAATAAATAAATAAATATCTTTTAAAAAATTATAAAGCCATGGCCCAGAATGACATCTGTGCCTGGGTGGGAAGGGAGTAAAGAAAATTGCTACGAACCACAGGTAGTTGTTTCTAGGTTGGATATGATAATGCAGGAAAACCTTCCAGACAGAGGGCACTACAAATGCAAAGGGCCTGATGTGGACCACCCTTGGAGTACTTGGAAAGCGTGGCTCGAACACAGAGAGCATGGGACAGATGAGAGCAAGATGACGTCGGTGGGGATGGGGGGGTTAGATTTTATTCTACGTGTGACTGGAGGACAGGGGCCAAAGAATGCCAGTTACGGGGCTTTAGAATATGAACTGTAGAGGAAGGATGCCTGAAATTGTCTCTTAGTTCTGCTACTTGTTGGGGCCGTAACCTCTTTGTACTACAGTATTCTCTGTAATATAGGGATGGTACTAGGACCCACCACACAGGGTGGTTTCAAAAAGTAAATGAAATACCGTATGAAATGTGCCTACATCAGTGCCGAGCCTAAGATACAGTAAGTGCTCAGTAAATGTCAGCTCTGATTATTGCTGGAGAGAACCAGCAAAAATGGTGTGATCTGACTGACATCCAGGGGAGAGGCGGACCTTTCTTCAAATCCTGTGGAGCCCCCCCTCTTTCCTTGACTTTGCCCTGAGAGACCACCACTGTCTCCACCTCCTTCTCTGAGCTGTCAGAGCCCGTCACACCTTCCTCTGGCACGTAGCCTGCAAAACTGTGCTGTTATTTTCTCACATCGCTGGGACTGAGGCGTGAGCTCCTCAAGAAAAGGGCCCTGCGTTTCGCCCTGTCCTCCCGTCCCTAATCAGCCTGGGATGGTGATAGTGTGTAGCCATCAGCCCCAGTGAAGAGAACAACAGTGGTTGGAATCAGCATGTAGCACCGGGGACTTATGCAAACCACAGCACATTTCCTAGGACAGGTCCAAGTTGTAGCACAGAAGGCGCAGAAACGCTGCGGGACTCCAGCCTGAGGACCTTTAGAAAGCAGCCAGGAGGCGCCAGTTCCCTCAGCTGGGTAGGGGCTGGGGGGTGGGTGCTTCCAGCCCACGTGCAGGCATGGCCCCTCAGCAGGCATCGAGTTTTCAGGCTCATTTACATCCTGAGGATGTGTGCAAAGAGCTGGGCAGGCAATTCAAACTCATTTTCTGAGGTCACAGTGCCAAACTTGGACTGCGTTAGCTTCCAGAACCATTAATGGGGTAATGTGTTCTCTCACCGCGAGTGGGAATCAAAAAGACTTTAATGGGGCTTCGTTAGATCCATCTGTCCATCCATCTCGTCTTCTCCATCCCTCACCACTGGACTTGAGAAACGGGAACACCCCTGACTAATTAGATTTATCCTAATCTCCTTTCTGCCTCGTCAACCCTCTCAGAGGCCATCTGTGGATTTAGAATTCCGACCCTTAAGAATTATGCTAATCAGTCTTTTTCTAATTTAAAATGTTCATCTGATGGCCACAGTTTGAAATTTCTTGCTGTGACAAATGGGAACCCATTGTAAGGTTTTGTGCTAATTTTAAACACCCTCATCCTCTCAAGTGCCACATAATAGACCATTTCCAAGAAAATAGTTAGGTGAGGAACATGGGGTCTTAGAGCTGGACAGTAAGTAAGAAAGCCAGAATAGTGTGGGGAGAATTTTAATTGTGTGTTTTTTGGTTTTTTGTTTTCTTTTGTTTTTTAACATGAGTAGGGGATGATTTGCTTTCATTTCTGGACTCAAAAGGAAGGTGCCTGAGCTATTAAATGTGGGGATGGATTGTTTATTTTGGTGGTGCTGCCACTGGTGTGTAAAATGCAGAAGGGAATGAATTCACTGATGTTGGTAACTCAGAGGGAGATGATTTAGGAGTTGATCTTCATCAACGCATCCCTAGGGCTTGTGGCCTGGTCATTAGAGGCCAGTATGGAAAATTAAGCAGATTTCTGTGCAGGGAGGTCACCTCAGCATTGTAGTGGTCCAACCCTGGCAGGACCTGACACTTTCACCTCAGACCCTGAATGCCCCCAGACCTTCAGTGGGGTGAATATAAATCATCAGTCCTGGTATTAGGGGGCCTGAACAGAGGGCTCAGTGGAAAGACTGATACTACATTGATTACTTCGTTGAGTGAACAGGGAGTCTTTACTGGGAATGACAGCCCAGAGTGGCACCTCACAAATGTCACAAATCTCTCAGACATTCTTGGATATTGTTAAAATAGTTTTTGATTCAACAGGCCTTGTATAGAGCTTAAGAATCTGCATTTCTAGCAAGGCCCTAGGTGACAATGGCACTGCTGGTCTAGAGACCACTCTTGGTGTAGCAGAAGTTAAGAGATTAGGGAAAAGAAAGAACCAAGTTCAAGTCCTGGCAAATGACTGGTCAGGCAGCCTTGGGCAAAGTACTTTCCTCTGTACCTCTTTTACTCAACTGATACTTACCGAGTTTCCACTCTGCACCAGAAACTGCTCCCAGTGAAGTAGCAGGATCAAGATAGAAACTGTCCCTGCTTCCCTGGGGTTTTTAATTTTGGTGGGGTGACACAAAAGAAAGAAGGTAACAAAGCAAAAAAGTGTAATTATAGCCTGTGATCATTGTTCATGGTGATGGCAAAGATGGTTAATGTTTACCGAGAACCTAGTCGGTACAAAGCCTCAAAGAATTTCACATGCATCAACTGATCGAATCTTTGCATCTGCTCTGTGAGGGAGGTACTCCCATCCCTGTTTCCAGCTGCAGACACTGTGGCATAGGCATGAAGGATCTTACCCAACCTCAGGTGCTGGAAGTGGGGGTGACAACCTGAACCCCTGAACCAGTGCTCTTGATGATAGGCCATGATCTTTTCCTGTAAAGAGCCAGGCAGTAAATATTTTAGGCTCTGCCAGCTGGTCAGTTTCTGTTGCACCTACCTGATTCTGCCCTTGGAGCACGGAAAGTGTTATAGACATCGCACGCACAAGGAGTGAGAGCAACGTGTCCTGATGGAAGTGTGTGTATCGGGGTGCAGGGGGCCTGATTTGCCCCGTCCATTCCAGTTTGCTGACTCCAGATCCTGATTGCTATCCTTCTCATTTTCTAAAGCAGCCCTGTACAATATAAATACAATGTCAGTTAATTGTGAAATAGAAAACCTTAGAGTAGCCATGATTAAAAAAAAAAAACAAAAAACAAAAAAACCCTTAATATCTCTAACCCGAAATATACAAAATATTATTTTCACAGGTAGCCAGTATAAAATAATATTGAGATAATTCACGTTCTTTTTTGCATTAAGTCTTTTTTTAAAAGATTTAAGAGTATGTGTGAGAGAGAGAGCATGCACAAGCAGTGGGGAGGGGCAGAGGAGAGGGAGCCCCATGCAGGACTCAATCCCAGGAGCCTGGGATCATGACCTGAGCAGAAGGCAGAAGCCTAACTCACTGGCCACCCAGGTGCCCTGCACTAAGTATTCTAAAGGTGGTATGCGTTTTACATGTAGTGTGGGTCTCAGCTCGGACTAGCGATGTTTCAAGTGTCTGGGGGCCACCTGGGGCTGGTGGCAACGGTGCTGGACAAGGCAGTGGTAAAGTGCTGAAGACTCGTCCAGGCTGGAGCCCAAGATTCCATATTCATAAGAGCCCCCAGATGATATTGGTCAGCAGGGCACTTGGGGTGGGAAGGCTGCAGACTGTCCCTCTGAAGGAGGAATGGACCTGAGGGGGCAGGTGATGCAAGGGAGGCCCTGAAGGCTCTTTAAAGTGGTTACATTCAAATGGAAACCCAGAGGCTGAGCAGGACAGAGAAGAACACTGGGAGAAGATGCTCTATTCATGCTCTAGATGTTTTCGATTAAGTCCTCTAATGCATGCAGGCACTGAGCACTGGGTATGTTGTCTTGGGTTTTTGTTCCAATGTAAAGGCAGGCAGATATACAGACTTTGGGAGCCCTTGCCTGCCATTCTTCCCCCAGCCAGCTTCATTCCCCTCTCGGTGCTCCACAGTTGCCCAGATTTCCCTCGTCACAGCACTGTCCATGCTTTTCCTAAGTGCCAGGTTGTTTTTTGGGTGGCCCACAGGGTTGTGAATTCTGAGAGGGCAGGCTTGGGGCTTGGCCACTGCTCTGTCTCCAGCTGTGGCCATCTGAGTGCTTGGCAGTGAGGATTGGGTCTTGCAGAATATGTGGCATTCCGTCCAAGGTCCATCTGGGTGTGCACTCCTTGGAAACTTTCCAGGTAGGAGCTCTCCGACTCAACATCAGAGGAGGGAAGTCTTTTGTCAGAGATAGGAAAGAAAGGACTTTGTGTGGTGTGGCGTGTGCTCAGTGGGCACGGCAGCTGAGTCACAGGCTGAGTGGCCTGCAGGTGTGTTCGTGGGGGTTGGCACCGTCAGTCCGTGTGAGTCTGATAGATTTTAGAAGGGGCCGTGGCTCTCCACCCCATGGTATACAACCCCCAGGCCCAATGTGAAGTGGCTGCCCCCTTTCTCAATACCTGTCTCGCCTCCACCCAGGGCTGAAAATGCATGCAGGGTGCTGGGGGAGCCTAAGAGGGAAGGGCAGGTGCTTCTCTCACAGAAGAGCCACCTCACAGGTGAGGCTGGTTCCACCAGAGGAACTCAGGTCTGTTAATGTGGCTCGAGATGTCAACTGGTTGTGGTCCTAACAATGAGCTCCTCCAGTGGTCTTCCTGTCAAGCCTCCCGAAATCCACCCACCCCAGCTCTGCTACGTTACTAGAGGGGCCATGGCGCCTCCTTGTCCTGACAGCTTCAGACACCTGTATGGCATTGCCCAGTCTGGAGAGAGACGCGCCACCCAGTGGTCAAGAAGGGCCGGTGCGGGCCCAGCGGCCTGTGTTTGCATCCCAGCCCTGGGCCTTCTTAATGCTAGTCCTCAGACCTCTCTGGGCTCAGCTTCCTCTGCGTTCAATGGAGATAGGTAGTGCCACCCTCCCAGGTTAGTAACGAGGAGTAGTGAAGATGGGTAGAGTGCACGAAACAGGGTCCGCAAGCAACAGGCGCTTGCTGTTACTATCAGAAATTGCTTTCACTTGTATTATTGCACATGTTACTTCCAAAGCCCTTCAGAAAAAGCAGAGCTAGTAGTGGTAGGATTTCCATTTAATAGTATAGGTGATGAAAGGGAGATCCAAGGAGGGGAAGCACTGTGGCTTGCAGGGAGTGCCAGGCATCAAGTTGAGGCCTTCTAAAAATTCACTTAACGTTGACTTCATACTTAACTGGCTCAGGGGGCACTGAGGTACCAGGTGAATAAAGGTGAGCAAAGCACAGTACAGCCCCCCGGAGGAAACAAATGCTTTACAGAAATACGAGCCGGGGTTGGAGGAGAGGAGTTTTCCCAGTCAAGGTGTACCGTGGCACCGTACATGTTTCTGTAACATCATGACATTGCTGGGGTCCTTGGCCATTTAAGTGTAACCATTGTGGTTTTTAAGCTGGGACCCACGATTACCCTCCCCACCCCACCCCCGGGAAGGTTCATGTAAAGATTGTGTTTGTATGCGCATGTTTTTTCCCTAGGGAAAGGAGTCATAGCTTTGATCAGATTCTCAAAGGTCTTGACATGCCCCCAAATGGTAAGAACCCCTGTTCTAGAGGAGCTTGGATGTCATTTGTGAAAATTCTCAGTAACGAGCAGCCCGTGTCTTAAGTGTAAGCTTGTACACATACTGATAGATCCCTCAACGCTGCTGGTCGAGGAGGAGAAAGGCAGTTCTTCTAAAGATGCTGCCTTAGTGGCTCTCCTTGCAGCTCCTTTACATTGTTCTTCCATCGAGGCATTACGAGTGGTTTGACCTGAGCCAACCATTTCCATGCTCAGAGCCCCTGTATCTGATCATATGGGGGTGATAGCCTCCAGTTTGCAGATTCCTGGGGGGATTTGGATGGTTTTAGTGACTTACACACAGCAGGCGTCACAGGCCCTCAGTGCATGTGACGCTTCCTTCCTTTGCCTGGTGTCAAGCTTTCTATTGGATCATTCCCACGGATATTCTTAGAAAAGTGTCTTCTTCTTCTTTTTTTTTTTTTTTCCTCCTTCCCATTCCTCTTCTTTCTGTCTTGAACCAAGGTTGCATCTCTTCCCAAAAATTATTCTTAGTCCATGGCTGTGGCCTTTATGGAGCAGGCTTGTCAACTCCTGCTCTTTCCCTCCATTACCACGTCTTGGGAAAACCTACCTGTCCTTTCCTCTCTGGATCTGTGGATTGAATAGAGTGGCTATTTCATTTGTTGTTTCCTCCTATGCCTTACATAGTGGCAGCTGATCTTTTGGTCTATTATTCTCTTCTGTTCGAAGTGGGAAGAGAAAAAGCTGCGTTGATGCCATCACTATAAGAAAAGACACATTCTGTTTTGTTGCCCTCAGAAGCTAGGAAGTAGAGATTTCTAGCATGCATTTTTCGTTCTAAATGAAAGCAACTGTCTATAGTCTTGGAAACATGTGCCACCTCAGTCTTACTCTTAATGAAAAAGCAATAAAATGCTCACAGCACATCAGCCACTTCCAGGACCTGTAGCATTGCTTCTCTCCCCACTCCTAGACAAGTAGCTCATGGCTGGGTTGTAGATAAGGTTAAGGGCATGAGCTTGGGACCAGAAAGGCCCTATTGTGGACTCCATCCCTGCTGTGTGACAGCTGTGTGGCCTTGGACACTCTCCATAACTTTTCTGAGCCTCAGTAAGATGGGGAGTAAGGCCGTGCATACCGTATTCATTCACTAGTGCTGCCATAGCAAAGCAACACCAAGTGGGTGGCTTAAACCCAGTGAAGCAACTGTGTTTTCTCACAATTGTGGAGGTTAGAGGTCTGAAATCAATGTGTCAGCAGGATTGGTCCCTTCTGAGGCCTCTGAAGGAGAATTATTTTATGACTATGTCCTGGCTTGTGGGGTTTTGCCGGCAATCTCTGGCATTTCCTGGCTTGTAGAACCATCTTCCCAGTCTCCGCCTTCAGGTTCACATGGCATTCTTCCTGTGTGCATGGCTGTGTCCAAACTTTCCCACTGCATAAGAACACCAGTGTTACTGCATGAAAGCCCACTCTTACGACTTTATTGAAACTTGATTGCCTCTATAAAGACACACGGTTACATTCTGAGGTACTGGGGGTTAGAAATTGAACATATCTTTGGGGAGAAAGGAGGACACAACTCGATCTGTAACACATGCCTACCACATAGGATCTGCAGATGATTAGATGAAATAATCTACAAAAAGGGTTTAACGTAGTGCCTGGCACTTAACAACCCCCAGTACATTGCTTATTATTCATAAAGGAATTTATCATGCCCTAATTTCTCACCTCCAAGTCTTGGAGGTTTTCAGTTTCTTCTGCCTCTCCTTTTTTCTCATTTTTCATCAACTAGAGGGCAAGTAAATGTAAAGGGAAAAGACAAAGCAGAGACCAGTTGAAACATGGAAGGTTCTGCCACTTGACTATCAGAACATTTTATACTTTAATATTTCCTCAGCCTGAGCTTAAATTAGTAATAAATAGATTTGTGTGTGTAAAAATACACAGGAACCTACTATTTCAGTCCAGTCTGCATTAATTATTTGAGAAGCTTGTCTTAAATAGCACAATTATTTTATTTGAGGGAAAACTCTGAAACCTAAATAGTTATCAGATGCCCATTAAAAAAAAAAAATCAAAACTAACTCTGTCTGAGAAAACACGTTATTGGAATCAAATAAGCTGGCGGCATAATCTGCAAATTCCGTGTGTACAGCTATGGTATCTGAAACATAATTATCAAGCTTAAGTTAATTAGACTAATGCTTAGAAAATCTGGCCTGGCAGCCTGTGGTAAGTAATTATATATACTGATTAAAAATGTAATATGCAGCAAGCAGAGGCAATGGAAACTCCATTTGACACAGCATGTGCACGTGTACAATTAGGAAGCCACGTAGAAGAATGCCCACAACGAGAAGGAACACAGTAGAAACCGAAAGCATCATGCCCAGTCTTCTTCAAGATGTTCCCCTCACCCGCTGGGAAATGGGTGGCTGTCACCACAGGGCTGGCCTAGGAAGGGGAGGTGGCCATAGGTACTCACTGACCACCCAGAGCATACTCCAGACCATAGTCTCTGCTCTGTGTTCTTTTCCATTTCTCTCAAGCTTCTCCTTCAAAGGATGATTAGGTGTCAGACAACAGAGGTCCTCTTCCTTGGTGATTTTCCAGGCTTTGAAATGAGGAAATTGTCATTCATTATGGGTCACACAGAAGGTAAGGATGCTGCTCTCTGTGCAGACAATAAACACACTTTTCGTTTGCCCTTCTGCTTGCTGTTTGGCTTTCTGTCACTATTTTTGAAAGAGGGAAGAAATGCCACTGGGGATCCATGTGCAAAGACTAAGGACCCTCAACATTTGGCTTTCTCCTCAGATTCATCCTAAGTTTACTGTTGCACAAAATGTTTGATTAAGAAAATGTGGTTAAATTTCAGATTGATGAGGGCTACCAAGAAATCTTTTTGGTTCTGTATCGTTCTTACAATGTATCTCTGTTCCTGCATTAGTTATTAGAACAATTGTTTGGGAAAACATAATCAAACCCTTCTCTGAGGACTGAGGGTGGCTATACCTGTGTCACCCTTCTGAGTATCTGTTATGGTTGGCTGGGCAGGAAGTATTTAGTGAACACCTACTGTGCACCCAGCTCTGGTTTTATAAGGTCTTCACTAAGGTGTTCGATTGAACCATGTGACATTCTTTTAAAGGTTACGGGAAGATTGAATATTGGCAATAGACATGGTTTTGCCCTCATAGGAGGTATAATCTAGTGGGTAAGGTATTTACAACACAGTTACATGTCCTCAGACGGAACACATCAAAGGACTGCCTGGGCCAGCTTTGAGGGAGGAAGGGGAAGAAATGTCTTCCTTATACAGAATAGTATGTGCAGAGGACTGGTGGTCAAACAAGGCAGCTTGTTGAAAGAGCCACTCTCGCTTAAACAGGGTAGGCACAGAGGCTGCAGAAGGTTGAGAGAGGGAGTGACATGGAGCTTGTCGAAGACCAGTTAACTCAGGACCAGAGCATTTGATAGCAATGGTTGGAAGACTGCCCTGGGCCATAATCTAGAATTTAATTTATACTTTTTAAGTAAGAGAGGCCCCAATATATCATCCTTCCACTGTGATGTTCTGCTTCAAAATCTAGATTCAAGTCACTTCTATTCGATTTCACTGAGGATCCTTTTTAGTAGAGAAACAGGCCAAGGCTTTCATCTAAGACTGCAGAAAAGACCCCCACAATTCACTTAATCTTCCTGGGCCTTTTTTTCCTTTTCTCTAAAATGGGGACAGCAGTATTATGCTTCTGCCTACCCCAAAGTGGATCCAATGAGATTCTGCTTGAAAAAGTGCTTTAATTTAGACACTTGACCTTAGTCCCCATTGTTGAGCAGACTCAGATACTGTTCTACGAGGGAGGGCCTGCAGCTTTAGGGAATGGCCCTGGAGACCCAGCCACCTGCGAGCCACAGGGTCTCATCTCTGATCTTAACTTCCTCACCTGAAAAAGGAGAAGACAGCACGAGGGCTGTTCAATAAGAGTTAAATGCAATTGTCTCTGTACCAATACTTGGTGTCTGGCACTTAGTGCATGTTCAGTAAAAATCCTTTAATAATAACAATATAATTATACTCTTACTGTTCTTGGGCTCCCTTCCTTTGATGTTTTCACGTCCCTAGAGCAGAAGTTCCCTGGCATTGGACCAAGAACATCTTTCCTTTGGCCAGGGGTCCATTTTCCCTGCAACAGTATTTGTTCCTTGTGATTTAGTTGCCATTTGGCTGGAGGATTAAGTCCAGAATCTGACTCCCTTTATAAGTTGAAGAGTCTTCTCTCTACCCAAGGCCCAAATAACTACTTGCAAAGTGAAAAAAACAGTCCATCAACAGGTCTTTTTGTTTGTTTTTTGTTTTTGTTTTGCTCCTGGAATGACAAATATTTGGTATTTTATAATTCTTTAATTTTGGCATCTGGTACATACAGTCTGAGTAACCCGATAGGGACACTCATAGATCTTGGACTGGTAACTTGGCTACGATGCTTCAATCAAATGTCAATGAACTAGACCGTTATTGCCAAAATCAAAAATTAAAGAGGGAGAGGAGCAAAACAGCTTAGAAATTAATGGCTTTTTTCAACATCTTGTCTGTGTTTCCTACCCAAATAGCAGTCAGCTCACTACTTCTTGCCCCCAACGTGGGAAACAGAAAGGGCAACGGGTTGTAACACCCGTCCAATGCAGTCCTGGTCTGAGAATCAGCACGAAGAAAAGGACTAAAAGAGATAATGAAACGTAGAAAGCCTGTGAAATTTATATTACCACTGCAGACATGTTTATTAAAACCCAGGCGAGTATTACTTTTGCTTCGGAAATAGGACATAAGAGGAAATTTATGGAGAGGAGAATGTTTGGATGACTATCTCGCAGACATAAAGCTCTTAAGGCAGAGCAGTTTTAATTAAGAACAGCATCCTGTGTGAAGTGTTACACCCAAAATAGATCCTAAGGGGTATTCAGTGAAGGGATACATCAATTTCAGACATCTGGAATCCAATTAATAACTTCAGTGCTCTTACATAGCAAATGCTACTATGCTGTAATTCTAACCGAGGTTCTCCAAATGGGAGCTGGATTTCCATAGGGAGGGAAATTGCAGTCATCCTATGGCATAAACTGCATGTTGCCCAAGGATGCCCAAGTTTGTTTTCATTCGTGGCCTCCGTTGATGAAGTTCTACTGAACAACTGGGTATCTGCAAGCCCATCACTCAGTACAAAAGCTACGATATTGATGCCCCACACCTAACCGCACAATGAGCCCACACCCCACCCTTCCCCCCCACAGTTACCCATCACCCTGAATCTCATGGTCTCATTGCTTCACTTCTTTTTACATAGTTTTAGGCATCTCTGTGCATTTTTTAAAAAGGATGTATTTTTAAGTTACTTTTTAACTTTATTTAAAAAAAAAACATCCTGCTGCATATTATCTTTTAGAAGTTATTGTTTCCTTCATTATATGTTAAGATTTGTCCATAGGGGCTAATTGTCTCTTTCGAACAATTTTTTGATCACTGTATAATGTTCCATTATGTGAATATATCACAGTTTATTCATCTACTTTCTGAAGAACGCTGGTCACCTCCAGTTTTTGGCTGTTTTAATTAGAGCTGCTTTGAACATTCTCAGACATGTGAGAAACTTTTCTCGCGAGTATATACCTGGGGATAGTACTGGCAGGTCACAGGCTGTTGTGAATGTCAGCTTTAGGAGATCAAGCCAAACCGTCTTCCGAAGAGGGTGTTGCAACAGTGCAGGTGCTCTCACCTGCACGGCCACGGGGATCCTGAGGGTCTCCAGGCCGTGGAATCACAAGATTTAGGTGTAGCTCAAATTCTTCAACATTTGAAAGTGGTATTTGTATGTGAACTTGATCTCGTGCTGTGTGACCTGAAGCTAAGACATAAAGCTGAAGCTGAGATATATGTGCAGAGGTTGGGGAAGGGAGAATCAGACTTAGGCTTCTTGGTACTGACCCTCGTCAGTCGGGGTCCTGTTGTCTCAGGGCAGGGTAAAATCTCAAGCCAGTGCGTGAGTACCCCTTGGATATTTGGACTGGAGAACTGTAAATATTGGCTTCAGACCCTGATTCTAGGAACAAGCATTTTTCAAATATTTGTTTCTGGGACTTTAAATAGATACCTGAAATTTTAAGAAGCTACTTTAAGGCATTTTGATCTTTTATCCTTTAAAAAGCAACCAGGCTCCTTTAAACCCCTGAGCAACACTGAGGTGAGATTAATTAAAAGATTAGGACTCTTAAAAGATTTTTATGGGTTTTTCATTCACAAACTTATAACTCCTAACAATGACATTTAAAATCAAGCCATATATAGATGTACATACATACATATATACACACACATATATACATGAGTCAAGCCTGAATTTTCATACAAAATTTATATAAATAGTGTATCAATAAATGTCAGTATAAATCCCAGGCTTGGTGCTTTCTATAGTACCTCTTGAGCATCTCAGTAATAAATAAATGAGAAGTTAGATGCACAGCAGGAAGCTGGAAAAGGTGAAGGTATCTCTTTTCTAGCCTGATGCTTCGAAATAATCCCAAGCCTGGCATTGCATTTTAAGTGTTCACTGTGGTGAAGCTGTTATGTGTGTATGTTTGCAGTTGGCTTACATCTGTTTTTTGTACTGATTTCTGGATTATGGTCACTTATAGGGTATATAAAATGAGCAGTTGAGCCTGTAACAAGGAAATCTCAGTTTCTTTCAAGTATTCTGCTTTTTTTTTTTTTTTTTTTTTTTTTAAGGCATTTGAAATCCTTTGTGACAAAGATCTGCTGTCACGCATGGTAAGCTTAGCGTTTCAGCAGCATCTAAGGCTTTACGTCTTCATTAAAGGAGGTTTTTAAATGAAATAAAGAAAGGCATTCGGGAAAGTTTGGCTCCTAATTTATTTGTGCAACTCACACCGCTAGGCTTTGAAGGGCACTGGCAGGGCTCCAGGAGAAGTGAATGGGCTTGTGAATAACAGAGGGCATGTTACTTTCAATGGGCATGTAGCAGCTTTGTGGGGTGTGGCTTCATAACCAGAGGCAGAATGATTACCTTCTGAAAAGAAGAAATTCATGACCAGTCAAGGGGAGTGGTGAGCACCCTTGGAATATAGATTTTATGTTCGTCATTTTTCATCTGCCAACATGGGGGTCCCGGTGCCAGGCACCAGGCCAGATGGCATTGGCGTAGCCCTTCTAGCTCTGCCAAACATACGGTGAACATTCAGAAAGCCACTTTCGAGGTCAGTCTGTGTCCTTGCTGCTCCAAGGTGGTAACTGCTTGTGCAAATAGCTTGCCGCTTGCTTGCTTTTCCATGGAAAATTCCCTATCAGGAGGTCTTGGTATTAATAACAGGTAGAGGCCCAATAAGCAGAACTCAAGCCACAATGTGGCCTTGTCCTATCTCAGAGGGAAAGCTGGGCCCAGCGAGTCCAGCTGGCCTCTCTACCTTCAGCTCACGGAGTCTGGACTTTGCACATCTTCACTTGATTAGTATTCTTCAGAGCCCAGCAAAAATAGGTGCCCAACCAGCATGATGTGATGGAATGAGCCAATCCTTCAGGTAGCACTTGTGCATCTAGTGCTAAAGGGAAGGGGACTAGCCCCTTTAGCCATTTCCTCTTTCTGCTCCTGTCACTGGTCCTGAGCCAGTGCACAGATTGCACACATACTGCTGTGCTTCCACTGGGTCTGAGTCCTTGCTGATCCTTCTCAAGCCTCCTTGTCACTTCAACAGAGCAGTCTATCCTGCCCACACTGTCTAATGTACTTCTGTTATTTCCCTGGGAGGGTAGTAACCGATTTGATTACTTCCTAATTATCTGCTTTTTCTCCTCAAATGTAAGCCTCTCGAGGGCACTAAACCTTGTCCAGCTTGCTCACCATCGCACAGGGTAATACCATGTCATAGACATATTACCATGATTTGTTGAGTAATTTAATGAGTTCTGCAGAGAAATGAGCTTCTAATGCTTGGGGTGGCGGGTGCTGGATTGTGCATCCCCCACTCCATAAACCTCTTTGGTTTCTCCCGATGGGCTTTATCTTGAGGGCTTAGGGGTTGCTCCCTGCGGCAGCGTGCTGAGCAGGACTCTGAGGCTGTGTCTATGGCGGTATGCTTCAGGCTGTGTGTCTGCTTACCTTCCTGCAGTATAGACGCTCCAGGCGGTCACCTCAAGGAGAGCTCTCTTGCCTGGGCTGGGCTTCTAAAGATTCTGCAAGGGACCTGTAGAAAAAGAAGCCATATTGTAGCAGGAGCAAACATAAAGCAAAACGTTCAGGAGATTCAAAAGAAAACAGAAACTGGCCCCTCGCCTTTTCTCTTTCCTCATTCTGAGTACGAAAGCTGACATCACTCTGGGAAGAAAGGAGAACACTCTCTGTCAAACACCAATATCCAAGACACGGTGGTGGGAAGGCTTGCGGAACATGGCTGGCCAAGGAAATTGCTTTTTTGTTGTTGTTGTTAGGAAATTGCTTTTTGAATAAATGTTTCCTTTTCCAAAGTTTTGTTTCATCATGAAACTCCCTTTCAGAAGGAGTTTCATTTCATTTCTCGGTGAGCGTGTTTCTAGAAACAGGAGGCCTGAGGAAATCAAACTGGTAGAAATCTCTAGTCCCTGTTGCTTCACCAATTTCCTACCCATTAAAAAGCCAGTAAAGCTCCAATACAATGGAGCCTGGGGTGAGAGGTCGGGGATTAGTGATTATTTACCGAAAACTTGCCTGAGATGCATTTGCCCCCCTCAGAAGAGGCTCCCCAGCCTGATCCTGGTTTGAAGGTAGATCTGTGCTTGCAACTTCAGTTTTCTTCTCTGGGCTGCTCTATCACCTGTGCTATGTTAACCATAGGAAAGTCACCAAGAATTTACAGAATGGATCCAAGAGTACACGAGGAGCCCACCAATCGTATTTCTGATCCAGACAACTACTGTTCCTCATTAGCCATGTGATGTTGATTGAGTGATTCAAGTGTCTAGGAGACTGATGTTTCATCCGGAAAATGGGAATGATGAACTTATATAGGTACTATGTTGGGAGGGAAAACACCCTTAACCAACGCTTCTTGAAAACATACTGGGCGTCAGACTCCTCACGGCTTAGTAAGGAGATGGTCAGGACGTTACTGTCATTTGGTGATTTCTATCACACACATGAGAACTGGACAGGAAGTTTTCTACCAAATTAACTATTGGTGAGGGCTTATTATAATGGAAATACCAAGAATTGTTGGTTGAGCCTACTAATTTCTCTGCTGAGTCCCGGTAATCACTATTGCCATCATGGGATTTGCAGCTGAAATTCCCAGCCCGACTGAGGCAGGATCACGCTCATTCCTTAGGATCATGAGGCTCACTGTGGTAAGCCCTCAGGAAGATTTCAGTTCTGCAGTGTCCTAAAAATAAGAAGTTGGGTTTGTATTTTACTCTGTCTATGCTAATGATTCTCCAGTGTAGTGACCCCCATATCAACACCCCCAGCAGCCCCTCAAGGCTCACTTCCTGAGCCCTGTTCCTCAACCACCCTGATGCCATGTTGTAAGAATGTTCTAATGGTGGCTGGCCAGGAGGCAGCACGGCAGATGCAGGAGGCCCTGTTTGGGGTCACCTTTCTCAAATGTATGTTTCAGGTTAGCCTTACCGATTTTGCCTCTGATAAGACAAGACTGCTCTTTTGTTTTCATTGAAATCAACCATATAAGACCAAGAGCAGAAGTCTCCCTTTGCTGAGCTGCTCCTAACAAGCTTCTGATGGCAAACGGCAAATTACAATGTCTAACCAATTACAGCCACTTCATGATCGCAGGCATGTGCTCCACCAAACCTGACTGCCCACCCTAGTTTGTACAGGTTTTATAGGGTGCCTGGGATACTCTGAAGACCATTCACAGTATAGTCTATTGAGTAATAGCTGGTCCAAATTGTGACGCTGGCAAAGTCTCATTTGCTGCTTTGGCAATCGGCTTGACAATGTGATACTTTAATGTATAATTGGATAAGCAATTGGGTTCTGTTATAGTACAGTGGTTTGGCATAATTACTTTCCAGTGCTGTGATTTTCTAGTTAATAAATACTTTTGGGGGTTACAAATTCTTAAACATCAACACTCTATACCCCTTGAAAGTAGGGTGCCATTAATTAATATAAGAGCTTATTTCAGCATTTTGGCCTCATTGGCAGCACTAAAAACAAAACAAAATAAAAACCAAAAAATCTCCTGCTTTAACTCATGCAAGTTAGGCTTAAGTCAAAGTGTGGGCAACTAATCAAATGATGAATGCTCTGTTGACTACCTGGATTTCTCTCCATCAGGGCAATAAATAGGGCTTTGGAAACTTCACAGTGAATAAGAGGAAACCAGATGTCACTGGGTTGCACTTAGAGATCTCACCATGTGGCCATCAGTCCAGGGTTCCAGCACAAATAGAGTAAGAAGGAAGGCAGTTAACATATTTTTGCACAAAGAAATATTGGAAGAACCTCAGGTTTCTAAGAAAACACAAGTGGCTGCCCAAGTTTGGCAGCACAGACTTGTTATTATTTTGCATCAAATGAAAGCAAGAGGGCATTCATTAGGACCCCAAGAAAGGCCTAAGTGGGTGACCATCTGCTCAATAACCAGCATGTAGAGAAAGGGTGTTTGGTGTTTGGGGGAGGAAATGTGTGCTCAGAGGATGCTGGCTGTGTGTGTGACAGAGTGAGAAAACATCCAGAATCATGAAATGTAACTCAAGTTGGCCTAAATGGTCCAAGAAGCCTTCTTGGGGAGTTTGGGGAGTGTGTGACTGAGGAGAGGCGCATACCGGGCCGGACAGGAAGGATTTTTATGCCGGTTCAGAGCAGAGTGGGCACGGGAGACAACTTCCATGTTGCTTTACAAAGGGCCCAGAAGGAACCTGTCAGAAAAAGGTCTGCCTGCTCCAGGCAAGCACTGAGCCCCCGTCTCTAATTCCAGATGTCGCCACCAAGTCACCACCACACTGGTGCATGGGGCACCTGCGCTCCCTCTGTCCCCACCACCACCTCCTCGACCACGTCCATGCCTGCCCAACTCCCATGGTTTCTGGTCCGGCTGCTGCAGGAGCCAGAAGCTCAAACTCCTTCTCCAGCAAGGCCACTCTACGAAAAACTGTTGGAAGCTTTTAACTCTCCTGCTTCCAACCCTTTAATGTCTTCTTTGCAGCAAAAATAAAATCCACATTTCTCAGCCATCCCTATGAGCTGCAAATGATCTACCATGTCCCTTACATTTCTAGTCACTCAACCAAGATTCCTTTTTCCTCAGTGCTCTGCACTTCTGCTCTGTGTGAAATACCCCTTCTCCCTCCTCCTTGCTTCAGGGACTTCTAGCCATTGTTCCCATCTCAGCTTAACCAGCACATTTCTGGGGAAGCCTTCCTCCCCAAAACCCTCCCCACCCTTCCTCTGTCTCTACAGATCTTAAGGCACGGGTCATTCTTCAGAGCTCTTAGAATATTAAATTATTTTGACTTTCAAGATCTGTTTAAAAAAAAAAAAATTCTGAAGCATTTTCCAGTTCAGCCCAATAGAAACAACCACATCCCCATTCTAGAAGGTCCACGTTTTAGCCTCACATTTTCAGTGACTTCCCTCCTCTCAGCTGAACCTCCGACCTCTGGACCATCTTTCAAGGTTAATGCCATGCTTAATGCTGTATTTCTGACACAGTTTTACTTAATCTATTTTTTTAAATCGACCCCTTACCTTAAATAAATTTACTTGAAAAGGAAACTTGAGATGACATCATAAATGGGAGAAAACCCTCAAAATAAATGTGATCTAAACAAAAGAATCTTATTAAATTCTAGCTAGAGTCTGGATGGTTCCCCTGTGTCTCTTAGAGGTCATGTTGGTCCCATGTTAAGGACATGCTAGCATGGAGGCTTTCTTTTTGATTAATCAAAAGGGTTGGAAGACAACTGAAAATGGAATAACTTTCAGAAGGATTCAAAACTATTTGTGGCTTTGAATCATAGACTAGAGGCCATCTTCGGGGCCACGGAGATATCTTCCCCATCTTTAAACCATGGGATGTTGAGGCTTCTCAACCTGGCAACTAAGGTTCAGTTCTCTTGACCCCTCTGATCGATGGTCAGGTATAGCCACATCAGGATTCTTTGGGAAAGAGGGATGCACGTAGTCGGCAAAGTTGAACATGATGTGTCTGCTGAAGCTGTTGTCATTGTCCGGAATAACCTTGTCCTTAAAATCCCACCACCTTCTTTTGAGCCCAGGTCAAACCCCAATTTTGTAAAGTCAACCCAGGACCCCCTCCTGGGTATTCTGAGAGCACCATGGCAGAAGTTCTTGCCCGGCCCAGTCCTTATACCAGACTGACTTGTATTAAATTACATATGTATAAATCCGGTCTGCCCTGTAAGGTGGTAAGACCCCAGAAGGCACAGATTTTTGGCTTCTTCATCTTTATAGTTAGTGTAAGACCCACAGCAGTGCCTGGGATATATCATGTGCTCAACAAATGCTTGTAGGCTAAGTTGAAAGTAGAGGCAAAGAATCAGATCTGAAAAAAAAATTATAGATTTACTTCCCTATTTCTTGATATTATTTCCCTTTCAAGACTTTATATAAACACCTGTCTGAACACAGCCATCAACCCATAAGAAATAGTTTAAGCTTTCTGCTCTTTATGTTGTTTTACAAAACTAATAACAATGAAATATATTAATGTACTTTACAACAACACCCAAGTTTATATGCAGCCACTTGCTTCTTTAAGAAGTGATATTAAATTGTTTCTCCCCCCATACCCTACCCACTGAAGACAATTTTGCATTTTACTACAGGTTAGTTCTGAGTTCTGAAAAACATTTAAATTATGGTGCATCATTCTTCCCACTGTATTCCATTACAGAGCTATAAAAAAAGTCAATAGCCAAGGCAGTTTGAGCATTACATCAGGGAATTAATCTTTACCCCACATACCTCCCGATAGCATGCTCAATGCCCGGGAAGGAGCAGAATGTCACCATTGATGCCTATCAGTACTTCAGTCAGAAATCCTGTTAACACTACCTTCCCCAAAACCATTTCAGGCAGATAAAGTGGAATGACTGCAGATACATTCTTTTAATCTCTTTTCACAGCTATATAGAAATAGAATGCTCTTCCAGGAGCCATCACAGACTTCACTCTGTTGAATGTGAATAAAGACTTTTTGGTTCAAATTTTTGCAAACTTTGTAACTTAGGTGAGCACTTTTCCTCCAAAGAACCAAGTGCCTGTGAAAACAATGTCATCTGTTCAACAATTTCCCTATTGCGTGGAGAGAAGGAGAGCGATGTGCTGGGGTGCTAAGCATTTTCATGGCCATTTAACTTATGTGATGTAATTATCAGGAGGAAAGACAGAGCACCGTGGTGTGTTGAATCCCAGACAGTCACCTGGAAGGAGCACTGTTCTTTGATGTACTACGGACAGAGAAAAACACTGCCAATTAAATGATGACACACCATTGATTGTAGAACACACTTTGATTTCAGAGATGTGAAAATGTGAAAAAGTGCGTGCCTGAGAACCAAAGAGCTATGAGATTTAAAGGGAGCTGGAGATTTACTCTTCGTTTCTTGCAATAATAAGCCTAAGAGAGCACCCAATGCTCGCCTTGAGTTTGTTTGTCCTTCAGATAGCTTGCATCTTTTCCAGGATTCACAGCTTGGCAGGTTGAGGAACAACCTAAAAGTGAGCCAAGTACTTCCTGTGGTCTTTTTCAAAGGGGTCTTCTGGACCGAGTTACCAGATAAAATACAGGAAGAAGTCTAGTTAAGTCTGAATTTCAGATAAACAAATAATACTTACTAGTAAGAGTATGTCCCAAATACTGGATGAGATATACAGGACACTCATTTCATTTTAGTATTTTTGTTCGCTGACTCTGGGGGCCTGTCCCCAAGGAAATTTGACTTCATTTGACCATCACCACATGCTTTTTATTCTAGGACCATGGCCTTTACTAATGGAGGAGCCTCCATTAATACCTTATCCATTCCTTATGACAACCCTGAGAGTTAGGGATTATTCTAAGTCATTTTACATCAGAAGGACCTAAATCTCCTCCTCAGGTTTAAATGTGTCAGTAGGTTCTTTGGTATGGGCCTGAATTTTGACCATAGCTCTTAATCCTTTTATAGGATATTTAAGGTCAAAAAGACACATATCACTGGGGAACCATGAAGATAGGAAAAGCACTTTTGCTCCTGGCCATAAGGTCTCTGCCTTGGTCAGTCATCACTGTCATGGGACAGCGTACATAGCCTAAGAATAGCTGATTGTTATTGCTGTGACTATTACTATGTGCCCAGCACATCACTGCTCACAACTCTTACTGCTCCCTTTTACAGATCGTAAAACTGAGGCACAAAGAGGTTAAGGAGCTTGCCCCTCTCATTGTCAATGTCTGGGCCTAACCTCATCTTCTTGGAGAGAAGTTGCTGGATGTTCCTTAGAACCCCTGTCACTCTTTATTATAATACTCTGTTTCTTTTTCAAACTCAGCTGACTCTCAAAAGCCTTTCAGACTGGGCCGTGCCTTCCCAGCAGCAGCCCTCCCACTTGGAAATGCCCCTCTCATTGATAATTAACCATTTGGTGTCTATTCTCCCTATCTGGGGGCCCCCTGAAGACAGTAACAAGGTCTGCTTCAGTGTTCTAATGCCAAGGCCAGCCCCTAGCATTGCAGACACAGAATAAATACTGTATGCATGAAGAAGTAGTCACTGCCTTTCCCTGTGGGCAGCCTAAATTAATCTGGAGGGTTCATCTGAATTGAACCCCCCCCCTCCACCCCCGGCATTAAAGCTTCCTCAAGGCATTTAGTACCTTCTGGATGAACAGCCATTGGAGGTCATTAGAGTTGATCTCTGCTGCTCTGCAACGCTTGTACCGTCCAGGTTCTTGGTTTGCCTCAGGGAGATAGAAATTCACTCCAAACTACAGCATGTTTAATTTCCAGGTCCCCTGGGTGGCTTTTCTGAGGCACAAGTCTTATTCACCAGGATCTTTCCTGGGCTCCCTATTTCTGCTGAGACTGAAAATTTACTCAAAGTCTCCTGAACCAGATCAGCATCCTAGTGTTGCTGGGACAAGCCCCGTGGCCCAGATACTCTTTGACAGAATGAGAAAGAAGCGAAACAGTTCTGGAGCAGGGTTTCCAAGGAAAGCCTCTACTCTGTGGACAGGACAAAAAGCACTGGGCTTGAAGGCAGATGTATTATTTCTCAGGTACACGGATTCTGTCTGTCCACATACACGTTTCTCCCAAGGGTGGGCTTCTCAACGTTAAGTGCACCTTAGAATGAGCTGAGAAGTTTGGAAAAAAAAAAAAAAAAAAAAGTCCCCAAACTCGGGCCGTATCCAGACAAATTAAAGCAGATCCCCTGTGTGCACCTGGGCAATAGCCATTTCTTGAGTTCGTCAGGGGATGCCAGCGGGCAGCTAACACTGAACACGGCTGTCCTAAAGAAAGCCCCACGCTTCCATCTGGGAGTTTTCGGAGGGAAACCTCTAAGTTTTAAAAGCCACATACCACAGAGCTTTGCAAATATGATTAGTTTTTGTTTTATTTATTCCCTACCTCGCATAAACAACTTGGAAGTGTCGGCACAACGTTGCCATCTGTAAGGCATATGACAAAAACAGACGGTCGCCTAATAACCAGGGAGGCATTAGCGCTCACAGGCTCTAAATTATTTGGATTCATCTGGTATGATCTGTGGTGATGAAGCCACTTAATGTTTGATTTCTGGGTCTTTTCGATGGCAGCACCACAAGTGGGGAGGCCATATTTTCCAGGCTGTATATATTGTTCTTTGTCATCCTATTGGATTGTTACAAGAGGGATTTATAACAGACCTAAAGCTAGTATCAAAATGAAAATTAGTTCTCGAGTAGAAAAATAGCAATCCCGTGTGCCTCGCCCGTAGCAATTGCGTCATATCTGCCTCCGCAAGAAAGGAAATGACTTCTTAATGTGGTTTTCTTCCACTAAGGAGAATTAAATCTATATGGCAAAATGTAAAACTAGAGTGCTGGCAGCCATATTCTGAACAGAAGATCCATGACCCTCATCAACATACTTGTGGCCCAGTCATATGCTAATGAACTTCATTTAGGCTCAAACTTACCCCAAGTGGAAATACAGCTCAGCTGGAGAGCTGGGCTATCATACCTTCACTGTTTTGCCTTGTGCAGCAAAGTTTGTTCTGAACTACGGGGGAAATTTCCCTATCTGCTGCAAGGGGCCACATGGTTCAGGGTGGGGGAGAGTGGGTATGGGGTATCTCTGCATTAGATTTACAGTGATTTGGGCCTGAGACAGGAAATTCCATTATGGCAGTGGAGAGACTTTTTGCTGAGGCAGCAAGATACTTTTCAAAGGATCTGCCTTTTGTGGGGGTATGCACCTGGCAGGCGGAGCTGGCCACTCTTCCGTGGCCTGGCAGTTCCTCTGGGATAGAGAAAATGGCAAAAAATTATTGTGAACAACTCTGTCGCTGCCTAGCTGGGTGAGAAGTTCAACAAGCGAAGGAACTTCCCCGGATCTCCATTTCTTCCTTGGCAGGATAGAGCTAAGTAGTCCCTGCCTTATGTATAGATGATGGTACAGATTAAATGAAATGATACACATCAAAGAAACTACCCGTTCATATCATAAATACCAGCCATCATTGTGCTGTTAAATCATTTACCTCAATCTCTTCAAATGACTTACAAAATACTACACCGTGCATCCGAGGAATTTATACCTTTAGCATTTTACAACGGATAAAGCCCCACACAGGAATAACAAATCTAGTTAATAAAACTCAATTGCAATAGGAGATGAAGGGGAGAAATTGAGCTCTTCCAATGAAAAGTTCTGAGAACATTTTCTCTCTGATAGAATTGAAATTTTATTTACTTTCTCTGTAAATCTGAGACATATACAAGGCGTCTTAAAAAATAAATGCGGGTGTTTGAAGAGGATTTTAAAATCATTTAATTGAGTTAGATCAATTGTTAATTTTTTGATATTTTCTTCCTATTTTTTTTTTTTTTAAACTCTTTGCCTCCTTAAGGCTCTTTTAATGAATATGCTCTTATTTCTCACTCAGTACTCGTGGCTCCTGTAATATTATTATGATTTGCTTGGGCTATTTTGGTTCACTGAACAAAATGTCTATCTAGTAGGTAAACTGCAGGCCAGCTTAGGGGAATGGTCATGGGGAGGGGGCCAACTCCTTGCCTTCAGTGTCGGTGAGTAAAATAAATGAGCGATGCCAGCTGAGCGTAAGACTAGAGAGTGGTGGGGGTTCTGGAACATGGGAGGGTGCTCCCCTCTGTGACCCCCACTCGCCACCTCTGCAGATAAGAGAAGGCATGGAAGGGACCCCAGGCTAGCCTAATCTGGTTATTTGATCACAAAAGCTGGAAATGAGGATTCTTACACGACACTTGCCTATTTTCAAATGTGGGCAACTAATGCAATAAAAAGATACACAACCTTCCAGCCTCTGATTTGCAAATTGTGTTCAGCCGACAACACTTGTTCTGAGTTCCCAAGGACCCATTCATGAGCTGATTCCATTGTTTCCTCCAAAGCTCCAGAAACATGACAAGGAAGAGGAGGACGCCCCAACCTTGTGGAGGTCCGAGGAGGAAATGGCAGCAGAAGCCGCAACCCTGCGGGCCTACTTTCAGTGACTGTGCAGGTAAACACTGGCATTTCATCACTCACACCCTCCGTGGGGCCCCAGAAGGAGGCTCCCTGCCCAGGATGGGTACAGACAAGCAGGCGCAGGGGGGTTCAAAGACATGAAAGCCAGAGTGGAGAAAACCCTGACCCTCAAGGCACGGATTCCTACCTCTGGGTTTCCTTTGCCTCCCTGCCTGCATGCCACCTTCTATGGGGGACTCTCCTGTCTGCTGCCTTCCTTCCAGTCTACCTCCAGTCACTGTCCTGCTCTTCTCCAAACCAACCTCACCAAGCAGGCCAAAAGAGTTTGCGAACCTGATCATTTAAAAAGCCCAAACCCGGGGCACCTGGGTGGCTCAGTGGGTTAAGCCTCTGCCTTCGGCTCTGGCCATGATCCCGGGGTCCTGGGATCGAGCCCCGAGTCAGGTTCTCTGCTCAGCAGGGAGCCTGCTTCCTCCCCTCTCTCTCTCTCTCTCTGCGCCTGCCTCTCTGCCTACTTGTGGTCTCTCTCTATCAAATAAATAAATAAAAATATTTTAAAAAAATAAAAATTAAAAAAAAAAAAAAAAAAGCCCAAACCCTTCAAGAGCTCACATCTCAGACTCCCTCCTTAGGCTTCACAGTGCTGTAAGCCAGCTCACAACCTCCTGACCAGAACTTTCTTCCACTTGGATCTCTTGTTCTCAGCTAAATGGTCTTTTTTTTTTTTTTTTTTTTTTTTTAAGATTTATTTACTTTAGAGAAGAGAGGGGAGGGGCAGAGAGAATCTCAAGCAACTGAGCCTGACACAAGGCGCGATCTCACCACCCTGGGATTGTGACCTGAGCCAAAATCAAGAGTTAGATGCTCAACAGACTGAGCCACCCAGACACCCTGGTTTTATGTTCCCCTTTAGTTTTGGCTGCTGGGAAGCTCAAGGTCACAGGGAAAGATCAGACATGATAGAATTATTTCTTTGCATTACTGAATGTTTAACTGTTGGGAGATCACAGATTTAAGATTCTGGTAGAAGGCGAGAGCCAGGCTCCTTCTTCAAAATATGTATATACACCAAATTTTTATGCGTTGTCCAGGGCCTCATGGATCTTCTGAAATATACTAATAAATGGGGTTGCCACGAAATATAGGGGCATCCCTAGGCTAAAAAGTACCATGTAGCCTGCATTTTATCTGGCAGCCCTGTTAATAAACCTCCTTCCATGGACCTTGGATAAAGCACTTTTCCCCTGAATAGTTTCTTTTTGAAATAGGCTGCTTCATGCAGTCTTGTGTTTACATTATAAGCTGCTAAAGTAGATCAGACACAAATTAAAAACACAATTGGTGAATATTGGTAGCAATTGAATTATATAAAATTGTATCCACTACTTAGTGATCAGGATTTTTAGGTAGGAAACACCTTCATAGTATTCTGTTTTCACTTTGAAATAGACGTCTTTTTTAGACAGTTTTTAATATACATGCATTTCTTGGGCATTTTCTCCCCACCCTCCTTTTTAAAGTATTCTAGTTACTTAAAGACCCACTATCATGGGCCTTTCACCCATTATTGTTTAAGGATGTCATAGCATCCAGGCACTTGCATTCTAGAATGCTTATTTCGCTGGAGAATGAAATCGGCGGATGTCATTGATTTGTCAGTTCTGTATCCAGTTGCCTGAAGGGCTGCAGTGTAGTGCTAGCAGAAGCTGTCTTTGATCATTTATTCTGAACCTTTTTCACTGTTCACCTTCTCATTTCTTCCTTACTCCCTCCCTCCTTACTTGCTCTGGATCAAGCTAGTCTGCCTAAGAACAAAGACCCATAGGCATAGCCTCAGACCCCTTTCTATTCCTCTCACGAAAGCCTGGTGTTTCATATTGGAATGTCCCATTCAAATGGAATCACTGTTCTTCAGACTCAACTTACAAGGCTCCTTGGCCCCCTCCCCTCCTGGGTTTCTTACATAATGGGTACTTTCAGATAGAGGCGAGAAAGCTCTAGGCTTTTCCCGAGGCTTGCTGAAATACAGGATTCTGCATTAGGATGCATTTTCTAGATGTTTTAAGAGGATTTAAACTTAGTACCCAAGTTTCCTGTATGCTTTGCTTTCTCAGTTTTTGCTTCTGTCCTGCCTTGAGGCCCCAAATCTCCTGTCTTCCAGGTGAATCAACCTGCCTTGTAAATCTTGCCAGAAAGACAGTCATCCTAACTTTCTGTACAAACTGTTGCCATCGTGCCTGTGGGTTTTTAGACTATTAACATTAAGACCTGTTTTTACAGGTCTTTGGTTATAGACCAAATGAATCACCGTCAATGTTCTCAGCAATCAGATGTGGGAATGGAGAAAAGGAGGGATGACGTGGGTTGCCAGATCGCACAGCTAGTACCTCGGAGGCTAGGGACTTAAACACAGGGCTCTAGGATTTCACCAAGACCATCCTCATTTCCTGTAGGATAAAGGGACTACTGTAGGGATGCCTGGGTAGTACAGTCAGTTAAGTGTCTGAACCTTGGTTTCGGCTCAGGTGCTTATCTCAGGTCAGCCCTGTGTGAGGCTCTGTGCTCAGGGAGGAGTTTGTTCGGGACTCTCTGTCCCTCTCTCTCAGCCCCTTTCCCTGCCCCTCTCTAAAAATCAGTCAATAAATCTTTAAAGGGGACTATATATACTTCCCTTTAGAGACAAAGGGGAAAAGGGACATTCATTCCTGGAAACATGATCATTACGTTGGTCCTCCTGGTTTTTTGACAATTCTCTCTCCTTCCTTTTCAAAATTCATCCACACAAAATATTTATACAGTGTTAGGGGTTTACAGGACTTCTAAAATTTCATCAAATAAATACAGCTGTCCTGGGGCGCCTGGGTGGCTCAGTCAGTTAAGCACCTGCCTTTGGCTCAGGTCATGATCCCAGAGTCCTGGGATTGGACCCCACATCAGGCTCCCTGCACAGTGAGAACCTGCTTCTCCCTCTGCCCCTAACTTCACTTGTGTTCTCTCTCTCTCTCTAATAAATAAAATCTAAGTAAATAAATATAGGGCCATCATACAATATTTGAATATACCTAGACCTGAAGAATTATTCATTGTTTATTTAAATTTCAGATAAACTTGGTCTCTCCAGTGTCTCCCCATTTACACCCTCAGCAGCGAGTCAGTCTCAGGCAGAGGCAGTGTCGAGCTGCCGCTGTCGCTCACTCAGCAGGACTGTATGATTTGCAGCGTACGCGAGGACAGAGATGCTAGGCTGCAGCACCAGACTCCGTAACAGGAGCCGGCATTACCGAATTGAGAAGACACGGGTTCTCCGACCCCATCTTGCAGAGGATGGGAAAACCAGCACTCAGTGATGCTAAGTGTTATTTGGAGGCAAATAGTTGCAATGGACAGAGCAGAGACAGAACCCAGTTACCCCCCAAAGACTATTCTCTTAGTGTCTGTACAGCCCGTCTTGGTTGAAAGAGCTCCACTGCCCAGCCAGCTCTGCCTCTCTCTCCCAACTGCCCTCGCGCCCTTTGAATGTTCTCTTTGGCCTCTTCATCTGCTCTGGTTGCCTGCCTGATTCCACCTTGAAGCACTTTCCCCTCTCTTCCCTGCTGCACTTCCCCTGCCAGCCAGGTTCATGCCACCTACTCCTGCATCCGGCTCCCCAGCCGCACCACAGCGGGGCAGCGGGAACCCAAACGGGGCTGAATTTGCACCAATTGACTTTGCCCTCCTTGTAAGTTGTTCCAAGACCAGCCTAATGCCTCCCTCGGCTGCCTGTCCTCTTTATTACATCCTGTGACCATGTGCCCAAGTAATATGACCTTGGGCAAATACAGTGTTTCCCAAATCCTCTGGTTCCCATCTCCTCAGGCTTTTTTTTTTTTTTTTTTTTTTTTTAATCTTTGTTTCCCACCAGGGTATTCTGTGCTCCTTATTCACCTGATTCACTTTTAAACTTCATACCCTAACCTCAATGAAAAATGAGTATTACTTGTATTAGAAGTCAAGCATACAAACGAAGACAAAATGAAAAACAACGCTGATGAATTCCAGCGTGGTGTCGTCGCTTGCCTACACCAGCTGGGGCTGAGATTCATTCTCTCTTTGTTAAAAAGAGAGGCTAGCCACCGTTACAGAGGCATTCGAGTCCTGCACCAGACTGAGACTCTCTATGTGACCTATTTAAAAGTATTGAAAGTAAATTAATCAAGGTTTAATGAAGGTCATCTAAAATTATCTTAAACAAATGATTCTCATCTTTGGAAAACAGCAGTGGCCATCAGAATTCAAACCCAGGGGCGCCTGGGTGGCTCAGTGGGTTAAGCCGCTGCCTTCGGCTCAGGTCATGATCCCAGGGTCCTGGGATTGAGCCCCGCATTGGGCTCTCTGCTCAGCAGGGAGCCTGCTTCCCTTCCTCTCTCTCTGACTGTCTCTCCGTGTACTTGTGATTTCTCTCTGTCAAATAAATAAATAAAATCTTTAAAAAAAAAAAAAAAAAAGAATTCAAACCCAGAGCAAGCAGGCTCCTGGCCTGTGGCTACCCCCTAAGCCTCTTACCAGGAATGTGGAGAAGATAAGTCACCCAAGGGAACCACAGTTGGCTTCCCCAGGGGTAAGAGGCCAGTCTCGTGTATCTGGCTAGAGGACACCAGGCAGAAAGCCCCACCTTAGGTCCCTCATCTAGACTGATTGGATTGGTTTGAAATCACTGCTTCCCCTGGGAGGTCAACTCACAGGGCTTGGCCTCAACACTGTGCCATTAGCCTACCTTAAAAACCAGTGTGTTAAAGAATGTGGAAACCTATACCCAGAGACGCCCAATATGGGAAATGGCCTATAATAGACAAAAAACCCTGCTCTCTGCTGAATGTTCAGTGTGGAAATACCTAGCAACCTGTCAGTAAGCAGAAACTGCTGTTCTGTATCTTCTTCATGTATAAATCCACATTAATCCTCAGCATAGGACTGCCAGAGGACCACAGAGATAAACATCCCAAACCTATGCACTGTTTTCTCAGCCTCTTGAAGCCACCAGGGCATCAACACCTGCTTAGTTGTATAGAATTCTCTTGATCTTCCCACGTAACCCTGCGGGATGTTTTGGTACTCTACTTCCTGTATCCTTTCTTGGGTAGAACATGACTTTGGATTGCAGTTTCTTAAGCAATAGTGAAAAACAGGCATTGCCTTCGCCAGGCAAAGGCAGAGCCACAGTCTAAGGGTTGTTGAATGATGCTCCCTCCACTGCACAGACCCCTGATGAGGTGGAAATCCTTTGGTTCCAGGAATTCAACATCTGCCTTCTGCTTCGGTGAATTTATGCCTTGACTCTACACAAGCTGGGCTGAGCTCTAGAAAGCAGTTTTGCGATGGCTCTTTTAGTCTCTGCTCTGAATCCCATCAGAAGACACTGCATCTGTATCCCTTATGTGAGCATCTTTCCTGAAGCATAGTAATTCTTCGTGTGCGTATTTAACACTTGGGGTTGCTGCCTCCACACACCCATGTTGAGTTTCCTACTTAATTTTAAACCAATGACTTGTGTCCTAGTGAGGGGAGGTTTTACTACCTCCCTGTCCCCTCTCCTGCTCCCTGGTAGAATGGAGTGGGCTAAGTTGTTTGTAAAGTATGCAAGCATGGCCTGTAACTCGGATAGAAAGTCAGAGTGGGGCAGGTTTCCACACCCTGTTGTGTCAGCAGAGCTCATCTGTAATTCATCAAACTCCCCTCTGTGCATGCCTTTATTTTATAGATAATTGGTTGCCTCTCATTTACTCATAATAGAGCCCGTGCAATTTCAAAGCAACTGAGTCAGCCCAAAACAGCATTATTAGTAGTTACAGAGATACTGTCGAGGCAGAATTTTGACACCGGCATTTTTGAAAAATCACCATAATTCCAGCCACTGGACCACACTTATATCATAATCATGGACAGTCGAGGTAGATGTGAAAGGACAGCTTTGCTTATTTAGCACATGTTCTGGTCACTGAATTGTACCTCTTAAAACACCCCACCTGCTTGGAAAAACTCTCCTCCTTCACAGAAAGGGTCTTCTCTCAGCAGAGCAGCCTCTGATGAGAAAGGCTGAGGGAGAAGATTATAGTATTCTCATGTTTTCTCAGGGGAAAGGAGGGTTTTAACTTCAGCTCCTTGGGCAGTTCAATCCTAAACCCACCAGGCGATCCCATGCAGAGGTATCCTCAGTACCAAGGAAAGTGTTTGCTAGCACTCATCACCAAACTGATATAATAAAAACTTTTCTTTAGCATGGAAGTACAAGAGAAGATTCTTTTGCCTAATGACGCTTTAGTCTTTAATATATTCAAAGCTCTTAAAAAAAAAATCCATCAGTTTAAACACAGCTGGAAAAGAGATTTTAGTTTGCTTTTCCCTTTCTCTGAAGTTCATGTTTCTAAGGCACGGTGCTGCCTCTCCTTTTATTCTGTGTAGAATATTCTGTCTACCTTTATAGAACCAGATTTCTGTAGTGAGGAATTAGACTCTATTTATTAGATTAATATGTTAATAAATCAAGTCCCTATGATCTAAATTGGGAACAAGAAACCATAGAATTATGTCAGCTTTAGAAATAATCAAATCTAATGTCCTATTAAATGATTTATTTTACCACGACCCAAAAGGATGACTGTCTAGTTATACTTGAAAAACTTCCCTTTATAAAAATTTAGAGCTGAAGTTAGGTCTTAGTTTATTTTTAAAAATATTTTACCAAGCTCTAACTTTCTCTATATATATCCAGTAGTTGAGGCAAAGGATTTCCATAGGTCACTGATGACTAAACAATCTACAGAATCCTATTGAGATTTACTTCAAGTGACAGGAAAAATGACTAGTGTGTTAACCCGTATGAAACTCTGACTGACGTGAAACCTCAGCACAGAGTTCTTTTCAGAAAAGAGTAATCCAAGTGCCAAAAATAACTTTCAGTTGCATCTTGTAAAATGATGATGCAAAAAGTCTATCATCATTTCCATCCTTGGGATCCTAATCCCCATCTCATCCCCAGAAATGGATATCATACATCAATCTTCACAATCTTGCAGAAACTTTTCCAAGATTTTTCCCCACTCCCAAGACTTTTAGCCATCTCTCTACTTGCTTCTCTTCACTCTGTGTGGTGTTCTCTTTTCTCATTTTATCCTTGTCTCTTCCAGAAAGGAATATAGAATACGGGAAAAAGACTCTTTTTTAGAGGTTGGTGGAGGATAATATGAAGGAAAGAATAAAATTCATATTAGTAATATTTGACCTATCATTTTGAAATAACATTTGTATAATTCACTCTATTCATTCTATGCCCAACATGTCCCTAAGCCACTTCCTACATAAGCAATCCTCCATTGTTTTGAAATTCCAGGGGTGTCAATCAAGTTGGGTGCTCAACCAATCAGGACACACTAGAAAAAGCAGTTCTAAACTGTACTCCTTTTGGTGTTAATATTTTTCCGGTGATCCAAAAGACACTGCACTATGGTCTGCTCCTTCTAATTTATCATGAGTGGTGAGCAATGGAAACTGTGTCTTGTTTATTAAAGTAAAATCCAAAAAAAAATGGAGGAAAGAGGGGAGAGGATCCAAAGAAAGAACATTCGGAGAATTGAAATATCTCACTGGGGCCACTTGTCTCAGTGGTGTTAGTGAAATTAGATCTCCAGCTCAATTCTATGTCATGTGCCCCTCTTCTTCCTCTTCCCTCCTTTAAGGGTACATGAGGTAGAACACACTCTTTGGAGAGGATAGGAGCCATGCAGAGGCAGGGAAAGAGAGCGCTGGGAAGGCACCTTGGGAACTCATCTTTACTTTTTTGTGGCCAGCTCATTTAGGAGCTGGATACCTGCCACCCATTCCATGCCCTTCCCAGACCCCAATTCACTGACCTCACTATTTTGGCTCACTATTACCACTTTGCAACCATGTCACAGGGCAAATTTGGTTTCCCCTACTAGAGCCTCATGTAAAGAATCCGGAATGAAGAGAATGTCAGGTGGCAGATAATACCTCTTCTAAAGAAAATGACTGTCTGGAGTTTTAAACAGAACTTTCTAGAATGTGCTTTGAAAAGAAAGGACTGGTAAGGTAAACTTCATGGTTCTGTAAAAATTATGCCCAACCCTACCCAACTAAAAAAGAAAAAAATATATATATTTTTAATCACTTGTCCTAAGTACAAGGCATATTCATCACCAAATCAAAGGATTAAAAGATCATTTTCAGACTCCTAAGAATAATGTCTGGATTGTCTGCCACTTTGTTTTTTACTCTCAGTGGAAAAGTCTTAAATAATTTAAGCAAACTCCCTATGAACACTCTCACGAAATTTACTCTGTGGACTTGGACACATCACTCTTTTGTGCCTCATTTTTCCTCTCTGAATTACTATGGTGGAAAACATTTTAATTATATCCTCAGGTTTTTATGAGAATAACACAGAGTAACAGCTAGGAAATAACACTACCAAACCAGCTCTAAATTGTGCTCCTTCTAGATTTAATACTTCTCTGAGGATACAAAAGACATTTCAGTATGTTCTACTACCTCCAATTTATCATGAATGGTGAGCAATGGAGACTATGAATGTCCATTAGTTGTGCCAATACATAGATTCATAATTTTCCTTATAATTTCCATTATATTTTAAAGATGATAAATTATGGAAATGTTCAGGTTAGGGTAAATTAGTTTAAATAATAATTAAAGAATAAAACCTGTAGGGCAGGATATTTTCAGACCACCAAAAGAGAAAAGAAAAAGAATGACTTCTGCTTCTATTACTAACAGACCAAATAATTCGAATTAAATATCCCACTGTGTTCAACTAGGAAGAATTTTACAGAATACACACAAACATCAGCTAGAGGTAACAAGGCAGTAAGGGACTATAAGGTCGAGATCCAAAAGCAGCCAGAAATCCAGAGAGAGGAGCCCACCTTTTATGGCTGCTTCTCTGCTGAGGGCATCTATGTCTTGAAGAGGCAGATGGGACTAAAAATAATAAAAGCTGGGTTTCCACTGGCAGAGTACTTTCTAAATCTCCATACCTGGGTGGGAATGCAAAAATCTGGGGAAGTGGTATCCTTGGAAAAAGAATGACCCAGATAGCAGTCTGGCCTGCTACCAGCTACACAGCCCAATTTCAAATCATGTGGGCAATTGAGAAAATTTCACTTTTGGAAATGTAAGATCCCAAATTGATAGTCATATTAGATGCCTGGCAGAACCAAAGAGGGAAAAAAGTCATCCCTGGGGAGAAAAAAAAATACCATACCCAAGATCTTAAATCATTCCTACAAATTATTTTCTTCAAATACCCAACACATGAATGTGTGCATATATATACCCAATAGCATATGCAGAGAAAGTCAATACAAATAAGATTAGAATCACAGGATACCTCAATGATAAGACACAGTCACTAAAACAACTATCTTTAACTGGTTTCTAGGTAGAAAAGATATTTAAAAACAAAGAGCTGAAATCTATAAGAAAATGAGATGATGTGAAAAAGAACCAAACAGAAATTCTAGAGCAGAAAAATACAGTAACTCAGGGAATGAATTTAGGAGCAAAAGAATTACTAAACCCTTAAAGATGAGCCATATGAAAATATTCAGAATGTAGTAGAAAGAGATGAAGGAAGAGTGGGAAAAAGTATGAGTGGTCAGAAAACATAAAATATAATGAGAACGCCTAAGAAATATTTATTCACAATTCCAAAACAGTTTCAGTGAACTCTATATTTAAAGAGATAATGGCTGTAAATTTTTCAAAACTGGCAAAAGTCAAGAACACACCAACGCCAGAGCAGGGGGTGTAGCATCCACACGTGAGGGTATCATGGTACAACTGCAGAAAGCAAAGGGTGAGTCTCAGATGTAACAGTGGGGGTGGGGGTGGAGGTGGGGAAACCTCACATTCCAAAGAGTAATAGACCAAGAGACAAAAGGCAACAACAACAAAATCCCAGAAAATCACAAGACCATGGAATGACATCTTTATTTATCTATTTATTTATTTGCAAGAGAGGGAGAGAGCATTGAGGGGAGAAGCAGAAGAAGCGGGACAGAGTCCCAAGCAGACTTAGGGCTCGATCCTATGACCCTGAGATCAGAACCTGAGCCGAAACCAAGAGTCAGAAGCTTAATTGATTATACCACCCAAGGAGTGACATCTTTAAAGAACTGAAAGAAAATGACTGTCACCCTAGATTTTCATACCCAGTTAACATATTCTTTTAAGAATGAAAGTGAAACAAACACATTTTCTGACAAGGCTGAGAGAATGCATCACTAGCAGAGTCATCCAAATGGAATTCTGTAATACCCACGACCAGGCTCACCTGGTGGGTATTACGGAGGGCACGTATTGCATGGAACACTGGGTGTGGTGCATAAACAATGAATTCTGGAATACTGAAAAGAAATTTAAAAAATAAATGAAAACAAAAGGAATTCTAAAGAAAAAGCGATCAAAGGAAATTAGAAATAATTTTGAACTGAAGGAAGAAAACCTAAAACTCATGGATGCAACTAAACATGATTAGAGAGTAAGTTACTTATAGTTATTACTTGTATGCATTTATTGGAAGAAAATAAAAACTGACAGTAATATGCTAATGGTCTATCTGAAAACTGCAGCCATTCAAAGGAAAAGAGCATATAATGAATAATTTTAAATCAACAAATTTGAAAATTGGGGTGAAATTTGAAGTTTCTAGGAAAAATACATCTTACCTAAACTGACACAAAGTTAAAAACTAAACAAAACAAAACAAAAAAAGAATTGGATAACTATTAAAGAAATCAAACTTCAATTAAAACCCTCTCACAATGATAACATCAGTCCCAGATAACTTTACTGCTGCATTCTACCATGCAATTAAGAAAGAAAGAATCTGAATAATCCTGTTATTATCCATATAACTGATGGAACAAATTTTGCCAGAAAATTGAAAAAGAGAAAGATATTCTTCCACTTCTCAGTTTGTTGTATAAGTTGCCTTCTTGCACATGAACCCGACAAGAACATCATAGAAAGGAACTCTATAGACTCACTGCACATGGAAATACAGATACCAAAGTCCTAAAATCTATCCGATAGGTAGACAGATTGTGTATGTGTGTGAATGTACAATCTATGAGAAGGGAATACATTGTAATCAGTGCAATGTGGTTTCATATTAGACTACTGAGCATTGTCTTTCACTAGACTATTAAAAGATAGAGGACAGGATCATCTCAGTAGATGTGGAAAAGTGTATTGATCAAATTCAATATCCCAACTTTATATAAAAGTTCCAGGACACTGAAACTAGAAGGAACTTGTACTTAAGGATGAAACGTTCAACACTCTTTATTTGAGATTATAAATGAGATGACAATATTTACTATTAGTCCTGCTATTTCACAATGTACTCAAGGTCCTAGCTAGTACAGTAGGGCAAGAATGAGGGAAAAAAAAAAAAGTAGAAGGAGTGGAAACAAAGGAATGGAAGTGTCATTATATGTAGACAGTATGATGTATACAGAAAATACAAAACAGTCTGCTGAGAACAATTAGAATTAATGAGTAAACTTAGCAAGGCCTCTGAATATAAGATCAATATATGTAAGCTTTGTATTTCTCTATTAGCCATTCTCTTAGCACGGGCTGCTGTATACCATGTATACCATCCCATAGACTGGGTGGCTTAACCAACAAAAAGTTATTTCTCACAGTTCTGGAGGATAGAAGTCCAAGATCAAGGTGCCAACATGGTCAGATTCTGGTGAGAATCTTCTTCCTACTTTGTAGATGGCTGCCTTTTTACTGTATCCTCACATGGAGAAGAGAGAGCAGCAAGTCTGAGCCTCTCACTCTTTTTATAGGGACATTAATTCTATCTTGGGGGCCCTCCACCCTCATGACCCCCCCTAACCCTCATTACCTTCCTGAGGCCCTACCTCCTATTACTATCACGTTGAAGTTTAGGGCTTCAACTTACGGATTCTGAAGGGACACACAGTAAGAAAATGGAAAAAAAAAAATTGAAGTTAGCTTATGTAGATTTCCCCACCACTATCTCAAAGTAGAGCATTCTTTTGAAACCTTTCCTAAGCTGAAATGGTGTAAAGCAAAGACGCAATTACCATTAACTTATATGGAAAATTCTTTGAGCATTTTCAGACCCCAAAATAACCTCTTTTAGGTTTTACTGATACTTCAGGATACATCTTACTAATGGATGCACAAAATGAATGGAGATAAACCACAGATGCTCACAGACACAGGTCATGGCTACGGCGGCTTGATGCTGAGTATAGTTGCCAGGGAAGGAGCTCGGTAGGGCTGTGCTCACTGCAAAATGCATGCTAAATGCTATTTTCGCTTTTTTTTCCTTTCTCATAAAAGCAAAAATCCAATTCAGATTTTTTTTCTGTTAGTAAAAACAGGTACTAATGTAGGTCTTTTGTAAAAGTGTGAAGTGGTGGAAGTGAATTTTCAAAAAGCAGGGGACACCTATGTTAACATCAGAAATCAAATGCCTAGGAATAATTAAAGACATGTAAGCTTCTAGACAAAAAAACTACAAAGTAGTAGTAAGAGGCATTAAAGAAGAATTAAGTAAACAGAGAGAGGAATGACTCAACTTCATAAAGACTCAACTCTCCTCAAATTGACCTGTAAATACAATACAACTGAGATCAAAATTATCATAGGATTTTTTTTTTTTTTTTTTTTTTTTGGTGGTGGTGGTGAAAATTTACAAGTTAATTCTTATGCTTATGAAAATGTAGTCAGAGACTATTAAAAAAGCAGACAAATGTATAGGAGGGCTTACTCTAATTGATACTAACTTATTGCAAGTCTATAAAAGTTAAGAGAGTATGGTATCAGTACAAGGACTAGACTAATGGAACAAAATACAAAGCCCAGAGCCAGGCATATGTGAATACTTGATTCATGATTAAAATGAAGTCAAAGAGCTGTGGAGAAAACAAAATCTTTCCAGTAAAAGGCCCTGGGAAAAGGCCGATGTAGAAAAACCAATGAAACTATACCCTACTTCACATCTTATGCAGAAGTCAATCTGGGGTGGGTTAGAATTCAGAATGTGAAGCATAAAATCATAAAGCATTTAGAGGATAATACAGGGGAATATCTTCATTATCTTGCTATAGGGAAAGACTTTAAATAGGACACAAAAAGCATTACCACACAAGCAAGACTGATAAATTGGAATACATGTAAGTTAAGAAATTCTGTTTGGGGCGCCTGGGTGGCTCAGAGGGTTAAGTCTCTGCCTTCGGCTCAGGTCATGATCCCAGGGTCCTGGGATTGAGCCCCGCATTGGGCTCTCTGCTCAACAGGGAGCTTCCCCCTCTCTTTCTGCCTGCCTCTCTGCCTCCATATGATCTCTCCCTCTATCAAATAAATAAATAAAATCTTTTTAAAAAATCAGTTTATCAAAAGACACCATTAAGAGAGATAAAAGGCAAGACTCAAGAGAGGGGGAAGGCATTTGCCACATAGGTAGCCAACAAATGACCAGTACCTGAAGATTTTTTTAAAGAAAAGAAAAGAAAACAAAACAACACCTTAAAAATCACTGAGTAAAAGTCAACAGCCCAATAGAAAATGCAAAAAGTACTGTACGGTGACTAACATAACATTAAATTTTTTTTTTTTAAAAAAAGACTGAATAGGCACTTTGGAAAAGTATCACAATGGCAAATGATCTTTAGTCATTAGGGAAGTATAAACTTAAAACATAGTGAACTATGACTGTGTACCCTCCACAATAGTCAAAAGCTGGCAAAACTGATGATATCAAGTGCTTGTAAGGGTGTGAAGAACAAACACAAAAGAACACACACTGTGTGATTGCATTTGTGTAAAGTTCAAAAACAGGCAAAACTAAATTATAGTGTTTAGAGATACACTTAGAAGGTAAAATTATAAGGCAAAGCAAGGAAGCAATCACCCTAAAATCAGACTAGTGGTTACCTTTTGGGGGATGCAAGAAAGGGGCGGTCATTGAGAAGGGAAATGTGGTGTAGGAGGGTACGGGCAATGTTCTACTCCTTGCCATGGCCAATGGCAAGATGTGTGTTTGTTTTATATTAATTCTCTAAACTGTGTGGGCAGATATGCATGTGTATGTGTATGTGTGTTTGTGTGTGTAGCACATATGTGTATATGTATCTTCTGCATTTGTCTGTGTTATATTTCACCCTTAAAAGGACTAAAAGTAAATCAGATAAATAAAGAACTTTAAGTTAAGGACAAAAGAAAAGAAAGGAAGAGTTTGACTTTAATGTACAGTCTAATTGCTGGCTAGATATTCAATTATTCCATAATAGGCTAAAACAAAAAAGAATAATTGTTGTATGTCATCTTACAGACACTGTACTCCTACATCTGAGCCCTTTTAAGAGGCCCTTTAAGAGGCCACGCTGGCCAAAAAGATCATTATCGGAGGAACTAAGTAACAGAGATCACCATAGGGAGGACACTTTATTATTAATGATTCTTAAGGATACCACTCAGGGATCACTTATTATGGACAAGTTATACCAACCACGTTATAGGCTTTCTGTCAGTTAAATCTCACAGCAACCCTGGAGTACTGTCCTGATTTTCAGATGTGGAAACTGAGGCTTACAACCACTGTGGGGCTTGCCCGAGGACTCTCAGGGTTATGTGGAGAGCCAGGGTTCAAGTGCTGGCAGTCTGACTTGGGAGCCTACACTTAATTTCACAATAAAATTGGTGGGTTTCTGTTTAGAGACATCATCTGCTTGAACTCTAGCTAACTGACAAGAATTATACAATGAAGCTGAGGCTTAAGAGACTGCTTACTCTTGCTTCTTTACTAATTTCTGTAAAGGAGCCAGAATTTGGTAATTTCTGTGCTAGGGGCTTTGGTCACTTCATGCACTTGTATCAAAAATAGGCTAAACAACCCTGCTAGAGAGAGAGTACCGTCCCCCGTTTCTCCATACAGCCATAGTTAACAGACTGAATATTTCTCTAAAAGCTAAAACTGCATTCAATGAGTAGGAATAAATCAAACCTAATCAACCTTGGACCACAGTGCATTAGATGTTACTTTCTTGGGATCAATGAGGACTCCCAATGGCTCCATTCAAGACCTTTACCTCTAAAGATATGGGTTTTTCACCAAGAGTCTGAAATTAACTCTTGGGTTTCAAAACACTAAAAAGCTTGTTGAGAGATTTGAGAAGAAAATAGGATGGGGTGTAGGGGACATTTTTTTTAAAAAGACTTTATTCATTTGAGAGAGACAGAGAGAGAACGTGAGCAGGCAGACAGGCAGAGGAAGAGAGAGAAGCAGGCCCACTGCTGAGCAGGAACCCCTATGCAGGGCTCAATCCCAGGACCCGGAGATCATGACCTGAGCCGAAGGCAGACACTTAACTGACTGAGCCACCCCGGCATCCCTGTAGCATTGAGTTTGGAACTGCCAATCTCATCCATAGGCCACAGTCTGGGCTTGTGACCCCCCCATCGCCCCCCCCCCCCACACACACATTCAGCTTATTAGAGTTCTCTTCTACTATTTGGTGTACGGACATACAGAGAGAAGCCCTTGAAGGGGTGCTGTGTATTCGAGACTATTGGCAGTCATCCTGATCATCATTTGGACAAGTCTAATGTAGGAGAAGCCCCCAGAGCGAAGGGAGACAAAAAGATAAAGAGGGGAGATGAATTTCCACATCCCCCCCACCCTTCACAGTTAAACGGTCAGTAATGATGTCCGTTTTCTTCAGAGGCCCATTTGCGCTGAGGTCTCCTTACTTGCCCTCAAGAGTCCTGGCTATACCAGGTTCAAGTGCTGGCAGTCTGACACCAGGGGCATGGACTACTTGCTTCCTAGAGGAGGCTCTTAACCATGAGCATCTAGGACTCAATCACCAACTGCTTATGGAGATGCCATTTTGAGGCAAACACTGAGGCAGAGTAGGCGAAGTATGCCCTTGCCCCGGAGAAAGTGCTGGTCAGTCTCAAGCAGCAAGACTGACTGGAGAACAGGCAAGCATGTGACTGTGCTCTGTGCAAGTCGGCGGTACAATGTCAACAGTACCTGGGACCAAATTGATTTCTCTGCCTTATCCCACCATGAAGTAGTTGACTCTGTGTCAATTTTGTCTAACCCCCCATGCCCACACACAATTACATGCCCTCCAAGAGCCACCCCACGGTCTAGGATTAGCCAATCAATTTTAATGCGTATTTAAGGGATTCTTCAAAGTGTGTGAGTCAGTGCGTAAAAGGATAGCTCATGTAATAATTAAAGCATTAAAAGAACCCAATTGAGGATTCCCTTTCCGCCAGCAGATATCTTTAGGTCAAGAAGGTCTATAAAAACTGGCAGATCATTTCCATTCCTTTAAGACAGGTAAAAATGGCTTTGAATGTAATTAGATGTTCATAGCAATTTTCCCTCTGCTAAAGCTCTACATCTTGTTCCGAGGAGGCCCACAAAAAGTTTAGAACTGTTGGCATTCTAAGCTGCAAACTGACGGTGTGGTATTTCTTTGAAGAAGTGAAAGCCCAGGATATTGCTTGAATCACTTTTTAATTAGAAATGATAAGCCAGAGTTATAGCTTTAGGAAAAGGAAGCTTTCTCACAGGCAAGGCCAGTCTTGGCACTGCGGAACTCTGGGCCATTCTTAGAACTCTGCCCCCTCTCTCATCCACTCTCGGGTGGCTCCACAGATTCCAGAGTTATCAACTTGGAACACGGAATATGCCTACTGTAGTAAAATCAGCATTTATCTTTGGCACCCCTATCAAAGTTCTGTTTTATTTCTCTCTTCTCAAGCATCTGTTATCTATCCAGGCAGGTTTTGTTTTTTTTTTTCCTTTTCTTTTCTTTTAAGGTGGAAGATCTCATGTGCAGTTAATTTTAATTTTTTTTAATCCTTTAAAAGAATGAGACTCCATGGAAATGCAATGTAGTGCAAAATTTTAAAAGGAAAGTATTCTCAGTAAAACCTAAGAACTTCCCCCTCATTCTGGGTAAGCTTTTGTGATATTGTAGTTAAAAATATAGCTTCTGTATATAGCATACCGTATGTCAATTCTTGCCTCTGACTCTTAAAATACGCATCTATCCCCCCAAACTCACCCAAGGTCATACAAAAGAATAAGTACATTAAAATAGGAAGTTCTTGTAAATGGCAAGCTAGATTATGTCTCTCCTCCATATGTGGGAAAGCCAGCCAGGACTTACTCCCGAGAAGTTTTGGTGGCCACAGTAGAGGACAGGAGATCAAATCCAGCCTCCTCTCCCAGCTCTCTCACCCACACTCATTCTTCCAGTCTTCCTGCCTTCCTGCTGTCACCAGGTCACATCAGACACACCCCCACTTTGGGGTGCTGGCCCCACTTGTCCCCCTCTGCCTGAAATTCTTTTCTCCTTCCATGCAGGATTTGATCAAATGTCACCTGCTCCCAAAAGGCCTTCCCTAATTGCCCAGTCTAAAGTAGTGCCTCGGTATCCTTCTTTCCCTTAAACTGGCCTTATTTTCCTTACTAGTGTTCACCATCGTCTGTCATCACATTAGAGATTGATTTGTTTGTCTGCATGCTCCCCTAGCAAGTAAGTGTCTAAGGATGGGGCCATTACTGTCTCTAGCACTTGCAATAGCTCCTGGCAAGTGTTCAAATCACTTGCTGACATTTCTTTAGAGTCTAGAGGTGCCTTACCTGTATCATCCTGAGTTCTCCTAACAACTCTAGGAGAATAGGTACAGTTAAGTTCCCATTCTGTAGATGATGGAACTGAGGCACGAAAAGGCAGAGTAACTTGATCAAGGTTACACCGCAAATAAGTCACAGGCCTAACTTGAACCCAGAGCTCATGTTCTTAAATACTGAACACTAAATGAACTCTTCAGATGCTCGCAGAGCCTCTGTCTCCCCACACCTGGGGAGCTTCGCTCTGCTCATTCCAGAACCCCAGACCAGGATACCGTCACGGAGGAGCACTGTCCCGTAGGAACCGAACATGAGTCACATATGTCATTTGAAATTTCTCAGTAGCTACATTAAGGACTGATTAATATATTTGTATTTATATTTAAACCAGTATATCCAAATATTATTTTAATATCTTTATGATCTAAAAATATAAATATAAAAAATGATTGAGCTGTTTTGCATCCTTCTTTTAGAGTAAGTCTTTGAAAGCTAGACTTTATACTTTCTGCACATCTCAAGTCACATCTTTTGGTGCCCACTTACAGCGTGTGGCTAGTGGCGACCGTACTGGCCACTGCAGGTGTGAAGAGGGTGAGCTCTGGGATTAAGCACATCTGCTTCCAACCTTGCACTTACCATGTGACCCTTTCCCAGCTGGAACACTGGCATTATGACATCTACCTCATCTGGCTGAGGTGAAGACTGCATGAGGTTTCCATACATAAAGCTGTACACGTCTTCGCACAAGAGCTGGCTGGTGGATGCTCAGGATAGATGGCTTTCCCTGCCGTGCACAACTTTTAGGGCCTCTCTCCTCACTCCAGTTGAACTTTGTGTGGTGGCGCCTCTGTTTCCACTGTCTGCCACGACTGGGGAGGCCTCTGGTGGGATGGAGCAAGGAAAAAGCCAGGATGCTGGCTTGCGTCTTATCCCCTGGACCAGCTGGCTGAGTGCTGGAGATTGGGTGCTCCTTCTCGCCCTCTCACATTAATAAGCCCAGCAAGGAGTCCCTTCCTGAAAAAGAGAATCCTCAAGTCCTCAAAGTGAGCACCCAGCTATCCCTTCTATCAGTGGGATAGTCAGCTTCCATGTCCCTATTGAAAGAAATTACTCTGAGCATCTATGGGCCAAAACGGGGTCAATATACAGTTCCGCAAAGACAGAAACAGTGATCCAGAGAGCAGACATAACACGTCTAGGCACACAGAGTGATAGCACAGGCCTAAGATCATTCCTCTTTGTAGTCTCTGTATGAATACCCATAGAGATAGCTCCGTACAGATTTCCCCATACGGACTGCTGATGTCTCTGCATGGATGTGTTCATCTCTGCCTTTTCTTCTGCATTTCATTCTTAGCATGAGAAAGAGTCTCAGGAAAAGCAGGGTGATAGGAACTATTCTGTGTTCCCAGTAGCTTTCAACTGTGTTTCCTCGCCAGTTTTCAACCTTTGATCTTTTGGTCCCAAGCAGACCTTGAGTGTAATTCAGGTTAGTCTCTTTTTGAGTCGGTGAAGCAAAGTGGAACTTTTTTAAACCATCACCTTCATGCTCAAAATAGAGCCTTCAAGATTCCATCTTTTTGTTTTTGATGAAAGGACCTGCCCCAGGCAATAGATTTTTAATCCATTAGCCTAAGGATTTTTTGGATTGTAATCTAAACTCTCATATTAGGCAGAAAGGATGGAGTTATATCAACTTCAGTATCTTTTAAGTGGCAGAGAACAAAAAAATATAATAACCCCATTAGGCTGTTAAATGTGCTGAACCCTGACAAATCCTCAGTGTGACGATCCTTGAGTATTTGCCTGTAATCCCTCAGCAAATACACCTTTTATTCAACCACAGAGTTGCACACACTCCAGACACAAGTGCCATTAATTAAATAACACAGTCAGCAAACTCTCAGAGCCATTAATTATCAAAGGTAGCCCGTGCCATGGTTGGCTCCAAAATTTCATTATAAAAGAAGAGCACAAGTAGAGCGAAGGAATATGCGAGAGGAAGGTCACCCTCAAAAGCATGATAAGAAAAAGCTGTCAGACAGAGTAAATGACAAAGCATGTATACCTTCCTTTTAGCTTTCCTTTTGCCCCTTTGGAGAGTTGAGAAGAAGGGAAAGTATTTCACATTGTAGGGACTTTCTTTCTCAAAATTAGTTTCTCTCACGAAAGACACAAGTAAATATAAAGTAATCCTTTTTCATTTCAACTGAGTCTCGGGGAAAAGTAATATCAGCTGAAGATTTAGAGACAAATAAAGCCTGTTCTTCATAAGCTCCCTCGGAACGAGAAAGCCTTTTAAGGGGAGTCTTTGCTCCGTACAGACACGGGGAAGGGGACGTCAAAGGGACAAACGTGGAAGACAGAGGCCTTACTGGTTTCAAGTGGGCAACAAGAAAACGCTCCGGGAGTGCCACGAATTTGCCAGGAGCGGGTTTGCTCTGTTCTGCCTCCTCACTCCCACTATCAAGCCTCAAAGGCTTCGCAGCTTCACTTGCCAGGAGACAGTGGGATAAAGGAAGTGCTGAGCCCCGCGGGGTCTCGGTAAATCACTCACAGCTACAAGCTTGGGCATCATCTTTCTTGTGTGTTTGCTGTTCTTAGTGTTTGATTTATCCCTTCAAAGAGAAAACCGACAATGCCGAGTCTGTGGCCACTCTATAAAGGACAGCCCCCGGGTGAGCCCCACCTCTGTGCAGAACAGCACACGGCATCCCCCCTCCTGAGCGGGGCTGGCCCCACCGTGCCCTCAAGGAGGCACAAACGCGGGACTGGGCCACGGGGAAATTTCGGCGGAAGTTAATGCACACTAGCTCATCAAAGGAAGTTGTGTTATTAATCAGTGCCAGGTGTGCACCACAGAGGAATGGTTTTGAGCCAGGAAACTTGGCGTGAGATCACCCTGCTCTCTTGAGTCTGTCCTCGCACTGCTGGGTTTCTGGCCACTGTGCTGGGGCGTAACCCCTTCTATCTCTGGATGGAAGAATAATTGCATTGCTTCAGAGTTCCTCATCAGAGTGGTTCTCTGTTCCTTGCCATTTCTCCCCCAGCTGCCCCTTTACCCACTTACTCTAAGAGATTGCCACCAGCGGCTTCTGTGGCCCAATTTCTGAGACCAGTTTATTAAGAAAAAGCTGAAAAGCAGAGGTCAAAGTTGCCTGCCCATAGAAAATTGCTCTTCTTGTTTTTGGTGTGAGCAGAATGACTTTCCGTGGCTGTCTGCCTGTATCTCTAGGCTGCTAGGAACAAAGAGTTACTTTTCATAGAAGAGATTGTTACAGAGGAATTTGATGTCAGGGTCTCAATACTTGGTTTTGCTGGTGAGTGTGATTACTATGACTTAAAACAATTTCTGTGACATCCCTGGTATGGATGCAAATCAAGTCATCTCATACAAGCTCATGGGCAGGAATCGCTTCCCTTTGAAGGTCGACACTTGCCCCGTGTGTGCGGCTTGGCTAAGACTGTGGCAGACGGACAGCCTTGGAGTCTGCATCTGAAACCTACTGAAACTTGTCTCCGGCTCCTGAATTGCTTTGGGGCAGCTGGAACATTTTTTGGGGAGCACACTTCAGAGCTGAATCAAAAAGGAGACAGGGTTGGAGCTCTTCGCTTTCACATTCAGTGATATCCCCAGAAGTCTAAGCCACACTTCTGACCCATTAGATCAGAATCATGGTGGGGGGAGGGGGCGGGTAATTCCAGTGAATAGCCACGTTGAGAAACACAACCTTCAAGAAACCGAAGGGGACGGTGTGTTGAGTTTTTGTGTCCCCCAGTGTTCCTTTTGCATTCTGTCAGCTAGGTGGACTGTGGCCAGCTCCTGTCCACATTCACCTACAGAATAGAGAGATGTTGATCTGTTTTCTTAGCCTCAAAGCAAAAAACTTCTCCTCTGGGCCGATCAGAGAGTAGGAGGCACAGAGTACGAGGTAGAAGCTTTCTTTGCTGACACCGTAGTGAAAAGACATTGTCTATAAATGTATGCAGAGCCTGGCTGGATCTGTTGAAAACAGGGAACTCTGCTTCCGTGTTGTGGAGAATGACTTTTTGGAGCATGAAGACACCTACATGGTCAAGGAGAAGTTGGCATGGTTTAGCTCATAACCCAGGGGATCCGTGTGTCCCTCTGCTTCTGTTTGTACTCACTAACTCCTGACAACAACATGCAAATCAACATAGAAGACTTGCCTGAGGCAACAGGGAGAGCCAGAGGGGAAAAAGACAGCATCCACCACACAGCCAGCCCTACTCAAAACTTAATCTTTCTCTTTCAGACATTTGTATTTTCCTTCCAAATTGGAAGCTCTCCTTTCCAAAACTCTCTTCTACAGACTAAGGTCATGGTGTGTCCCGTCTGCCTTTATTCCCTATCCTGCAAAGTAAACCTCCCTCGGAACTTCATACTACTCCGTTACTCCTCAAGCACGGCCTCGCCCGGGAGCGGGGTGTCCTCAGTTCATCTGCCACTAGATTAGAGACATAGAAATATTGGAAAAACATACGTTTGTGGCGATCAATCACACTTCACACATTCCAGGCCTGTCCTGTCTGTTCTTGAGGCCCCAGAAAGGCCACATTTTGGGGACTGGTTGCCCAGCCCGTGATCATCTCGCCTGGCCGCGTGCTGTGCTAGGCATCTCTCCACAGGAGCTAGAAGCACCTTGAGGATCCCATCATTCCCCTCCTTGCACCTCCTCTGGGTCTCACTCATGCCTCAGGAAAGACATTTGTTGATATACCGAGGCATCACCAAAAGACACCACTGTCTAAGGGAATATTAGAGGGAACAAGGGACATGAAGGTCACCTACCATATGACATCCAACCACAAGACGGGAAGATAAGCACCTTGCCCAGAGGCACCCTCTCCAAAAGTGAGACTGAGGGGCGCCTGGGAGGCTCAGTCGTTAAGCGTCTGCCTTTGGCTCAGGTCATGATCCTAGGATCCTGGGATCCAGCCCCACATCAATCTCCCTGCTCAGTCGGAGGCCTGCTTCTCCCTCCCCACTCCCTGTCTTGTGTTCCCTCTCTTGTCTCTGTCAAATAAATAAATTAAATCTTTAAAAAAAAAGAGAGAGAGACTGAATCTCTTGCTGTGTAGTTAAGTTCTGACATTCGCTGGCTTTGACTGGTAATGCAATCCAGAGGGAAAATCACGGTAGTCACAGTAGTGACATCAGGGGCTAACCTGAGTGAGTGCTTACAGTGGGGGAGACTCTGCTTCAAGTGCTTTGTGTGCATTCACAGGCTCAGTCCTCTCCCCAAACCCCACCACCCCCAGCCAGGCAATCCACATCCCCTGCAAACACACAGCCAGTCAGTCAAGAAGCTGGGCCTCAGACCCAAGTCTCCGCAAAGCCCGACAAGGTCCCTCTCTGTGCTCTGGCTTTAAAAGCAGACTCTGCTTCCCACAAGCTTCCAGGCTTGTTGGAGAAAAGGAACTGCTAAATGCAGAGCCTGCAGAAGTGAGGCAGACTGTGTGGATGCCAGTCCTGGTGAGGGATGTGTGCGGAAGCATTGTAAGTAGACTGACGGAAAGTCCGCTCAGGTACAGAACGAGGCTTCCGTGGAGATTCAGAAATTACAGTGTTGGTGTCAGGGAGGGCGGGTGTGACCAATAACATGGGGCCACAACGTTCAAAAGACCAAAAATAAAACCGAGGGAAACTTCTCCTAGGACATAAATCTGCCCTAGACAGGTGAGGCGGAGGAAAAGAAAGGGCACATCCATTTTCAGGCCTGCACAGGTGCCTCTGACTCAAAGTCAATAATTGTTCAAGGACAAGGGCAATGATGAATGATCAGGAGATGACCTGTATGCCCAGACAAGATGGGTGGTGCTGAGCACAATAGAGAACGATCCCAATGTCATAGAGAAAGGAGACAGGCCCCCATCTCGGGAACGAGGAAGGGGAGCTGCAAACTGACTGGTGCCTACACCCTACTTTCCACCCCTCACTCCCAGATAGCAGTAAATGCGGAGGTGGGGAGCAGGAGGAAGAGTGGAACCTGAGCTCAAATGTGAAGGTTGAAGCAGAAGTGGTTAGGCTTCTATGTTCTGGGTCCTGGAAGGGACCAGATATACTTCCAAAGGGATGCCTGTCTGCCCTTTGCTCTCTGACCTTGACCTCTCTGTACTTAGAAGAAAAAGCATAATGCTAGACTCAGTAAAAACTCTCTCCATATGCCAGAGTCTCCTCACCCAGGTAGGACTGAACAAGCCCATACTGGGGACACCCTTGAACTACACACTGGACCTAGGAAGCAGAGGATTTGCAGCTCAGCCTCCCAGATCTGTGTCCATGGGGTTGCACCCAGAGCCATCCGTTTAACACAAATAGCAAACAGGAAGTGAAAAGCAATGTAAATCTACACTGAAGTCTTTTGAAAACCCTGAAGGGGAAGTCCATTTGTGCTTCTCAACAGAGTCCCTCAAAATCTCCTCCTATATCACACCCATGGTGGCTGTGTCCAACGTCTCCTGGCACCCCTTCTTTCAACCTTCCCCCAGTATCATGGAATCTAGCCCAGAAATTTCTCATCTTTCCTCCCCTCCTGGTTAATTTTCTCTTTCCTGTAACTGTCTGCCTTTCCCAGTGTCCTCCAAGCTGGTAGCCTCACACTGTCCAGTTCCCTACCACTCCCAATGTACTGATACCAGTAATTAAAGCCCAGAAACCAAAGATCCAACAGGTTCTCCTCCGGGGTAGAGGGAGAATGCCAGAGATATGAAAGGCATTCCTATGATCTAGGGCCTTTCTTATCTTTCCACGATTAACTTCCCCCTTTCTTATTTTATGAGTAGAAATTATTTGTTTTAATTCTAGCCCAATCCTTACGGTAACTTAGACTTGAAGCAAAGTGAATTCTGCCTGCTACACAATAGCTCACTAATTCCCCAAATCTCAGAATCTTCTGGAGAGCTCGTTAAAAGCACAGTCTCAGGCCTCTCTCCAGATCTGCTGAGTCAGAATGTGGGGAACAAGCTTGAGAAATCTGTGTTTTTAACAAGCTTACCCGGTAATTCTGGTAACTTCTATGTTTGAGAATCCATTCTTACCTAATTAATAAAGGTCTGAATTGGCTTCATTTGTATGTAAGGCTCGTGTCCATAAAATAGATCCTTCAGACACCACACAACTGACCTCTGGGATGTGGGGTGTGGACAGAAGCCACAGAAAATGCAGGGATCCGGGGAGTACAGACACCAGCAGGGTTGGAACCCACCTATTTCATACGTTCTGCCCACATCTTTATGGCTTCTTGGAAATTGTTAGTGGCAATCCGATAGATTAGCAGTAAGCAAACTTAACATTTTGTTTATGGCCATAACTCAAAAAATGCTATTGGTTGTAACTAAATGTCTGTTTTTATGTTCTGTCATTTCCAGGCATGAAAGTAACTTGAACAAATCCCAAGGCATAAGGAAATGGGCCTCATTCTCTAGGACTCTGCGGCATTGGAAATGAAGCTAAGCAGACTTTATTACATCCTACAATTCTGCAACCTTTTGCGAAGCATTTTATTACACTTGTGGAAGCCATCGGGGTTACGTTTCAATCACGATGACTGACAGGCTAACTTCAATAATAATAGCATCGACAGCCCTTCCACACTTCCTGGGCTATGTACTTAGAATAGAGCCTTTTCTAAATTGTCCCTTGGCCTGGATGGAAATAAAACGGTAGTTAAAATATTTATCTGGTGTGTTGGGTAACTTAAAAATTGATATTTGGGGGCCTCTGAAAGACACAACTGAGGAAGTCAATCTTTTAGAACTACCGTGCTTCCTGTAACCAACGGTTTGTTAAAGCTGAGATAAAATTTAGTTTCCATTTTTGGTAGCAAACAAAACAGAACAAGAAATGCATACTTTTTCCTCGGCTGTATTCTCCTGCCGTGGGTGCAGAGAGGCAGAGCTGAAAGAGCTTAAGATGGCAAAAATGGGCTTCAAGAAACTAATAATCAGGTAATGAAGTGATCAGACACCTCGGACTGGGCCATTTGAGTGGTAGGAATGTAACTAAAGGGAATGGAGAAGCTCTTGATGTTGGTTGAGGAAGCATGCCCCTTGCTGGGAATAGTCAAAATTTTTTTTTTTCTGGAATAGTCAATTTCTATAAGGAAGGATGACAAAAGTAGGTTCTTTTTCTTCTCTGGTATATTAATAAAAGGGGAGAGTTGAGTTTATAGAGAAAAATAAAACATATCAATGGCACTGTGATAAAGAACCACAAAAACCCTCCCTAAGAATCTCTGTTGCCTTATGGGCTATTCCCTGACCTCAACACCATCATCAACGTAAGGCATATTAGTTTCCTGTGAATGCTGCAACAAATTACTGCAAACTGGGTGGTGCCAAATGAGAGAAATATGTCCCCTCACAGTTTTGGAGGTCAGAAGTCCAAAGTCCAGGGAGGCCCTGCTCCCTCCAGAGATTCTGGAGGAAATCTCTCCTAGCTGCTTGCGGTTGTCAAGAAAACCTTGGATTTTCTTGACAAAATCCCACTCTCTGCCTCTGTCTTCACCTTCCCCCTCTTCTGTGTTTCTCCTCTATGTATCTCTTCAAAAGAGACTTGTCACTGGATTAAGGGCCCACCCAAATAAATCCAGAATGATGTTCTCATGGTCTTAATGTCCTTGACTTAATTACATCTACAAAGGCCCTTTTCCAAATTAGAAAACATTTAGATGTTCCCGGGATTTGACTTGGATGTATCTTGGGGGAGGAGGGCACCATCCAACCCACTCTCTAGGACATTTTATGTTTGACAATTTCTGATCTAGTATAAGCCAATAAACTGAGTATGACAATCACCTCTTCTTTCAAATCTTCTTCTATGTCTTTGCCAAAGTCCTATTGGTTGACAATAGTTTGGCAAATGCCTTCTTGAGACCCCAAAGCCTCTCATTCCCAAGAATTGTTTGAGATGCTTCTTTCTTAGCTAAAAGGAAAAAGCACTGCAATATGAGTAGGATGTGTTCAGGAGATAAAACACCAGTGAGGGAAGATGGCAAGTACTGGTGATTTCCCCCAGCTCAAGGGTGGCTGATTTGTGGTTAAAGTACTGATTTTTCTTATCCCCAGAAGGTCAGACACCAATTCCATCTCCATTTTAATAGCAGATGTCACCAGAAGACCCAGCCAATGCCATGGGGGCTAATTCCACATGTTACTCAATGGCTTTCCAAGAAGTGAAGGAATAGTCTCTGATGAAACAGTTGTGTGATACTGCAAACCGACCAGCAGCTGCGGTTTCCATTTTGTCTGTCCAACTGAAATTCTAGAGGAGCCTCATTTCTGCTCTTCCTCCCATGCGTTTCCTCAGCTTAACATCTTCCTATAACTCTGCCATGGTTTGGAGACTGTGGAGGTTGTGGAGGCTGGGGGTACAGAAGGCCAGGCCTGAAGCTCTACTTCCATGCCAGCCCCGTGAACCCAGGCCTGATGGGAGGCCTGATAACCCAATAAGTACTGTTTATAGTGTCTTTTAAGAGATGTTTCTAGAACCAACAAAGCCTACTGATACCAATATGGGAAAAGTAACTATTACTCCATTTGCTAAAGTGGGTCTGGTCTGTATAGAGAAAAATCAGAAGAAAAGACAGTAACCCTAGAAGTCTTTTTCTTTCTCATTTCTTCTTGGACACAATACCCACTAGGTGGTTTCGGGTTTGCCCAAGAGCTGGGCAGTTCCTAATGTTACGATAAACAATAGATAACTATATGTATACGGGCATCCATTCCATCATGCTTATCAGACAAGAGCACAGCAACCAGTCTCTGTATCGACAGCATTCTGAAGGAAGATGTCCCCTCTGTATCTGTATGTGCTCCCTTTTCAAACTCCAGGCCCATTCCTTATCTTTATTTTCTATCTATAATCAAATTCAAGAAGGACACTCTATTTTTGGCAAAGAACTGGAAAGGAACTTTTCCCATGATTATCTCCACCACAGCTGACCCAAAGTTATACAACAATTCTTCTCAAACCCCATCAATTCTTTCAGATGGTATGAAGGAGCTGTGTGTCTCATGAAACAGAAACCTCTCCCATCCAGCCCTCTCTGTATCGAAGCTTGAGACTAAGTCTGGGGATGTACCTACTTCTTTCAGGAGCTATAGCTATGGAGTATAACTGAACAACAGGCTGGTCAAAGAAGGAAATGAAATTTTGTTGTGTTTTTATTGTAGATACATTTGCAAATATTATTTTGTTTAATCCATACAAGATCCCTAAAAATAAATATATGGAGATTTAGGTTCAGAAAAGTTAGGGAACTTGATCAAGTTTACAAAGTTGATAATGGGTGGATTGGGGATCAACTCAGGTCTTATTCCCAAAAGCCTGTCCCTTTTGGAGAATAATCAATAATAATGAAGGGTTCTCAGCAAATTTAATAAATATCATTTCCAATTTCTCTCCTGAACTATCAAGTTGGTAGGTTAGTCCTTTGTATTGATGTTCAAAGGGAAAGGGAAAGGGATAGTTAAGGGAAGGCAGGGAATATTTAGGCATTCTCAAGGTGAGAGCATCCCTTTAATCATGTAAATGAAAGCAACTCATGACATTTCTATAACTTAAAAACATATAGGAAGAGTATTACCAAAAATGCTTACTCTGACTCTGATGCAAATGTGTTAACCAAAAGATTAATGATCACTTATCCTGGATATAGAACAATGTAATTACTTAGTTACAGGGATTGAAAACACATCAGTCCCACTTGGAATAACCACCACTAAAAACTCTCAAACATGATCACATATCTGTAGTGCATTTCGGTCCTGCAAACATCTTGACCATCTCTACCGTACATCAAATTGAAGGCTATAGTTTTAGCAGCCAAAACTGAGATGGCTCCTGAGGTGTAGCTGGGAAGGGGAGTAACCAGGGATTGCAGAGGGAAGAGGAATGGGAAGAGCAGATCTAGTTTCAGCAAGAATACAGCTCCAATTCTAGGTACCTAGAAGATGGCTTTCTGAATTCCATCCTCTTCTTCTTCTTCTCCACCACCTCATCATGGGATACTATTTGCAGGGTCTCTCTGTACCAAGCATTATGCCAGGCATTTTCAAAACACTATTTCATATAAGCCTCAAAAACAACAACAACAAGAAACCTTAACCCATTTTCCTTCTTTCGTTCCTTCCTTTCTTTTAAACAGATATTTATCCAACAACTACTATATGCCAAGTATTGCATATATTGGGTGCCCCTGCTACAGCGCTGAGCAAAAACATCCAGAAATAACTATTATTCTCTTTCCGTAGATGAGGAACCAGCAGTTCAGAGTTTGTGAGTTGCTTAAGGTCATGCACTAGTAAGAACACATATATGCGACCTAAAGCCTGGAGCTCTTTCCTCTAAGCCAAGCTTTTTCTCAGAATACAGTGTAAGAGGGAACAGTTGATGCACTATGGCTAACTCCTGGTTTTCCCCACAAACAAAGGCAAAAAACAAAAAACAAAAAAACAAAACAAAACCCCCACACACCTATATATTCCAGATCAAAATTATCTGGGGAAAAACAATATACTAAGGTTCAATCTTTGTCTAGGAGCATTTATTAAGTACCTTCTGTGTGTCCATTCTAGGGAAGACTTCTAAAAGCAAGTGAAGCTTTCTTGTGCTCTTTATGTCACCCTGAAAATGTCCCACTGTTCTCTCCTATTTCTGTAATAAAGCAGCACTTTGGTCACTCTCTGAGCATTCTGCCTAGTCACCCTGGCCAGGGTGCCTACCTCTCTATCTTGTGCCATTCCTAAGGAAGAATCTGAACTAATACTTTCAGATTCCCAATGAGCTCCAGGCTGCTGGTTCAATGTCATACTTTAGTAAGCAGTCTTCCCATCCAGGTTGCTCAGCTTTCCTTGCTAAAAAAAAAATAGGCCCAAATAAATAAGTCCTTGACTCTGAGAGACAGCCTCAAGCAAGGGTTCTTTATAAATATCACTGGCAGGGCTTGTTAAAACTTATTGTAAGGCCCTACCTCCAGAGTTTCTGATTCTGCAGCTCTGGAGTGGGCCCTGATATGTTCCCGGGTGATCCTGACATGGGCGTGGCAGGGTCCACACTTTGAAAACCACCGGCTTGAAGGGATGATTTTTTTTTTTTGGTACTGTAAGTAAACAGAATTTGTTTCCAGTACAGAATCCAGCTCGCTTTCCAGGCCCTGAATTTAACATATCTTAGTCTAGAGGTAATGAACTGCAAGTTAAATCCAATCGGTCCACTCAAGCATCTCCGGTAGGTTTCTGGAGTTATTTAACACCACAGAAGACTTCTTGTCTGGGCTAATTAAGTGATTAGTTTAGATCGATAGAGGAACAGAGGGAAAGTGGGGCAGCTATAGCTCACTACCAACTTAATAAGATGGTGCTAACTTCAGCCACGAGAAGCAACATGGGTTGAAAATTGGACTTAGCTGCTGAAGACATCAATGTTTCTATAGTAGGAGAAAAGGAGCGCATGCGTGCTATCGGTGGAATATGGTTGTCCAAAAGGACTCTTACAAATGGAGTGACTTTCTTTGGCCCTGGTCGGCAAACAACTCCACCAGAAGGCAGAGGTATCATTTTGAATGTCTGACATTCATATCTGCTTCTCACAACCATGGCTATCAAGCATTGCCAATGACTTGGTGTATAGACAGGCATTTCCCTCAAAAACCTCATTGTGGTTGTGCTCCCAGTCAAAATTAAGTAAGGTATGAAAGCCATATACCTATAGCTTTAGAAGTTTGCATTACCTTACCTATCTTATATTTCCAGGAAAAGAGAATGGTAGGAAGCCTGCATTGATTGTGCAACAGCTATGTACCTTTTGAGGCAGATGGTACCAGTCTGATTTTACCAACAAGGGAAATGAGGCTCCAAGAGGATGTTACCCAAGGGGGTGGTAATGATGATGACAATAATAATAGCACCTTACATTTATTGGGCATTTACCACGAGATAATGTTTCAGGCATTTTTTTCTAGGTACTCTATATTGTTATTCCAATCAATCTGCTTAACACCCTACGAGTAAGTCTATTCTTATTATCCCATTTTGCAGATAGGAAAATTGCAGCACAAGGATGTGTGCCTTGCCCATGGTTACCCAGTTAGTAAGTGTCCGAGCTCAGCGTTGAACCCCAGTGGAATCCAGAATCTCTAATGATACACTGCTGACTGAGATATAAACCCCAGGACACCAGACTCTGAAGTCCCCTCTCTTTGCTGCCCTGACTCTTCTGGGGATGGAGCCCAGGGGAAGTCTTTCACTCACAACCAAAGACTAGAGCTAAAATATCCCCTGGCTCTGTCTCTTTATTCCTTTGGAGAGCTTGTCCTTTTGTGTTCAGACAGCCCCTCACAGACTGATAGATGGGACCATCTGACTCCATGAGAAGGTGGCTCCACCTTGGAAGTAAACCCTCAAGAGGGAAAGTATGTCACTGCTCCCAGCACAATTTCCCCCAAACTTTAGCTCTTGGCAACCTTCCCAGCCTTCAATATGTTTGTCATGACGACATGCCGGTGTTAACATATCTCATTTTACTTAACTCTCGTTTTTACTTACGTTTGTTCAAGAAAACGTAAAATTACTGCAGTAAATGGAAAAGCACTATCCCTTGCCATACACAGACGCTAACTGTAAGAATGAATACAAGGCTATTAAATTCTAGTAGGTCCTGTGAGCTGCTGAAAGTCCTGCCTCTGAGGCCTGCCTTCTCACTTTATTATAAAGGGACATTAGCAAGCGGTAGAGAGGTGTTAAAATACACTAGCACCAGACAGAGTCCTGCTCCTTGAGGACTGAAAGAGAAGTGGGAAGGGAACAACTTCTCACCTTACGATTTAATGGTTTTTTTGGCTATTTTGTCCACGGGCCTCCAAAACTCCACCCCTGCCCCAGCAGTGCTATGCTTCCCACTGGTGTCAATGCAGACCCAGCTCTGTGGGTGCCCTGGAGAGTGCCCTGGCTGTTGCCCTAGAGCCACACTGAGCCTCCCCTAATGCTTTCTAATCAACAGGCACATCTTGAAAGGGGGAAAAACTATCTCAGGTTCAGGTGCCTCAGGGAAACAGGCAAAAATCAAGGAGAGGAAAATGATTACACTGTGAAAGCAGCAGACGGAACTTGCAGCGGTAATAGTGATCATTGAGGAGCTTTCCTTTTGAACAGAAATGCCTTTGATAGTGCCTTCCTCCATTCTTCCACTATTCTGCAGCAAGAATGAATAGGCAGGAAGAAACAAATGGCACTTTTGTGTTTTACCAACATTTGCCATAGAAGGAAAGGGATGGCCCAATTTCAAGGTGGAAAATCTAGAACTCCATAACTATAGCCATCTTAAAAAAAATAGAGAAGAAAAGGGAAGGGGAAGAAAGGAGAAGTAATTCCAACAAAAAGAATTTGGCAATGCACCCCACAACCCCAACCCCAAGGATCCTGGAACATTCACAGTCTTAAGTAATCTGAGAAATTCACTCCGTTCTCCTCTACCCATTCTTCCAACCCGAGCTTCTTTCCTCTGTCTGGTAGAGCCCCTTTTTGCTAATGTAAGTAGAGCTGATGGTAATAAGCCATTGTATTGTATAGCCATTTTTTGTAAGAAAAAGCAAACCCAACAAAACTGTCTTTCCATAAAGTATATGAAGCATAGAAACACCCCACTTAACAAGGGTCTTTGTAAATGATGGTGGTGGGGGTGGTAGAGACCACTTTCCATGGAGAAAATATTGTGCTTTACTTCTACCAGTTAATCTCCGCAACAACCCAGGAGCGTGAATCCTATTATTCTTCCCATTTTACAGACTAGGAAATGAGGCTGGAGAAGTTAAATAACTTGCCTGAGAATACAGAGTTAGTTAAGTGACAGGACCAGGCTCACATCCATGTTTGTTTTACACCAAAACTCTTGGTCTTAACTACTAAGCTCTGTTGATTCCCTGATGGAAATGTTCATTATCATTTCCTTATAACTATATACAATTAATTTTACATAATCAAGGCCAACAGAGAAACTAATAGAAACCAAGGCTCTATTGAACCAACGCCAGTTTGCAGAAGATATAGGGCCTGGATAGTTTTCTCATATTAAAATCTTACTTATCCTTCCTGTATATCACAGATGAAGTATATCCTGTATATCACAGATGAAGGTCAAGTCAGAGTAGCTGAGATTAAATGAGCACATATTACTTGCCAGATCTTATGTTAAATGCCTCCCATATAGTTCTCACTCTTAATTCTCACCATCTTGTGAGATAGGTGTTGCTTAGGAGAAAACTGAGGCTTAGAGATGTTCATTAACAGGCTCAGAGTTGTTCAAGGTCACTCAGCCTGTATGGGGCACAGCCAGATGATGAATGCAGCCATCTCTGCAGACTGCAGAACCCACACTAGATCTGGTATAGCAAGAAGATCTAGGAGCACATGAGTTAGAGACACTGTACTTTCTTCTTCCAAGATTACAGTGATAGATGAAAGGAACTCATGAACACGTCCTGGGGATTTAATATCTATGAGGCTTTTTTTTCTAGGCAAGTCATCTAGATAGAGCTAAGACTAGCTAGAGATGAGATCTTCATAAGATTTCCATGCTTCCTGCACTGCTGAATGAAAAAGAGAATACTGTCTTCTTTTAGCGTTCCAGGAAGCCTGGAGAGTAGGGGGATCCAACAGCCTTCCTGAGTAAGTGTTCTGGAAACTCTATAAAATATCTACCCTACGTATTTTGTATTTCCTGGTCTAGCTTCAGTATACAAACTTGAATTACAATTTATTACTTAATTACTTAAAGAAGCTGTTAGCCCTAAAATTTTTCTCAACTAGAATGTCCACAAGATTTAGAAGGAACTTGCCAAAGAAAAACAGCCTAGAGCCTTTCCCTGGGAATCTCTTGCAGTTGGTCTGGGATGGGGCCCAGCAAACTATATCACAGCAAAAAAAGTCCAGGAGATTCTTCTGCAGGTTGTCAGTAAGTACAGATTAAATCCCAAACTCAAAGACTTCCTCCTGCAGCAAAACTTCTTTGACCACCCTGACCTGATTCTGTACCTCAGAGATGCTATTGCCATTGGGGCCTTCTAATTTTTTCCATCTATTTCATGAATAAATGAGTGAGAGATACAGGGAGAGAAAGAAGGGGGCAGGAAGGAAAGATGAACGACATGTGTGTGTGCTGTCTAAATTCTCATGACGTTTGAACTTCCTGGATCCAGCTATACCTGAAACCAAAAGACCCCCTAGACTTTTAGTTTTGTGAGCTAATAAATGGCTTTTGGGATTTAAGCTACTAAGCAAGTGATAGGAGAGAAAAGAATGAATTATTTTTTTTGCTTGTCCTGAAAAAGAAAATAGATAATGTGCATAATACTATTGTTAAATGAAAGTTCTGAAACCCATTCACCCTGCCTGTGTGAGGCTGAGCCAGGACCTAGCCTGTCTGGCCCTTTGGGTTCTCATCACCACCATCACCATTATTTCAATCTAATTCTGTGGTTTAATTGCCCCAGGGTTCTACGCCCCAGGGAGCTGTAAGTAAATAGCTGACAACTGTGTCTCCTCTAAGATGATCATATCAGAAAAACAGATATGAAAACAGAAATTGTGTCATGTCACCATGTTTGTGTTTCCAGGATCAGCAGCTGATTGACAGGAAAAACACGGCTGAAGCCAATTCTAAAGTGTCTCACTGGTTTGAGTTTTCATGCCAGAGGCTATGGAGAAAAAAGGAAGCAAGTCAATGGAACCAGATGCCTTATTGTAGCCCTGTAGCTTTTTACTGCAGATTAGAACTGGGAATCCTGCAGGGGTCTCTTTACAAGTGTAAAACAGTGAGGGGCTCTTTGTGTCTCTTACCATTTCTAAAAAGCTTTTTAAAAATGTCTTGCTTTCCTCCTTTGTGCTTTAATATTAGACCCCATGTTCCCTGGGATCTTAGGGGCCTGAATTCCCATTGTAAGCTGACTTTTGTTCCCTGATGCCAAATTGTTATTTTGGAGACAGAAGCAGGATTGAAAGCTGGTCTCTGGCCCCTGAACATTCCCTGCCTGCTCTGGGGAGGCTCCAAGACTGCCGAAAGACCTAGACTGACTCTCCCTGGAGTCAGGATCAGGGTCAGCAGAGCATCTTCCAAAGTGGTAGGGCCATCAGTCCATTGGCTCTCCCAGTGCCATGCTCTGTGCTCCATGCTTCATACTCATTCTCTCATTTGATTTTCTCAATTACCCTCTTAGGTTGTCCTTCAGCCCATTTAACAGAGGAGGAAAACCAAACTCATTAAGTGATTTCTCACTTAATCAACATTAAGTGATTACTCCAACATAACATAGTGAGTAAGTGGCAGAGACTGAATGTTGAGCCAGGCTCTATGGGACTCCAAATATCAAGATCATCACCAAAGATCCTGGAAGAATAAAAAGGAGCAAGCATTTAGGAATAGGGGTCTGCAAACTATGAGGCACAGGCTGAGTCTGTGCAAAAAAATTTACAAAAAAATTTTTTTTACAAAAAAATTTTAGTAAACATGGCCACACCCATACATATTGTCTATGGTTCATTCTCTCTACACCAGAGGTAAGTTATAACTAAAAACTCATAGCCAACAGAGCCAAAAATACAAACTCTGTGCCCTTATAGGAAAGTGTTTGTCAACCCTTGGTTTGTGACATTGAACATGGCAACTATTCTGACTCAAGAATCATTTCCTCTTGTTCTCTGTGTTCTCTATTTTTCTCATTTGAGATCTGGGCATTTAAGGGGCAGTGTCCTTAGTGAAGCAGCATTGAAGACGGAGTGAAGTATTACATTTCAAGCTCCTAGCATGGTGGTCGGTGCTTAGTAAGTACTCAAGGAAACATAGCCAGCTACCTGCCCAACAAGATTGTAGAATACCCCAGTGCAGTGGCAGAATGTACTAATTCCCATGAAATGACAAAGGACATGACTGAAAACTTGGTTGTGGGATGGACAGTGAGGACTCCAGCAAGCCCTCAAGCCAGTTTCTCTGGAAGACTTGAGGCTCTAGTAACCAGCCTCACCACGGCAGCCCCAGCCCCTTCTCAGATCCTTCAGAGGGCCTGGTTTCTGGAGTTGGACTCTAAGGAAGAATGCCTAAGAATCAACGTCAACCAAACTTGTTCTTCATAGAGGACATTGTTTTTGTTTTCCTCCTTTCAGCCTGACATGAAAGATGGCAGTAAAAGAAAAATTAAATGGTTCACCCAGGAGTCTATTATCTCATTGATATATCAGTGATTCACAAGCATAACTCCTCTTAACACCAACAGGAACAAAGCAAATAGATAATTTTCTTCCTTGCAAAGGTCAAAGTAAGTTTGTTTATCTTCCCTATTTTAAAGTTATCAGTGATGATTAAACTTAGGTCTGAGATGAGTGGGATATGCTGAATGCACTTTTATGCTAGCTTCCATTTCTTCTTCTTAAAACATTAAGACTGTCTTAAAAGAAACCACAGGGTTCCAGCTGGCCTCATTGGAACCCACACAGGGGCTCTTTGTGATTATGCTAATAAGTAATCACAGTGATACTTCTCTTAGCAAAGCCCAGGGTTTTATCCCACTGAAAATTATCTCACATTAATACCATGCGGGCACAATACAGCATTGGAGATAGCCCCGAGTTACAGAGAATAAACTCACTCTATGAGTGCATTCTCTTCCCCAACACCATCACCTGTTAGTTTTGTACACCAAGTTGTTCTAGCCAAGAGGAGAAATTGTGAGCTCTGTGATATATTGAATGCTTAACTCAACTTCATTAACTAGAACTAAATGCTAACATGCATGGTACCAGCTTCCAGCACAAATTAGCATCCATAATAAAGCATATAATTAGCCACATACTCAAATGCTTTCCATGATGAATAAGTCCCCAAGAGCCCCCAGCTGCTCTTTGATTTTCGTGAGATGGGTCTGTGGTAGCAGCCTGGTTCCCACTAACCTATTGTCCATCAGCCAAATGAGCATCTGAATTGACAAGGTCTGGACAAATTCATCCAAAGTCAATAATGGAAGGGCAAGGAGAGTTCTCTGCTTTCCTGGCATAGGAAGGCTCACAGGGAGTTAAGCTCAAAGTCAGGGTAGAGGTGAAAATAAAATGCTGAGTTCTCCTGGCCACCTGCACTCAAGCCCTGGTCAGTGAACACCAAGAGACCTTAGTAAAATCAATATGAGCACTGATGTCTCCAGAAATGTCCATCTTCATCATAACCCCTGTGTCAGGGCGGCTGGTCATTTACAAAGGACTTGCAGATCTGCCATCCCCTCCAACCCTCATCTAGAGAGAGTAAAGGATTTGCCCTGAAGGGTAGCAGAATGTGCCACCTCAAAATAGGCCACTTTGGCATGTGAAGCCAAAAGCAATCAGGACCCAGCAAAGCAGGCAAAATTTTTTACCTCCCTCTTAAATGCCTACGAATTTTAGATAGGCGGCCAATGCTAAGAAGAGAGTCATTTCCAGAGAGAATGTCTTCCCCTGAGAGACTTAATATGCATTCACCTTCCTGTGAATTGCCTTCACCCGTTTAAAGCCTCAGACTCCTATCATTTTCCATAGTTCAGGATGGTATGTATATAAGCTCATTGTCTGACTGTCTTTGAGTCTCCTATCTCTGTGGGGCTACCATAGGTACATACATAACTAAATTTGTTTTTCTCATGTTACTCTGTCTTTTTATTATGGGTGAGGGAGGTCTCAGTCAAGAACCTAGAAGAATAGTGGGAAAATTAATTCCCCTTCCCCTAGAGCCTAAAGATCCATTAGAAACAAAGATCGAAATTGAGCTTAAATCTCCAAATGTGACTCATTTTAGATCAAAAGTTCATTGAGCACTGATTTCATGCCATCCACTAAGTTAACATTTGGGGATTTCTCCTACACCAAAGCCATCACCTTGCTTAGTGCCTCTCTGGACTCATAGTCTGCCCCTCTATCACTCTACTTGTTTCTGGTTTTCCTCCTACACCATTGCCTTGGCCAAACCACCATCACCGCTGGTCTGACTTTGGGGATAGTCTCCCATCCCCTTCTCCTGGCTTTCATGTTCTAATTTATCCTCCACATGAATCAAATTTCACTGAAAGGTATAAGTCATTTCCCACTTAAGACATTTTAATGGTTCCTACTAGACACAGAATAAAACCCAAATTCCAGTCTCCAGAATACAAGCTTCTCTAGGATCTTGCCTGTGCCCACCTCTCTGACACTTGTGTTCCTCTTTCCTAGCCAGGCTCCCCCTTTTATTAGACAGATTTTCTTTTCTCTCTCTCTCTCTCTCTCTCTCTCTCTCTTTTTTTGACAGATTTTTCCTTTTTTTTATCATCTCAAATAAACCACATTCTCCCTTGCCACAGTGCCTTTTCATTTGCTATCTTCCTCTGTTTGGAATGTTCTTTTCCTGATTCCAGTCTTAGGTGGTTTTCTCTCAAGGTTCAAGTCTCAGTTTAAATACTGCCTCCCCCAAGAGACCTTCTGTGCACACAGTCTAGTGAGGCTCCTCCACAGTGCTGACATTGTTACCCTTTTACTTATTTTATTCCTTCTTATCACATCCAGAGAGCATCATATATGTTTACTCTGTCTCCATCACTAGAAAGGAAGGACGTTTCATGAGGGCAAGGAATGGACTGTCTTATTGATTCTATATGCATAGCAGTTAGCAAAGAGACACATAGTAAATCCTGAATAAGCATATTCTCATAGGATGAATGAATAAAGAACTAATAGCAGTACATCATTCTCATCCACTTTACCACAGTTGCCTCTGTACAGTAAGTAGGGCACCAGTTTGAAGCATGGGACTTAAAGGACAGAGTAAATGCTCAACTAAACTTAAAAAAAAAAAAAAGTTTTTAGAATAGTAAGTATTCCCATGTCTTTTCCCCAGGACTGAAAAGCTATACTAGCATACCCAAACTAAATGATTTATTCATAAGGTGGACAAGCTCCTGGGTAGAGACATCCTATCACCATTCTTCATTTGCTAAGAAAACCTCAAGAATCCCTAATGCAATGGTCAGACCAAGCCTAGAGGATGACAGAGGGAACATATAAAGGTATAAAAAGATGTGATCTTTATGGTAAAGGTAGTTCTAAAATCTGTGCATGGGCTTATCCAAAGGGCAGGCCATGTGTGACTATCCAGATCTATTTTGAGGAATATCACCAGAGGTCCCACTCATGGACTCCTCATTGAATGAAATCCTTTCTAGGCTAACAGGAATCTGCAGAAATGGCTATATTTTATTTTATTTTATTTTATTTTTTCTGTTCTGGCTTCAGAGTATTTTCTTGAGCTGAGTGCACAGGCTGGGAAAGCTCATCATTTCAGGCTCTGGGCCCAGGGAACAGAAAACCCTTCACCCTATGACACAAAGCCAAATCCAGAGCTTTGCCTTCTGGTCTTTCACTGAAGACACATTCATCAGTAGAATGCATTTTGTTCAACTGAAAGACCCACCCCAAGCCTTATCCCTCACCCCCTTATACTACTTAGGCCAGTCTGAAATCATTTTGAGAAAAAATCCTATAGGTCCCAGGTAGGATGCCCTGTCCTTTTGTTCTATGGTTAAACCTTCCTAAGCTTTGACAAGCTCCCCATGGGAAGAGGCCTCATTCAAGACTCATTAGAGAGGCCACATCTCACATCTCTGCTGTGGCTTAGTCACAGTCCACAGCAGAGATGTGAGATAACACAACCAGAAAAAGGAGAATTTTAGCAAAATTCTCTAATAGTGAGAGTGGTGTCTTTGGCAAGTGTTTGAAATCCAACAGAATATTTTGAGTTCTGAGATTTCCAGAGGAGGGTCTGTATGATGTAGTTATTGAATTGGGTATGTGTGTGTGATGTGCTGTGGTCTCCTTATAAGTATTTATTTTAGGTCTGCTTCCCTTCACATTGCTAATAAATACATAAAACCAGCTTGTGAGCATCAGGAGGGCTCCATGGATAATGAGGTATTGATTTCTCTGCGTAGGGATGCTCCCTAGGACAAGGCCAAGAAACTAACCTCTGTTTACTTGGAGATTTGCATAAGCCTTCTGAACAGCCTGGAAGGCAAGAAGGTAAGTTGTTGTTGTTGTTGTCATTGTTTTTCAAAAAATTATTTGGCTACTTGCAATAAGAAGTGTTTTAAAGCTCCCATGCCTCCCCTTGTAGTGAACTAATTTTTCCATGGGAAGTTGGTCTCTTGTGGATGATAAGTAGGTCTGAGGAAACCACTGAATATATTCATTTAAAATAGTCTCTCTGCACTGATGGCTGAGAAATTTCCATGGGACTGTTGCACTTGAATGCTCTGCATAATTGAACACTGTGTCTGCAAATAAGACTAATAACCATAGTTGTTCAAATGATTACCGTATCATAGATCTTAATAGTCTACCGGAAATGCTTCTGACTGTAATGTTTTTTTTCATGATCAGCCAACCTTGCATTGACAGTTGTCCATACAGTTGGAATGGTCACCCACTTCTCTCTTGGCCATTTGCCCACTCACCCCTGTTCCTGGCCAAACTTCTCCACCTAGAAAACGTAGAAATTGGACTAGATGATCTTTGAAGTTCTTTAAAGATCTGACATCCTCTCGGGGTTTAGAAGAGTGGAAACATTCTGTTTCAGGTACACAACATTTATTGAAGTGTGGTAGCCTGCAACGGTCACATAGCTGGTAGGAGGTGGAGCTGGTACTCTGTTAGCCCTCTGTTATTAGCTCTCAGCCGAATCAGTGTGTTTCTTTGAGCAAAGTAGAGAGCAGAGCCATTCACTGTGTGATCTGATAAAAATATTCAAGAGGCTTAGAGAAAAATGAACACTTCCTTCAGTTAGCCGGGCAAGTCATATCCTATTCTCAGTAGTGTTGAATGTGGAGCCCCGGAAACCAGCATCGCAGGTTTGGCTCCTATATAACTTGATGTAATTCTGTGTATAGGTCAGTCGAACCATCTTCTAACTACCCATTTGGAAAATAAAGGTGGGTCTGATAGACTTGTAGGATTTGGGAAGACAAGGCCAATAAGTTGGTATAACTCCCTAATAAAACCACACACATATACATGTGTGTCCATGAATACAAGTGACAGCAGCAGTTCAGTACGGGACATTCAGGGAGAGACTTATTTTTTAGTGAACTTAGTTAACGCCATCTTCATGAAATGTGATGCCCAGTGGGCACAAGTGAACTATTTCAACTGCTCATCATGGTCCTGAAACAAATCTCCAGTCACCAAAGCTTTTATAGCAACCTGACAAATCCATACCGTCCCCCTCATGGCCATAGACTGTGCAGGGGGCCAGGCTGAGAGCTCTGCAGGCAGAACAATCCCACTAGAAAAGAAGTCATGGAATTTCTCCTGGGGCACGGCCTGCACTCTGGTTTCCTCCAAACAATGACCTCTGAAGCTTTGCTGCTTCTGCCTCTTCTGCTTGGCAAGGGCAAAACTGACTGATGAAAACCTTTAGCTCTGGGGTCTGCACCCAAATCGTGGTTTCTCCCCTTCTTTTGTTTGGGGGACACCTGACTGTCCGAGCCTGTTTCCTTTACAAAATGATGATAAATAATGGTATCAGCCACAAAAGGCAGCTATGAAGATGAATTGAGATTCAAAATAGCATACAGGTGTAATTCTCTTCATGCTCAATAATTTGCACTGTGTGAGTTTCCTACAGCTGCTATAACAACTTACCATAAACCTGGTGGATTTAAACAACATAAATGTATTATTTTATAGTTCTGTGGATCCGAAGTCTGAAGTCAACCAGTTTTGGTGGACTAAACTCAGTGTCTTAGCAGGCCTGCGTTCCTTCTGGAGATTCTAGGATGAACCTGCTTCCTTGTTTCTCCCCAGCTTCTAGAGACCACGTGTATTCCTGGCTCATGGCCTCTTCTTCCATCTTCAGAGATCATCACCAGCACCTCTGTTTCTGTTCTCCCATCTCCCTCTTTGACCTTTGACTCTCCTGCTTCCCTATTACAATGCCCCTTTATGATTACATCATACCCACCTGGATAAAGGAGGCTAAACTCCCCACTTCAACCTCCTCAAAATCATCATGATCTATCAAGTCTCTCTTGTCACCTGAGGTAATGAACTCGCAGGTTCTAGGGATGAGGATGTTGACATCTTTCAGGGGCCCTTCTTCAGCCTTCCACATGCACATAAGTATGATCTGCACTGTTAGGCTATTTCTTTCTGTCTTTTTTCCCCCTTTCCATTCAGACAAAATGCACATATAGCTAAGTGACAAATCTTAAAACTCAGTTTATGACTATTTACATATATGCACCCTCGTAACCCCTTTCAAGTCGAGATGAGAACATTTCCATTTCCTCTCTCACCTCCCAAAGGCTACCTTGTGTCCGCTCCCATTCAGTAGCCACCTCTACCCTGAATAATTGCTTATGTTTATTCTCCTAGATTACTTTTGTAATCTTCATATGCATGAAATCATGCTGTATGTAATCTTCATATGTATGGAATCATACTACCTGTGAGATTCCATCAGGATGTGGAGTACATTAGTTTGCCCTTTTGCATGGTCATATGATTGCTAATTTTTTAACCTCTTGCATCTATCTAGTCTTAGACCATCAGCATGCTTCTAACTTGTCAAGCATCATATCAAAAATCACCTTTTTAAAACATCCCCTGGTAGCAATATGTCCTCAGTCATAAGTAATGGGTCATCGCCTCCTACACCACTTGTACGTAACTTGCAGGACCACTCACACTTAGGGGCTCTTAGGAATTGTGCACTGATCTCATGCACCACCTCACCTGTTCCTTGTGGACAGAAATATTATGCTTTATTTATCTCTGTAAATATCAATCCTAGCACCATGCCAAGCGCGCAGTCACCAGAGCTTAGCCCTGTCTATTGCTTTATCTCCATGATAACTATTTCCTCTGAGAAAAGATATATTGATGTTGCTTATTATTTGAAACCCACAAGTGCAAAGCATGCCCATTTCCCATGTGTACTATAAGACCCACTAACAGGAAGTGGCCTGGAAAATTTCCACATGTTCCCTTTTCAAAACTGATCAGAAACAAATACCAGGAGGCAAAGCCTGTTTAGGTAGACAGGATTTCAAACCCTTGATTTCTATGGTTCCCCCCTCTCCCTTGCAAAGTAGAATAAGAAAGTATAATCATGAGTCTAAGTCCATTTTTGAGATTTGACACTGATAACTTTCAAACCCCATCCCTTCCCATTCATGATTTGCCCCACATCTGGGCAAGTCCATAAGGAAGCTCAGGCCCTGGCAGGGAAATTCATACTACTCAAAACCCAACCTTCACAGGAAAACCTTATACCAACCCTATCCCTTAAATTCCAAAAAAAAAACCTCCAAAGCCAGCTGATTCTCCCTCCTTCTTGCTTCATTCTGAATAGAATCCGAGCCCTTCTCGGGAAATCATTTGGCTATTTATATGTGAATAATAAACATTATTTTACATCTTCTGGTGTCTGTGTCATTCGTCCCCAAATCCGTACACTTCTGGGAGAGCCTGTCCAGTGTCCAGCAGGGGACACTTGGGGCCCAAATAAGACAGAAGACATAACAAACTCCAATCTCCAGAGTAATGATTAAAAACTCACCTGAGATGGACATTGGTTATGTTGCATTCTGCATATCCAGCACTCCTTTTCTGGGAACGTCATTTTTATTTTCCTTGGAATCATTTCTTATCATTCTCCATCCATGTATTTGGTGTGGAGCTGAGCCTCCTCTAGTTTCCAAACCTCCAGGCTTCCCTTGACCTCAGCCTAGCCAAGCATTGCACTGTATCTCCTGGTCAGACTGATATGATTTAGAGGTGGTCTCATGACCTAAACTGATCTAAGAAAACTCAATCCAAGGACTTGGCTTGAATTTTGGAGAAAGGAGAGCTTGATTTACACTGGGGTTGCTTGTTGTTAAGGGTCCAGAGTTCTGAGCAGTCTCTCCCCAGAGTGACACCGATGTAGGTGCAAACAGAGCATAGAGATGGTGATAGAGAGACTCTAATCCTAATACTATGCAGTCAAATATGCCTAATACCTGCATCTAATCAAACTCAGACTCAGATCCATTCAAGATTTTGTAGTTACATGAACAAATCAATAACTTCCCATTTAGTTGAGTTTCTGACTGGGAGCACTTTTGAAGACTATGAACATCAGGTTTTCTACAATCTGAGCTTGTTGTTTCTACAATCAGAGCTTTTTGAGGCCAAATATTCAATGGAAACCATACAACCTTGGGCCCCCATTAAACACTGAAACCTCCTTTTCTAAAGGTAAAAGGAGCAGATGTGTGAGAAATGGCATGACAAATTTTGACTTGAATTGCCACTCTACCAAGACTAAAAAACCCCTGAATAAACAGTACTAGGTCAACAGTTTGCTAGAAATATCAGCTGAATCAGAATGATAAAATTCCAGCTCATTGGAAC